>NC_136868.1:15434606-16112106 GCF_951799975.1 Gobius niger
TTCCTCTCCTTCTTCTGCTTCTTCTGCTTTTTCTTCTCCTGCTTCGTCTCCTGCTTCTTCTTGTGCTTCTTCTTGTGCTTCTTCTTCTTCTCTTGCTTCTTCTCCTGCTTCTGCTTCTTCTTCTGCTTCTGCTTGTGCCTCTTCTTCTGCTTCTTCTTCTTCTTCTTCCACCACCTTACAATGTATTTAGAATATGCTGTTGCTGATTGCTGCAGCTTTCTCTTGTAAATTACTTTCTATTATTTCCTTCCTTTTCTATGTTGCTTTTACTACAATCATTAAGTTGTAGTTTGCTGCAACAAAACTTCAGTCTGCGTTCACATAAGGGTCAACGCTTTTCGTTTTATTCTCTCTGATTGCTGTGATAACGCACAGCAACAGAAATGGATTCCTTGTGTCTTAGTTCACTTGCAATACATCAGATTATATTGCTTCTAACTTTAGTCCTAAATTTAATCAACTGGCTGCTTGGGCACACGGTTATATTGAACTTCGGTGACTGTGTTTCTCATAAGCATAAATGAAAACCCTGCGAAACGTTTCCAATTAGAGGAGAACAATAAAGCCTGACATTTGAGGAGCATGGTGTGCTATGTTTGCGTTTATTGCACAACTTGTTCCTTCATTTATGAAATTGAAGTAAAGTCAAGTTATGAACGTTATTACGATGAAATGAAACTCTTGTGACTGGCGGAGGAAGGCGACACAGTATAATTAAGTCTTCGTCAGGACTTCCACACAAAAGACCATGTCAAGTTAGCCTGATAAGGTAGTGAGAGCACCTCTGCGCTACGGCGTATGGTAACAGCAGGGTAGCAGTGTTTAATCAGGCCCGACCATCTATCACTGTGAGCGAGCATTGATTGGAGCAGAGAGAGCTGCTGCTAACAGTGAAGAGCATGTTATTTGCTGTTCTTTTTTCAGGCCACTCTGTGTTTCCCATGGGGTCTAAGCGGAATATGGGCATCACATGTCACAGTTTGTTCGATGCGCAACTCAACTGCAGGGAGCGGACGAGAGTGGGTTTGAGAGATAATAGAGGGTGTCAAGTGTATTGAAAATATTGTATTAGAGTGGACTCGAAAGATATTTGCTGCTCCTCCTCTAAATCAGTCGTTCTCAACTGGTGGGCTTCTGAGTAATTGAGCACATTTAACCATAGTTTTACATGTTACATTATATAACACATGGCTCGTCGTCTTATGGTGATGGTGGGTCCCGATACCAAGTGAAGCATTGCTCTAAACGTCGTCATATCTTCTGTCATCTTATGTAGCAGGGTGAGCAACAGGACAAAAATGTGGGCTTGCAGGATTATTGAAACATGCTGGAATTAAAAGCGAGAACAAAGGAGATTTCACATCATGTATGACTTTGAATCACGATTATGCGCACTCCAAATTCACTGATTGTTACAAGGTCAGTAAACTGAAGTGCTTGGAGCCCAACAGGAGAAAAGACTAATGTTAGATAACCAGAGATGGTGACAGCTGATGGACGGACTTGATGGAAAAGTGAAGTGACAGCAGCCGATGAAGGCAGAGCAATCTTCCTTCAAGGTAAAGCTAATTCACGGCTTCCCGGTGATTGCTTTATAGAGCTACTGTATTAATTTCCATCAGGTGATATAGGTGCGGCACATAACCCCGACGTCAAGATTGTTCTGGCTCATTCACGCTTAACCCAATGACTTTTGTTAACAAAGTAATTGCATATTGACGGTCATTTTACATAGCAACAACAGAGCTCAATAGCCACAGGGCAAAAGTTAATCATAAGCCTTGTATTGAACCATTGTCCTTTCCATTTGTGGTTTTCACTGTCTGTATGAATATAAAGCAGTCCTCCAGGAATATTAGTATGCAAAACACTTCCTGGATTATGTGTCATGCATTAATTTACACTAATCCAAATGTGATGAAGCGAAGGTACTATATACCAGTTTGTGTTGTTAAGAATTTCTTCTTATGTGGGAATCTTGTTTTAGTTCCGCAACGACAAATAGTGTATTAAAGGATCTATATCATGCTATTTTAGCCATTCCAAAGTTAAGTATAGGCATGTATATGATATATTGTACCTCAACCATTATGGAGCACTCTTTTTTGTGATAAATATAAGTGTTTTCTGGAGGTATTTTTCAAACCCGGAAGACAAAACGCTTTGATTCAGTTAACTCCGCCCCCTCTCTCCGCACATACTTTAATGTAATATAAATAAACAACAATAAGTGAAGTTACTTCACGATGCAGTTATACGGAGTTGACATCTGCAACACAGCTTCAAAAAATGGCTAACACACATGCTAATATGCTAACACACAAGCTAACCCGCGTTTGGACTGACTCACCGCTCTGCTCCATCGCTGTTTACATTATGGGACTCGCGTTAGTTATAAAAGTTAATCCACTTTGGTTCTGGCGAAGGTTCACCAAACATCCATCAGTGACAGTCACAGAAAAACACCATTTTGATGATAGTCGCCGAATCCCGGAGAAAAAAAACAGCTTCTGAGAGAGTGGCCTCTTCTTGAAAAAAGTTGAATAAACTCCCATCCTCGTAGCCAAACGCGCTTCTTTTTCTCCGTCCGTGACATTATCGTTAGGTAAGAATAAAGAACAGGTGTCCAGAATAAATGACAACGAGCTCCATCTTCACAGCTGCAGCTCAAACATGACTGATCTGTTCAGACGCTCAGGGATGTGTTTGTTTTGGCCACAGCTGACCTGGAAGCACCTCGGGCACATCCTTTTTTTTTTTTTTTTCACTTTTTTTTTTCTCTTTGTTTCTCTCTTATAACAGAAATAATTAAAAAGCTGTTTTACAAATTAAAATCCGTCCGTAAGCATAGAATTAAGACATTACATTACAGACGTCGAGCACTTCCGTTCCGCTGTGACGACACAACTGAACACGTCAGTCGTTCACGAGGAGAGGGAGGAGCAGCTGCTCAGAGAGCAGGATTCAGGAGGATTACTGAGAGCTGCGTGAATGAAGCCACAAACCACTCTGGGGGTGTTTTTGATAAGGAAATAGCATAACAACATGGCTAAAAGCTCTAAAAAGTCGATTTTGCATGATATAGGACCTTTAAGAAATGCTTAGTTAGTGTTAAAATACATTTTACAGAATAACTGTGAGAAGATCTTTTTCGATATTTTTTTATATAACGCCTCATTATGTAAAGAATGTAAAGCAATGAATTCTCACAGCCAGTGTTTTGTTTTGCCTTTACATGCTTCGGCCACACTCTGCGGCCTTCCTCAGAGGTGTCATGTTGCTGTGATGTGTCTGGTCAGCTTTCAACTTTAGTTCGACTTCTTCAGAACTGTATCCCAGGTGTGAGAAAGTTGCCTGTGTCTGGAGAACACTTCTCCACATCTCTATGGCTTCTCTAACCCAACGGTGGTACTTGTTGCTGTGGGCATTATCCCTGTCCATGCTGTGATGTTCTGCTTGGTTTCTAATGTCTGTGTAGATGTTTCTTATTATTATTCTGAAAGATCAAAAGCATGCACATGAGCCCATAGATGACAAGCAAAACAATAAAGCAAAGGTCTGCCATTTCTGTCCACTGCAAAGGGCTCCACACAATCTCATAAGGTTCTGCAAAATCTCACATTTGCTCATTTGAACTGGCAGATTACCTTAGGGCTGCCACTGGAGTTAAAAAACGCAATAAATGCAGAGTAAAGGGCGTCATAGAAATCAAATGGAAGAAGCACGCTGTGATCCGTCTGAAGCAGGAGATTTGGTGTCGACTGAAGATCAAAGCGCAAACTGTTCGTGTGGATATGACTTTATGAGGTCGTGTCGCACGTTGGCATATTTTGTTGTACAGGAGCTGCAGTATTTCAGGAACATGAATTGATTTGTAGCTATAAAATGGGGACAATACTAAATAAGGCCTTGTATCTTTCAATTTCTTTCTGCACCAGTACTTTAACTGGGCTTGGTTTTGTACCCACAATGCCTTAAAGGAAGGCCACTGTTTTTCCATAATGAGATATGTTCTTACCTGAGCTTAGACGAGTTGATGCGTACCTTTCTGGTCTTTGTGCGTGCGCTCAGTCACGCTAAAAGACCAAAGATGTTTTTAGCATTTAGCCTCTCCTCCTCTCTTCTATGGGGCCAAACGGGGGTGAAGTTAGAAGCAACCAAGCTCTTCCACGTTTTCCCTATTTAAATACGCTTACGTAAGTAGTTACACGATCCAAGTATAGTTACACAAAATAAAAATTAAACACCTTAGGAGCACTCACTGCGCGGACGTCGAAGTGCTCCTAAGGTGTTATTACGCCTTACAATATAGTGCCCCGTTTCATCCACTTAGAAAATCGACATTATTAATTTTGTGTAACTATCCTTGGATCGTGTAACTACTCACGTAAGCGTATTTAAATAGGGAAAACGTGGAAGACCTTGGTCGCTTCTAACTTCACCCCCGTTTGGCCCCATAGAGGAGAGGAGGAGAGGCTAAATGCTAACAACATCTTTGGTCTTTTTGCGTGTCTGAGCGCACGCGTAAAGAGCAGACAGGTACGCATAAACTCATTTAAGCCCAGGTAAGAACATATCTCCATATGGAAAAAACGTGGCCTGTTCCTTTAATGATTGTCAATGACCATAAAGAAAAAGAAGATAATGTTCATGCTTATCATTTATTTGAGACAACCAAGTAACTTCCTTTTATGCTGCCTCAAGACCCAACAGGCATCAAAACGTCTACCAATTTTTTTCTGGTACCTTTTTATGTTCCCGTTCCCCAATCCTAATAATAAGGTGTGGGCAGTTTGTTGTGTGTCAGCGAACAAGGCCAGAAGAAATAGGTCAGGATGAAGAGGAAGAAGGGTGGGGAAATACTCTTCTTCCACTGGAGAGTATTACATGTACAAAGTCTTACATTTTCAGTTCAGTTCAGCTTATTTAGCTCTCTAGGTTATCCTCACCGGGCTCAATTTGCACCCAAACTGACCTGTTTCAGCCCGATTGTAGCCAAGGCTTCTGGGCACTTTCACTGCAATCCTTACACCTTCTGCCTCATACATCACACCTCGGTGTCCCACACAGTCAGTCTTCAAATGAAGGCCCAAGGGCGCATTTTAAGCCCCAACATCTTCACATTTTATACCTGTTCTACAAAGCATTAAAAGTTTGTAGATACTCGAAATCGACTTTGGTCTTAAGGGTGATGACATGAATAATGGCGATCAAAATAACCGTATAGTTGCATTTCATTGTTCTGCGAAGGTGCGTCATTGTGAGCTAAGAAGCCCCTGCAGAAAAGTAATGCCCGATTGATTCACTGCTTGACACAAAAGACTAATCTGGCTTCTTCTCCTCGCAACTTGGTGATCTATTTGTAACGCTTTCGTCAATAAAAGAGGAAAGTGGCAATTCTTAAACAGGACTGGACCGAAATGAACACAATGCATCTGCTGCGCTTTTGTTTTCACTCCCCATCGCCAATTTTACCACGGCTCTTTGCATATGTGAGGTTTTTGTTCCCCTCAGGCCAGTTTAGCTTCACACGGTGGAGTTTGTCATTAGAAAACAGCACACAGGCCAGTGGAAGAAGTCATTACTGAACAAACCACACACAGTGCAGAAATTAACAAACATATTAACAAGGCGCTGTTGACCCATATATTTCTTATAGCGTTTTGCATTGTACATTGACCTCTGTTATCTTCTTTATGTATAAATAAATATGGTCCATCATCTGTAGAAATGTGTGTAAATAAATTTAAAGCGTAGGATTTTGAGAATGCTATGCCAGCTATTTTTACTGTATAAACTTGTAATGATATAATACAAGAATACATTTTAGGTAGCTCATTTAACTAAAGACGTATTTCATGGTCTATAGGTCTGAGTCTGCATGATATGTTTTTTATTTGATGACTATCTTGAATATTTTGATAATTATGACTGAAACTGAAATTTTGCACATTTTTCAAGTTGCCATACATTTTTGTTTCAAGCTTGTGAAGTGATTTTATTGTAACTTGCTGTGATTGGGTCACACAATATTGCTTTGTCAATACTTCGGCGATGCTCTGTACAGCTCTATTATACTAGAGTCAAAAACGTTTTAAATGTTGAGATATACAAAAAAAATAAAAGGTTGTCGTTTCCTTTCCTTACGAGTACCACCATTAATCATGTTACGAAGTCTCATTTTCGGCGCGATGCTGTGATTTATTCTTGGCTATTCTTTAATTGATTGCAGAGTCAGTTAAGCTACCAGTGACAAACTACCGTGGTAAAAATCAGTGATATCCCGCAGAGGATAAATCTCGACTCCAGACTCACCGGCATGTTGGAGCGACCGTTTAAGTGCCTCAGTTTTACTCTCAATAAAATCTTTGAAGGGAGCACAGAGGTTACATTTGTCTGCTATGGGCACAGAGAGGTGAGCGAGGTGAGTTGTATAACCGTGTTGTTCAGATGATTAGTTTGACAGGCAGTAGGCGGCAGGGCACAGTGGAGAGAGGTGCGATGGCCGCGTGGGTCCTCACCTGTTGTAATAATAGGCAGCAGGTGTCAAAAGACAAGCCTGAATCCGTCCCTCTGACTCCCTTCAAGATAAAGTCAGCAAGGAATTTGTGGTGAAAGGTATTTTGATTTTGTCTAAAAATAATGTTCTCTCAGTATCTTCTATCTTTGTTGCTATGGGACTAACTATGGAGAGAAACTCGCTCCTGTGAACCATTGAAAACTAAGATCAAGCTGAAAACGGTTTGCTCTGAGTCTGAGGGATTCACCTGGATACTAATCTGCTCAAGGACATTTTGGTTGACAAAGCTTTTGTAACTGTAGATAAAGACTTTTTTCTGCAGGCTTTTTGAGTACATGTACATTGTGTTTATTAAACTTCAGGTCTCTCAGTGGTGCATAGGTCATCGAAGCACTATGTGTCCTGCCCGTTGGCGTTTTTGAATTGCATTAGCCCCTCTGCTCTGGATACTGTACCTGCAGGACAAGAGCCTTGGCGGGAACGAATGCAATGTGACAACACAGCTCGCAAATTTGGCTAGCCTGTGGCTTTTGCAGCAGAGAGAGGGCGGTGGCAGAGGTTAAAATGGCTTTTCTATGAGGCATTTGCCCAGTTTGTTATGTTGCTTTACTGGGAAATAACAAACCTTTATTGTGCCCTCTGGATCCATTAGCCGATACAGTAGAAGTCACAGATGGATGGCTGTTGTAAAAGCCTTTGTACATTTGTTACACACAGTAAGGCAAAACTGAAAAGTGTTTTCATCATTGTAGGTTAGTTGGCGAATCTAAATTGAATGGATTTTTTTTTGCCCATTTTATGGACTCTACTCTGCAAAATGTAATGATAGACTCACTAAGATCTACGCTGGGACAATATATCCTTTTCTCAATGTATTGCCACACAGTTTTCCCTTGACATCACAATTATTTAATGAATCTCACATCCTAAAGAGCTGACCAGTGCAGGACACCACGCTCTGAAACAGAGAAAAACTCTGGAGGCACTGCACCGTTTCAGAGGTTTAGAGGAGTACTGAAGGCAGCCTGCAGGTTCCCTCCGGGTACTACAGTTTCCCCCACCTACAAAAACATGCTGGTCAGGTTGGACCACAGTAGCGACAAGGCTCAGTCGCAGCGCACTCAGAAAGACCCCATTGGTCTGTCAGTCACATTGAGTTTCCAACTACTAGGGCTGGACAATGTAAAATTACAATATTCAAGAGGAAACTGATGAGCAGCAAAGAAAGTAGGTCACCTTCAGAAATACGAACAAGTCCAACTTTCCCAGAACTTTTTATGGTATTTTTAGAACAACTACTATCTTGTCTAAATGGACAAAATGTGATCTTATCTTTGGAAAATGGCTTAGAAGCAGGGTTAGCAGGGTTGAACTGGTACAAGCATTAATTTGCTTAAAGGAATTCACTTGAAATGAGACCAAAAACAAAGTCAGAGGCAAGAAAAATCAGTATCGTTCCATTAAGTTAATCCAAATCTAATCAGAATCAGCAAGTCATTTTCTGATCAAAGCCAATTATTTAGCCTTATTATTATTTAGAGTCATTTCAATCAAAATGTCTATTTTTATTTTTCAGCTACAAAATCTGAATAATGGAACAGAGCCATGTTTAAATGTATGGTTATATTTTGTTAATATTATTTTTGTCACACACTTGTTTATATAAGATTTAATTTCATTTTCATTTCTGAAAATGATGCGTCTCATTTTTGGAAACACTATAGAAGTCTAGCATTTGTTAAATGAATTACAGCAATGGTGAGTTGTTAAAATGGCGCACAGTGAGGCAGACAGGTGAAATTCATGTTTGGTGATAAACAGGAAGTACTTCTCTGTCAGTTAGAAACATAGACCTTAAATTAACAATGGACTGAGGGTGGCTTATTCACTAACTGTAGACTACAGTGATTAGAGATCCAGCTTTTTTGCTACCGATACCGATTCTGGGGTTTGAGTATCTGTCGATATCCAATATTTACCGATACTAAGAGACTTTCTTAAAAGTGTCTCTCTCTAAGTGAAAAATCTAATCGACTCTTTTCTCCATTTTCCATCACAAGCCATTTGATTGTCATGATGTTACAGATCAATTATCAATTATATCTATTGATAAACTCTTGGATAAACATTTAACAAGGGTCACTGGACTTTTCTGCACTATTTGAAATAAACTCCTTGGGTAAATGACAGGCTTTAAGTTACATTATATAAACAACTTACATGAAGTGGTCTGATCATTACAAATATGTTAGATCAGTTATTTTTTAAACTAAAATACAAACACTTGGCTTCAGCAATGGCTGATTATATTTTATTAGGCGACTTTAGGTATTTCTATGTTCTTGATTAATTTCTGTGAGCACTAGCATGCTCCCGCTAGCTTAAGCTTACTAACTCAACGATTGGGTTCCGAGCCTCAAAATGATATACAGCATGTCCATATTCACTTAGATTTAGGTGGTAAAAGTTGTGTTTTTTAAGGCGTTGAGAGCCAAAACTGTTATTGCTGGGTTGCTGGCTCTAGAATGTGATGATGTCATCGGACCCAGCGGGGGGCAGGAGACAGTTTTTCCTATTAACAGCATTACACTTTCACAAATCGTAGCTAAAAATAAAATATATGAATTAAAAAAAATATCATTACTATCAGTCACTGGGTCCATGATCTCTCTGTACAAGACCAAAAATTTCCTCAAAAACAAAATAATTTCAATTTAATCAGTATCCGATATTTGTAACCGATACCCGATATCGTACTTTTTCCAGTATCAGCTCCGATATCGATATTGTTGTAGCATTTTATAACTAATGCATTTGGAAGATCATAATCAAAACCAGACTAGTTTTTGTAAGGGGGAAATAAAAATTCACCTGTAAGATGTTGGCTCTTTGCTATATGAATGTTGAGATTGTGAGATATTGTGCAGCCCTGCCAACTTCTGGATTCTTGTACTCTTGATTGCAGACAGAGATCTGCCTATGAAGTTCTCTGTTTCCAGTATTACAGTTCTGCCTCTTCCGGACCTCACCGTATATTATAGGTAGACGGCCATTGAGAGCCTTCGAGGAGCCACTGATTGGCATTATCTTGAGAGAGTCTCCCCTCACACCGGAAATGAGCGCCAAGAGTAGACAGTTAAACGGATTATACCTGATTTGAAAGAACGATACCACACATGCTCACACGCGCACACACACTCACATGCGCATCCCCTATCTTTTTAATGACGGCCCGAAGGAGGCTCAAAACAAAGTGAATCATGGCGTTGTGATTTGATCAGGATTGAGCAGCGTGGAGGAGCTCTTGCTGGGCGCGGCGAATGGGAGCATATGGAGACACAGGCTGGAGACAGGGCCAGCTGAGACTGTTTATGTGACGCACCTGATCTTTTTCGGCCCATCACCAAATCTTCGCCTTTTTGCCCCCCCTGCTATTTACGGTTATTGTTGCTTGCCATCTTGTTAAGTTACGCTATATCTGTGGCGGTTGTTGCTATGGAAACAACAGGGGGACAATGTTCACAGTTGCTCCACAATCGATGATAAAAATGCCCTCAGCTGTGTGTCCTTTTTGTCTTAATCCAGAAAATTGCTCTTAGTTTGCTCTGTTTATGAACTGTAGCATCGTAAGTATTCATTTCAAGGTGACGATTTCATGATCAACATTCATTTTTGGTGGGTACTACAATAGTATGGGTTTAAACAAGTAGGTAGGTAGGTAGGTAGGTAGGTAGGTAGGTAGGTAGAAGCAAGTTCATCAGTTGCATATTTATCATTTTATTTCAGTGAAGCGGCAATTTTAATGAAGAAATGTTGGGCAGAAAAGTTATATTTTATTTTAATTTTTAAGCTGCTGAGGTAAAGTTCCATAGGAGTTTGACTCATTTCCCATTGACTTAAAGCAGCACTAAGTAACTCATGTCCCTAGAGGCCATAAGCGCTACTGCAGGTGTCAAAGCATATTGCGATTTTTTACTTGACATTTTACTTGTTTATTCAATTACACAATGGAGATATTTTTTTTCACTCAAAGTGGCACTAGCCCAAAGTTAGCTTAGCGTTAGCCTGCTAGCTTCTTTGGTGACACCTACCCAGTGGCAGCAAAGTTGCAATTTTAGTCTTCTGGCCAGAGACACCGGGGGGAGATGAAAGACCCCCCAGTAGTCTGCTTTAACATGGTTGCACGGCAACAGTTTGACATTTTTTACCCTCTTTTATGTCATTTCCTGTCAGTGTCCAATCAGGAAGTGAAGCTATAAACATCACAAAAATGGCCAAACTAAAGAAAGCTGGGTGCAATCTTGAGCAAAATCTATGTTAGCAAAACTTGTGTCTAAAGTGTCATATGCACTAAGGTTTTAGCTCAGTTACGTATGAAATATTTCACTCACATCAAATCATTCACTGTATACTAATGAATCCAAATATTTGATTTGCGAAAGCTCAGGTATGTTTCATTTCACTGCACATTTTACAGTAATCGGCACAGACAATGCCCTCCTGAGTCATCGGCAGTGGATTGGAAATGCCAGGCTCATTGTTGTGTCCACCTCAAATGTCATAATATTGTTGGTGGGTTAGGTAAACGCTATTGAAGCAATTGTATTAGTATTTATTTTGGGTATTACTAGGAGTTGGGGCAGGTGAGGACACGCAACTGTTGTGATTGGGTCCAATGCTGCAAGCAAGAGGAACATAATAACAGTGGTGTGAGATGTTATTGCAGGGAACGGCCTTGTAGACAATTGTGTAGTATTAGTGAGATGTGTTTCGGAGGCTCTTTCCCTTGAAGGGCACTTGATGCGACTTTATATCGTAGGTAGTTAAAGGAATAGACCACTGTTTTTAAATACTGAGATATGTTCTTAGCTTAGACGAGTTGATATGTATAGCAGCTATAGCTGTATGGCCTTTAGCATGGAGAGGCTAAATGCTAACGCCGTCTGCGCTCTGTTTACGCGACTGAGCGCACACGTAAAGACCAGACAGCTATGCATCAACTCGGCTAAGCTAAGCTAAGACCTTTTTTGAACCAAGGCACTTTTTTTTTTCCTTGAAAAAATCACGAGGCCCACCACCAGCAGAACATGTTATAAAATGAAACTCTGTAGCCTATATTGACAATATAAAGATGTTCTCATCAAATCTTGAGTAGGAAGTCTAGTCTGCCTAGCCACAATGCCACTGTCACCGCCACATGTCGCATCCATGCATCACTAATTCTCTTGTCTCAAAGAAATGAGCTACCTGTGGCCACTTACTGATATGGAAGAGTATTACATGGTTATTACTCTGCTGATCACTAGACAGCACAGACACTCGAAAATGGTACATTATTTGCGGATGATAATGAATTTGTTTTAAAAAAACATATCTTTTAGACCAAGGTGAAATAATTTCCACAGCACACCAACACTAGAGTGCCGCGGCACAGTGGTTGAAAAATATTGCTTTAAGTAGAACATGAGCATAAATAAACAAGTTAAAAGAACATAACAAGAATAAAATGATATACAAGAGACCTGCAGAGGTGGGTTTACAAAAACATAATTAACATATTCAGATAAATATCACAAGCCCACAACAAAAGAGACCTCAAACTGATCAACAGCCAAACAATACTTTTGTTGTGTGTTTGAATTCAGGAGTGTTAAAGCTGGAAACAATGAATAAGCTACTCTGCCTTTGTTTCCAGCACAGGATGTGTAACACTGCATTTTTTCTTACCGCACTATATTGTGTCATCGCTTCAAATCTGCACTGACATGTAATCTCACAGCGGGTTGCTGCGTCCACATCAGGGGTACTTTGATGCCAATGTTTGAAATCTAAAATGTGCACACTATTTTGCATTTCTTTTCATGATCGTTTTTTTCTTCCCATCTGTGGTCTTTGCGTCAGAAGTTGCATGTTTTTCTTATCATTCAGTGTGGGACACAGGCAGGCTGTCTTATTCAGATCACCAAAGACGTTTTATCCAGAGACTTTTTGCAACATTTCACTTGCATGTTTGCAAATTTGTAATGTTGTCAGATCTGGTAGCGAAGCCTGCTGCCCAAATGGCTGCTTGGCAAAAGTGGTACAATTTCATGAAGCAGAAACTCTCACTAAAGTAAAACAATGATAAGGATTTGAAAAATGTGTTTCCAAGGCTCTTTCTCATGTATTGCCTTTGATACTTGCACATGTTTTTCTGTGAGTTACTTCCTTTAACATTGGTGCTCTGCTGGAGGCTGCAGGACGTCCTGTGGCTTCACTCCAGGCGACTAACTGACTATGAAATGTGTTCAGATATAGCACGTTCTCCTCGGATACGTGGGGAGCTCCAGGCGTATCAACAGGGAAACTGCAACCATATTGAAATCACCATATCACCATAAAGGGTTCCATAAAGGGGGGTTCATGGGTTAAACTTCAGGGGAATGATGAAAGTTTGCCCAATAATGGATTACAGAAGGTCAACATGACATTAATTTCATGTTGCAAAACGCAATTTTTATATGGATGTTTTTATTGCCTTGCCGCTTGCCTCTCCTCAGACCTGCTTAGTTACTTTACTGATAATGGGACATCACCTGCTTGTCTCTATGGATCTTACTGCTTTGTTTGACTACAAGTCGCCAAACAGGAAGTCTTGAGCTCCTCATCCGTGTGGGCCATGTTTGTTGTAGTTTTTTAATGTTTTGACTTTCACTGCAGCCAAATTGCTCTTGCAACGCAATGATGCAGCCAAATAAAACTGTTCTGCAGCTGTGGCTTTAAACTTACTGAAAGGTATTGTACTAAATGGCCGAAAGAAACATTGTATTTCTTCACTGTGCTGTGGTGCTTTATAGAGAGCTATATAGTCTGAGGCAAAAGGGTTTCAAACGTTTTTTCATCGTTTCCAAATTGCATTTGCTGAGCTCTTTGTCTCATACCCCCTAATGGTAATACTGTAGAGGAAACAAAATGTTCTATCAAACTGTTGCCTGGAGCGAATGTCAAAAATGAAGAATGAATTTGTGTTATACAGGTTTGAGGAAAGCGTTTCTAGAGATTTCAATGGCCTCAGGCATATGATTGTGTGACAGAAATGTCAAAACTGCATGTTCACTGGTAAATTTGTATTGGAATTAAATTGTTCATGCACAAGTTTTATTTGCTCGGATTAGCAACATTAGCTCTCTTGTCTCCATCCATCCATCCATCCATCCATCCATCCATCCATCCATCCATCTTCTTCCACTTTTCCTTTGCCGGGTCGTATCACATTGCACCAGCCCCTTATGGTTCCTCCTGCAGGTGGTGGGTTCACAGAAGGACGGCCTCACGATTCAAACCGGGCCTGTTGGTCTCTCATAAGGGGCTTCTGAACCAGTCTTTGTCTGACCCGTCACCTAGGACCTGTTTGCCATGGGAGACCGTACCAGCGCACGAAGCCGTTAAGGTGGCGGTTCCAGAAGGGGAGCTCTCTTGTCTCTTGTGTCCTTTATGTACTATAAGCCAGTGTTTACCAATCAGGGGTATGGGGGCCTCGCAGGGGGTACTTGAAACAAGTTCAGAATGAAACGTCCCCAACTCAAACAACACAGTCCTGTTGATGACTTTGAAAACCTCTGCTCCTCGGATCGGGCATGGCAAACCTATGGTCTGTTTCAGTTCATGGTACTTTATAATCACCTCTACAGCCACTTGTTGTTTGGAGTGGAGTTGGACGTTGAGGAAAAAAAGGAAAAGGAGTTTTTTTTGTTATGAACCCAGTTGGTAGAATCCAATGTTATTTGTTTCTAATGATGAAAAAAAGATCAAATTGAATCAAAAACTGATATTGAGCAACATGGACAGCAATGTTGACCCTGCATTCAATAATGGTAATCAAAATGTGCTATTTTGACCCACACAAGCACAAATGAATATGAATCACTTTTATTTGGGTTATTATTAAGTGGAAACATTTGTACCAAGCAGCCAATGACTGTAGATCATTTGTGGGCACAATGATGTGTTGATAAGATAAGCACATCATTATTATCTCCATCTCTGCGTTAAATCAGCATTTCAAGGCTCATCTGTTGTCGCTTAATCAACTGTTTGCTCTTTAATGAAGTTATGAATCAGCCACTTCACTCATTTTCCTCTGTAGTCTGTTAATGGACAAACCTACTCATAGCAAATATGTTTTAGTCATCAGTATTTTCATAGTAAACAGCAGTGTTTTATAGGCACATGGTCAGGGAAACCCACAGACCTCTCTCAGTATACAATTCTGAGCATTATTCATTGACTCCACATTCTGTGATAACAAGCTACTCTTGTTGCTGCTCTACTGTATATATCAGACTGGCTGGCAAAAAGGTGCAGCTCCAACTACCTCCAGTTACAGTGTTAGTGTACAGTGTGTACCTGTAACATGTGTATATAGATACACTGGCAGGTCAGTTATGTGACGTGTCTTGCACAAGCAGCAGCTGTAGCTGTACTCTATTCAAACACCAACATCTTTTAGACTAGAATCAATTTCTCTTTATTGTCTCTTGTACCTCTTGAACCTTTCATGTATGCTTTGGTGTTCTTTGCCACAAGATAACTTTTTTATACAGTAAAAATGATTCTATAGATTTCACAGGGAAAAACTGGCTTCTGTAGTTGCCAGATTTCTTCCATAAAAACGTAAAAGTACCAGTATTTAGATTTACAATTAAATGTTTTTTTTTTGTTCAGTTTATTACAAACTAACAAATTGCCATTACTTCTTAGTTTTTTTAAACACTGTTTTTTACCATCTAAGACTGAAGCTTTAATCATTGTAGCTGTAACATTTAAAGCAGTAATAAGTAACTTGTTTACCTTAATAAATCCTTTTCATAGTCCCTCTTGGGGTAATACACGTGTTGATGGGATAATTGGGGGGTCTTCCATCTCCCCCTGGTGTCTCTGGCCAGAAAACCACAACTTTCCTGCACTGGGTCAGAGGCCTCAATACACACTAATGGAATCACAAAGAAGAAGCAGTAAAACAGTGAAAAAATATCTCCATTGTGTAATTAGATGTACAATATCCCTCTCTCCCTTTGTCTTTTCTGTCAGAGTAGCATTTACTCTCACTGACAATTAATAATAAGGTTTAAAGACATTGCCTTTTTAAAAGTATATTTTCCACCTGTACACTCTACAGTGCATGACTGCTGTGCAATAAAGGCCTTAATCTACTGTATGAGAAAAATAATGCGACATAATCATCCATTTTTGTAAAATGTACAGATTTTCTTTCCATTGCATTTTGGGGGATTTTGCTGCGAGATAACCTTGTGCACCTAATTCCTTTCACACAATTAAACCCAGACACTGTCTCATCACATCGCTTTCAGTATGAAATGTTATTGGATTTCTCAAAACTCTCACACCTCAATGCTTTCACTTCAAGCAAAAAAAAACAAAAAACGGTGTCCCCACTCCCAATAACCAAACAAGACAAGATTATCCATTTGAAAAGCACATCCCACACAGCAGAGGCTCGTGTTTTTCTATACACGTTCATGGGTGGAGTCCCCAAAGACAAGATAAGAGCCGCTGAAATGAGTTGTGGTGAGTCATGTCCCCAAGTGTCTATATGTCCTCCTGGTCCATCTGCGGCCCTCCATTCCCCGTCTGCACCCCTCCCTAATCCCCCGTCTGAGAACAAGCCACATCCACCAAGCTCACCAGTCACACCGAGGGACAGGGACGGATGGAGGCAGGAAACACAGGCTGTAAACAGGTATGATTGATAAGACAGCAGCAGTGATGGGGATGAGAAAGCAGACAGGCCCACAGCAATTCGATCAGTGAGGGCGAATGAATGAGAAGAAAATCATTATGGGAAATTCACCTGACCAGAGCTATCGTATGACTTTGAATGTATTAGTATTTCAAACCAGTTCTTGAAATATATCTTGATGTATAGGGCTGCACAATATGTCACCCAAATTATTGCGATATTAGGAATATCCATATTCCAAGAAGCCTCATATTGTAAACTCATGGAGCTCTTCCATCTATTACTATTTTTTTGTCACAAACTAATCACATTTTTATTGTAAATTTCTAACCTCAATTAAAAAGAAGCATGTAATCAGAATTTCACATTTCAAGGCTATATGGAGTTTCTAGCCTGAGATTTCATTGTGCTGCAAGGCTGGCTGTATATTGTAAATTCCCTGTCACACATTGAAATGTCAGTGGAACAACCTTGTTTATCTGCTCAAAGTAGTGACTCATGGGAAACGCTTTTAGAGATGTTCTGTACTTTGTGCCAATGTACTACTTTGTATGAAAAACTACAGTAAAATACAAAGGAGGGTGTGCAGTTCTCTTGAATGTGTCCTAATTGACCTTTCGCAAAACCCAGCCTCAACACGGTCATTGTCCATAGCAACTGTTGCCATCTGCTCAGCATGCTTTTCTCCCTGAGAAAGCCAGTAACAAAACAGGACCTGCCTGCTCGCTTGTAAGCCAAGGTATGAGTTGTCTCCCATGCGTCTTGTTGTTTGTCAAGAGTTTCCTGAGCTGTCGTTGCTAGAGATTGTAACAAAAAAAAGCTGTTTTTGCAGCACTTTACTTTTTAAGTGCTCGAGGAAGCATTTAGTTGTTCTTAGCAAAGTCTTGAAATTTCCTCCAGGGCCCTGGGCTTATCCATGGGCCGCTGCCACAGACTGCTCTCCCTCCTCTCTCTCGTGGCTGACAGTCTCCTCTAGCTGTGGCCCATGGCCAGCTCGTGGTCCTGGGCCGTGCCGAAGCCTGTCACACCCCCATGGTAAGTGCCATCTCCTCGGGCGTCTGTGAGCCGCTTCCCACACATGTCATGTTAAATCTGGGACTTGTGCCTACCCCAGACTGACCTTAAAAGTTACTCTTGGGTGTAAGACACAGACGGCTTAAGTTTGAGTGGTCACAGGTCGAAACAATGAGGAAGTTGTAACTTTCAGATTTAAAGGAATAGTCCACCATTTTTCCATACAGAGATATGTTGTTACCTGAGCTTAGACGAGTTGATGCGTATCTGTCTGGTCTTTACGCGTGCGCTCAGTCATGCAAAAAGACTGAAGATGTTGTTAGCATTTAGCCTCTCCTCCTCTCCTCTATGGACCTACACAAGGGTGAAGTTAGAAGCGACCAAACTCTTCCACGTTTCCCCTATTTAAATACGGTTCCATGAGTTATTAAATGATCCAAGTATAGTTAAACAAAATTAAACATGTTGATTTTCTAAGCGGATAAGAAGGGGTACTATATTGTAAGTAAGCGTAATAACACCTTAAGAAATCAGGTGGGGACACATGTGCCTATAGCCCTTTGCAATATGGGGTTCCAAGACAATACCATACAACAAAATGCATCGCAATAAATCAGTTGAAATTTTGTCGAATGGTTTCCAAAAGCCGACCAGTGATTGATTTTTGTTTTTAGTTTTCTATTATTTACTGTAGACTGTTTTGTGGTACGTTGCGGTTTGCTCTGACTTGCTTTGATCATTGTTTTGTGTAAGTACATATTCCTGCTTTTCAAAACAGATCCATGTTTAAAACAGTCATTAGGAATTTCAGTTTCAGCATGGAACGTTGCGTCACTACTGTTTTGTATTTTGAGGGCAACAACAGCTATTGTAATGTTAATGCCGCAGATTACTACATGTAAGTGGGGTCCTCTTCTTGTTCCAATGATGTACTAGCTTATTTGTGTTTAAAAAGGCCTGGAGTGTCATTAACAATTGTGAAGTATCAGGGGGCGGATGAATATTGGCACGGCGGACGCTCTCCTGCGTTGGACGCTCTCTAATTACCGACTAAATGAAAGCAAAACAACTCGTTCACCGCCCCTCCTGCCACGACCTCCTCGACATACAAAAGTGGAGCGAGTTACAACTGATGAGAAATATTTGTATTTTCTCCCCGACTATAGCTGCGTCTCAGAATTTGGTTTCTCATTACACTGGTGCTTCGTGCTGTGTGTAAATGAACCCCCAGTTATTTTAATCAGCGACGGAGCACAGCAGAGAAGTGGAAATTAGACCAGGTGGGAGAAAGCTGTGTAGCAAGACAAGCGGGTCTATTTTGGTGGCGCTACATCAGGAATGGTGTGGCATATGCTGCAGTGATACATTATGTTATGAGCGATGATAGCGTTATACGGAGTTAAATGCCATAATGTTAAAGGGATGTTTCAGGATTTTTGACATAGAGCCTCATTTCCTAATTATCCAGAGTTTTGTTGATTTCTGGAGATATTTTTTTTGTGATTCATGCATATTTGAAGAGTTTCGTGGTGCTAGGCTAGTGCAAGGCTTGTGCATCTCTACAGTATCAGCTAGCCTGCGTTAAAAACAGTCTTACGCACTCCACAGTGCACCTGAGGCAAATCACTTACTGTATAACACCAGACTAACGATATAAATGTCTGTGTCGATAGAATAATTTTTGGAATATAACTGACCTTGCCTCACATGAATGATCGCATTTTGAGGGACTATTTTCTTGCAGATCACTCCGCCACTGCATAGCTTATACAACCACGAAGCTGATGCTGCTCAAATATAATTTATTTTAAATGTGTCAGAGTGTGTTAGACTGTTTTTAAAGGGGCTAGATGCAAGTTTGTGATTTTATGCTCACTACTGCCACCTCAGGCCTTATGCGTAGCTGCAGCTTCTATATTAAGCTCGTGCATGACGGCGATTCGGACCCGAATTAACACCTTTTTTAATTGACAGTGCAGGATTTTAGAGGCAGTTGTGGCGAATAGGTCTGGGCTCATTCTACACATTAGGACATGGCTGGAACATGTAGGGGAAGGAAAATAATTTAACATTTTTATACTTTGTATAGTCCCTTTAAAGCAGGCTAGCTGATACGCTGAGACGCTCCACATTGCCCCTTCTATGCAGCAGTGTCATTCATGGCGAAGTGGTTGAAGTGGTGGAGAAGTACAAATATCTCGGTTCTTGGATTGACAACAAGTGGTTTGATGCAAATACAGACTCGGTCAGCAGAGAATCTATCTTTTAAGGAAACTGAACTTTTAATGTACATAAAAGGATTCTCTGCAACTTTAACTGCTGTTTCAGAGTCTGTTAACTTTTTTATTTGTTTGCTGGTTCAAGAGGTTCAAGGTTTCAAAGATAAAAAATAACCTGCAAAACATTGTCAGAATCTGCTCTAAAATCACTGGAGTTAAACAAAGAGACCTACAGTCTCTATGGGAGGAGCAGGCGCTAAATGTATCTTGGGTCAGCCTCTCCATGCTCTGTCCTCAGAGTTTTCGCTAATGCCTCCGGGACATCGCTTTTATATGTATATGTACCTTTGTCCCCTCTGTCATTGAACTGTTGAATTCTGAAGAGACCTTTTTGCAAATGTGTTGACCAATGTTCTGTTCTGAAGTTTGCTACAAAATAATTGCCCTTTGGGACCAATAAAGTTTTCTGAATCAGAATCTGAGCTCTGTCGTTTAGACCTCTGTAAACATGTTCGGAAATGCCTGAGATTCTTGGAATACTCTTTCTCTAATGTACGCGGATGCTCCTGAACATGATTCAAATTTGCAGAGTGAACTGAAACTTCCAGTATAGTTGCATTCACAATACATGAAGGTAAAATCGCAAACAGAACGTGCAGCCTTGTTGTTATGTCCAACATTGCAATAGCTTTTTACCCTCTCACCTCCCACCTTAACCAAGTGCATTTTCTCCAGTCTGGCTTTACCCAAATCTAAAATCATCTGGACTGGAGAGCAACAGTGTAACGCCTCATTTGAAAGCGTTGTATTTTTATTTGCTTTTTTTTTTAGTCATTGCATTTTTGTCGTGTTACGTTTCCCGCTTTGATGACACTTTTTTGTTACGTTTTCAGTCTCGTTTTCGTCGCTATTTTGACACTGTTTTTTTTCAAGAACCTTTTAGATTTGGGTAATGCCAAACTGGAGAAAATGTGCTCGGTTCAGGTGGGGGTTAAGAGGTTTGCATAAGGAAGCACAAACTGTAAACAAAATGAGAGGGATGTTGATTTTATGAATGGAAACTTTGCACTGAAAATGATACTCTGCACATTTCCTAAAAATCTGGTCAAAAACATAATACGAAGGAAGTTTACAGTCCAATATGCAAAAAGCTACATTTATGATCTCTGATGGTGCTGCGAGGAGAGCATCCTGACACAATGGTTATCTGTGTGGGCCGGGTAGAGGAGAGGGAGTTGTTTTTGTGGCAGAAAAGTCAGGTCAGGGTTTTCTGTTTTCAGTTTAGCCACTCAGCAAGGTCATTCTGTTGTAATCAGTACTCCTTTTCAAAAGCAAGGGCGAAATATTTTTGGTTGTTATAAAACTGTTTTCCCTCCACAAACACATGCACCTTCCACAGGATATTCTCCAGGTAATTTTATGAATTTATATGGGAGATTTTGAGTGTGAAACTAGCACTGTAGTCCTTGAAAACCCACTGCACCGATCCAGATTTTTTGTTACGATACCGATACTTGGTTTTGAGTATTTGCTGATACCCGACATTTACCAACACCACTTTCTTAAAAGTGACTTTCTCTGAGTGAAATTTTGAATTGACTCTTTTCTCCATTTTACAATCAATAAAGTCATATTTTCTTGCAATGATATTACGTACCCCAACTTCTCTCGCAGGGACGGGGACAGAGACAGCGTCTTCTACTACTATGTGCGGAGTGATATGAAAGACCTGTATTACAAGCACGTACGAGAGGTCCCCTATCAGAAAACAATGACCGGTAGAACGTTGGAAAATCCCATTCAAGTCAATTGAGCGTTGTACTTGTGTTGTGAAGAGCCGTATAATAAATGAATATAAACAACTCACATGAAGTGATCTGATCATTACAAATATGTTAAATCAGTTATTTCTTAAACTAAAATACAAACACTTGGCTTCAGCAGTGGTCGATTTTAATTTTTAGGTTACTTAAGGTAATTCTGTCATAGTTTCTGACCCAGCCTTGATTAGCTTCTGTTAGCATTAGCATGCTAACACTAGCTTTAGCATACTGATGCTAACCACAGCGATTGAATTCTCACTTGAATTCTTCACTTTCCAATGACATACAGCATGCCCATATTCACTTAGATTTAGTGTTGTGTTTTAAAGTGGTGAGTGCCAAACCTGGTATTTGTTCAGTATCGGATATTTGGAGCTGATACTCAATATCGTATGTTTTTCAGTATCGGCTCCTATATCGGATCGGTGCATCCCTACGATAACGCTCCATTCTTTGGCAGAAGGTTTCGCTTTCTTAACATTATCCTCATGTTTGTAGTCATCTGTTCATTTAAGACTTTTTATCACACAAACTCACATTTACTACAGTAGTGCCTGTTTTGCATATGTTTATATTATTTACATTTATTCAGCACATTCTTCTTCCACATCTGTCTCATTTAAAACCTCTTTTTATATCTATTTCAATCGCTCCGTGAACAGCTTTGCCCAAATTTCCCTACAGGCCCCATTAAAGTTCCATTGTATCTTATATGAGCGATAAAGTAAACAGTTTCATTAGCTGCAGTGATCACAGAGGAGCCGTACAAAATAATAAGTGTGAGGGGCCGTGGGACCAGCTCTGGATGTGGCTTTGGGAAATCAGGAGAGTCTCGGGGGGACGCACTGCTGTCGGCTGCTCCCGGGGCAGCAGGAGCACCGGTCACACTCCAGTCAATAGAAACATGTACAGACTATCTCAGCACACGCTGAGGCACAGGCACACTGGAACCGACTGGCATGATAATGTCTTTTACTGCATGTGTTGATATTGTTAAAAATAATCATGACACAATATATTTTAACATGTAAAATCTCATCTTCATTTCACCATTTGAGCTTTTTTCTAATTCAAACTCCTTGACATATCAATGCTAATTTAAATCTTATATTTAAATGTTGAATAAAATATGATCTTCCCGTTAGTGTTGACTGAAACAACTCCATAGATTTCCATAATATAATATCAGATGAAGACTAATGCATGCTGGAGTGCATACTGGCAGCATTTCTAGTTTGTTTCCACCTCTAGTTGTGTAGAACAGTTGCACAGAGCACTTTGTCCTGTCACTGAGGCGGCAGATCAATATTATAGCACCATACAGCAACACTCAGCTTTGGACCCCTGCAGCCATGTGCCTCCACTAGGGAGTCAACATTCCGGGCATTTTCAATGTTGGAAATTTTACAAGGGAACTGAATTAATGGGAATGAACATGGCATTGACACAGCTGAAGGATTCACCTTTACAGAAAAATATTAAAGTCCTTTATCCAGGCACAATTCAACAAAGCATGCAAAAATATCATGTTTATATGTTTTGACAGTTTTATATTTCTGAGCTACAGTTTCCAGTGAAAGTTCCCGGCAACTTTCTGGAAATTTATCTAGAATGTTCTGCCTCTTTGCAAGCCTCCACAGACCGCAGCAACACATTTGCATTCTCATTTTGTGTTTTTAAAGCCTCGCCAAAGGCAGCCATCATTACCTCATTGATTAACTATAAACTGCTCCAGTGTGGCCAACAGTGAGAGAAAACCCAGTGGACCAAAGTGAACTTTCCAAAGAGCGTCTTGTCAGGAAACCTCCCTGAGGTGAGCCCTGGGTGACAGCTGCTGTGGGTAAATGCCAGGAGCCCAACCATACTACAGCATCCTGACACAGAGAACATACTGTAAACAAAATGACTACACAGAGTCAGAACAACAATTTATTTGCAATCATTGTTTTATTATTATTTTATTTCAATGCCATCCACAAAGTAGTGATGGGACACTTAAAGGAACAGGCCACCATTTTTCCATACTGAGACATGTTCTTACCTGAGCGTAGACGAGATGATACGTACCTGTCTGGTCTTTGTGTATACCCGTGGAAGAGCGTGGTAGCTTCCAACTTCACCCCCGTTTGGAGCTATAGGAATATGCTGGGAGAGGCTAAATGCTAACAACATCTTTGGTCTTTGTGCGTGACTGAGCGCACGCACAAAGACCAAGCAGGTACACATCAACTTGTCTAAGCTCAGGTAAGAACATATCTCAGTGTGGAAAAACGGTGGCCTGTTCCTTTAAATATCCATAGCACGCCATGAAAATCTTTCCTTCATGTGGCTGTCATGTTCCCATGAATTGTGCAGGAGGATCTTCTAGACAAGGCTGTGATATGAACAAAGCATGTGTTGTATGATGCAACATAGAAAACACAAACATAGAACAACTGTGGCAATGGCTTTGTTATTCAATTTGCTGCTTCCATTAATAGCAGGCGCACTCTTTTACGCCCGCCTTTGTTTTGTTGCTGTTTTGATGCTTAGTGGCAGTATGTAATTAAAGTTCTGATGAAAAATGTCATGAATTGGAAACAAAAGATGGAGTAGAGAATAATAAGCCAGCCAATAATCTGCCAGGTTTGTTTTACATTTTCTGTGTCGCATCATTGCAGTAACAGTCTTTACATCTGGGTTAGCGTCTCTGGTTCAAATCCATCGGGCACCAAGATTACCCCTAACAGTTGTACGGGCAAATGAAGTATCTACTGAAGTTTCTTTTCAACAATCATTCTTGCATCATCCACTTTGAATCAAGCTGTTGTACTGTACAAAGCCACTAGATGTCTGTAGCGTAGTAGTAAATATACATTACTTCTACTTCTCCTCTTCTGCACTTGACCTTCTTGCTTTTTGAGTTGGCATATCTATAAAAAAATAAATAGAAATGCACGTACACAATTTAGCATCTACAAATGTGTAAGATAAAATGACCGTATATGTGATCACTTGCTTAAATGTGCTGCTTTGCTTTGAAGTGTAAAACGACCTGGTTGCCATTTCACAGCAGGAACACGGAACTTGTAAGATTGTAATCATCGATATGTATTTTCACACTTTTCCTGTGCTCGGTTTGGGTTGTACGTCGACGTTGCTTTCAAGTCATGTAAGCTGTTGGCTACGACATGAAACCATCTTCCATGCTGGGAGCTCCATCGAGTGAATTATTTATTATAAACAGTAGATGGTAAACATAATGTCCCTGGCTTGTAATTTATTATACATTATAGCTGTGCTGTGCTTTTTGCATTTGCATTGGACCCATAGGCTTTAGTGTGGTTCTTTTATAGCAGTGAATATATGAATGTCCTGACCTAAAAATCTCTCCGGGAAACTCCTCCTCCCTGTCATTATGCAAATCACTATTGTGCATGTACTTATATTTTGAGGCAGGAGTGGGTGCTTTACAACGTTATTAATGTGTGTGTAGGCTGCGAAACGGTTCTATTCATATCAATAGAGAGCTGAGAGTGACAGGTCAGAGGGAGTTTTTTGGAAGCCTGTTACTTTCATAGCACCACCCACAGTATTACAGAAATAAAGTTTTCCATTGATGAGAAACAATTACAACATGCACATTATGAGAAAAAAACTGATTATGCATCGATAAAAAGGAAGTTTCCGGTGGATCTCAGTGACATTGCGATAGACTGTGGCTTAGGGGTCTTGCATCACATAATAATGCAATAACAGTAATTTTGCCATATATATATATATAGTGCAAACTGTTATGTCTCAACTCTTTGTGTGTGTTTCTGTGTTGCAGCAAAGGGGAGGCCGCAGCCATCGAGACGGAGCTGCTGAAGGACTACAGGTTTGGGCAGCAGCAGCTCATAGAGATCTGGGGACAGGCCTGCGCTCTCGCCATCACCAAGGTCAGGGCACAGGGCCGGGACACTTTGCTTTTGTTGTGACAAGCAGCACAAAAAGGGCAAGCGAAGCATATTCTGGCATGTATTTGTATTATTCAGTGCAGGCTTTTGGTAAAATAAAAGGATATATGTGCAATGAAAGGTGGTGTTATGGTTAGATAAAACAATGCATCGCCTTTTTTGAGTCGAACAGTTCAGCTTTAATTACACATTTTAGACGTCACCAATATGTGTGAATCAGCAACCGCTAATCAAATGATGTAATTAACATATTAAATAAATGCATTTTTAATAGGTTTAAATTATGCATTTGAACATATTAATAATAATGTTTAAATTCATTATTATTAATAAGTATGTGTATCGGGAAGACTTTACAAACTAAAATATTTCTGATAATATAATAAAATAAGTCACTGGAAGCTTATAATCTGGTTCCATTATTAAAGTTTGACAGGGACTGTATAAGAATGATCTCAGCACTGCTTCAAAAATGATGAGACCTTACATTATGTTGTAAAGTTGGAAGCTAAATCCTCTTCCCGTTGGCTTATCTCTCTCTCTGCTGCCCCCTGCTGTGCACACTTATATTTAAAATACTTCTCTACAGTTTTAAGTTAAATTATTTGCACCCAAGAGTTTGAGAGTAATGCAATTACATTTTTTTGTTTGTACTGTGATTCCCTACTAGGGGACCACTGGGGTTATGGGTGACGGTGGCTATTTGGACAGGAGCACGACTGATTAGGATTGTTGTATGTTTTTTAGTAAAACATTTTGAGTTCAGAGATGAATTTAAACAGTATATATAGCGAAGAATAATTTGAAAAAAATATATATTGTTAAATAAATAATAAAAAATAAATCTGTATTTGAGGGAGGGGGTAATCCAAGTAAGTAAAAACTACACACGACTCCAACCTTATCTGTTTGAGTCTGGACTTGACACAGAGGAGCTGCTTGTACTTGCTTGTTCAATTTCATCCCACATTGAACGATCCCAGAGGTTACACAATGAAATCTCTCAATTACCACCAGATCGTTGTGTGTATACAACACACTGGTTCAGCCACAGCTGCTGCGACTTAGGCTCACCTCATTTGCATTGACTTCATGTTCAAATGCCTATTTCTAAAGAGGCCCTAACTTCCTGGGACATCCACTCCATAAACACAATTGAACATCTCCTCAACGCACGATGCGCCTCACCAAAACTAAGTCCAGAAGCGCCCGAGATGGTCAAAATGTCCCCTTGCTCTGCTGTTTATCCGGGCCGAGAGCGCAGAGCAGACCACAGAGTTGGTTTAGTGCCAGGCCGGTTTCCTCCGAGAGCCCTTGAAGAGGCTGTGATGGCGGACATGACACTCGAAACCCAGCTCAGCGGCGGTGAGAAAGAGCTGCGGAGTGAGGGAGAGAGACATCAGACACACACGTCAATAAAACAGTCACTGATGGAGACGACAGATGGATAGACAGCACTGAAGACTATAAATGTTTCAGACAGATGCTGCAATAACTCCCCTGCATCATTCATTATCGGGTACACATGATTGCAGCTAATCCTTTTTTTTCCCTACTCTTTAATAAGCCCCTCCCAGTTTCAGTGCAGACTTATAGAATAAACTTCAAATTCTGTGTTTCTTATTATGATATAAGCCAAAATAATATGACACAAAAAGATCAAATTCTATGACCTGATAAATTGAAGTTCAACACTTAATGTGGTGTCATAAAGCAATAGCAATAGTAATAGATTTGCTTTTTCAGTTTTGTATTAATTTCCCATTGCTAATTTTAAATGCATTACCATATGAGAAGTAAATATAAATCTTAACCACACATCAAAAAGTGTTGTCTAAACTACAGGCTTGGTTTTATGCATAACAAATTCCTTATGGAGACAGATTTTCAGAGGACATTAAACCAACTAAATAATCGCATTCTTTGTTTATTGCTCATTGTGATTTCAATCATATTGCTGTTAATTGTCCAGGCCTTATCTGGACTTGAGATATTTTGTCTCTTCCCAGAAGAGACAAAATGATTTGAAATGCATACCCTCCTGTGGGGGAAGAGTTAGACATGCCGTCAGCTCGATTGTTTATTTTGGCTTACGAGGTTGTTAAATTTTAAAGTCTTTGTCTACAATGGAAATTCGGATGACTGAGGTCTCTACAAACATGTCACGATATTTTGCTTGCCTTTATTTTCAATATTTATCTCTTAGCTTTCCAATAATACAGCACAAGTCATGTTCCAATTCAGAGTCTATCAAATAAAAATTATATTACTTTTCACATCCATCCAAATCTGACGCCGTTTCCTGAAATCCACAACCCTGATAAATAGCTGCTAAAGTTATACGATTGCATGCAAAATATGTTTTATTATCCCACTCTACCAACAAATCCAACAGAATGACCTAACCAGACATGGCTCATCAGGGCTTATAGTGGACTACTGTTCACAAGCTGCTAAAACAAGAGCAGTTGGTGAACATTGTTGGTGTTTATCTGCTGTGTAATCACTGACTGAGGTAAGACTGACTTTATGAGGTGTTAGCCTTGCTGTGGCCTTTTCCAGGACTTTAATATTGCTCTCTAAGGTGCAAAAGGAACAAATGATGTTTTTAAAAGAGCATGTTGGTGTGAAATTTCGTCATTATTTCACATGCCCGTGAAGCTGAGTTCACACTTACAACTGGAAGAAAGCGATTATAGACATAAAATGGCTCATTCACAATGCAGCGAGTCATCGCCACGTCCTCGAAACAAATCACAGTTATTGATGTCAAGCGAGGCGCTAGGTTGAGTGCTTTAGCGAATCCTAATGCATATAATAATTGATTCTACTTGTGATAGAGCTGTTGAGGGCTATAGAGGAATGTTGTTACTTGCAGTAGAAATTATACTCATGTCATGATCTGAAAATGAATAGCAGATAATTTATAACACCTGGTTAAAGGAAACAACGTCCAAAATGCAACATATGTTAGGAGGGGACATAATAATAATGATTGGACTGTATTCTGTCTTATAGGTAAAAGCAGGCCAGGATATTAGTTTCACAGCTAAGTATAGTCAACTGTGTTCAGATCATTTCCACACAATAATATGTGAGTTATGATCATTCTATTCAAGACTATTTTAATAAGGAAAACCAGAAGTTTGTAATACTTATTTTGTTATAGGACTGCCTAGTAACTTGATTTCTTATTTCCAATTAGGCTGTGACATCGCCTGCATTCCTGCTATTTGGTTTCAAAAGAAAATAAATCATTACCACAGTAATAGCAATCCCCACCTTGCATTCCCTGTTGCTATAGCAACATCAAATACAGTATGTGTGCATGATTTCCTTGCCCTTTTTTCAGCCAATGAGACGAGAGGATGTAGCATTTTTACTCAAACCAATTTCATTTTGCACAGTGTAGGTACCATCGACTGGATAAGAGATCCAGGATAAGAAATGGATAAGAGATGGATAAGAGATCACCGGTAGCTTTTTTATGTCGAAAAGCAGCAGTAATGATTGACAAGAGTGGCAGTAACGGATTAGCTCCACCACATCTACTTCCTCTATAAACATTATCATTACCCCAACAGCGTGACCTCTTCTCTTGACACGGTGGTCTCCTAAATCGAGCCACAAGATCCTGGTCCAGCTACTGCTGACATTGTGCCGGCCCCATGACATCACTGCTATTTAGGGAAAATTACAGCTGACTTACACAGGGATGCAGACAGTATGTTAGCACTGAACTCACGACTGGCACGCGCTCTGACTCCAAATACACCGCAGAGACAAACGCGTATTCATTTAGCGGTGCAGGGACCCCTCAGCTGCCAGTCAGATTATAGGTTTTCAGTAAGTGATCTTTAGTGCAGGCTGCAGTGGTCCAGACGTGATCCTGTGTGGGGCTATCAGTCTTTTCAACACCTGGCTGTGCACAGGGGAGGCTTTTGTTACAGCACAGCAGACCTCAAATCTGTATTTAAAGCTTCTGTACCTAACTTTTATCCAGCCTATAAACAGACTAAGCAACTGCTTAGGGCCCCGATGCAACCAGGGGCCCCCGAAGAGTGCCTATATATTTACTGCAAAAAAATATTCAAATAATGTTGTGATAACTGCAGTACAATACTCAATATAGTTAACAAAATATTAAAATTCTGTTTATTTAGCCTAGTTAAATATGTTGCATTACATTACATTTTGCATACATTTATTTTTGAATTGTTCTAGTGTGTTAAATGTGCTTATTGTTAACGCTGTCTAAAAGGACCCTTCCCCTCAAGAAGTGAGAATTATAACTTCAGCAAAGGGCCATGCACTATAAGAGTACAGTCATCAATATTGAGACTGATCAGCACAAGTTTAACGAGGGCCCCAAGTCAAATTTTGCTCAGGGCCCCATGGAGGGCCTGTGCAGTAGAGTAACGTATTGTTCTCCCCGATAGAGAGGAAAGGGATTATTTGTATGGCTTTTTTTGTCATGACAGAAGTATTTGACAATTCACAATTATTCTTCTATTTCATTTCACTCGGTGATGTTGTGATGTTAAGCTTTGTAGCTTTGTAGACCCTCCAATCAACACTAATCACTCACTTTTCCCAAACAGTCTCCCATTTGGATACTACCCAAGCACATCCCTGCTTAGCTTCTGATATATGTGACGAGATCGGGATTTCACAAGGTGTTAGAATATAGTAATAATTATGATAATGCATTGTTTTATGTTGACGCATTACATTATTCATTCACTCCATACTGGTGGTGGTAAGATACAATTGTAGCCACAGCTGTCCTGCGGTAGACAGACGGAAGCAAGGCTTTTAATCTGCGCCATCGGCCCCTCCGACCACTACCAACCACTCATGCACACGCTACATTCATATTATAAAAGCAGCAATTTGTAAAAAATAAAATAAAATAAAAAAAGACATTAGCTGTGCATCATATTTTAAAGCGCCGTTATCAATCATAAAACCCGGAACTATGCGTTAGACTGGAACCTTTCGCTTTTATGCTGACAGTAAACACCGCTTCCTAGTCTGAATGATGTAAAATGTGCATATAAATTCAAACACATGAAGAATGTGAGTAAGGGAAGGGTTTAGGCCAGCTCAGAAGAGTTTGGGCCGAGCTAACAAATTCCTCCCCATGTTGCTATTTGAGAACTATTGCTAATCATAGTGAATTATTTCACTACAACTATTTAAGATATCTACCTCTATAGCAACTGATGCCACCCACCCGCCTTTTTATTTAAGCAATGCTCTTATACAGTGTTACCATTTTACTCATAATGTGGTCATTTGAACGAGCGAATTTGAGTGAATTTGAATTTGAATAAGAGAAATGAATGCACTTTTTAACGATATTCTGATTTTCATAATACTTAAACTTGTTTACCACCAGAAATAAGGAATACTATTATTGGTTTATTCATGTAAAATGTACTAATTTAAAATCCACTCTAGTGCAATATCTAGTTGCTTTCCACTTATCTGCCACACAGTAGTGAATTTGCAGAAGCCCTTCTGTCACCCCTTCAGGCTCTCTGGACTTTATTTGCACTTTTGGGACCACTGATCATATTTGTCAGCCTAGGTTTCTGTTTTCAGACTGATTAGAGGCGAAAGCACATGTGCATTTGCCCTCCATTTCACAGGGACATCCCGTAGAGGCCATATTACAATCAACACAGCTGTATTTGTGAAGTGTGAAGAGGCCTCTGCTCATGTTACACTGCCCAGAGTGAATGTGCTCACTACTATAGATGAAGGTGTTGTATTTTTGTTTCCATAACCTAATGCATTCATTGCTCTACCACAAATGTAGGTGCATTGGAACAGCTTTTTACCTCAGCAGAAGTGAAGACTCAGTGTTTTGTTGGTCCTCACAGTTTATTTTCAGTAGCTTCAATTTATCAAAGGTAGTACAAGAATGTAATGTTTCATATTTATTTGAGGGGGACCTGGCTTAAAGGGACTATACAGAGTTTAAAAATGTTAAACAATTATGTGTTTTCCTCCCCCAACATGGTCCAACAATGTGTAGAATGAGCCCAGACCTGTTCACCACAACTGCCTCTAAAATCCTGCACTGTCACTCAAAAACGTGTTACTTTGGGTCCGAATTGCCGTCATGCACGAGCTTAATATAGAAGCTGCAGTTACACGTATGACCTGAGGTGGCAGTAGTGGGTATAAATGGCAAACTTGCATCTAGCCCCTTTAAAGGTATAGGATGGATAAAACTAGATCATAATAATGGGCCAATCCCAGCATCATGAGGGAGAGATTCCTTGAACTAAAACCAGACTCAAATATTAGCAATCTCAGTAATTGTTCTCAAGAGAGTTTCCTTTGAAACAGTGTGTTCATATACACCTCAAGCCTTATAAAAATCTCCAACAACCAGCGCTACCAAATGGAAAAATCCACCCATCAGCACACAACTTCATAAAAAATACAAAATAAAGGTTGAAAAACACTGCACTAATAAGGCTGGAATATGGTGTCTCGTCTGGGGGAATTATTATGGTCTGGCAGTGTGTTTGTACCTGTTCCAAACAAGGATTAATAAGGAGGGCATTGTCATAAGGTGTGACAGTATTATTTCTTCTTCTGGATAGAAGGAAGGAACTTTACCCAGCGGCAGCGCTTCAGACACCCAAACTTTTGGAAGGCTGTGTGTAAAGCCCCACTGATGCCGTTGCCCAGTTAATTAACTTGATATCTCACACACACAATAGAGAACATAGTCTCCACGTCACGCATTGTTCGTCTGTCCGAAACTTTCTCAGACTTATCAGTTGTCGACCACATGGACCCGGCGTTCCATTATTTATGGAAATGAAATACTGTGGCCTTTTAAGCCTTCTTCTTTCTACTCTGCTCTCTGAAACTTCTCTTTCCATTCCATGTGTGCTGCGGCTGAGGCCCGTCGCGCTCATAACTCTCTCCATCTCTCTCAGGCTTGTCGATGATTTCTCAGTTGAGCTCTCGTCTCTTCTCTGTGTGTCATCGATGCTTATAATGTGCTTTTAGATCCACTGCTTCCAATTATACAGCCCAGGAACAGCCTGTTTATCACGAAATGACGCTGCTCCTGTCGTGAATGCATTAACCAAAGTGGAAATAGAGCTGTTTTACGCTTCCAAGACTCAGGCACAACAGGTATTATCATATCCACCAGGGCCAACACGTCGTTTAGTTTACGATTCTCTGTGAAATGGATGCTAAATAGTGCACAGTTACAGCCCATAATGACACGCATTAGCAAGCTGTAGCTCGACTAATAAAAGGTTAGATCTCCCATTTGGACTATGGCAATGAAGGTTTTAAATGTCGTAAGTACAAATAATTGTGGAGATACTACACTACAGCGCAGTTTACGGCGAGTGTAAGAGATGCTAACCAGGCGTTTGGGAGTGATTTAAAATAATTCTGTTCCAAAGAGAATTTGTATGTAATATATCAGAGAGAGAAAAAAAGGCATTTTCCATGACGCTCTGCTTTCTTGTGACATTCACAGGGTCATAGACTCTCTACTTGGACGGTGTCCTCATTATTAGGGTTAGGTTCATTTTGAAATACACATAAACAATTGTAGTCTACCCATCACACGACTGTTCACATTATTCAAATCTTTTCTAACTAAAGGAAAGAGTTCTTTCAGTTAAATGTCAAAAGTCATCCAACTAATTATCCGACTGCCTTGTAATTTTGCGTCCCATATTTGTCTGATCCTGCAATGACTTCTGTGCACGAGCTGCGGTCTGAACTGTCAGACTGTCTTTATGGCGCTTATAAAACCCGGCTAATTACTGTTACGACCATGGTGTTTTGACACACATTTATTGGGCTGTAATTGGCCAGGAGCACTGTCTCATCGCTTAGTGATCCCTGTGGCTTCAAGAAATTATGCCATGACCTTTAGAGCCGGGAAATTGGTTTCAAACCGGGTTGCTCTAAATTATGCCTAATGAAATTTAAGACGTTTTATGATTGTTTCTGTCCCCAGTTATGACCTTTTGAAGTGTTTAGGGGTAAAACAACAATATTTGAATTTCCAAAAGTAAAAAAAAAGGACAAATGTTGAAATCTAGTTTTATTTAGATTTTTTAAGGGATTTTTTGCATGTCTTTACAACATCTTTCTCAATATGTCCAGTAAATAGTTCCTACTATTACCTTAAAGGCACTAGATGCAAGTTCATTGCAGTCATTTTATGCTCACTACTGCCACCTCAGGTCTTATGCGTAACTGCAGCTTCTATATTAAGCTTGTGCACGACGGCACTTTGGACCCGAATTGACACCTTTTTGAGTGACAGTGCAGGATTTTAGAGGCAGTTGTGGTGAACAGGCCTGGGCTCATTCTACACATTAGGACATGGCTGGAACATGTAGGGGGAGGAAAATACTTAGTTTTAACATTTTTAAACTCCGTATAGTCCCTTTAAAGGAATAGGCCACCGTTTTTACATACTGAGATATATTCTTACCTGAGCTTAGACAAGTTGATTCGTACCTGTCTTTGTGCGTGCACTCCGTCATGCAAATAGACCAAAGACGTTGTTAGAATTTAGCCTCTCCCAGCACATTCCTATAACTCCAAGCTGGGGTGAAGTTAGAAGCGATCAAGCTCTTCCACGTTTCCCCTATTTAAATACGGTTACGTAAAAAGTTACACGATCCAAGTATAGTTACACAAAATAGATTTTCCGATGCGGATAAAAAGGGGAACTATATTGTAAGACGTAATAACACCTTAGGAGCACTTCGACGTCTGCGCAGTGAAGTCGCAGTGCTGGCCATATAATCAAACCAAGCGAACAACAAATAACATATTTAACTCCTCACCTACAAGTCCCTCCATAACCTGGCCCCGCCCTACCTCACCGAGTTCCTGCAACAACCCCAACCCACCCGCCGCCTCCGCTCAGCCAACACTAACCGTCTCACTCCCATCACCCGCACTAATCGCCGGACCTTGGGGGACCGAGCCTTCGCCATCGCCGCCCCTACCCTTTGGAACTCACTCCCATCGCCCATTAGAAACTCTGACTCACTGCCAACCTGTTCAAACTAGCATTTCCTTCAAGGAGCTATACCTGATTTCTTTTCTAGTCATGGAATGAAATTTGTTTTGTCTTCCTTAAGTATATTGTAAACTCAGACATTTGTGGGGAAAACACTGTAGATCTAGTTATAAAGCACTTGTATCAATTTCATGAACTTGGAGGTGTGTTTTCTAGCATTCTTGTGAAAGTGACCCTGAAAAGTGACCCTGCAAGTAGTGAAATGTGCCTATAAACATGTCCCTGTTAAGAATTGGGATGCTACAAATATGTTAGGAAGATTAGGGATGAGTTTGTACCCCTACCAAAATTTCAATCAGGTATAGGGCCTTTAAACCCCTTTTTTGGTTTGTCTTATTCCCCGTGTAAAGCATCTTTGAGTGTCCAAAAAAAGTGATATGTGTTATCCTTATTTTCTACGTAGATAATTCCACCATTGTATAATTCTGTTGAGTCATTTCTTATCTGCCCAAATCCTCAAACTCTTCATTGCAGTACATTTTCTAATTGTATTTCAAGAGCTCAGAGCAGAGGAAGAACAGTAACCCTGAATTCAAATTGTTAACTATGGTGTGAATCAATTACCATAATGATATGAGATAAGATAAGATAAGATAATCCTTTATATGTGCTCATACTCGTGCCCATAGGCAGGTGAATATCTGTTTAACTCGTGTGGAGTGATTTACAGCTATGCTTCCAGCAAACAAAGGTTATGCCAACAGCTCTGAGCAGAGAGAGAGGCTATATATAAACGGAAGCGTCCCGCGGCGAAGACACCAGCGATTTTTCCACCACTGTAAGACCTATTTTAATGACACTGGAGCATTTCCTATAGACGGCAGTAATGATGCCATTTCCACCCCTGTCTGGCATGTTTGGCATGTGGCAGTCTGAACGCCCACTGCAAGGAAAGCCCTTAAACCGACAAGACTCTCTGGAAATAAAATAAGAAACTACTGCAATTTCATCTGAACACATGGACTCTCTCTGAGACCCACTACTTTTTTCTTCATCACTCGGCTTTCAGCGGACACAGGCATCAAACAAAACTGGGAGCGGGGGTGAAAATATTAATATAGCTGCAAAACACAGCAGCACAAGGGGTTAATAATCTTGCCTCATGCAATACATTTTTTGCAGGGTTTGAGCAATAAACAATAACAGTCAAAAAGTGTCCTTGAAAGGGATTATCTCAGCCACTCTATACATGTATTTTTGCTTTTTTTTTTAAACACGACAATAGATTTATTTTGTTTTTGTTAACTAAATGGATATCTAAATGTTGTTTATTTTCCATTCATGTTTCTGTGGTTTCTGTCCATGCTTTAACACTTTCTTCAGTCCACTCTAAATCTCTCTCTCGTCTCTCCCTCAGGCTTATCCTCTCAGCTCGCTAGCGAAGAAGCAGCCAACGGTGCTGGTGATTTGTGGCCCAGATCAAAATGGCTCCATCGGCCTGGTTTGTGCCAGACACCTGCGCATTTTTGTAAGTAAACCGCTTGAAGAGCAGAGGACGCTGCTCATAGTCATTGACAGTAAGTTGAGGTGTTACGAAAGGCTATAAGGAAGTGCGGGTTGGCTACAGGAACAGTGGCTGAGAGTCAGAAAATACTAAGTGGTTTCACAGTTTGTTTTCTAGATTATAGCTCAGTTTCGCGACTCTTTTAAAAATTACCAGGCCAAGTCACATGCGAAAAGAGAGGGATCATGGGTTCAGATACGTAAAAAGAAAACTATTTATATAAAAAATATTCATGTTATTTATACAGGAAAGTTTAGTTTAGTTTATTTGAGCAGTTTAAATTCTGCTCAAAAGGAGTGGGCTGAAGCAAAAGCTTATAAACGCCCACCCCCAGAAAGTACATGATATACAAACAAACTTAGATTTTATGCTTTATGCTTACCTTAACGTAAACATATGCATAATTGTGGCTTTTTAACCTGATTTTGGGCACTTCAGCAGTAATATTTTGCATACTGTAACTTGAAACAACAAGCAGACTTTATCTCTTAATAAGATATGATAAAAATTGGGCTTTATTGATCTCACAATGGAGAAATATACCGGTACTTGTTACATCAGCTCTCAAGTAATAGTAAGGTATCTTATATATCATGAATTATATAAGATAATGGAGCGCCCTCCGCTGGCAGTAGGGGAATTAAACAAGCTAAAAACAGTACTGGTGAAACTTGGAAATTTCTGTTATTCAACTTAAACTGTGAAACTAATATATGATAAATTCATTACATGCAAAGTGAGAAATGTATAGTCTTTATTTGTTATAATTGTGAGTATTATGGCTAAGCTTGTAAAAGCCCCAAATTAAAAATCTCATAAAATTAGAATATTTTGAAAATGGACCGTAAGCCATAATCATCAAAAGGCTTGACATATGTCACTTTGCATGTAGTGAGTCTATGTCATATACATGTCATGTTTACACTAAACTATCAAAACCATAGCACTGAGATAAACTCAGTTTGACACCAGCTCTGGTAGTGTTTAATGGACAGAAGGATGTAGAGCAGAGGTTCTTAACCTTTTCAACCTTGGGGTCCAACCTTTTCAGTGCAAGGTAGTCCAGGGCCCTATCAAACATTTAACCATTTTGTCACTTTTGAAGTGATGTGAACTGAGTAGTTATATTATGGTTTAATAATTCAAATTACTTTTATGGGGGAAAACAGGTATATTGTATTGGATAGAGACTGGAGTGTTACAGAAGCAGTAGAAGCAGAGACCAAAGCGAAATACTATACTCCAGGTATGAGTTTGATGAGGGAATTTAAAAAAAACCTCAATTTTACATGATACAGTTTGTCCCCTTTAACGTTTATATAGGAAAACGTTTTTTGTTTTTTTTTACACTTCACTGTAATTTATTGTTTTCCATTATGGTATACACGAGATGGCAAAAACAGACAGGGAAAAATATCATAGCTCGAATCAAAGTTGAAAACAGTTGTAAATCACAAGTATCCAATGTTCAAGTTTAAAGGAGAAAAACAATCTCACAAAGTCTAGCTTCAGCCTGTGTGCTGATCCTCTCTGGGCCCTCGGAGTGTGATTGGATTTCATGGGAGCTCCTGCTAACACCATAGGAGCTCTTCCCCAATCCCTCTCTCTGTGTGCCACTTCGTCATGATATCATACTATATATTATTTTCTTGTTTAAACCACATGCATCCTGTTCTCAGTTTTCCTTGATACCGCATTATGTCATTGCCCTGCTGAGAGCCCCCTTCAGGCCACATGCTGACTGACAAATCACTTTTGGCGACGCCCCAGTCCTGTCACGATACATTACACATCGTGGTGTAAACTGCACATATTAGTTTAGACATTACAGTAAGATTCAGGGTTTCCTGCTTCCAGACTATGACATTATCGTGAAGAGGAAATATTGGATCTTTGGTTTAGGCAGGAATGCATCGCTACAGATTACCATATGCGACCGACATGGTAGATTTAGTAAGGCAGGCGTAGTTTATATTGAAACCACAGGACAGGAGGGCTGGCTGGACTGACTGGCTGCGTCTTTCTTACAGCGGGGGTCAAGGATGAGCTCAGAAGGCAATATTTCACTTCTCCAATTCAGTCGTGTTTAAAACGGCTCCAAACCACATGAACAAATGAGCCTCAGTGCATTTCTGACCAACTGAAGAACATGCATATATTTACGGTAATCCTAACCTACCATTGAGACAGGCCAATTCGATGTTTCTCTGTCAAAGAGTGGCACAAAACGTTTATGTGCCTACCAGGAGGTCTACCCACAATGCCACACAATCCCATTTGTGGTTTGAAATAGTTTGCTGCCTGTGTTTTAATCATCATCATTTAAGGCAAACCAAGACTCACTGCAGAATGAATATATTTCCGCCTCTACAAAGTCTGTCTGATGAGCTCAGACAGAGATCTTCAGCGTGTTACTAGAACGAGACGAGCAACTTCGGGCCTTAGGCGGGACACACCTGGAGGGACGTTTTTTTTTGGAGATTGGTAGGGACTGGAAAACCATCATCATTTACATGGGTTTTATTGTTCAAAGATGCTAGAAATACAAGATTACGTGAGAGTTAAGGGATGTTGTTTTTGTTGCCATCTTAATCTAACACTTTATGCCAAAATTACCACTCACACTTAAGGTCTCACTCTGACAGATTTAAGTAGTTAGATGTTTGCAGAGGTCTGGACTTCTGGTGGTAAAATGGGTCTTTTTCAGCTTTTAACATTGCTCTTGTTTAGGGATTACATCAATTACTCGCAGGTCTGTCCTTGAACCACAGTCTACATTTTGAAAACTGCAACTTTCAGCTTTATTTCTGTGATATTTTCAACATGGTTTATCACGGTCAGTATTTAAACGGTGAATTAAAAGCCGGGTTTTAGTGAAGGGTTAGAGTTGACATGGAGATACAAAGGTTTTAGTACAAGGGTCTCCAACAGGAGGAAACAGGAGGGCCACTTCTAGCCCGTGAGATGATTCAATCCGGACCAAAACTAGCTTGTAGAGCACAAATTCCTGAGTATCTATTATAGAAAACGCTATCTCAATGGCCGCCGCCTGGGCGCCGCCATGTTTATTTCCCATACCGACTTTGAAGCTAAGCAGGGAAGTGCCTGGTTAGAACTGGGATGGGAGACCGTTCCTCCGATGCTAAGCAGGGAAGGGCCTGGTTAGGACTGGGATGGGAGACCGTTTGGGAACACCAGGAAGCCTGGCGACAGTACTGAGTGTGTGCGTGGTTGGTGGTGCTGCTGTCCGAGCGCTGCTCCGACTGATTTATCCTCGTGTGAGTAAAAGCGAAAATGAAACTACAACTTAACGAGCGCATGGCCTGCACTGCGTAGTTTTTTTTCTTTCTTTTTTTTTCTTTGCTGCTGTACCATTTGTTTTCTATTTTGCTTTCACGTATTGTGAGCCCAGAGGTACATTTTATTCTAAAGCAGCTTTGAAAGCATTGCCAATTTCATTGTAAGGTTATAAATACTGTCTAATAACGATCATTACGCTATTTCAGTTCAAAACCTACTCATTATTTGTTTGATTGTCCACTACCGTGATGCACCAAACCACGGGTCCTGCACCGTGAACCAAACCGTTAGAGCTGAACCCCTAATATTTCTCCATAATTATTCCGCTGTCTCTTGAATCCTGTTCCCCGAGTTTAGCGAAAATATTGTCGTAGTTTATAAGAAAGGAGCATGGCTGCATCAAACACTCCAATTGCAGTTTGTTTGAAATTGTTTTCTGCCTTCATTCTTTTACTCATTTGTAGTGGCCATAGTTTTTGTAATGGGTTGGGAACCACTGGTCTACAGCTGAACTGTGTGACGGGTTGGACATTTCTTTGTAATCACTCATAATCTCAGAATATCAAATGTGGAGACTAGCGAGGCCCGGCCGAAGGCCGGGTCTCAGCTAGTGTCAAAATAAAAGAGAATGTTATGAATTTTTACAGAAATAACCAGAATGCTCACTCCAGCCACTAGGGGGCAGCTTGAATATAGAAGGAAAGAATTCCAAGTAGAGGGACATAATAAGAGATCAGGATATAAACAACACATTATAGCCACGTGTTTAATGGACAGTCTGCCCCAGGGCGGCTGCAGCTACATTAGTCGCTTACCACCACAGAGTGTGGAGTGAATGAATAATGACTTCAGTGTACAGTCCTATCAGGCTCATTATTATTCATTTATTGAAAAAAGTTTCCTCAATAGTAGTAGTGTTTATGGACCCTGGCAATACACTCCCGATATATTTTGGCCCCCAGAGATATTTACTTGGAGACCCCTGTTTTAGTACAACATTACACTGATGTATTTGAGAATTGGATTCGGACCAACTTTTCAAACCAAAAGTTATATTTTAGTTAGATTTAACATGACGTTTGTGAAGTGACAGGTCCCTTTGGGAGGGTCACAGTCTTTATGTGTTTGTGAAGTGTCCCGTGAAGGGTTGTCCCGCGGCTGGACTGTATGTTTTCAGAGTGCGATGTGATCCATGTCAGCAGCAGGGCATGTACACGTGACCCACACACGCACTGCCCCGGGACGGTGATGGGAGCTGCAAATGTTACTGGACAGAGAACAGAGACAAATGAGCAGCTGTGGCTGACGGGCAAACACACTCTCATGTCATGTCTCTGGGACGTCCTCGTTCTGAGCCGTCTGTGGCTTTTGGATGACTTTGACCGACAGATTGTGCTTTCATTGTTGCTGACTTTTTTCTAGTTGTTCTTGAACTGTCTCCTGCCCCCAAAAAATCCCATATATAAATCATTGGTCTGAATGTCTTTCATTTACTTCTCCGTCACAGATTAACAGCTAATTACTGACGAGCAAGTTGCATTCGCAGGAGATCAATCTGTTTTGTTTGTGAATCTTTCATTATTCATTTTTGAAAGTTAGAAGATAGATTATGGATGGATAACCTGATTCAGATGTTGAACCTGATCCTTAATAAAAAAAAGTTTTAATGTTCAATTCATGGGTGACGCATCTTATTTTCCAGTTGTATCAATATTCCTAGCTTTTTGCAGAAATATTCCTATTCGAGTTTATTTAAACTGTGCTCCAATGTAATAAAATACAGTTAAATATTGTGTTCAAAAATACCAGAATGATTACACTCTTTAGACGCCACTCAAAGGTAACAGTCTTGGACCATCAGCTGAAAACATGTCTCTGGAATGTCCGTAACACAGGGAAATCATTGTCGGATTCTGATTATTCCCACAGTGAAGACATCCTTTGATCAGAGCTGATGTTGAACCATTGTCAAAAATCTTCCTCCCATTAGCTCCGCCGCACTGTCCATATTAAAACAGCATGATCCTGTCTTCTGTGCACAGTCTGCGGGGACGAGGCCTGAATGAACTCGCAGGCGAGTGACTGACAGGGCGCTGTATGGTTCGTGAGCTGAGTAACAGGCGTGCTCGCTCATCCCATCAGCGCTAATAGACTGTGAAAATAAACACAATATACAAGACAACACGGGCCGGAGGGAGGGGATGTGCCAGTCCATTAGCTCCTGCTCACAGCTCGTTTCTGCTCGCTGACACTGACAAGTCTTTAGGAGATCCTCAATGTCCTCATTTTTGAGCCACACTGGGGTTGGTCTTGATGAGCCCAGGACCAAAGGATGTGGCCTGCAGGGACCCACAGGGGAGCGGATTCGGATCACAGCTCTGGGGAGGGCTGTGGAGGTCATCGGGCCGAGGCAGAGCCGTGTCAGGGCTCAGCGAGATCGCACCGGGTCACAACGTCGTTAACAGCGAGGAGGCCCAGGTTAAGCTCCATTCCAGGTGGGGCCGTTCTGTGTGGTATTAGTACATTCTCCAGTTTCCCTTGCTGACAATACGTAGAAGAGCTACTACTCCTCTCGAAGGATTTCAAACCTCCCTGGTTCAATGATAGTTATGTAAAGTAGGGCGGCTGAACTCCTTATTTTAACGAATTTATCACAACCCCTTAGCAACAGGATGGTTAATGCTTAAGTAGTGCAGCGCCTGGGGAAACTGAGCTGGGATAGGATCTTAGTAAAGAGAAGAAGAAAAGGAGAAGTAAAGAAAAGAAGTAAGGTATCTTGAGCCCCACATACTTTGGATTGGTGGAAATACGAGTCCCCGGATGAAAATCTACTCAGACACAGTGAGAACATACAAACCCTCCACCTGGCCTGGAAATCGATCTGGGATCTTCTCGCTGTAACGTGGAAGTTGCTGTTGTTCTCTCAAATTCACAGTTTTGTTTCAGTTCATAGCTCTCCGTTGTTAAATATCGTCATGTCATTGTCACTGTTTTAGTGATATGGGAAATGGGAAATGGTTCTAACTTATATACCCTGTCTCTTTTAGTGATTAGACTTATTCAGATCTTATTTTTGAGGTTTATTCCATTGTTGTAACAGTTTGTTATAATACACAAAATGACTTTATTGTAAATTATCAACATCATGGCCCGAACAAATGAGTTTACTGAGACAACCCAATCCCAAATTGGTTGATTATGAATTAAATCAGTTCCATAAATCAAGGCAGATGTTGGAATATTTCATAATTTGCCATTACTTATGTCAACCGAGTGTATGGAGAGCTGAAAATAAGAGAGACAAAACAGAGATATTTCTATAATGTATCTGGTTCTTGCATCGGCCAATATCCACAAAAGGGCGACTTCACTTACCTCTCATTATGGGTTCTGGGGTTTCAAAGTAATTGTTAAACTAACTGCCAGCAAACACTGTGTTTGAGGGGCATGAACTTTGAGAAAAAGACAATGATAAATCAGGCAAATGTCGCTGTCAGTCTATTTTGTTCCACTTGGAAGAACATCTATTTACTAGTACTTATAAATGTTTTCAAACTTTCACTTAGACTGGCATGGTTGACCCAAGTTGGATGAATGACACCCAACTGAGGAGTGACAATTATTGCCTAAAGAAGATTAAACACATTCATTTGCCTCAGCATAAACACTGTACCGCTGACATAACCCCCATAACCCTTGCATTGCCACAAATGAATCTGGTTACTCAGTTGAATGCGCATTGACTTTTCAAAGCGGTTTCTCGCTGTTCCCTTCTGTAAGTATGGTTGTAAAAGGGTTATAGATCACAGGTGCTTCCTGCTGAGCATCCCCACTCAGACGCCGTCGGTCTGGATTTCTAATCTTCTCAGCTTCCATTTTTACAAAGGAAATGTTCATTCAGGCAGCCGTTGAAAAACCACAAGTTGTGATCAGCAGTGTTTAACATGTCACGCACTGCCAGCCAAAAGAGCACACAAGCCTTCACACACACTCCATCACATCAGTCACGTACGGGAGCATTATGTAACCTGTATTATCTGTCTTCTCTCACTCAGGAATATGAGCCCACCATCTACCATCCCAAGAGGTCATCCCAGGGCCTGCACCAGGACTTCACGGTGCAGTGTGAGAAGATGGACATCCCCTTCCTGTCATACCTGCCCACCGAGGTCAGTCCAGGGTCAAACTTGTAGCAAAACAAAGTCTTAAGTTTAAGCAATTTAAATGAAGTGTATGGAAGATTTTTATTTTTAATTTGGGTGACCAATGTGTTCACGAAAGTGAGGTCAACATCAAATATTGGTTTCACTAATAACAATTGCAATTTATTTATTCATCATGAAAACATTTTACATGATGTAAACTGTGTATATTTACACCTTTTTGTTTTAAATGGAAACCGATGGAGACTTTACACCTCCCATAAACAATCTATTTTCCTGGGGAGTCCAGGCCACAGAGGGGAACATGTTATAGTTTTAGTTTGACAGGTTTTGGAGCTTGTTGCAGGTCCGCCCCACGAGGGCGGGGATTCCTGCCTTTTTGCCCTTTTTAGGAGCATGCTTTTTAGGAGCATGCTGTATGAATCATGAATGCGGCGTAATGGCGATAAGGCATCTCTAAATATTAAATCTATGCTGTATATACAATCTTAGCTTATTACTAAAGTTTTACTGTGTGTGTTGGCATCTAAGTTTTTTTTTGTGTGTGAATATTAATCTACTTTGTTATTGTTTTTGCCGTTAAAACAAATGAAAACTGTTTTTGGCCCATGACTACTGAATTAACTACTGTTATTCACTCAAAGTTGTGTTGTCTCTAGGTGCAGCTCATAAATGACGCCTACAACCTAGTGATCGATGCAATGCTGGGCCCCGAGGCGGACACAGGCAACATTAAAGAACCTTACCCCGGCATTCTGGGCACTCTGAAGCAAGTGAAGATCCCCATAGCCAGTGTGGACGTGCCTTCAGGTAGGAAACTAAAAGCTTTTCAGACGTGATATATGGGTCGTTGGGTGGCTCCCTGTGAGCGGCGGCCAAATGGAGTGGAGAGTTTTCAGTCTGGACATGTGGAGATAAATCTTCTGCTTCATCAAAAGCCCTGGATTCAGATGCCGCCTCCTTTTCACTACATTTCGCTGATGCTGACTGCTGCATTTCAGGATACTGCTCTGATATTGTAAATACTGGCTTAGTTACATCAAAGGCTCCCAACAGCATGAGTTAAATTACTCAGGCAGTCAAGAATCACCGTGATTTGATTATATTTTGTTCAGTTCATCTTTAATCTACTACCAGAGCTTAAAGGTCTTAGGACTATACCAGGCTGAATGGTCGGTCACTTTACTTTAAGCACAGTAATATAGTAATAACATGGTGATAGGATGAAAATAGATAAGATAACTAGGGATAACACAGGCATTTAGCAGCCCTGCTTCCATTTTTTATTACCAGGAAACTATTTTACCTAGGGCTAAGTACCGTTAAAAGAAGTTTTCGATACCGGTGCTTTAACCATACTTGGTTTTCGATACCTATACGAAATTATTTGTCATATAGAAATGAAATAGATTGATAATGTTAATGTATTCCTTTTCCTTCCATTTATTTTTTTCTTTTGCATTTGTATCATTTATTGGAGGTGAAACAACCAAGAAACGTCCTTTTGCTACTAACCAATTTTTTCCAGGAATAGGGTTTTCCCTAAATTTCCCAATTTTTTTCTATATATATATATTTATTTTTTTTCAATTTACCCCAGTTTAATTTTTCCAATTTTTCCCCAATTTTTTCCACTTTCTTAAAAACTTTTTTTTCTTTTGAATCTTGATGACCAACATCATATTATAATAATAATAATAATACATTTTATTTGTGTAGCGCTTTTCAAGACACTCAACGACGCTTTACATATATTATATGTTATTAATTAATTATAATATATTATTATATTATAACAACCCTAACCCTTATATTTCTTTTCGGCGCTTGCTTTCGATACTTTTATTTTTACGATACCAGTAGAACCTTCGCCTTTTCGTCTATACCAGACTGGTATCGTTTAACGGTACCCAGCCCTAGTCAGGATTAGGATTAAGATAATTCATACCATGAAATACGATTGGTGTGTGTCCTTTTCCACGTGTAATCCATGTAAATACCAAAATTACTGTGTTACTGCAGTTTCTAGGTACCATGCTATTTCTATCCAAACTTTTCTTCACATTACATTTTTGTGCTGTAAAGTAAATACTGTACATGCCATGCTTTCGCTTTTCAAACCACTGTTTTTGATATCGGACCATTCTTCTAACTTCTTCCAGGTTGGGACGAGGAGGAGGCCACCCAAGATGGGATACACCCTGAAGTCCTCATCTCGCTCACAGCGCCTAAAAAGTGTGCCGCCAGTTTCTCGGGGAAGCATTACTTGGCTGGACGCTTCCTGCCCTACGACATCCAGAAAAAATACGAGCTCAATCTCCCAGATTTCCCCGGCACAGACTGTCTGATCGAATTGTAACACATGGGGAAACAATATAGGTCAACATGGCGACTTACGGTGGCTTCAGAAAGTTTTCAGACCTCTTTTAATTATTTCAAGTTAGTATGTAGCAGACTGAAACTGAAATTCTATACTTCTACATGGATTACCTTACAGCACATTAAAAATAGACATAGAAAAAGGGGATTCAAAAATATAAAAGGAGAAATAGTTGCACTTTACAGCACAGTGATGGTAATATGATGGAAATAACATGGTACATAGTAAGTAAGGATTAAACGTGCATTATATAGTTTTAATGCACGACGTGAATTAAAACTGTATAATGCACGGCTCCGAGTTGTTTAACCCACTTATACCATGGTCCCACAAACTGAAACTGTTCATTGTGCCCTGTTTGCTTCCGGGACAGGAGTTATTTTATGTTTTAAGCTGTTTTACCTGTCACCTAGTCCAGATAAAGTTAGTTACTACACGAAAACAAACCCGTTTTTTGGCCGCGCAGAGAAACGGTGCAGTGTTGACATGTTGGTGCAAATGAACATTGGCCATTTTACACAAATCAATCGACTAAATATCAGATTTGAGCGGAGAATATTTTCCCTCGTTTTCCGCTTAAATGAACGGGCTTTGCGTTCGACTGGAAGTGTCTGTACAACGGAAGTGCCGAGACAAAGCAAAAAGTGGCAAAAGTGGGCGAGGTGGAATAAAGTGAATAGGATACAGACGGCATCTCTGGAATCGCCCTTATATGGTCATGTTTGAAAACAGTTAAGGGGGAAAGCAATTTGGAGAAAAATCTAAACTTTCTCTAATTATTCCAAAAACAACTTTAACACATGCTGAATTATGATAGTAGTATAGTATAGTATAGTTTTCTACTAAATAAGGATACCAAGACATGGAGAGGAGTAAAGTGTTTTAACAGCCCATAAATACATAAAAAAAATATCCATATGGACCCGATTTACTTTATTTCTATGTGATAAATACGTTCATATTCCATCAGAAAATGGCGAAAAAGAGTGAAAAATTGTGTTTCCCAAAAGATTCTATTTCCCCCCTTGGCGAGGCCACGCCCCCTTTTATGACGAGATGCCTTCTGTATCTGTAGAACATGATTTAACTGTTGCCAGACGAATGGTGCGTTCATGTGGTCCTCGGGAACTTAGGTGAACGACTTCCCCAGTTGGGGAATGCACGTGAGTGCTCGCTCAACTGAGGAAAACGACTGGGGGACTCGGGTCAAAACGCGCTTACTGACTTCTGCACCGGACGCGGAAATCATCTGATTTGTTCTTTTATCGTCTAATGTGAGCTTTTTAGTAAACACTGCTACTTTTTTGAGTTTAGTGTGAGCTGTCGTCAGCCTCGTAGTAACAAAATTGCGAGTGAAATCCCTGACATCAACATTAGCAAAAAGTTAATTTGCGTGATATTATTTAAAACTAACAAACAAACATTTAGCTTTTGAGATGCAAACACAGTTAAATGATTAGCTCAGCTAAGCTCTAATCAATGATAAAGACCATTTTTATTTGATGACATCAAAATCCCCACTTTCCCACATAAAAAACACATAAAACCAACTGGGGACAATGACGTCACATCTCGGGTTAACGAGCCCCCTGTCCACATGAACATAACTGTGTGTTATACAGTTTTAGAGCACGCCAACTCAGACCATGGTATAATAGATTTATCCTAACCCTACCTCCAACCCTGTATTTAGATAGGGTTGTCAATTACTGAGAAACATTGTTATTATTTTCATGGTAATAAAACCTAAATTCCGTTCATTGCCCGCGATACAGAAGCCTCTTTATGAGTGTGTAGATGTAGATATAACATTTCAGTATCAGACCTCAACATAATAACATAGTGACAGCTAAGAGGGTATGAATGCTCCCTGAACCCATTGTGTTCCTATTCTCTTCTCTTGTTTTGTAATTTGAAACATGTGGTTTAATGTTAATGCCGTCTCAGTTCTGTAGATCAGCCTATAGCTACTGTTGAGCTACAGTAGGAGGGTCGTACGTAGATACAGTGGTGCCAGTTGTGTCCTTTTAGCTAATGGCATGAGGAGGTTTGTGTTTCTCATTGTTGAAGCAGTAGCATTTGACCTGTTACTCTTTACATTACAAAGTCTATTGCAATGGAAGAAGAATTTTCTATGCTAAACACTGGATTATTTCGTTCAGTTTTGTTTTTGGTCCTATATATATTTGTATGTAGTATTTTACTGACGTGGGAGACTGTTTTCACTTGACTTTACTTTGGTTGAGTTTCTCTTTTAGATGTTACAACAAGATCAATATACTTCTCAATAAAACGCATTCCATTTGATTTTTATTGAGCCTTTTTTCCACACTTGGTGGTTCTCAACTGGTGGTTCGGGACCCCAAACTGAGATGTGTGACTATTTTCAGGGGGGATTGTTTTTGTTTTATGATCAATGCTCGACTCAACCAATTAAATGCTCCATTTCAATAATAATTGCTATAAAATGATCAAACTGTAAAATATATAGTACGTTAAAAGTCATACAGGAGTTTTCCTGTGTAGACCAAAGTATTGAGGATGACGCGTATTTTTATACTGGGTGCCTTGAAATTTTAAAAGTAGGTCCTGAAGCCACACCATTGGAAAAACACTGAACTAGAGAACATTTGCGTGGAACCACACTTTCTGGGTTTTTTATCATATATTTTGTGTGCTAAATGGTAATAGTCAGATTTGATGTAGGTTATAAAGTGAGTTGTATTAGGATTTATATTAGGGTTTATTAATATAGTTGTAAAAATAATGGTAACAAAATCTAATAATAGAAGAATTGGTGTAACTAACATAGAATCTGTGATCTCCAATGTGGGGGTGCATCGAGGAAATCGCAAAATCATTTGGTTTGTTTGACATATTCATTTTATTTTACACCTAAACCTTTCAATTTAAAATGGTATGCATTTCATTCTTAACAACTTAATCAATCAATCAATCAATCAATATTCTGCAGAAGTAGAAATACGAACAAGAGTCCAGTCCATCTGGTAAGTTTGGGAGCCTTGGCCTGACAAAAAGTTGACCCCTTTTGTTGAAATTTGAGGAGCAGAACAGCACATCAACATAAAAACCTTATTCCCACAGTGAAGTATGGTGCAGGGAGAGTCATGGTGTGGGGCTGTTTCGTTGCCTCAGAGCCTGGACAATGTGCTATCATCAATAGAGAAATTCACAAGTTTATCAAGATATTTTGCAGAAAGACCTGATACATCCACAACAACGTAAGTGAACCCTTGTATTAAATTACTGGTTGACCCTTCTTTTGCAGCAATAACTCCTTTTCTGTTGTTGGAGATTCCATTCCTCTTTACAAAACTGTTGCAGTTCAGCGAGATTCCTGGGTTCACTTACTTTTTCCACCCTGTCCTGTGAAGGTTTACATGGAATGGCCATTAAAAATATGATCAAATGTAAATGTTTGGGACACTGTTTACTCATTATGATTACTTTACTCTTATGATTTTGACGAAGATCAGACCACATTTTATGACCAGTTTAGGCAGAAATGTGAGAAATTCCAAAGTGTTCACATACATTGTCCTACTGTACTTAAAGGCACTATACCTGGTTAATTTCTAGTAGTGGAGTGAAATTAGTTTTTTTCCTCCTTTGGTATATAATAAACGCAGACATTAGTGGGAAAATCATTGTGCATCTAAATATTAGGTATGTGTATGAATTTCATTAAGTTTCAAGCTAATTTTCAAACATTTCTGTGAAGGTGACCCAGAAAAGTGACCCTGCAAGTTGTGAAATGTGCCGATAAACTCGTCCCTGTGAATAAATGGGATGCTACAAATGTGGTAGTAAATTTCATTGTTCGTTATAAAAGGAATCAGGTATCGGTCCTTTAAGAACTAGCATCAACAAAATGTTCACTTCAGCACATTGGAGTTCTCTTCTCCACATTACACATATTTAAATTATTCTTTATATTGATCCTTTTAGTCATATCAACCTCAAACTAATGACAACCCCCGGCTTTATTTGCCAACTTTTTAGACGGTCCTCATTTAAATTGATTGCATGGCTGTTGTGGTTTCTCGATTACAGCTTTGCTCTCATCACTTTGTCTCCAGCTGCAGCGACCAGATGTTCTGAATGGAGGAGGTCTCTCGCTAACCCTCTGGACACGACTTTCCAAGCAACAAACACAAACAAACCAATTCACTGCTGACTGCGGCCAGTGCGAGGCTTTAGCTATGGGCGCCGTTAAAAGACCACAAATATGTATTCATTTTGTGCTGAGGTTCCACTCGAGATGACACTGTTCTTTATTGTATTACATTTTAGATGACGATGCATGTTAATCATAGCAGAGAGCATCAATGTCAATATACTGGAATTTGCACAATAAATACATCTCATCTGCTTCATCTGTCCTATTATACACTTATAGACTTCACTCCTGCAACGTGTAAAGTAAAATCAAAAGACGTTTTTTCTGGTTTGTTTCCAACCAATGTTTCAGAACTCTTTTAAAGGTTGAGAAAGTGCCCCAGTCCTTGTCATTGGCTGGCAGTTTGTTTTATGACCGTGAGCCTCGGCCAAATTTCATCCTAAGCCGTTGAACAAAACAATCCCCTCTCGTCATTTTTTTTTTTTTTTCTCTTAATGTTGTTAATCCTTAACCAAGACAATACAAGTCTATTTTATCAAAAGTGATTTAGCTAATGCGCCACATATTTTCCATTTAGTCTCGAAGTCTGGACTGAGGAAAACTTTAAATGCGGACTCATTAGGGTAAAGTAGCAACAGACTGCACAGCCAGCCTCCAGTAACTCTGACCAACTGGCTCTGATTTACTTGCTATGGTTACACACATATTACAAACTAAGTACAATGTCAAATTAGGTTTATTTTGGTCTTAACATGCTTCCAGCTTGCTAACAACAGTTGCTTTCACTCACTGTACATGTGGAGAGCGAAAACGCGCGGCATTTGCAATGAAAAGGTCGAATTAGTCAGCAAAAAATGAAACCGTGAGTGTTAAAGCAAAATATGGCCAACTGACAGTGACAGTGTTGGCGGTGGATGGGAGAAAACGGGAGCAGTCAAAGATGTCTTGCACATTTGTGTTGGTTTAGCATTAGGCCTGCATCACTTTTATACATATGAAGAAGAAGAATTTAGTTTGAAATCGAGACTCAGCTGACTGACATTTCTTACGGGTTCCGTTCTGGTTCCTCTACCATTCAGTTGTCAGAGCGCCCCGTCCCACCCTCGTCAGATTACTGCCTGCTACAATGTAATGTTTATCGGAAATTATTATTACTTTGCCTACCTAATCCAGCCCATGCTTAACAGGAAGTCCAGTCCATGTGTTGTTCCTAGTTCCAGCACATTTCCAGTGTAAGTTAGTAAATTATTTAATGCTAATTGACACTTTGTAAATAGACAAAATCCAAGCCAATTAGTTATACAGTTAATCCAGAGTAGATTTTACATCAGAAAGTTAAGAGGCATTTGTTCCAAACTTGTGCTGCTTTTGGGAGCGTATTTTATAAGGTAGGTATTCATTAAATTAGGCCAAAACTGCAGTAAATAACATCAATATTGTTATTTTGGTATTCCTCAGACTTTACATTGTGCATTACTTGAACTTTGAAAATAATAAAAAATATTATAAGTAATGTTAAATATAACTAGCAAAAACAGAACAAAAATAGTCATAGCCTAATCTATGAATAAAGTATGAACCTTTTATAAAAACTTTAAATATAACTGCATCTCAATGGACTAAAGCTCAAGACAACGTCCACTTAACTTAATAATGCATCCGTTTTATATAGCGCTTTTCTGGACAATCAAAGACGCTTTACATTGCATTATTCATTCACTCCAGACTTTATGGTGGTAAGTTACTATTGTAGCCACAGCTGCCCTGGGATAGACTGGCGAGGCAACCAGTCTGCACGATTGGCCCCTCCAACCACCACCATCAACTCACTCACTCACTGCATTCGCTAGGCTTCCTGGTGTTCCCAAACAATCTCCCATCCATGTAGCGACCAGGCCCTTCCCGGTGTCAAAATGTGTCCCCGTCATGGACTGCTCCATTTCAAAGTTCTACACAGGCTACAACTTTCCAATGTACGGCTTTCCAAAGGGTTTCATGTGGTGAACACAGCTTGTGACCGGTGCGGCCAGGAACAGGCTTCACTCGATCACAGATTTTGGAACTGTCCTAACATAACATTTTTGAATTGATGTCTGATGTTTGTGGAACACAGTTATATCCTGACCCTGTCCTTGCACTTTTTGGATTTTTTTTTTCCCCCAGTAACTGCTAATCTCATTAACAAACAAAAAACAGTTGTCAAATTTATTTCAGTGTCCTTATTGTAAAAAAAAATTGAACTTAAAGGGAAGGTAGATGATTTTCAATTGATATGGGATCGGTTTCTGGAGTAAGCCAAAAAATTCAAACAAGCAAATGTATAAACGTGGAACGAGTGATTGGCCTGTTTATGCAAAAAAAAAAAAAAATCTCTGGACACGCCACTGAATCCAAGCAATCCCATTTCGCAGAAGACAGATTTATAAATTGCAAAAGTACCAGAATCACATGCTCTTGAGAATACAGTTTGTTAGAGGCCCCGACTTCAGGATAGTTGAGCGTTAGAATATTGCTCAAAGAGACCGTTTCACAAACCCATTTTGTACTTCTTTGAACAAAACAGTCTGGAGTTGATCAGTAAGCATATTGCTACTTACTTCATCCGGTCAGGAAACATCACACATGGATACAGAGGGAGACGGGTTCATTATAGCCTGTCAGCTTTTAATTAACAGAAGCACAAGTCATGCAGGTCCTGACAGCTCTGTCAAGCAACATGGCTGTAACAGACAGCATGGTTCAATACTCCGTCAATCAAAGGAGTCAAGGCAATTATTCTACCATTCATGAAATAGTAACAACTGCTTAACAAAAACCTATGCTTCAGTATTGTATTAAATGGTAGCTCTTTATTTTAGAGCACAGTTGAAACATGGTAATAGAATGAAAAGCTTAATACCTAAAAGAGTAACATGATAATTGTAATTACATAAAAGAGGGCACACACAAAATGTATTTCATGCTAATATTATTAAGAACCTTCAGCAAAAATAAAGAGACACCTTATTATAATATGGACTCAGGGCTGCAAAACGAAGAGCGGCTCAAAAGTCCCTTATGCAATAACTAGAGCAGGTCGTCCAATAACCGAGGGGTCGGCAGTACGAATCCTGGCTCCCTCAGGTGTGTTGTGTCCATGGGCAAGAGATTTCACTCGGAGTCTGCTTACATTGGTGCAGGAATGAGAGTGAGAATGGGTGAGTGGTTTCTTGATGTAAAGTGTTTTCAGTGCCTAATGTAGGTTTAAAAGGGATTTATAAACAGAGACCATTTACCTTAATGAGACAAACGAAGGCTGATCACGTGACCTGAATGACGCGTCTGGTGCTGAGAGTGGAGTCTTGGCGCTGCCCTCTCACCTCCTCACCTGCGGGAGGCGCCATAATGGACTGGTGCATTGTGATCCAGGCAGATTGGACTGGTGCCCCCACGACCCGGAAGACGATAAGTCAATCAATCAATCAATCAATGGTTTTGTATAGCCCAATATCACAACAGGAGTTGCCTCACAGGGCTGCACCGAACATTAAGATCGCAGACCGTCCAGTCCTCAGTGTCCAATTCCAGTATGCAGGGTTCGTCCGTTCAGCCGGGTTCCTCCGTTCGATCTAGACAGGCACTTCCGAGGGGGAGTGGGACAGGAGACACCATGTGAATAGTGATGAACAGACTACAGATAAAGAAATATTGTATCTGTATGCAGTAAGAGGAAGAGGATAGCCCTCAGTGTACTGTACTTCCCACAACAGTGTTTCTTAAATGTAGGGACTGTGTCTGCTTCTTTAACGTGGGCTGGGAGTTTATTCCATAAAACCAGAGCTTGGAGGCTCTGCCTCCTATAGTGATTTTGGAGACTCGAGAAATCACTAGTAGCCCTGAGTTTTGAGAGCGGAGTGCTCTGGTTGGTCGATATGGAACGATAGCATCTTGGAGATAGAGCTGAGCCATACCCTTTATGGATTTAAATGTGAGGAGCAGGATGGCGTAAGTGGAAGATGATGGATGGATGGCGGAAAATGTATCATCCCACACTATCCTTACAGTCACCATGCTGTTCCTATCCTGTCATCATGTTGTCAGTGCAGTTCAATCCATTCTATCATGATGTAAACCACATTCACGGACTGAAAATCGTGATATTCTCAAACTCAAACAACAAAACCAGAAAAACAAAACAGAACTATAGCCATGGGAGGCAGAGAAGGGAGGGGAGAGTTCAGATTCTAGTCGGGTCTCTTTTTAACACCGTTGGATCTGACACATGCAAACTTTGGGACCTCTTACCTCAGATGACAGAACTGAACAGCTGAAGATGGTGGTGTGGACACTCCCTTTGAAATAATCCTTTCCCCTGTGCTTTCAGAGAGCCGATCATAAGAGCCCTGTCCAGATCATAGTTGTGCAGCCATGTCTCCAGTGGAAGTGCCCATTGGCCACTGTGTTACGGTCCTGTTAAGTGCAACAGTTAACTGCCCACTAATCTGTACATTATTTAGTTTAGCACATCACATCCAATAAAAGCAACATTCAGTCGACAATTGTATGTTTATGGGTCTGCAGCTGGTCTGGGTTAAGTAATGGAAGCCATAAGCAGGTGTGATCTGGCCCCAATGGGGATGACATGCTCTGTTTATAGTTACCTCATGTATATTTATACCAGGAGCTTCTTCAGAAAACTAACAACGCAGTGCCCAGTCAGATACACATATGCAAGTGGGTGTAAAAACTCAGTCTAAAAGAATGTCCAGACGTTTTGGCTATGACGGCATTAAATCTGTCAGAAGCATTGTAAAACTGTGTAAGTTCTCAGTGGTGTCTCTTATGCTCGTCCAAGTCCTGTCGGGATACAAGGAGGACATGTCTTTGCAGTGGCCATTGTCATTTATGAGTCCATGTGAAGCCTGAATAATGAGCTTTAGAGTCGTCTGCTCCCACTATAGACGACAATAATGACTGGCAGCAGCACTTGTCGTAAAATCCTCTGCAAGATTCACTTACATGGAAAAGTATGGAGTATAGATTAAGTGGGGTTAGACAAAGCGGCACAAAGCCTTCCCACTGGGATCACCGCACCTTTCGGGATTGCCGAAGCCTAAAATAGCCAAGTTCACGGCTGCGTTGCTTGGTATTTTTTTAGAGTTCAGGAAAATATCATGGTCTTTGAAAGTCTTTATTGGAGCATTGGCTCATTGGAGTAAGAATGCATCGTAAAAACACGGCTTCACCGTATTTAGAAACTTAGACCTTGGCTCTCTGTATTTTACAGAAATTCAAATCAAATTGTCATATAATGCATATTCGAAGTTACAGCATGTTTTTATTACTTATTACTCTCTCAAAAATGTAGTTGAGTTACACTACTTTGAGTTACTTCTGAGTTACTTTTGGCAAAATATAAAAGTGCAGTCAAAGATTTCCTTTTCCTTCACTTTCCCAATTATGTTATGTTTTGTTTTGACGACGTTAACTGCAGATCTTATACACCAGTATTCAACATGATTTGGTGCTGTATACAAACCATTTAAATGCACTTGTAACTTGAGTTACTTCAATTGTTATAACTGACTCGTTACTTTTGTAATACATAATGTTTCCCTCAACACTGTCAGTGGTCCAAATATTTTTAGTTTTAATTTTTTGTTGTTGTTTGTCTCAAAGCTGGAATATTTAAAGCACTATTTAATTCATTCAAATTCTATTCTATTAAACATAGTTTCACACCAGTGGTTTGGCAGTTTTATCTGGGGAAAAAAAAGTTTATGTTCTCAAAAAAAAAGTGACTCAGGAGGAGAGAGTTGGACAGAACGACAGAACTGGGACTCACTAATGACCCATTGGTACAGCTATGGCTGCACAGCCACAGTTATTGAATATAACCTCATTTTATGTAACTCATTTCCAATCAAAATAACATTAAAAAAAAATGTCAAACCAGAAACAAATGGTTTTCATCTTCCTTTTCCCTGCTCTTAAATATAATTGTATTTACTGTCATATAATATAGTTTGTCCTGTAAAAGCTTAATAACATAGCAGTAACACCACTCGAAAGCACAAATTTACCAAATTAAAAGGATTTAATTGATCAGAAACTATGTGAAAATGAATTTCACACCCGAGTTCGAGTTTGTGCAGTCCTTTTGCCAGACACATAATCTGGCCCATTATGTGACCTCTCCAGCCAAATTGTGACCTGGAGTGCCCGGTTGTGACCTTTCTGATTCTCATTCGCCGGGCGCTCCACTGCGGTCGTCCACTGTGGTTGTCCACTGCGGTCGTCCACTGCGGTCGTCCACTGCGGTCGTCCACTGCGGTCGTCCACTGCTCTTTACTGGTTGCCCCAGCGGCATTGAAGAATGGGTCAAATGCAGAGGACAAAGTACACCTTAAACTCATAGTAAAACATGTCGTCATTGTTTGTCACAGTTCATTACATTCACTCAGACTAATTGTTTGTCTGAAACATTTGTAATTTGTTTAAAAATTAGAGGCATTTGAGGTGAAAACACACCCAGCATTCTCATCCTTTACAAGTGCTGTTACCTAATTACAGTCCATTTGAATGTGGTGAGCGAAGACATTGCACCTCATAAGCATGTCCCGTGTCTACACTTAGGGCTTTTTCCGCCGGTGTGTGTGCCAGATGACGCCACTTCCACTATTTGGCAAAGTGTCCTGCAATCAGCAACTGCTAAAGAGCAGCAAAACCAAACCAGAAGAGGGAGATGCGCATGTGGGACCATCCTGTTATGGGATGGAGCGGCAACACGCCATTGGCCAAAGAATGAAAGGTTATCAACTCGCTGGCTTTAAACTTTGAAATAACTCACGCAATATTATATTGTCAGGACTGATGCACTGTATAAAGAAAAGTTATGAATATCTTGTGAATAAGTCATTGTTTGTCTTTTAATTTCTTTGACAATTTGACTGATCTCTCTTTCACTTGAGATCTTTGGGGGAATGTCCCGTCAGATGGAGGCCCCAGTAAAGCCCTATGACAGTGGCCTGGGAACACATCCCTCTGAAGACCTGAAGAAAGTTTGCTCAGACTGCTGTCCCTGGATAAGATGAAGGACGATGGATAAACACAATTTTTATTAGTATTTTACAGTATTCACTTTTTTTTTTGCAATAGCATTTACATTTTCTATTAAACACAACTCAACTTAAGGTACAAAACGTCAGGGGAAAAAAGGAGCAGTGAAGTCAGTCTCTCTGCTCAACACAAGTCAGTCTAACAGCCCACTCCCCGGTCTGCACTCACCTTCCTTCAGCGTGTTGTGGGACCCAGATGTTTCTGCACTGACCAATGGAGAGCAGAGAGGGGCTGGATTGGTGTGGACTCTCAGTGCCCCACTCTTTTAAAAAGCTTCTGTCCCCCCATCCCCAAACAGTACGTGAGTGAAGAGGCAGAGAGGCAGAGTCACCTGTGTCACTGTAGATGAAGATACAGTTATTTAAGTGAAGAGTCATGTTGGGATTAAAGGTGGCCCTCGTGCTGTCGGTCCTGCTGTCGGTGGGCTTTGGACAAGGTAAGTGAAAACTATGCATTATGTGACAATTTTGTAGGGGTCTATGTCTGTGAAAATATTGTTTTCATGCTGTGCAAACAAGCTATACAGTACATTTTTGTCATATTGTTTTCAGTTTATATTTCAGATTTTTGTCATGATACAAACATAAGACAAACACCAGATACAGGCCACATAATGTACCATTGCAAGTTAAGGACTAATGCCTTGGCTGAGGCCGGGCACCGCTTTCCCGCTTTAAAAGTATTAGCGGAAACTATGAATACATTAGGGCCTAAACATGCATCATTTTCCACTGCTTTGTCGGCACGCATATTTGAAAGATGTGGTTCTTTCTCCGATAAATCACTGACTGCTCTCCCATGTGTTGGTGTGACATAACAGTGGAGTTTTTTCAGAAATCCAAAGCATCTCCAGGACAGAAAACCCAGACTGATGCTCCCGGTTAGTGAGCTCATTAGATAAGGCTGTGTACATTGGGTGGACCAGACTCTGCTAATCTCTCATGTTAAGTCACCGGTTCGACGATGGAAAAAGGGAGTTTGTTGTGAGCCTGTTGTTTTTGTAATGACACTCTACGGTAGGGAACAGAAGGCCTGTGCCACAGCCGCCGCAGGCTCTGTCACCTTTATGGAGACAAAACGCCTGTCAGTGAATTGATCATATTTTATCACGCATCTCTCCAAGTGCATAAGACTCTTCTGAGCATCTCCCATCTGCTCACAATTAACCCAGAGTGTGTAGAGAGCAGTTTACTACGGCAAAAATCATAAATTGTATTTTATTCACAATCTGAACAACATATGAAATGCTTGAGCCAGGATAAAAAACTGCAAATTCGCCATCAGTGTGTGGTAAATAATTGCTCTGAAAAAGCCTCAATCCTTTCCAATCATTACCAGTCTTTTCCTTTTGGTAGTTCTCAAAAACTTCCTGAATAAACTCTGTATTTTGGCACAAATGGTCCTTCAGTTTAGGCTGTTCTACAAATTCCTCTTAACTATCGCTTAGTTACTGGGCGTTACGAAGCTCTCGAAGATGAGAATGCTTTGTACCATTAATTTTTACTTATTGTCTTGCTTCAAATGTCAAATTCAAAAGTGCTGAAATTTTGCCGACTATTGAGTCTTCACAATTATAAAGTATGTGGGATTTTTGCAGGGATCTGGCAGATCTTAAAAGGCCGGCACGCACCTTTTCCTTTTGCGCCTGAATGCCATAAATAATACTGGACGGGAGACATTTTGATGCTGCAGAGAATCACTGTGTACTCTCACTAAAAAGAAAACGGCGTAACGGCTGAGTGCGTACTTTTAAAACGGACTGTAAAATTTAATGTGTGGTGCACGCTCTCGTTGTGCTTGCGAAAAAAGGTGTCGAGTTTTGTCCTCGTTTCACCCCCACGCCATAAAACTCCACAAGTAGCACCCAAAACCAGCAACTCTACAGAACCAGGTGACCCGTTTCCGCACCTGCTTAGATGGGACACATCCAGCCATCTGGGATAAGGATCTATCTCTGTGAAATTATAGCTTTGGATTCTGCAGTTGAAATAGAAACTGCATTATGATTTCTTTTTAATTGACAAATTCTTTCCGCACCTTTGCGCCTTCTGTCTCTGTATTTTTGCCATCACGCGATCAATCTAGCTCACCTTGTTCCCCGTCAACACAAATTTACGAGCTGCCCTCCTCTCCAAAAGCAGCAGCTGTATCTGGATGCCCGCGGTAGTAACTCAAACGGTGGAGTATTCTGAGGTATTAGCACCTTCAGGTAATAAGTCATGCTTTAAGCCCCAAGTCTCTTATGTAATCAGATAGTGTATTGTGCAATGCTATAGTGTGGGGAGTGAGTTCTCCAGATGCTGCCCAGTGTCTGCTGCAGGCCTGAGGAGTCTGGCCAGACGGCTGTAATGACTGAGACGGTGATTGCGCGGTGATTTAGAGCAAAATGCATTTCTTGTCATTACGTGTGCGATGTTAAAATCAGAACCTTTCTTTCTTTCTCTCTTCTTTTGGTGTTGCTTGTTGTCGGCTCTCATTGGACTTTTGTAAAATCTCAAAAAAACGAAAAACAGATTGGATCAAAATGACAGCAAAACTAAGTAACTCATGCCCTAGAGGCCATAAGCACCACTGCAGGTGTTGTAGCACGTTGCGTTGTTTTTACTCATCAATTGTCCATGAGAGTAAATACTACGCTGACAGAAAAGACAAAGGGAGAGAGGGATATTGTGCATTGCGCCACAACTCAATTACACAATGGAGATAATTTTTTTCCCGCTCAAATTTGGCGGTAAATACTCCTAAAGTGGCGCTAGCCGCAGTTAGCTTTGCCTGTTAGCCTGTTAGCTTCTTCTTCTTGATTCCGTTAGTGTGTATTGGTGACTCCGACCCGAAGTCAGGGGAGTTGCAAGTGTGGTTTTCTGGCGAGAGACACCAGGGGGAGATGAAAGACCCCCCAACTGTCCTATTAGCACTTGTATTACCCCCAGAGGTACTACGAAAAGGATTTATTAAGGTAAACAAGTTTCTTAGTGCTGCTTTAATGAACCAAAGCGGTTACATTGTAAAAGCACTGAAATGAAAAACGAAGTAGCCACTAAATAAAACCTGATTTTAATATTTTGCAGCTCAACTTTTTTCTTAATCATAATAATAATGAGTAATTATTTGTATTTGTTTACAATTGCCCCGAGTGGCTTGGAGGTCGTAGCCTGAATAGTAAGTAAATAAGTAAGTAAGTAAGTAAGTAAGTAAGTAAGTAAGTAAGTAAGTAAGTAAGTAAGTAAGTAAGTAAGTAAGTAAGTAAGTAAGTAAGTAAGTAAGTAAGTAAGTAAGTAAGTAAGTAAGTAAGTAAGTAAGTAAGTAAGTAAGTAAGTAAGTAAGTAAGTAAGTAAGTAAGTAAGTAAGTAAGTAAGTAAGTAAGTAAGCAAGTAAGTAAGTAAGACAGGGAATTTGTCACAATGTGCTTCACAAAATTACAATACAATTACAGTAAATACAAAGTACAGTACCATACCATGTGACTTAGTGTGAGTGCCTGATCTCTTCTGATCTTGGAATCAAGCTGTGGCAGGATGGGTAATGGGAGGTAGCTTGGGTGAGTTGTTGGTGGTAGTGGTTGGGCGGCCGATGGCGCAGATTGACAGCCCTCACTTCCATAACTCTACCTCAGGGCAGCTATGGCTACACACATGGCTGATACCTCCAAAGAGAATAGAGTGCATGCAGCTGAGTCCCTTGTGAAGTGCTTTGGGTGACTTGAGTTTGTGGGAGCATAATACACATAAAAATGATTTTGAGTGATGAAGGGAACAGGAACACCTCAGAGACGCGCAGATAAAAGGGATACATAGATCGACACATTCATCTGGACAGGATCACTCAAACTGCCACAAAATGTCCAGAGCGTGGATGATGTGGTCACAATAACTGCACCTCATAAAGCCTCTTAACCCTCTAAAAGTCTTTTGAGTTGCATGATTTTGTGCCATTAGGTTAGGATTAGACCAAGCTGCAGAACATGTTGTAGACTGAAATGGAGAAAAACAGCAGACTCGTCTTCAATACTGCCACTAAAACTGAATCCAAACACATAAACCACTTCCATATGACATCCACAGCCCACACATCCACGCCACTGTTCGCCCCTCTCCTGAATACCTGAGTATGAGCGGAACACAGCATTAACGTGGTCCATCTTTTGTCAAAACATGGCAGGAGGATTATTCTGCTTAAGTCAAGTCTCTGAAGTCCTGTCTCCTCTTTCTTGTAGAGATTTGGGATTTCACAAACAATATCCAGACCATATCTAAAACCCTTGTCTCTCGGCCAACTTACATCTGGCACGGAGGCACACGGAAAACATTCTGGGCGCAACATTAGAGTCTACGTTATTGCTTTTCTTTTGGCACATTTTTATTAGACATTGGCGCGAATTTGCAGAACACTCCCACATAAATATTATGAAAGACTTGTCGGGGTGACCTGGATGTACACAATGCACTATTGTGTGGATTATGGAGTTGGTAGACATGCACAAAGCAATAATTGCAGACAGGGCTAAAAATAGTGTATTGTTTCCTGATGGTTTCCTAAAAGGAGGGTATCAATGCCCATTGCAATGTTTGTCCAGTTAAATGGGCTAAACTCGCTTCTCATAATGATAAACACAACAAAAGACTTTCCTCGACTCTCACACTTCCTCCAGTACTTCCAACACAGCTCCTGCATGTCTCATGGGTGACTCAAGAGAGATTCTCATCTTGTCTGCCTGTCATTTTGGTTCATTCATTTTAATTTATTTGGGATATGTCCTGTTATCCTTTGGTGCTCCTTCCTCCAAATCCCATCGGTGAGAGAAGGAATGTAGCTTTTCCTCACCACAACAGACCAGTATTGACCTCATCGCTATCACACATGTTCATCACGGATGTCCTACACAGCTAGAAGGTCCTGAGTTCGATTCCCACCTGGACAGGGCCTCTCTGTGTGGAGTTTGCATGTTCTCCCTGTGTCTGCGTAAGTTTCCTCCGGGTACTCTGGTTTCCCCTAACACTACAAACATGTAGAATAGGCCAGGATGAATGATGTGTGTGTGTGTGTGCGCGTGTGAGTGTGTGTGTACTTGTACTTATGACATTGTGACGACCCGTTTGAGTTTTAACCAACAGAGTGAGGACATTTTTGTAAAGTAAGGACATTTTGATTGGTCCTCACTTATTTGAAGGACTCTTTGAGGGTCAAGGTGTGGTTTTAGGGTTAGGGTTAGGGTTAGGGTTAGGGTTAGGGTTAGAATTGGGTTTAGATTAGTGTGTGTGTGTGTGTGAATGCATGGTGGTGGTGGTCAGAGTTTCTGTCAGTCTCCCCCAGGGGAAACTGTATATGAAGCGCTTTGTGACTATATCTGTGAAAGGCGCTGTATAAATAAAGTTCTTCTTCTACTCAGATCAGACAGCCTTCCCCTTAAAGGACCCGTACAAGAATATAAACACATTTTTTCATTACTATGCGATTTTAGGACTACTAAAAGACATTAAGAAACCAACTAGGTCACGGATGTTTTATGTTTTACCTGCTGCTCTGGGTTAGTGTTAATAAACCACACATTTCCATAGAGAATAGAGAAGCCGAGATCTACTGTACCAGACAGTCGCTCCAGGCTGTGCTGGAAGAATCCGCACCTAATATTCTTGGCTTCAGAAATACCCGTGGCAGCTATACCTTTATACTGATGAACTATATTTACTCACATTCCTTGTAAATCTGTGTCTCTAGAAAGCTTGCAGGCTTTTGAATTAATAAAGTGCAACATACCTCTCAGGTGCTCACATAAGCTGGTCTGAGACAGCCATGTGAGCAGGAGCGGTCTACAACTGAGGTTAGTGCTGCAGCGTTAGCCTGGCACGTGGCTAATGCGCCTCAAACTGCTGCCACCTTGTAAACATCCAGACATATTCATGACTGTGTTTTCATTTGGGGCGGTTTTGAAATGATAATCAGATGTTCAACAGGGCAGAGAAAAGACACAACAATACCAGATGTTTATTAAAATGACCGATGGGGGGTAATTAAGAAGCAACAGGGACTACACACTATTACTGGCAGTGGCTATTAATGAACTGAAAGGTAGTCCTGCCCAGGCTGGACTCTTATTAAATGTAGACAATGCAAAATAACAAACCAAAAACACACCTATGTGGATTGATTTAAAAAAAATTGTGCTGTTACACAATTTCATGTGCAAAATAATCAGAGCAGACACACGGACATGAGAAGAGACAAAGACAAGTCAAAAACAATTTTATTCAAATTTGTCAACTTCGGCTGAAAGTCTGTCCATGTGTTTTGCAGACCATCGTCTGCTTCTGTTTCTGTTCCTGCTGCCATCTCAATATATCAAACAAAGTCAATATGGAAAACCATCAATGATTTTTACAACATGGAGTAAAAATACCCACTATAAAGGTCAAGTTACTGTCTGCAGCCTTTAACAAACACATCGTTGAAGCAGCCATTAAAACTTGCAATAATACTGTGTTTCTTCGCAAAATCTATCAACTTGACTTAAGTGAGCTGTAAAACCAGCAGGGAACAGGATCAATATTGGCTCTGTCCACTTGGGCACATAAACCCAGCAGCATCTCCGTCGAACAGGCAGCATGACTCGACTTTGGTTTCTGGTGGCTTTTTTTCCTTCACAGCATAGATCTAGTTTAATTGATAAAATGTCAAGCAACACAGTGACATTTTAGAAAGGATGAAAGCTTAGATTTGATCTCCTTTAAGTTGTTCATAAATAACCAATTTGGCATTTAGGATGGTCTGGATTTTTCAAAGATGAAGGAACTGATGATTTATACACTGACCACATTAAAAAGATGTCAGACAAAAACAAGAATCATATTAGGTCTACCTATTGGCTGGAAGCGTGTCTGTGTCACATGTACTGATTCGTCTCAGCTGGAGTTTGATTTGCACCTTCTTGATTAGTGACCCATTCGATGATTATCACAAGGGAAAACAATACTCTGGGCTGAACTACAGGCTTTGAGATGAAATGAGGTAACATAGTTTGCTCCATAGAGATATGATGGATAGACAATATTCCACAGATTGTCAAAACCAGGAGCGAGCCATGGACAGGCTTCAAAGTGAAAGAGCTGGAGGGAAGTAGATGGATTACCAAAGAGTTAGAAATCCCACTGGGGTTTTTCTGGAGCGTCAATAAATCTGATATGTGTGGTATTTTGGGAAAATTATGCTATCTTCTTGGGGACTAGTGTTTTGGTACAGCCAACTTCTTCTTTTTCACACGGGGAAGAGAACAGTGGGGCAATCAGTCGAGTTTGTATGCACAATGGAGGGAGAATATAATGACAGTTTTGATGTGAACCTCACAGAATTTTTTATAGCGACAGAGCATAACATTAAAAGAGTAATACCCTGGTAGGATAGAAATAGTAATAGTGTAATAACATAGTGATCATACATGGAAACAGGGAACACAATTAGTTCTTGGAGAGATTCATCCTATAACCAACACCAGCCTTATCACAGTGTAAAGACCACCAGAAAAGGTTTTCTTGGTAATAATGAAACAGGACTTCTAAAAAGCTTGATCCATTGTCATTCATTATTTCTTTGAAATCAACTGGACTGGGTAGTTTGAGTTAAAGACTTTTAAGCTCTTCCTAAAGACTTCTTTGTCTCTCAAGCTAAGACTCTCTCATCTGTTTATACACTCTCGTCAGAGTGACTTTGAAAATCTCTACGACGTTAAATTATTATTGTTTCAAATACGACATGTGAAATTTGATTTGATCTGACTGTTAAACGAGATGTTTCATATTCTGTTCTCAGGGTCAGTGCGGCCGAGGTATCGTTCTGACGGACATGTAGCCTACAACTCATATTCCTATGCACAGCCAACAGGTACTCACAAGTATTTTTAGACTTTCTTTGTCTGAGTGTTATGTAAAACCAGTGCTGCCAATACACTCCTGTTCACAGATTATATAATGGCGTGATTGACTGCAAAAAAGCGGACCAATTGAATTCCCCAACACGTTGTAGACAAAACACTAGACAGTAATGCTCAGCTGTTAAGTTCTGCAGTCTAAAAAGTCCCTTGTGACAAAAGTGAGAATGAAATGACTGTAGCAGACCTTTAAACATATGCAACACATTGACAAATATCTGCTCGACACGTTAAACTAATTCAAACTGTTTATTCCATCCCATTTCGCCCATGGTCATCCTGGATTCCCACTTGGATAATTCATCTACTCTTGTTTTCCTGGCTGAAAATCTGTGTTTTTCTCCTCCGAATGTGCATGCAGAAGTGACGGAGTGGACGTCCTGGTTCAACATTGACCATCCCGGCGGGAACGGAGACTTCGAACGCTTAGAGGCTATTCGGTTCTATTACAGAGAGCGTGTGTGCGCGCGGCCCACAGCCATGGAGGTGCGCACCACGGACTGGGTCGCAGCTGCAGACACGGGGGAAGTGGTGCACTCCAGCCTGGACAAGGGCTTCTGGTGCGTCAACAAGGAGCAGCCCCATGGGAGGATCTGTTCCAACTACCACGTCCGATTCCAATGTCCTCCAGGTAATCCTAATGGGAGAGATTGGGAACGGTCTGAGTGGGCAAATCGGGGTCACAAGACGTCAGGCTGGAGTCTATTTGGGACTAACGCTATTAGCTATTAGCGTGCTCAACAATCAAGCTAGTGTTCACGTGTTTAGGTCTGATCCAAGCTCGCAGCATTGGTGAATAACTGGAACATTTTAGAGAAAGTCACACATCCTTAAAGCTGCATTATGCAACTTTTTATGTGGAAAGAAAAAGTTGATATTTGTGGGTATTTGACCCAGTAGTGACTATGGCTATGAGTGGTCAGCATGGCACCTTTGCTTTCCATCACAGTGGTCTCTAGGACGCTCCAGGATCATTTGTTTGGAAGGTTTTCAATGCTGACCAGAAAACCTACAAAACAATTGATCCTGGAGCGTTGTAGAGACCGTCATGATCGAAAGTAAAGGCGCCATGCTGACCACTTACATAGCTGCTGGGTCATTGCAAGGCCAAACGCACAAATAGCAACTTTTTTTTCACATTAAAGGTTGCATAATGCAGCTTTAAGTGCCTTGCCTAAATGTTTGGAATTAAGGTATGTCTTTCTTCCCACAAAATGGGAATCAAATTGCCTTTATAAATCATGATCCCCATTATTTCTTGATGTGTCTTTTTCTGTGTAAAGGTGACACAGACAGAACCAACAACATTGTTATCATTGTTATTTTTGTATAGAGGTGGATGGCCTCATGAATGTAAAAATTGGGACGATCCTTTGTTTAAGCACCCAATCGCAGCAATTCAGTGCAATCAAAATACTATTCATAAAGGTCAAAGAAAGAAAGAAAGAAAACAAGCCCTTCTGACTCAATGTTGACTTGTCTTTGTGTGTTCAGTGCAGAGTTACTGGTCAGACTGGAGTGAGTGGGGTCCGTGCTCCACCTCTGTGTGTAACGACGTAGGCATCCAGACCAGACACAGGAAGTGCCTGAGCAGCCAGCCCATGCCCCTGCTGCTGGTGCCCGCCTGCCAGGGTCACCACACAGACCGACGCGAGTGCTCCACGCCGCCATGTACAGGTCAGAAAACTTCACCTATCGAGCAAGTCAAGTTTATGTGACAGAATTTGAAACAGAGTTTGAGTACTTTAACTAAAAACAATTGCACCCATGAGTTTGAATACATTTGTTTCTTAATTCGTATTGCCATTGTCTTCATATTTCATCACTTTGTACCCATGCATAGAGTTTGGGATTGTGAATATGTGGAGATTTTGATATATAAAAATCTAGACCTATCATTCACATAAAAGCAATTGAATACTGTGTACAGTATTAGAAGTATCTGTGACTCGGCAGCTACTATAGATGTGCCGCAACTGTTTTCCATAATGATTTTTATATATAGTTTTTCTAGTCCCCCCTGAAATGGCACAGTTATACACAAATGTACTATCCCGTTTTACCACATATGCCAATAAAATGTCTTCTCCTTGTGTGTTTAAGAACATTCTATACGTGGACATAAATATGCAAACACAAGAACAATTAATTGTCTTTCTGCCAAACAGAACATATGCTCTGCTGTAAGCACCCCTCTGCTTTCCTGGGATAATGAGAAAATTATCTCCAGATAATAATTAACAGAGGATTTAAAAATAATTGCACGTCCCTTGGCTTCTTTAGGGAATTATGGTTGTGCATTTTTAATCAAATGTCCCTATTTCTTAGTTAATTACTGAGCAGATGGCCTATACAGTAAAATGGTGCAAGTCTGGGCCAACGTACTTCATCTTCATTCTTTTCTGTGGTTTATTGCAGCAAATTTGTGTGAACGGGAACATCTCGTATATGTTGTACTTTCCAAGAAAAATGTATTAAGCTACTCATATGTTTCTCAAGTCTAAACTCCATCTTTGTGTGTGTTCAGCCAAGTGGAGTCCATGGGGGCGATGGGGGGCGTGCTCGGTGTCCTGTGGAGGGGGGCGCAGGGTCCGGAGGAGGACCTGTGCCAGAAACTCACCGACAGTGCAGTGTACGGGACGTCCTGCTGAAATGCAGAAGTGTGGAAAGATCCCATGTCCATGTAGGTGGAGAATGTGGGATTTAACCCATATAAGTAACACTGTAACGGGACATGTCTTCAGGCGGTGCTCAGGGTCATCTGCAATTTTAGTCCTTATTGTTTAGTCACACATTTAAGTTAAAGTGAGAGATTGCAAAATGAGGACAGACAGAAAGAAATCTCAAAAGTTAATGATCAAGTTTCTTCCCCCTCCTCTCCTCCTAACCCTAACCCTAAATTTTTCTGTGACAGACCATTCACAGAAAAACTCGTCTCATTGGTCAAAGTTAATTGCTGAGATTAGGGACATTATTTTTAATATTTAATATTAATATGTATGTTCTGTCAAATTGCAGGTCCAGGCGGTCAATTATATGGAATCTATTTAATTCAAACCTTACACACTATCACTTTAAGTGTTTTTTCAGACATGTTTGAACCCAGTTTACACTTTTACAATTTGGTCCAATTTAATTCTTTTTAGGTCCCATTCTAGTCCCAATTATTCGATCTTGATCTGGTGGCACTTGGAAGGTATTATATACCTATTTTATAGGAAGGTGCTTGGTGTGAATAGTTTAAGAACTATTGTATAAAAAGGCCTAAATCAGGGTTGAACTGGACTCACATACCAAGAACTAACTAAAGAAAAAACCAAGACTCAACCAGGTCTAAACCCGAAATAAATCCGAATGAGTTTTGAATTACTGCCAGGACTGATCAACCAGTTGTAAACTCAGATTTCTTCCAATGGGACAAGTACCACAGTTTAGAACAACTCCATTAATAATTACAAGTACTAATAATGTTGTATCTTTATCTCTTCTACTAAAGCCAAATGCCAGATGTCGTGCTCTGAGGGCCTTCCCAACGAGGACTGCAGTCGCTGTGTATGCCAAGGCCATGTCCTGCGTGGGGAGGTCCACAGTGTGACCGGGGTGCCTGTGTCCGGAGCCTGGGTGGCACTGGCCGGTCAGCCCAAAGTCATCTTGGCCCGGACCAACTCCAAGGGCCACTTTCAGCTGCCTGATATCTGCTCCAGTAGCTCCACTCCGATTTCGATACGAAAAGAGAAGTTTGCTCCACTCACTGTCACTGCAGCCAGTAACACCACGGGGATATCGTGGGTCAAGGCTGTGCTCAAGACGACGGGTATGTCTGAAACAATGTCTGCACACAAATACTGCAGCGTCTTGTCCTACAGGGAAGATCAGTGGTTAAGATCACAAAGTCAGCATGCACTTAGAATGCAGCTATTTGCCTTAAACCAGTCTGACCAGTCTTACTAAAGTGAAGGAATATTTTATTTGGACAATAAGGGAAATGTTGTTGGCTGTGATCTCTTTTCCAGAGTTATACAGTAATAATTAGCCAGGAAATCTTTCAAACGTATCCCCGACCTGTAACAGGAAATGACAAGACTCAAACATACACAGTCTGGGCTATTGTACGACTTTTCGAGGAGCTATAATTACTATGGGGTTGCATGGAGACCAAATAAAAACATAAAACTTTTCAAAGGCTTATCCCCCTAACAATCATTTCTCATGTGCAAAGGGCCAGTGCAAAAATAAAATGCAATGTTTGACGGCGTTTTATGAGGTCCCAGAAACTGCAGCCCCATTCACAAGCGCGGTTTGACTTTTTCTCTTTTTCCTTTCTCATCAGAAAAGCCATATATTGTCAAGCACCCAGAGGACAAAGTGCGCTACGAGGGTGGACGAGTGCTGTTGTGCTGCAAAGCCACGGGTTCGCCAATGCCTGACAAATACTACTGGTGAGAAAAAAAACTGTTAAGCATGGAGTGTTTCAGAAGCAGCAAAAGAAAAGTACCTCTTTTATCCGCCGTGTTGCGCGTAAATCTGTGGGTGCGCTGAGGGATAACAAAATATACAACTCATCATTGCGCTAAATCAAGTGGAAACTCCGGGCTCCATTGTTTGTAATGATTTTGGTGCTGACAAATGCAAGTTCTTCTACCCGGGGAAATACAACAAAAGTGATTATATTGTACCCGATGGCACATCTGTGTGATTTATTTTTTCTGTCTCATTTCTTGAGTAAAGTTCAGTTACTGCCAAAGGGGGGGCTGACTTGGGATTCATTTATCTGTGTGAATTATTTTTGTTTGGAAGATTGTTGTAACATGAAGACTCAGACTTTCAGGATTTCAGTTGTGGGATAAAAGTGCGTTTTGCACATTGGCTGTTGTTCAGATTCAGCAACCACAACAATGAAAGATTTTTCAGTAGATAGATGGCAGCACACAAATCTTTAAACCGAATATCTCCTCATCCAATGCAGAGTTTGATGCATCAGATAAAACCAAGATTATTGAGGAGTAGGCCCCCTCTAAAAACCACCGTGTAGCTAACAAAACATCTCAAAATCGAATGTAAAATACTCCTCCATATGAATACTTATGTTGGCCCTGAAGTGATAGATACGCGTGTGGGAGGCAATACTTATATTTGATTAAAATCTCTACATATCTTCTTCATCTTTAATAAAACGTTTTCTGGTCTAGGTACCACAATGGGACTCTGCTCGACAGAAAAGTGTACAAGTACGAGGAGGATTTGGTGTTACGAGACCTGAAGCTCGAGCAGTCTGGACATTACTATTGCAAAACCAGCAGCTCCGCGGGCAGCATCAAGTCCTCCCCTGCTCTCCTCACTGTCATCGGTAAGTGCTGTACACAATCAAGGAGAGCAAAGTGTTGGGGATTTAGTTAAAGTTTTGAAAAAAAACCCAGAAAAGTGGGGACCGACAGAAGAGAGGCTGCCAATCTGCACCGTCCAACATAATACTTCTGCCAACAACTCTGCTTTCTATACAGACGGCATCTCGTCATAGAAGGGGGTGTGGCTTCGCTGAGGAGGAAAAGAGAATCTTTAGGGAAACACAATTTTCTACTCTTTTTTAGCAATTTTCTGGAGGAATATGACCCTATTTATCACACATAAATAAATAAGGTACTTATGGATATTTTTTCACAGCAATTTGTTCAGTAAAAGCGAAAAAACGGCAGTCGTAGCTAGCGTTAGCATGTAGCATGATGCTAACATGAAGCATTATTCTCCGTTATTTATGTCATTATGGGCTGTTGAACCACTCCATTTCTTTTTTTCTTTATTAAGTAGAAAACTATATTAATAATTCTACATTTGTTCAAGTCGTTTTTGAAAGAATAGAGAAAGTTAAGATTTTTCTCTTCTTTGTTTTCCCCGATAACTGTTTCAAACATGACCATATATGGGTGATTCCAGAGATGCCGTCTGTATCTACAGCATATAGTGGATGAAGTGCCTTGCCAAAGGACGCAACAGTAGTCTGAGTCTCAGTTGGAGCAAGGATTCAAACCATTGAATCCCTGGACAAACGCTCTCACAGACTGAACTCTTGCCCCCTGCCTCTAAATGATCAGACCAGATATGAGCTCAGAGTGGTGGTTAACCCGAAGCAGCCTGTTTGACAGCAATGTTTTCAGTCAAAGGTAGAATGTAATTTATAGCCACCAACAAAAAGCAAATAACCGCTATTAATTTCAAACTATAAAAAGCGGCTGCCTTAGAATAAGAACATACAGATTGTCAACACTGACATTGAGCCAAGCCATCCACAAACCACATCTATGCGTTCAAACAATATTCCAGTGTCCGCACTTGAATAGAGAAATCAGTAGTCACTTAATCAGTTGGTAAAGGAAAAAATGAAATTATATATATTACGTACTGAAAGAAAACACCAGGGCCTTGGAGCAAGTTTTTATTATGTTGACATTGGTTAGGTCTGTGCCCTTCTAAATAGGGTTCGCGGGATGGTTTTGGAAACTGTAAAACCTCAGCTCAATTTCCCCCAGAACACCCGGAGCAGTTGAGAAATTTGAGATAGTCAATAAATAATGTTTCTTTTCTTGCTTCAAGACAGAACAAAAATACATTTCCACATTTGAAGAGGAAAACTATACGTTACTTGAATCCTCCAAGATCTAGTTAGTAATGGGACATTAAGAGTCTGAGCTGGGAGAGTCCTAAAGCTACAGAAGAATTGCTTGGTCCAATATTCATTATGACAGAAATGTGTTTGTGTAATGCAACGCACGGTCAAGTAGTGAGATGACAAATCTTTTGGCGAGACAAATGCTTTTGTATCACCATTTTGTGTTCCATAGAGGCTAGTGTTCAATGATGTTAGTTATCAAATGTCAAAATGCATCAGTTTCACAGCTTTTTGTCCACAGTATTTTTGCTCTCATTAGTGCTGTGCGTCAAAGAAAAACCTAATATTTAGCTTGAGCTGCAAATAGAATGAAAGCCTTTGCTGGTGTTGTAAAAACGGCGGAAATGAACAAGGTTAAATCTTATTGCTTTTCTATCTATAAAAATGCAGTCCCTGTATGCTGAAAGATTCCTATAAATTGTGGCTGCCATAAAGGGGGAAACAGGAAACCAATCATTAACCTTGTGCTTCTAATCCACAGCTAAAGGGTCGCCAGCCTGTCACCCCACCCCTGAGCCACACCTCATCAGAATGCCAGTGGATTGTGTTCAGCCCGGGACTGACTCCACATTCTACAACGCTGGTCGCTGCCCTCAAAATAAATGTGCCGGATCCTTGGACTATGATCTACGTTGCAGAGACGGAGCGGGCTTTTGTTGTTCCGTCCAAACTATGGAGACTCGCACCATCGACTGCGGCAGTTACAGTCTCCCAATCAAAACGGTCACTCAATGCAGTTGTCATAAATGTGTTGAGCCAACAGTGCTTGTGAGGGGCAGGGTGGTCTCGGCCGACAACAATGAACCATTAAGATTTGGCCACATCTACATCGGGAAGGAAAGAAGCGGCACGACTGGCTTTCAAGGCGATTTCACGTTACACATTACTCCAGACACGCAGAGGTTGGTTGTAAACTTTGTCGACCCCAGTCAGAAGTTTATAGACACTCCAAAAGTCTTCATTTTTGACAAGAAGGGCGGTTCCATTTACCATGACGTCAAAGTGATGAGAAAGCAAATTCCTATTGATCTAAACGCAGGGGAAAACAACTCTATCGACTTGGGAGAGATCAAAGGAGAAGACCCCATTGGCCAGTTAGTTATCCCTGCCAACTCTTTCCATAAGGACAATGGGGATGTCTATGAAGGCACAGTAAAAGCCAGTGTCACTTTCATCGATCCAAGGAACATCACAACAGCAGCTGCCACGCCCGGAGACCTCAATTTTGTTAGTGACGAGGGTGATATGCTGCCCTTGAGAACCTATGGCATGTTTTCTGTCGATTTCAGAGATGAGAGCAATAAAGATATACTGGGCGCGGGTGGGGTCCAAGTCCTCCTTGATACACAGCACGTCAAAATGCAAGAGCACATTCCCAAAATGAAGTTGTGGTCTTTGAACCCTGAGACGGGCGTTTGGGAGGAAGAAAGCGACTTTTCGTACACCACAACTACGTCTGGACGGAACAAGCGAGAGGAGCGCACTTTCCTCATTGGCAACATGGAGATTAGGGAGCGGAGACTTTTTAATTTGGACGTGCCTGAGAATAGGCGATGTTACGTCAAAGTCAGGGCGTACATGAGCGATAAGTTCCTCCAGACTGAGCAACTAGAAGGGGTCGTGATCAGCTTGATCAACTTGGAGCCGAAGCCGGGATTCTCCTCTAACCCTCGAGCCTGGGGGCGTTTTGATAGCGTCATAACAGGGGCTAACGGGGCGTGCTTACCGGCTTTCTGTGACGCACGGACTCCTGACGCCTACACCGCCTATGTGACAGCCATGATGGGTGGAGAGGAGCTAGAGGCTGCCCCGTCTTCTCCTAAAATGAATCCGAACATCATTGGAGTGTCCCAGCCATATTTGGACAAGCTAAACTACCAACGTTCGGACCATGACGATCCAGCTCTGAAGAAAACAGCCTTCAAAATCAACTTGGCGAAACCCAACCAGAACAACTTCGACGAGACCAACGGGCCGATATACCCGTACCAGAGTTTGTTAGCCTGTGAAAATGCGCCCTTCGATGCAAACCATTTCCGATTTTTTAGAGTAGAAAAGGACAAGTATGAGTACAATGTGGTTCCCTTCGAAGAAAATGACCTGACAACCTGGACCGGAGATTATCTGTCGTGGTGGCCAAATCCCCAGGAGTTTAGAGCTTGCTACATCAAGGTTAGAATCAACGGGCAGAAAGAAGTGATGGTTCGATCGAAAAATCTGGGTGGAACACATCGGGAAACTACAGGGCAGCTTTACGGTATCAGGGATATTAGAAGTACCAGAGACATGCGGGAGGCCAACACTTCGGCTGCATGTGTTGAATTCAAATGCAGTGGGATGCTGTTTGATCAAGCGGCGGTGGACAGATCGCTCATAACGGTGCTACCTCAAGCTAACTGTCGGAAAACTAGCACAAACAGTCTCCTGCAAGAGTATTTGATCAAGCACCCACCAACCGCCCTTAACAACGAGACTCACGGCTTTACAATGTTAGCCCCTGTAGATCCTCTGGGACACAATTACGGTATCTACACTGTAACAGATCAAAACCCAAGGGTGGCCAAAGAGATTGCGATCGGACGCTGTTTTGACGGCACCTCCGATGGTTTCTCAAGGGAAATGAAGGCCGAAACAGGAATAGCTCTGACTTTCCACTGTCCGGAGAGGAAAATCAACAGAGAAAGTTTGTTCCAACGTTTACAGACTAATCCAGGACAGACTCTGTCACAGATGGCCAGAGACATGAGGGAGATGGAGGGGGTGCAGGTGCAGAGGTCCAGGGTGGTAGCCTACCCCACAGAGCAGCAGGGCAGGACCCAGAGCCGCAGAGTCAGCTCCACAAGTCGCAGAAGGATGAATATCCGCAGCTCGCAACGGCAGTAAACATTTGAGGCAAGTTTTGTTCACACTGAAACTGTTACTATTTTTTGGAGTAATTGTGTAATGAGTTTCTCCCTTTTCTTCTTAGATGTTGAACCAAAGGTCGTTAATGAAGAAATAATTTAACATTGCTGACCATGAACACTTTTTGACAACCACCAATCCTAGTCCCACCACGTTTTATATGACTGGAGTTATACGCCCATACTTGAATCTTTCTCCAAGGACTTGTGCTATCTATATGCATACAGACAATGCTTTTCATTTATATTTTTCAACCATAAAACTAGGGCATTTGTGTAAATTGTTCCTTGCTGACAAATAAATCAAGTCGATTACCTTATGCATAGGTCAACTAGTCAGTGCTTCAAAAAGGAAACATGTTGGAGTCTCTTGATCATCAGAGCCTTCTCGAGAGACTTGTCCTGAGCATCACCACAAGAGAACTTTTGCAAAGCTCACTATGTTTTTCATTATCACGCTGTATTACTGTAACTCAGCCAAGCATCCCTCCACACCTACAGCAGTGGGCCAAGACCAAACCGCGCCAACAGGATCACGAGTCACAGTTAAACCAAAATGATTTCCACTCCTCCGCACATTCCCAATTAGCACCAAAACCTTTTCATTTATGTGTTGTTAAATGCCTCACTTTCTCCAAAACATTTGCGGAGGCTGTTTCAGATTGTAAATATACTTTGTTCTTATGTTTTAGTGCAATAATTTAGCATAATTTGCCTGGACATTTCTTGAAAGCCTGTCTGTATAACATTTACAGTAGATGAAGGGTACAACTTGTGAATCAAAAACCTAGTTTTATGTTGCACAAACACAAATTCAATTGAGTAAGAATTAAAAAACAAGAAAAAGAATATGTATCTTTTTTTCTCATTTAATTTCAACTGTCACTATAACTTACATTTTGGTTTGTGTTGCATGCCTCCAGTTGCACTACTGCATTATGTCTTTGCGTTCTGCTCTTTTCCATTTTAGAGAGGCTTACTTCATGTAATACATGAAAGTACATGGGGCATTTGTCCCATCCCTTGTTTTCCCAATACCATGGGTTTCTTAAAGTTATTGCATGATCTGAGATGGCATATTTGCTTCTAAAGTGTTTATTTTAGTCGAAAAAAAAGTTCAGTAAAGCCACTAAGTTTTTAATCAGTAAAACACTTTCAAACCCCTGAATCTCTTCAAGCTGAACTAATCTAAAAGCGAAATAGAGTTGACCATGGTCCATGGAGTGGAGAGGGGTGGCTAACAAGTAAATAAGAGCTGGTCTTTAATTAGAAAATGCATTACAAAATCTCTGGAGTGCTATTAAGTGTAACACAAACAAGGTTTTTAACCAAAGATAACAGTAACATCGTCAAACTTTTTTGTCACATTACTCGAAAGTTTAAACCCTTACTTTTGCAGAATTGGCAGGACAGTACTCCTGCCAATTCTGCAAAAGTAATCTTTTTAAAATTACACATATGGTTCATTCTTCAGTTTGCAGCATTTATAAATGAAAGCCACATTTTTGACTGTGCATTTAAGCTTCGATTCCCTTCAAGGACAATCTACTTTGGATGTACTTTGAAGTACCCACTTCATAGAGAAACTAGTGACAAGCTCTGATCCCAAAACCATTACCCAAAACCTTTTTAATCATTGGCATTCGAATGCATAATTCAGGTGTCCAGAGGAAAGTGAACCTGTCTTGCTTTGAGTGAAAAGGTGATTGGATCCAGGTGTATTGCGAGATAAGTCCTATTAGAGAAGTAGTGCCATGTGAGTTGAGCTGAGGAGGTCTGACAGCTCTAAAGCAACTGGAAATAAAGAAAAGGAAGTGTTCGAGCAAAAAAACGAGATGAGCCACTGATGGATCTAATCAACTATTTGGTAAAATGATCAGAATATGGGGAAAATATTGGTGTTTAGCCCGACTGTCCATCACTAAGGCTGTGTTGTGGGCTTTAATGTTTGCACATGGAGGAACACTGATTTTTGCTTTGACAGAGGAGTTGGCGTATTGTTAAGCAGAAGTTATCAGGGGAGTTTGAAGGACAAGGTAACAATAACAGTGTGAGTAAAGCGTTGTGTAATCTTTGCATGGGAAAGAAGTGGGTCTTTCTGTAAACAGTTACTGTGTCTTTAGGGGAACATCAAACAAGATTTTTGTGATGCCTGTTTTAATGACTTATGAAAGAGTTTCCAGTCTTTTCAAACGAATGGACGGATTTGAGGGCAATCCGACAAAGAAATACTTCTGACTGTTTATGGCATTCTTTTCGCCTGCAGCTTGTCTAAAAATGGCATGGTATTACAGACATCTGACTTTCCTTGAACATTTTCCCAGAACCATCCCTGCAAAGAAGCTGCCTAGGAACCGGTTCACAACTATGTATATTACATTTAAAGTCCAAGTAAAATCCCTTCATAAAGCTTACATTTTACATAAATCAATCTTATTCTTGAAATATCATCAAAACACCATTTCACAATATTCTATTTTAAAGCAAAATCAAATGTCTTTTCATAATCCTCGTAAGGGATGGTCCTGGAACAAAAGATGATTGATCATTTCTACATCCATATATTCTGAAACTGATGGCTATTGATGGGTCCAACATGAGGACCATTGCCATATCAAAAGAAATACAGTATATGGAAGCCCTTGTAGTAAAAAGGTCATGTGACTGAAACCATATAATATGAAACATTTTTTTAATTTTGTGCAGACATCAGTCCAGTCTATTTTCTCATCTGTGCAGTGTGGCTCTCAGGGAGATACTAATTTATTCAAGAGTTCATTCTCAAACGTCCTGGAGTATCCACAGAGTTGTATATTTACCACTATACGCTCCAGGAAAGCACCCTGAAGAATTGCATAATCCAAATCAGACAACTTTGAAGTAGCCTTGAGTATTGCACAGTTCTGTTTCTGTCTGAGTTGTGGCTTTGTAAATTGTGTATTGTATGAAATTTACTATAATTGTATGGACAAGGCATGTAAATAAATAAATGACTTGGCGTAAACTTCAAATTGATTGAGTCTTTGAGTGTATATTATTGGAATACATAAGCAAGAGTGGTTGACATGACAACAGGACAATAAGCTCTCATAATTTAAAATGTGGTGCATTCATGTGCTATTTCCCATCTGCATTTTAACCTTATGTACTGATAAGCCACCTGGGAAGCAAACCGCATTCTCATTTGTACTTTGAAAATCATTTAGAATGTCCAAAACACAGTTATTTACCTTAATAAATCCTTTTCTTGGCCCCTCTGGAGATAATGCAAGTGTTAACGGGATGATTGGGGGTGTTTCATCTCCCCCTGGTGTCTCTGACCATAAAACCACACTTACAGTTTTCCCTGCTCCGCCCCAGAGCACCAATACACACTAATGGAATCATGCAGAAGAAGCTAACAGGCTAACGGGTGAAGCTAACTGCGGGCTAGCACCACTTTAAACAGTATTTACAGCCAAATTTGAGTGAAAAAAATTCGAAGGAGATTTTATAATGTAAACTGTTACTGTTCTTATAAAACTCTGTGCTAGATGTATTTTTCAGGACTTTTTAAGTAAAAACTTGTATACAGTATAGAGATTTCTTGGGGTAATGTTAGTCTTTGGACATGTTTGCTACTCCCTCTCAACATGGTGAATTTCTATGGTAGTGTTAAATCTCTATCATTAATTCTTGGTACAATCCTATTTCAGTAATGAAAGACCCCACTTTTAATGCACATGCAGTAATATTGAGATGAAAATATCCCGTAACATGCATTCAAATTGGAAAGCTCTTTTCTAGGTGGTGAGTACCCACCATGTGGTCTCCGAAATGTGCAGTGGCACTTTGTGTTATTACTATAATAAACTTATGCAGCAGGGAGTGAGACAGGAAGAGTGTTGACTAGGCCTAAAGTAACACGTCAGTGACACCTTGAGGAGCGCCCCTCTGAAAATTAGACACAGCTTGAAGAGAGAAGGGGACTGCCGTTTTTACTAAGGAAAAACAAATGCATCAGTGGTGCATTTCAGGACATGGCCTTTCCTGCCTGACAACTGGGCTTATTACGTCTGGCTAGTGCACCAGTTTTGGGAAAAAAAAAAAATCTATGATGTACATAAGTGCTGTGATAATGATTTATGTTTTAAATAAAACTAGTTCATGTTTCGAACACATCCAGGAGACACTAGAGACAGCTGAAATATCAACTTTTCAGAGCATGTTTCTAGACGTCTTAAGTACAGGGTTAGCAGATTTTCCCAGGATATTTTGTTCCAGATGACATTACATTTCCCAAATAACTTGCAACCAATAAAAGTCTGATTTTGATTTTAATACATTTATTTACCAACAGATAATACCAAAAAAGGAGCAAACATTGCAACACTGAGAGCACCTCAAAATTAAAGTAATGTTTATGCCCTTTTAGTTATGTTCTCATTCACAAACATTGTCCAAGAAAGAGGTCTACTTTGGTGACAATATAGTTAAAAACACATTTCATCTTAAAATTCCTCAATGTGACAGTTATAAAATTCAGGGTATTACTTGTAAGGCCTTGATTCATTTGGCAGGCAGACAATATTGTATCAGCCATCACACTTCAAATATTACAAAACTCACACAGGCGTACAAAGTCACTTCTCTACTAAGAACCAAAATATTTGCAGTCTGATTGCATTGATCAAAATTGCTAAAATATCTGTTTTGTTATTCACTATTAGAGTTCAGTCTGACCTGCAAAATTTCCCCTACCTTATAAAAACAGCTGTCTTTTAAGAAAAAAAAAGCAGGAAAATGTTACTTGCAATACTCTGCATTCAACAATACAGACTATAATAACTTACTTCCATTATTAACACATTTTTCCAACGTACTGATTAAGTGGCAGCAATTAGCCCTCTTGAAAAAAGGGGTTTTGTGTGGGGTGTTTTCAGGTTGTCCCCATGTCTGTATAGGTTTTTCCAGGTGGTAATTTCCATATACTGTACACCACGTTGGTGATGTTTTGCATTTCAGTGCAATAAATTCCAGCTCTATAAGCTATATTTCCTAAAGTCTTGCTTTCCAGAGAAAGTCCACCAGACACCATCCTGAGTAAACAAAGAGGACATTTCCTGTGACAGAGGCTCAGGAAAACTTGAGTATTCAGCTGTGGGTGGTTGCACAGGTTTAATAGCCACTGGTGCTTATCTTTTCAGATTGGCAAAAGGCTGTAAGGACAGCTGACTGGCATGTTTCACGTACACGTTCCCATCCTCCAGCTTGACTTCATACACTTGTTGCTAAAACAAAGAACAAGAGACAAATGGTTACAGGTGATGGTTAAAAAAAATACACGGGTCAAGTTTCTTAGGGAAAGTATTCAAAGAGTGACGTGAGAAGCTTTTTTCTGCCATGTTCTCTGGTAGCCTACAATCGACTAGACAAGATGGATATTATTATTATTATCATTGACTATTGACATAAAAAGATGGTCCATATTAAAAGAAAAGACACACATAAAAACAATACATTTATCTCCTGTATAGGCTCAACAGCCAGGGATAATTTGCATTTTAAATATTTTACATTATGGTCTAAATCTGGAACATTTTTTTTTATCAGGGGCATGCCTTCAAAATATCTTCACATAAGATGTATGATATTCAGCTGTGTCCTTCCCTTCAGAGGTTTCCACAGCTTTCCCAACACAACTAACCTGTAGGGATGTCCCAGACTCGCCGGTCCTGAGATCAAAGTCATAGTCGTGCCAGGGACAGAAGACTTTGAGAACTCCATCTGCCTCCTCTATGTCCCCCTCACACAGAGGGCCACCTGACAACACAGTATCATCGGTGAGTAGAGCATCATAAACGAACATGAGACTAATGTGACTCTTAAATGGTGGTGGAACAATGGTGTGGGCCGTGGGTGCAGACACAGCACTGCTCTGCACAGCTGCAGCTCACGTCACGGTGTAAACAGAGGGTGAACCGAGGCTTGGCTAGCAGCAGTGTTTACAACAGGTGACTGTGAGCTCATGCTTTAGATTTACCAGAATGGGCACAGCGGGCATCCAGGGCGAAAAACTCGCCTTTGACGTAGAAGAGGCACACATCTGCATCGTAGCCGAGGGAGGAATACACGAGTCGGCAGCGCTTCTTGGAAAGCTCCGCTGTTGGGCCTACGAGCCTCCACGAACCGCCCCCCGTCTTCCCCTCGTCATCTCCCGTGCCAGAAGCCATAAAGGAAGCCGAAAAGAGCTGCTTTTCTAATTTGTGCTAGTACAGATTTCCATTTTTCCGACGAAGAAAAGAGAGTGGGCATTTTGCTTTGTGCAAATATTCCATATTAAGTGGGTCAGCGGTGGAGAGCGGTCAGCAGCAGCGCGTTAGCCGCATCGGACTCGAGCAGACGAGCGAGCGCTCTCCCTGCGCCTGCTCCGCATCCAGCTGCATCCAGCTGCAGCTTCTGCTCATGCTAATAACAAGGCATCCTAGCTAGCTATCTTTTCAGCACTTAACACCACCATTATGCGCACAAGAAATACTTGTATTTATTCACAGACACATAATTATTTAAGCACATGATTGTTCTTTTGGTTTCAGAAAGGGATTTGACTGTTTTAGTTTCTGAATTACCCAAATACAGTTTTGCAAAAAATTCTGTGTGCCTGGACCAGATTCTGATGTAGCCTACGTGCGTCATCAAGTTAGCAGAATTTAGCACAAAGGTTAGTCAGGTAAGCCTTTCCACAAAGTTATCATCCATGATAGAAGCAGATAAAAAAATATTGCTTTAACTTCACACATTATGATTCTATGATATCAGCAAATATTTGCCTAACTCCCAACCTGCAAATTTGGCCCTTGAAACCATATTGCAGAACTGTCAAAAATACATAAGCACAATCTGTCTTCCTTCAGTTTTTATTCACCCTGGCTCCATCCCGTGAGCGTGCCAGTTCTATTGCCGCTGGCAGCTAATCCACCAAAGTAATATAAGTTTTTGTCTTTGATGGAAGTGATGCATAACAGACTTTGGGGCTGGTTTTTAACTTTGTGCTAAAGCGGCAAAGCATTTATGTTCAACGCGCAGGGAGAGGACCGCTGCATCTTGTCGTCTATTCACTTGAGCGCTGCAAAACAGAGCAGGACACTCAGCCAGTGTAAAGAAATTGAAGCTAGGTGAATTTTTTCAGACTAAATCAAGCCCAGATCTGATGGATGTCCTGAGTCATACTGTATTCGAAACCTGTTACATAAGTTGTTTAAAGTTGACATGAGAGGAAAGTGAATGCATTCATTTTGGCTCATCGTTCTCCGGAGGTCACTTAAGTGTTGAGGTTACGGAAAGGGTGGCAAGTTAACCTGAATATGTTTTTGTCCTTAATGAAAAGGGCAAACGGCAGGTGTGAGGTGACAAGCAACTCAGCACTTACTGCAAAGAAAAGTGTGAAAGCCACTCCTGTGGAAGCAATTAGACAAGATTGAAACGATTTTTGAAGGAGAGAGGAGGGAGAAAAACTCAAATCAAACTGATGTACTGTGGAAAATGTGAACAAGAAGTCTGGATGGGAACAATAAACAATGCTGAAAAAGTGCACTGTGGTCCAATATGATCACAAGGGTACCTATACCGTTCATAAATCTATTACTTTAAGCATGGACACGGATAGCATTTGCATTCAGGGCCTTAATTTGGTGAGGAGTGTGTCTGGCCTGGATAGGGTTTTTGACTAAAACCAGAGCCCAAGACCATCCATCACTGGAGCCTCGTGTTGTCCACAGAGCAGAAACTACCCTCAAAACTCTCCCGACTCATCTGCCAAACATGGAGCCACGCCAGTGCTCCACACAACATGCTTTTCATTAGCAAAGCCAAAGCCCGGGCCAAGATCGAGACACCATACCTGCCTCACTGAGAGCTTTTATGCCTCTTGTTTCATGTTTGAAATTAGACTCAGTTTTCTTGCTGCTGTGACCTCTGTCTTCCAGAACTGAACAGTCTCTGCCAGCTACAACACTTTGAACTATTTAAAAAAAGAAAGAAAGAAAGGTAGCACTTAGATGTTTTCTAGCCAGCATTCAGGAAGACTCAACTTATATAGGGCTTTACAGCAAGGAACCACTCACCCATTCATACACCAATGTACGCACTGGAGGTGGGGTTCGAACCCACAACCTTCCAATCACAAGATGACCATGCTCTACCAACTGCGCCACCATTCCCCTAAATTAGAGCAATGTGAGGGAGTCATGGGGCTATTTGGACACCCGCTTTACATTTTTATCAAGACTGGAGCTAGGAATGAACTGCAAACTCTCTATAGATAAGGCCACTGTGATTCCATACACATGTCCTAAAATGTCTTAAGAAGACTGTGTAAAGCAACTGTGATTGAAAGGACAGGATTTGATTCAAATAAGCACACAAATGTTTTTGTGGCGACCCAGAACAAGCTGAAAGATACTATCTAAACCTTTGAACTGAACTTAAAATGCATTTTTCGCCACCCATACAAAAGACGACACAATCCAGGAAGACCTTTAACAAGTGCATCTGGTTTTAAATGTATATTGTGGATTTGTCACTCTAAAAGTTGTGAACTCTGCACAATTACATAATCAAATTGAGTTTATGTAGTGGCAATATACATTTAATACTAAGTCTGTGCAACTAGACAGAGGAAAACGCGGCTTTCATCATCTTGAGTCCAAATCCCCAGTCATCTTTGAAGTTGACTGGACAGGAGACGGAGGCCACAGCTGAAATTCTCGGCTCAGTCCCAAAGTCTGGACCTCAATGAGTCCACAAGGCCCAGGACGGTCCCGCTGCTAAAACGATAAGTAGTTCAGGGGCAAGTCAGGAGCCTTATATGCACACTTTATGTGAGCCTGCAGTGCTGCTGACTTTGCTTGAGGGAGAAATCCACAACACATTATGTCCTTAATGTCAAAAACGGGAGCTATGTGGAATGTCTGAAAGCATCAATGCTGCACAGTGTTGTTTAATGTACTGTAACTCAACGTAACGCAACAACTCAATCAACACCAATCATTCAATATCAATTTTATTACAACAAATAACTCTAGACCTGCTGAAAATGTTGATCATATTGACACAATATGAAAAAGAAATGAAATAAGAGGAAGCATTCAAAGGGATTAATGATTTATTGTTTTTTTTCTATCAGCACAATGCAGATTATGATACTATGATGATATGATGAAGGTGAGGTCTTTAGGGGCCAAACAAAAATGGTTTCGAAGGCCATATTTGGGGCCGAGGCCATAGTTTTGACACTCCTGTTCTAGCTACTTTCTTATCCCGATCTCGTTAAAGTAAAGCGTGTTGAGATCCTGTTAATACCTCTGAGAGTGAACCGTCCTATAAATGCTCAGCTGTGTTTATGAGGGCAAGAGGAAAACTGCACTGTTTTGCACGAACCCTGTTTGCACCGCACGGGCCTGCAATGCCCTCTCACTCTTCGACTGTTATAGGACCGTGTAGAGCAATAACGCATGGTCTAATGACAAGGCATGGGGGCTGCTCACACCATTACCGACCTGCAGCGCTTAGCTTTTGGCTGCAGACGCTGTAGACTGAAGGCATCATTTGGTTTAACAAAACACCAGTCTCCCCGCGGGACTTGGAAAGGTCGAAAGACAAGATGTTTCATTGGACATAAGTTTGGTTGAAATTTAGGAAACTTGCAATAAGCAGAAGCAAACCCCTTCCTAGAAACTGGCCCCAAACTTTCTACTCTTCTGCATGATTTGTTTTTGTGACTGTTAGTATTTGCTTGGAGCTGTGAATGAACAGTCAGCATCTACTTTATGCAGGGATAATCAAACTGTGTTCCATGCCACACAACTTGTTCAAACATGTGGGGAGAATGTTTTTATTTGATATGAAACTGTTTGTATCTGGAGATAGTTTAGCGCATAAGGTTAGGGGTCTGGATGCACATTGTCACAGTCTGCAAAATGTCCCACCTACAAACATATGTCTACATTCCTCCAGCTCTATACACAATACATCTTGTTCTTCTGGGCTCCTGCTTCAGAGACCCGGACAAAGTGATTTCATCAGAGGAAAATGCAGACATGATGATGGTTTTAGAGAGTGCAACACATGCTGCGTGAAACGTGATTTATTGACAGAGATGTCAATAAAACAAAATTTTGTTTTCCCTGAAATAAGCCAAAGATACAACATGTTCGCAACTGTCAGTGCCACAATAATTCCCCAAGCAATTAAATGGCAAATGGAATAAAATAGATGGCACACTTTTGAGTTGAATCTACCAAACTCATATTATCGGCATATACAGTATAAGTATCAAAGCCATTGTTTCTTGAAGTTAATCAACCTGACCTGTTCAACTAAACACTTTACACAGCAGTATGGTGACATGTATGGTGACATTTTTGTTTTGTTTTTGATACAATAGCACCTTCTGCTTGTGGCACACTTCTGTGCTCTCACTCTTCGCCATTTGTCATTGAGCTGTCCATTTTATTTCCACTTTTCAGGTTTTGTTGTTAGCACAGCCCCAGGCACAGATGGAGACTGACAAGAGGAAACAAATTGATATGGGTGTCCCTTGTCCTTGAAAGGTGCAGGAAAGGATACAACTCTCAATGTTATAAAGAGAAGATGTATGGGCTGTATATCGCGCTTTAGATGGGTATACGAAAAAATGTTAGCAATTGCGTGCAAAGGATAGAATGCAATAAAACATTGGATTTGGAAACTGCAATTGAAAGTGGTCCACAGAGACGCATAAAGGTCTTTTCTCTATCTTTCCTTCAGTAGCCTCAGTCAGTCCTGTCCTGCTTAGATCCCATCAAAGTTATTCCCTGTGGTCAGAGCTTTGAACCTCAACATTGTCCCATCGGAGCACTCTTTTTGATTGGGCTGTGTGTAGTAGCATGTAAGAGGTTTTCTTTTACGTCTGGACATTGATCCATACATGTAGTAGCATCTTGGGTGGATAGAAGTGGCCAGAGGCTTCCCTTAAAAAACAACACATACTCAAACCGTGCGTGAGTGCATTGTTGTACTTGAGACTGATTGAAGGCGTCTATTTAGAGAGTGACCTCCCAGGCAGTGCGCCTGTCAGATGTTTGCTTCCACATAATTATTTTTGTCCAAAAGATCAACACATTTTAACCACATTTACACTACAACTGCACCACGCATCCTGCCCTCATTTGGGCAAATGTAAGAAAAATTGGATACATCTATCAATTCTGAACTTGAGACAGCTGAGTTGGAAGGAAGGCTTTAGGGAAAGTCGTGTCAGCGTTGTCAAAGGCCACTTGAAAGGGAGAAGAGGATTGGGGCTGGTTTCTGAGTCAGACCACATCAGAGGACCCTGGTCAAAAGTTCTGTCCCGGCTCTAGACTTCTGAGGTGGGACTGGTTTAAAGAGGTTCTGGTTCATCTGGGAAAGTGAACGCTGACAGACAAAAGCTCTCCTGGATTCACAGTCAGCCTGTTAACTAATGCTGAGGCTAAACTGTGATCCACATCGTCTGCCATGGATATATATAAATAAAATGCTTTTCAATAATATCTTTGGGCCCTGGGACTGGAATTTCAAAACAAATATGTGCATGTTTGATTTAACTTTGTGGGATTTAATTCTGTCTTTTACTCTTGACCTAAACTGACCAAAGAGGCATCAAAATATTGAAGCAAATTGCTTCTACCTGAACCATTATTTACAAGTGAATGCTTTCAGTGTGGCCTAGCTTTTTCCACTGATGGGTGTACCCCCCACTGTCTGATTCATAGCTTGCAGTCTGCTTACATATTTAGTTGACTGCTGATAGATAAATGGTAAACGCCTGCATGTGTGGTGTCACTTTGACACACATGGCCAACATAAGTGAGGGAGATCAAACCGCTTGGTGAACAATGGTGCTAAAATGGTCTAATGACCTGGATCACTGTCACTACACAATGCATTAGCAGGTTTCTCTAATCACTGTAATCACCTATTGTTTTTTTCCATTACACGCAGATCTGTCTAGACCACGTCATGAAGTGCCCACGGCTAAATCTCAATGGCACTGAGCTGAAATAGTACCAGTGTTGAAGTACATTTCAGAGATAGCGTGAGACCCCATCAGCAAAGACTTTACACTACACAGCGGATGTTTATACAGAGTTCTGTGTGAACGCCACATATGAAAATACAGAGCATTAATAATTTATAGAACCCCAGCAGGAAATGATCTTTGAAGTTACCGTTTATTGTGATTAATCTATTAATGACCAGGTTCATTGGCAGCATTCAGCAATTAAAAATGCATGCATCGTCCTCAATGCACTGGTCATCATTGCTATTCATTTTAAAAGCAGCTATTCAAAAGCTGATCTCTTGAAACAATATTTTTTGATTATTAGAAATATGCAAATGACCAAGACCTTCTCAGCACCAAAAAAAAAAACTTTATCCTCAACTTCTTCCTATCATCCTGTCACTTTCTTTCCAACTGAAAAAATAAGCTATGCCCCTCCTCTCACTCTATACCAGGGGTCCCCAACTTAATCAGCTTGAGGTCCGCAAACCTTTCTTTTGTAACTTTCGACATATTTCCAGGGTCCGGACATATGCAGTTATTTCTCTTGAAAATGTTAAAACATGAACACAGGTTGTCTATATACAAAGCAGAACTGATTAATGAATAAAAAATGTTGCCATCTTATTTCAATGTTATTCAAACTGGTTAGATAATTTTTAATTCAGTCTTAGAAATTAAGTGTATTAAGAGGATGAAAAGGCTTTAGGGTCCGGACTAATGTCTCTGGAGGTCCGGATATGGACCCAGGTCTGCCAGTTGGGGACCCCTGCTTAATACATAAGTCACCACTTGGATTTAACTATCTTATGATCTGGGAATGCTGCAGTTAGTCAGGTCTTCTGTAGGTTCAGCAACACAGTGTGAACAATAAGATCAGCTGACGACCTGGACATCCTGAATGACCAGGTCTTTCCATCAATGGATTTCTTCTGATGACACGGGCATATTCCAACATGACTGCCAGGATTCATCAGGCTCATGTTGTGAAAGTGTGGTTCAGGGAGCATCTTATTCTATATTCTTATACTGTGGCCATACCGCCTATGCTCTGCCCAATCCCGTCAGACCTTGGAAGCTAAGCAGGGAAGGGCCTGGTCGGTACTTGGATGGGAGACCGTTTGGTAACACCAGGAAGCCTAGCGAATGTAGTGCGCGAGTGAGTGTGTGGTGGTGGTCGGAGGGGCCGATGGCGCAGACTGGTTGCCTCGCTTCCGTCAGTCTACCCCAGGGCAGCTGTGGCTACAGTAGTAGCTTACCGCCACCGAGTATGGAGTGAATGAATAGTGCAATGTAAAGCGTCTTTGAGTATCCAGAAAAAGCGCTATATAAAACCGATGCATTATTATTATTATTATTCACAAATCAATCGGAGTCCAGAACTTAATCCCCTTGAGCATTTTTGGGATGTGCTGGAGAAGGCTTTGTGCAGGGGTCACACTCTCCCATCGTCGTCAATGCAAGATCTTGATGCAAAATGTATGCAGCACTGGATCTTTTATCATTGCAGAAGCTTATGCCACAGTGAATGCGTGCTGTAATATAAGCTACAGCTACCCGTTAGCCTTAGCTTCTTCTTCGTGATTCCATTAGTGTGTATTGGTAGCTCTGACCCTTAGGCAGCGAAGTTGCAATTGTGATTTTCTGGCCAGAGACACCGGGGGAGATGAAAGACCCCCCAATCATTCCATTAACACTTGTATTACCCCCAGAGGAACTACGGAAAGGATTTATTAAGGTAAATAAGTTACTTAGTACTGCTTTAAAGAATAAGTTTTTGATATCGTGTGTAAAAAAGGGATTCATTCCTTTTGGTATACTGTAAAAAAAAATTTTTTAGAGACAAGAACTATAACCTGTAAAGGGTTGGGGATTTGCTTTCCATGTTGTGCCGTCCATCACCAGCAAATACTAAATGACCTCAAACAACGTACTGTCACATTTTCAATACGTTTTTGTGTGTGTCTACTTTCAGTGATTGAAAGAGATGCAACACAGCCCATAAGCCGTCTTTACTATCTTACCACACGTGTAGTTTTGTGGTGAAGGAACTTTCAGAAAAAGAAAAGTGTGTTTGCACCCTCGACACCGTTGTTTCTAGATTTCTCTCTGGTTGCTGTAATAAGTTGCTCGGGGTGAAAGTGGGTCAGAGCTCGAGCTGTCCGGATGAAATAACCCCAGAATGATCCTGGGAAACGCAATGTCTTCCTCACTTTTAAGCTTCGGGAAATTTCAAAGGATTTTTTTTTCTTAATGAGGTGCTGAGAATCTTAGCAGCCCCAGGTCTGAAGGCCAACATAGCAGCCATAATACTCCAATAAAATACCTCAAACCCAAAAGTAAAGCAGCAGTATAATGTGGCGCTGCGCAGCTCCCCTTGAGGAAGTGGTTTCTAAGTTTTATCTAAAAATCAGCTTCTGGGAAACTGCACAAGCACGTTATGAGCTGTTGTGTGACATTGCAAAGGTGCAGATTAAAGCATAAATACCATGTACCAGACACTTAACAGGCACTAATATGACTGTAGTTTTTACTAAGTGAGCTAAACGGTTGAAAATAGTCCTCTGTGACGCAGAAAATGACTATACCAAAGGAAGAAAATATGCTTGATTTAAATAAGCAAAGAAAAGGATTGAATTATCTGTCTGTGAACTATTGAATGTTGAACTCTACTTTTATTAACCTATATCTGGCTATGGGATCATCACGCAAGAGGAAGCACTTATCGCAAGAAATGTGGTGGCTATCTCGGTTTGTGCATATTACTCAAATTAACCATGAGATATGTTTGATAAAATAGGCTACTTTATGAAAAAAACAAACATTTTATTAACTATAAACAGAAATACAAGATAAACTGAATAACATTGTGGTGAAAGTGCTTTGCGTTACAGGAGGAAAAGTGTTACTTAGTGTAACTTAAAGCTCCTTTAGCTCACCACTGCGTCGCAAACATACTGGCCTGAACACAGCCTGTTACACGAATACAAAGATGTTTCTTTTCTTTCTCCATGGTCTGCCATCAAAATCCCATTTTCCTCTCCGCTGTGCGCGATCTGCTAAAGGTGATACGAAACATTATTCAATCACAGCCACTGAGTAAATGATAGGATACCCGGAGTGAGGTGAGCAGTCTCAGGCTGGAAACCTATGTTTTTAAATTGGCTTTTGCAGTGAGATGAGAAATGGCACCACTGTGATCTAAACTGCATCACGATTTGAGTTTATAAAAAGTGTTGCATGTGATAAGGCTGTGCTCTGTGTGGATCATTATGAGTTCTATTTGATATACTCATTCATTACAGATTCATGCCTTTTCCTTGTCGTTGTGTCGGAAACAGTTCACGGGTATCGAGCCCACCGTAAATGGGGGTCAGGCCCAGGTCAGAAAGCAGCAGGTTGGACGGGGAAATATAGCAATCACTCTGGTAGTCTCAGAACTGTTAGCATCAAACTACAACCGGATGAGAGATAATGATCAGTGGCACAGATCGACATGCAAGGAAAACCAAAAGCCACCCAAGGAGTTCAAACACTAACTGCACATAAATTTGTTAGCATGATAGACCACAATATTTGAGAAAAAAAAAATCAGATAAGCAGGTAATGCTCATAAAAGTGACTTGTGCGATAGTAAATCACATTAGAATGTATGGGACACATAATTTATTTCATCACAATAGTCCCATTGAGAGTCACAATATTTCAATCAACGCAGCCCTGGTCACCGGTGTCAAGGTTAAGGTCAAATGTCATTGTGTCGACCAGCGCCTCACAGGAACAATATGAAAAGAACTATAGAATGCCCTACAATTACAAAAACAGCAAAAAACACAGCAAAAAACAGACCTTGTTGCATTGTCTTTTCCTAAATGTTTACTGATGAAAGATAGAAGTCAAATGTGCAGGAGGGATTTTGAGAACGAGAAACGAGTTTGGGACAAAACTCACTTCACAGTTTGAACAGGAAAAATGAAGTACCCCAGCTTTAAAAAAAGAACAATAAACATTTATAACTGGGGGCCCTATTGCATGTGTTTTAGTTGTATAGAAACTGGACCTGGAGGAAGTCTGAAGTTTCACACAGAATGGCCCCATATGGCTCAAGATTGAAACCTAAGGACGTTCTTACTTTAAGACACGAGTGCTCACCAAGATAGAGAGAGTGCAAAAGACAAGGATTATTGTAACCATTGTGTTTTTTGCTCTTTTTCTTCAAACGGTATCGTTTTTTTGGGATTAGCTTGGTGGTAAAAGCGTTTAGGTCAGGATTCTTACGTAAGAGTATGTACAAATCAAACCAAAAGCTTCCACAGCTGCTAAACATCATCACATAAGACATGTGTTTTCTCCATTTCAAAACTACTCTGATGACAAACGCAGGCTCCTCTCCATTGTTCTCAAACTCATCCTCCTGGAGTCTTGCCCTCTCAGGATCCAGATCTGCTCTTTCTGGTGTCTGCCGCCAAAATACTCAGAATACCACTGTGCTTTATCCGTCCGAGCAGACTGGTGTGCTCAAGGTTTCCTCTTTTAAAGTCAGCTCCGGGGGGCTTTGGAGGGCAGCAGTAAATTTAGGCCCAAGATTCGTGAGTTGCATATTCACATCCTCCACAGTAAGTGGATATTTTGAAGGAAAAATCAAAAAGATAAAAAGAGCTATTTATAATTTACATAAAAAGCATTAGTGGGAAATGCAGTGACCTTCCAGTCTGTCCAGCCTCAAAGTCCAAACGTATTCAGGACGATAAAACATTCATGCTTTTATTTATTCTTACCTGAATTCAGTCACGTTTTAAGGTTGCAATGTATTTAGAGTACAACTGACATCATGCTGCTCTGAAAAGACTAATCTGATTTAGAGCAAGTGCAGATGGACAGCTCAATGTCAGAAAACACTGTGAGATCTATTTGTGCCTTTTCTCCGAAGTTTGAAAGTCTCGCCTTATTTCTGAGAATAATAAAATGTGTCAAACTGATGAATGCATCACAGCATATGAGAAGCAAAACCTGAGCCTTTCCAAGGAAGGCCCATTCTGAAACCTATACGGTCTTTTACACAGAGACACCACGGGAAGCAGCTGTCTGGAGATGTGGAGAGACAAGCAGCTCTGACCCAAAGCAAACTCGGGATGGGGTTTTACTTACGGACAAACACACAATTATGTAACATGGTGAGATAAGGCCAAAAAACAAATGGCTTCATTGGGTAGAATAATCAATCACCTCGGAATTGTCAAAAGTGATTACCCTTCTGCAGAACTTTATAATAAGCCTTATAAAGCCTTAATAAATCATGAACTTACACTTAATTAATCATGAACTATTCATTAATTAGGTGTAACTCTATTAAACTCAATAGTTTTAATACTTAATGAACTATGAAGTAACAATTTATAAACACATTTTAAGATGCTATATTAGACCATGATTTAATCACATATTAATGATTAGTTGATGTATAGATTATTATGAACTAATACTGCAAATATGACAAGACCAATTCAGGCAGTTGTTAACCATTAGTCGTTTTGTGACATTTTCCAAAGTGTTGACTAATCAGGCTATATTACATATTTGTTAATGTATGATATTTCCCCATCAAGCCAAAACACCAGGATGAACAACAGATAGTCTTAAATTCACATAAACACATAAAGTTGAGTACCATAACATTATAATAAAAACAAACATACAATATGTAGTCATGTCAATATCTTTACAATCCACGGGTAACAAGATGTTTGCTTGATGTTACACAAACACTTTCACAGAAAAACTATGGTCATTCTATTCTTTATTTCTATATATATTTTTAAAGGGAACTGCAGGGGAGTTTCACATTTTGAGAAATTCCACATCCACCCAAGCTCATAGAAAAAGTAAGACTCGTCTTAGTCATCTTTGGCCAATAGGGCGGGGACAGTAGACGCCTGTGTCTGAACATAGAGCTGCATTAAACGAAATTATAGATCCACCTCAGACTTAGCCTGGTTTTACCGGACCCTCGTACTCATTGCGTTTCCTACAAGGGTCTGGACCTTCACAATTGGGCTCTGTTATCAGGTGGGAGGGGTGAACTCCTTTGAAACGATTGGATCTGATTTTTGCTGGCGTTTGGTCGTGACGTATCTGATGCACCCGAGTGAGTGAAACAGCCATCATAACTCTTGGGGGCATTCCTTGCGCATTCCAAGACTTAAATTTTAATTTCTGGATATTTGGGAGCCGAGCCAGAACGGATTCAAGAGCTTCCAATACTTTCGTATCCGCCCCATTGCCAAACTACAACCAGCAAATGCCTGACGTCACCGACATCACCCGCCTCCCCCGCTCGCTCGATGTAACGCGGTCTCTGAGATCACGCCCAGACGTACATGTAGGGAAATTATAATTGACCGGAGTTCACAGATGGCTAAGGCCAGGCTACCACAGAATGACAGACTCTTAAAACAATATGACACTGTAATATTGCACACACACAGGTGGACCAACAAACAAAAATAACACAGCAGCTCAGTCTCCTCCTACGAAGCATGTTCCAAAAACAGACAAAAAGGCGGGAAACACCTCGCCCATCGGTGAGAAGTTAGTGATTTACATGCTCTTATGTTGACATTTAACCGAAAGACTTACTCATCTCTGTAGACTCTGACTCTCAGTTCTAAATCCGCTCTGATCTGTCTTGTAGTGCTGAGGCCTGTTTTCTCACAGCTTTAATGCATAAATGTACAATACTGTTGAGATGACGTTCACCAAATGACAAAGTTCTATGGTTGTGTTTGATTTATAACATTTGATCCTGAACTCTACAGAGACCAAGAAAACCCTGGTACTGTTTTACATGTAATTCCATACTTGACCACCTGAGGCTATACAATGACCCCTTTCACTGCCAGACAGTGGTACCTTCCCCCGCACAAGATCAGACCGTCTCACTTACCTGCTTAATTTATCTTCCCAAAATAGGCATACCACTGTCAGAGCGGGGTAGCTCTCACATCTGGCTTCTCCATCACCTATTCCCCTCTGTCCCGGGACGTCTACATATCAGTTTGCCCGTCCTATTAAATGCATATGAACCCTCGCCTGCCAGAACGGCCGACCACAGAGCGCAACTGAGAAAACACACACATCACTTTCTAAGTTTTGTTTTTGTTCAATATTATTTGACAAGAACATTTGGCATTGGTTGTAAGAGGTCTGTAAATTTAGCATGACTTTGCATTTGTATTTTGGATAAGCTAGTGGCATGGTCGCAATATGTGGATTCATTTCAGTGACACTTTGGCTGTGTGGCTCCTCTCTCACAGCAAGAAGGTTTCGATTTCCAAATCAGGTGGGACGGACCTTTGGATATGCTCCGGTTTTCCCCATTAACCCAAGACATGCTCAGATTATACTTGCACTTCTGTCCATGAACCTTAGGTCAAAGTGTCTTTTTCGCTCTGTTGCTCAAGACAAACTCCAAAATGTTATGTTGGATTGTAATGTAATTACAAATCTCAAACACACGCAGCCGTGAATAACAAGTGATTTCATCTCAGTGAAAACAACTCAAAACTGAAATTTTCACATCCTCTTCTTATATGGACTAGAATTTGATACATCTAAATATGATTTCCATGTCTGCAGCCGACAGACAGCATGTGTTTTTTGAGTTGAAATGGTCAGAGCTGAACACAAAAACACTCCTGCAGCTGACATAATTTATGGCTCTCCGACCTCAGTCAAACGAGCACTTTTATCTTGGCCTATTGTTTGCACCTATAACTTCTTAGACAATTACATTTACTCATTAGCTGTCTGGCTAGTACATGCAAATGCTCTGAGGGTCAATATTGTTCTTGGAGCTTTGGTTGAAACTGGCTGGATGTGCGTCTGACTCGAGCCACAGCGCAGACGTGATTCAGGTGAAGGAGGTCAAGTAAGGTTAGGAGCAGGAGGAATGTATGAAAAACATATTGTGTGCATGTATATGGGGGATAGACTTTTGCGGGGGGAAGGCTGACGGAAAGCTTCTGAGTCAAATTGAATTCTTTATCCAACATGTTGATCTAAAGAGGTTTGTGGTTAGCGCTGTGTTGCCATGGCGATCAGTGTTTTATGGTGAAAACATTTGTCTGTTTTCAAAGGGTGCTTTAGGTTCATTCCTGTGGTGGAAAGTACTAAAGTAAAATTGTACTACTTTTAGAGTACTGTCAACTCCACAACATTTTTTTCAGGATTAAAAGTATTTTAAGAGCTATTTTTTCCTATGCCCATATCATAATCTAAAACTAGCCGTCAAATAGTTCTATATCACAAAAAATAATAAAGCCAGAAACGGAATATTTTGTTAATAACTCATTTTCTTATTCATTTTTTAATCAAATACACTTGAGCCTGACTTAATCTTGTTTCAGTTTTGATTAGGTCCATCAAAGTTACAATTTCTCTTGCAGGTTTATTCTAAAGTGAAAAGTTATGGAATTACAACAGAAAACGGAGACAGAAGCCCGGAAGTGTGGTCAGTGTTGTAAATACCTCTGCTTCCTTAAACTTCATTTTGTGAACTTAACATGCAGAAATATGTGTTATATATAGGCCTACAAAAAACACACACCCCATTTCTAACCGTTGCTGATTAGCGCCACAGTTTTTTTTTTCTTTTTATGTTATTCTTTTCATTGTCCAGGCCAAAGTGAACAGAGCAAATCACGCATTAATTGCGGATAAACAGTCACAAACCAGATTTTGGATGAGAACCGGCTTCATTGATATTGCAGGTGTGTTTGTGAGATTTCCCGTCTTTCATTTTGGCAAAACACAAACTCTTTTTGTCCCTCCATGGCAACCTCTCGATTTATCATTGTGCAAGTTTTGTTTAGTTGCTTGTTCGCTTATGAAACACTTGTGTAATAGCATTCAATAATAATAGCGTCCATGAACTCTCTGTTGTAGTAATTAGTAATAATACAAATAACTTAAGGCTGGAGGCTTGTCTTACAGGTGGCCAGCGTTACAAGGCCACGACTGGAATCTAATTGGCCAACCTTTGTGCAGCTACAGAGGGGCTGAAACAATGTGGTAGGAATTTCATTATGTATGTGACATAAACAACACATAGACAAACTGACTTTCCATCTTAATCTGCTTCTACATGATATTATTTATAACAGTTGAGCATGATTTTTTTTAAAAACATTTATTTACACACTGTTGACATGGACCCATGGCTACGAATCAACAAGACCTCCTCCTCCTGTGAATCCCATTACAGACTTGACTCCAGTGATTCATACGTGCACAAGTGCTATTCTTCTCTTTCTTCAACATTCAAAAATGCGATTGTAAAACATGTTTAAAAAGTTGAGTTAGTTCATTCTTGAGTCTAGACGGAGGAAGTGATCTAACAGAGCGTGTGGTCAGTCGGCTGCATGCCTCCAGGTCAACACACAAACCTTTATTAAAGTCCCTCCACAGTCTGGGGTATTTTCATTAATTTGCAAAACTAATATTCAGTTAATATGCCTACAAAGCAGACATTATTGAATTTATTTGATTTATGTCTTCTGGAGATTTGATTCAAAGTGTACCTATATAGCAACAAAGCCACATAAAGCCTTATTTCATTTCCATGCACACTTTTATGTAAATCCCCCTTTTATTTGCTGTCTTATGAGGTGATAACATCGGTGTTATGTTGCCTTTGGAGCAGGGAGGTCGTCTGGGAGACTCCCGGGAGCGCGAGGAGCCAGATTTATGTTCTGATGTTCAGTGGCGCTATAAATGAACCGACCTGTTAGTGTGCTCTGAGCGCTCGACCAAGAAGAGACTCACAAGCAAAGTTATTTGATTCACAAGCTATTATTTTTTAAAGAATTTGTTTTAAAACACTCTTAGACACTTTAAGATCACGCGCGCTTTATCATGAGCCTTTTTACTCTCTTGATCTTTGCTCTATGCTTTGTTCTTTTGTCAATCTTAGCGCATGATATTGATTGATATTGATACACACCTCTGTAATAGCACTGTAGCTCGCACTTGTTTTTTTGTTTAGTTTTGTATTTAGTGTCATGTCTATGGACTGGTTTATTGTCTTGTAGCAGTGAATTTTTTTTTCAGCATTAAACTAAAGGATTGTTTTTTATTTATTTTTATTTTTACAGTTGCTCATTCGTGAGATAAGATGAGATAAGATAGGACTTTATTGATCTCACAATGGAGAAATTCCAAAATCGGCTCTCAAGAAACAGACAGGAAAATAAACCATACAAATATAGATATAGACTAAATAGACAGGAAATGTGCAATCAAGTAATAGTAACTACAGCTATCTTATACACAACAAATACAAAGCTTTCAAGGGCAAAAGTATATATACAAATTTAAAAAAAAGGAAAAATATCAAAACTCAACATTGGCAGTGCAAAGTTTACAGACATGGTGCAGATGGTTGATAAAGTGACGTTGATACAGAGATTATTGCACGTGGTTTTACTCAAAAGTTATTTGCCATGACTTACTTTACAGTACAGTTTGACAGTCGCCCCATAGTCTTTCAGTGGCTGGTTATTCCTGCCATAGCTTGGTGCCTATTTTAACTTTTGTACAATTCGTTACATTTGACCTCTGTATTTTCAAAATATGTTCATGATTGACCCAACATTTCAGGGAAGTGCTTCTATTTTGATGGCCATTTCTCTTACCGCGTTGAAGCTACTTCCTGACTAGCAACGTCCCCCACAATTTCAAAAAAATGCCAGCACTATCACATTAGGTATCTCTCAACGTTGTGTTATCTAAGCGTATACAGCTCACCACATCGTCAGGAGCCCCGATATGGACCACACTTCTTGTGCAATGGGTTGCATAGGCATTAGGTGTTAAAGCTGCAAGACTTCCTGCCCAGGAAACACACTTTAAAGGTTGCACCAAGCTGTCAGCGCTGTCACTGCTGAACTACAGACTGAGCTCCAGCATGGGCATCTTCAGTCTGCTCACACTCATGCTGGCGTGTGGTCACGGTAAGAGCTGATAAGGAATGTGATGAATGGTGAATGCCTGTTTCAGCGATGTTTGGCTCGATCGTTGTTTGTTTCATGCCCACGAGTGACTATTATTATCAAGTCTGACCAAATAACCTAGGCAGGAACCTGCATTGGAACAACATGGGTTATGAGACTGTAACTAAAGCTGAAGGTTAACATTCAAACTCACAGCTTTTCTCTGTGTGTCGCCAGTGCTCACAAGTCGAATTTATGGCGGCAAAGACGCTGAGGCCAACAGCAGACCCTTCATGGCTCTGGTCAAGAGGACGCAGCCGAACAAATCCGTGGAATACTGCGCCGGTTTCCTTCTGAGCGAGTGGTTCGTGATGACGGCTGCGCACTGCGAGGCCAGGTTCGTTTTAACATCTTAGCATATCAATTGTTTAATCCACAGTGTTGGTGTCGATGTGCGTAAAGTGAAAACAATCCAGAGGTGATTTACCACTTTTTGAGTTTGGCTATCCAGGTGTTTGATGTGTTCTGTTTCTCTACTTTCAGCTTGTACGAAGTCTATCTAGGACTCCACGATATCCACCGTCCAGGGGCTGCAAAGCTCATATCAGTGGACCAGACATTTCCCGTAAGAGGTTACAACAAGGAAAAACGGATCAATGACCTCATGTTGCTTAAGGTATCAACCATATTTTGATCATTGCAACTTTATATATACAATTCCGTGTATTATTCATTCACTCCATACTCTGTGCGAGGCTGCCAATCTGCGCCAACGGCCCCTCCGACCACTCAGTCACTCACTGTAGCAAAACTTAAAGGCACACTGTGTAACATTTTGGACTATACTGTTGCCATCAGTACAAAACATGACCAGCTCAAGAACACCTCACAGAACATGCTATTTTTGCAGTGGGTGATCAAAGAATGGATTTGGATGGGAATCTAAACTATTTAAATCTCATGGAGACGAGCAGGAGACATACCCACTCCCGGTAAAGTTACAGTCATGTCTTAGTAGAGCCACTCACAGCAAAAGCTCATGTTTGTTTGTACATTTATGAGGTATTTTTCAATGATGAAATATCTGTCATGAAATAAATGCTTGTATTTCAATTATATTTATTGGGTAAAATTCTACGCGGTGTGGCTTTAAAGTCGAGCCTTGCGTGTTTAAGTGTATATTATATTTCGGTCAGCTTGTCTCAAATGTAAGCAGCCTTTTCTGTTTTGCATGTGCTTATTTCTTCTGATCCATACAGTTAAACTCTAAAGTGGAATTCAACCCTACGGTGAAACCTATTGATCTGGCTGAACCGAATGACGAACCCTCAGAAGTGTGCATGGTCTTTGGCTGGGGGCGCTTCAGGCATGGTTCGACTGAACTTTCTCCTGTTCTCAGAGAGGCCAATGTGACCCTGACCAACAAAAGTGAATGTCAAAAGGACTTTTTCTACTGCTCCAGAGGACGAAGTGGGCCTGGGGAAGTATGTTTGATTGTTATTCTTTGTTAATAACTTTATGTTGGATTAACCAATGTTTTATGATATGTGTTTATGTCTGCAGGGTGACTCTGGGTGTCCACTTGTCTGCGAGGATGGAAAGGTGTACGGGGTAATGTCCGCTGCCCTTGATCCGGACGAAAATGGAGAGCGAGTGTATCGCTATTCAATGATTTCAAACAAGATGGAAATTATCTATTAAGATCTTGATCGTGCAATGAAAATTAAATCACTTTGCATCTGTGTACTCAAAACAAATAAATGGCAAATAAATGCTTTCAATGATGGCATTCCCACATTTTTAAAAAGGCAACGCTTCCCTCTTGTGGCTGTCGTGAGTATGCGGCTCCATAATGCGAAGTACAGTTCTATTGTAGTATTGTATTTTACCCCTGCCCTCTACCTCTACCCTATTCTCATGGCGGATTGACTCCTATATGTATATGATGATATATTTGATTCGATTTGAAAAAATGTATCTGAATGAATCACACTTTTTCAGTTTCCTCTTTCCTGCAAGACATTGCTTAGGGACGAACATTGTGTAAAGCCAAACACAATTTTTCCGTCAAACTTGTTTATTCACACAGTTAAGCCACATAAACTTGTTTACAAAGATCATTCTCCACAAAATAAGTGTTTGAAAATGATCACACAGGCCTCACATCTCAACTTAAAATAAGTTAATAAGAAGAATACAAGAAGTATCGATAATACACCTCTAAAAATGAAATACAACCCCTAAATAAATAATGCTTAAATATGATTAATTGTGATTAATTTATTTCAAAAAGCCATAATTAACTCAATATATATGGTGCTTAGAGTTCTGTGTCCTGCTCGATTTTCACTGTGGTTACACGATAGATAACTGAACAGAACATTTTCACATTTTCACATGAGATGATGAATTAAAAAACAAACAAATAAACAACTAAATATAAGAACACCATCGGTCCACCATGGTGGTGTATGGAAAGAATCTAAATCTGTTTAAACAGCACAAAAACACATTATTGGTATTAGTCTCATCAGGTATGGGGAAACTTTTTGATGCGAAGGCACATGGGTTTTTTGAACTTGCAAGAGGGTCCTAAACATGGATGATGTTTTCCGTCTGACGTGACCCCATGTTCATTATGTGTATAGTTTCCCCAGTTATGGACCAATCCGAAAATGCATAATAGTCATACAGTGTGAATGATTGGGACAGATATTACGATCTATACAAAGTTAGTGCATGCCTCTAACAGAAACTGCACGGGTTAAGATGACATCAGTTCTGCTCATCTTAAAACTCAGTCAACACGACAGGACACTTTATCTCTTCATCATATGAAAGGTGTCTGAGGTTTGAAAAACTCCCAGTGTCTCAGAGCTTCGTGAACATCGTCAACATGCACCCGCGCTGCACTCTACTCTTGCTGACACTGGCTCTGACTGCACCAGGTAAGACCATGTGAAAGGATATTTAGAGTGTATATTACTTACTTATTTATTTTCATTAAGCACCAGTTGATACAGGGCTCTATTGAAAATGTAGGCCTTAACAAACAAGAGCAAATCTGACCTCCTCCACACAATGAAAAGTCTATGGAATATTCTAGAAGCTGTGAATATGTTCAATCATGCACTTAGATTTGACCTGGTTATAGTTGTGTTGATGTATATAAAAATATAAACTACACATTGTGAGCAGTTAAGCTTTTTGCATATTTATAATATAGTTATTAATTTGTTGATCAAATGTGAGCAAATGTATGCACTAAAATGATGATATGAATTTGTGTTGGATGTGTTTGAATTAGATCCTGATGATGCAGGGCTGATATACGGAGGCAAAGAAGCTGTCCCTCACAGCAGACCGTACATGGTCCTGGTGTTGAGGAATATGCCCAGCGGAAAAACCAAAACATGTGGAGGCTTCCTTCTGAGTGAGAACTTTGTGATGACCGCTGCCCACTGTAATGCCAGGTCTGTCTTTGTGAAATATCACATGCATTGTTCTGAATTTGCTTCACAAAGTTGAACATCATTTCTTTCAGTTCCTACAAAGTCATTTTAGGGCTACACGACTACAACCATAAAGACAACACGGAAACCATTCCTGTGAAGGAGACTTTCATAAGAGAGGATTATGATTATGATACTCTAAGTAATGACCTAATGTTACTGAAGGTAATAAAAACAATAATAATTACTCAATCTAAAAAATCCGGCTTACATGACATGTCTGACAGAGTTTTTCCTTTCTTAAGTTGAGCTATAATGCAAAGCTTGGGTCTCATGTGAGGCCCATTGCTCTGGCTGGACCGAAAGATGCAGCTCCGCATTCGTGCAGTGTCACTGGGTGGGGGCGGTCTGAAAAACACCCGTCTGGCATGACCCCTGTTCTCATGGAGGTGAACGTAACTCTGAGCACTGACTGTGAAACCAAAGAGTTCTACTGCTGTTTGGGCAGTGATGGGGTGGGGAGGGTATGTGCCATCAAAAACAATACAAAATACAGTAAATGTCATCATTAAAAGCTCTTCTACTGAATAATATGTTGCAGGGAGACTCCGGCGGCCCCCTGGTGTGTGAAGACGGAAAAGCATATGGCGTGGTGTCCAATGTGTATTCTGATAAGGGAAAGGAAGAGCAACTTTTTGCTAAGATTCCAAAGCACAAGGATTGGATTGACTCCACCATGAACGCTGTTTGACTCTACACTGGGTTATGAACATGCTAATCTGCAGACAATTTACCCCAAATCTCATCAAACACTGTTTTCTCTAAAACAATAAACTGCAATTGCAAATCGTTGCCTTGTATTTCCTGGGGCATATTACTGGGTGGATCGCCCTAATGTTAGAGACTTTTTACCACAAATAATAAGGGCGATGACACGATTGACAACACTTTCTCATGCTATGACCCAGAGTCACTACCCAAATTATCAAACTGAATAAGAGTCATACTCATTTAGACAGATTCATGACTGTATCATTTGGATTTTTTAACCCCTTGTTACAAAAACAATTTCAGCCGTCCCACATTAGGCAAATCTTACTTTACCAGTTTAGGAAAGTTAATTTCCGAAAGACGGACAGCAGAAAATAAAACTGCAGTGAAAAAATTACAATTACAGAATATCACGCTACATTTTTGTAATTTCATGTCAAAAACATCATCCTGTCAGGCTTGATGATGTTTACCGTCCCGTGTTGGAGGGATAGTTTGCCCACCTCAGGTCTGACGTGACCCCATATTCATTATGTGTATGTAGTTTCCCCAGTTTTAGACCAATCTGAACATGCATAATAGAGTCATATAGTGTGAATGATTGGGACAGATATTACGATCTCTTGCTGATAAAAGTTAGTGCGTGCCTCTAACATACCACACGGGTTAAGATGACATCAGTCCTGCTCCTCTTAAAGCTGACAGGACACTTTATCTCTTCGTTCTGATCACATGAAGGATGTATGTCTGAGGTTTGAAAAACTCCCAGTGTCTCAGAGCTTCGTGAACATCGTCAACATGCACCCGCGCTGCACTGCACTCTTACTGACACTGGCTCTGACTGCACCAGGTAAGACCATGTGAAAGGCTATTTAGAGTGTATATTACTTACTTATTTATTTTCATTAAGCACCAGTTGATACAGGGCTCTATTGACAATGTCGGCCTTAACAAACAAGAGCAAATCTAACCTCCTCGACACAATGAAAAGTCTGTGGAATAATTTGAAAGCTGTGAATTCAGTCATGCGATTAGATTTGACCTGGTCATAGTTATGTTGATGTATATAAAATAAATGCTTTCTTTCATTCATAGTTTTTAATTATTGTTTCATCATGCTGAACTAAAATAATTGCATTACAAACTACACATTGTGAGCAGTTAAGCTTTATGTATATATGAAATAGTTATTAATTTGTTGATCGAATGTGAGCAAATGTATGCACTAAATTGATGACTTGTATAAATTTGTGTTGGATGTGTTTGAATTAGATCCTGATGATGCAGGGCTGATATACGGAGGCAAAGAAGCTGTCCCTCACAGCAGACCGTACATGGTCCTGGTGTTGAGGAATATGCCCAGTGGAAAAACCAAAACATGTGGAGGCTTCCTTCTGAGTGAGAACTTTGTGATGACCGCTGCCCACTGTGATGCCAGGTCTGTCTTTGTGAAATATCACATGCATTGTTCTGAATTTGCTTCACAAAGTTGAACATCATTTCTTTCAGTTCCTACAAAGTAATTTTAGGGCTACACGACTACAACCATAAAGACAACACGGCAACCATTCCTGTGAAGGAGACTTTCATAAGAGAGGATTATGATTATGATACTCTAAGTAATGACCTAATGTTACTGAAGGTAACAAATAACAATAATAATTACTCAATCTAAAAAATCCGGCTTACATGACATGTCTGACAGAGTTTTTCCTTTCTTAAGTTGAGCTATAATGCAAAGCTTGGGTCTCATGTGAGGCCCATTGCTCTGGCTGGACCGAAAGATGCAGCTCCGCATTCGTGCAGTGTCACTGGGTGGGGGCGGTCTGAAAAACACCCGTCTGGCATGACCCCTGTTCTCATGGAGGTGGACGTAACTCTGAGCACTGACTGTGAAACCGAAGAGTTCTACTGCTGTTTGGGCAGTGATGGGGTGGGGAGGGTATGTGCCATCAAAAACAATACATAATACAGAAAATGTCAATCATTAAAAGCTCTTCTACTGAATAATATGTTGCAGGGAGACTCCGGCGGCCCCCTGGTGTGTGAAGACGGAAAAGCATATGGCGTGGTGTCCAATGTGTATTCTGATAAGGGAAAGGAAGAGCAACTTTTTGCGAAGATTCCAAAGCACAAGGATTGGATTGACTCCACCATGAACGCTGTTTGACTCTACACTGGGTTATGAACATGCTAATCTGCAGACAATTTACCCCAAATCTCATCAAACACTGTTTTCTCTATAACAATAAACTGTAATTGCAAATCGTTGCCTTGTATTTCCTGGAGCATATTACTGGGTGGATCGCCCTAATGTTAGATACTTTTTACCACAAATAATAAGGGCGATAACACGATTGACAACACTTTCTCATGCTATGACCTAGAGTCACTACCCAAATTATCAAACTGAATAATAGTCATACTCATTTAGACAGATCATCATCATCATCATTCATGACTCTATCATTTGGATTTTTTAACCCCTTGTTACAAAAACAATTTCAGCCGTCCCACATTAGGCAAATCTTACTTTACCAGTTTAGGAAAGTTAATTCCCGAAAGACGGACAGCAGAAAATAAAACTGCAGTGAAAAAATTACTATTACCGAATATCACGCTACATTTTTGTAATTTCATGTCAAAAACATCATCCTGTCAGGCTTGATGATGTTTTCCGTCCCGTGTTGGAGGGATAGTTTGCCCACCTCAGGTCTGATGTGACCCCATGTTCATTATGTGTATGTAGTTTCCCCAGTTTTAGACCAATCTGAACATGCATAATAGAGTCATATAGTGTGAATGATTGGGACAGATATTACGATCTATTGCTGATAAAAGTTAGTGCGTGCCTCTAACATACCACACGGGTTAAGATGACATCAGTTCTGCTCCTCTTAAAGCTGACAGGACACTTTATATCTTCGTGAGCTCATGAAGGTTGTATGTCTGAGGTTTGAAAAACTCCCAGTGTCTCAGAGCTTCGTGAACATCGTCAACATGCACCCGCGCTGCACTGCACTCTTAATGACACTGGCTCTGACTCCACCAGGTGAGAAAACGTGAAAGGCTATTTAGAGTGTATATTACTTACTTATTTACTTTTATTAAGCACCAGTTGATACAGGGCTCTATTGACAATGTAGGCTTTAACAAACAAGAGCAAATCTAACCTCCTCGACACAATGAAAAGTCTGTGGAATAATTTGAAAGCTGTGAATTCAGTCATGCAATTAGATTTGACCTGGTTATAGTTATGTTGATGTATATAAAATATATGCTTTCTTTCATTCATAGTTTTTAATTATTGTTTTATCATGCTGAACTAAAATAATTGCATTACAAACTACACATTGTGAGCAGTTAAGCTTTATGTATATATAAAATAGTTATTAATTTGTTGATCAAATGTGAGCAAATGTATGCACTAAATTGATGACTTGTATGAATTTGTGTTGGATGTGTTTGAATTGGATCCTGATGATGCAGGGCTGATATACAGAAAAAAAGAAGCTGTCCCTCACAGCAGACCGTACATGGTCCTGGTGTTGAGGAATATGCCCAGTGGAAAAACCACAATATGTGGAGGCTTCCTTCTGAGTGAGAACTTTGTGATGACCGCTGCTCAGTGCCAAGCTAGGTCTGTCTATGTGAAATATCACATGCATTGTTCTGAATTTGCTTCACAAAGTTGAATATCATTTCTTTCAGTTCCTACAAAGTAATTCTAGGGTTACATGACTACAACCATAAAGACAACACGGAAACCATTCCTGTGAAGGAGACTTTCATAAGAGAGGATTATGATTCTGATACTCTAAGTAATGACCTATTGTTACTGAAGGTAACAAATGATTACTCAATCTAACAAAAAAATCCGGCTTACATGACATGTCTGACAGAGTTTTTCCCTCTTAAGTTGAGCTATAATGCAAAGCTCGGGTCTCATGTGAGGCCCATTGCTCTGGCTGGACCGAAAGATGCAGCTCCACATTTGTGCAGTGTCACCGGGTGGGGGCGGTCTGAAAAACACCCGTCTGGCATGACCCCTGTTCTCATGGAGGTGGACGTAACTCTGAGCACTGACTGTGAAACCGAAGAGTTCTACTGCTGTTTGGGCAGTGATGTGGTGGGGAGGGTATGTGCCATCAAAAACAATACATAATACAGTAAATGTCAATCATTAAAAGCTCTTCTACTGAAAAATATGTTGCAGGGAGACTCCGGCGGCCCCCTGGTGTGTGAAGACGGAAAAGCATATGGCTTGGTGTCCCATGTGTATATCAAAGAGGAAAAGAAAGAGCATTATTTTGCTAGAATTCCAAAGCACAAGGATTGGATTGACTCCACCATGAACGCTGTTTGACTCTACACTGGGTTATGAACATGCTAATCTGCAGACAATTTACCCCAAATCTCATCAAACACTGTTTTCTCTATAACAATAAACTGCAATTGCAAATCGTTGCCTTGTATTTCCTGGAGCCTATTACTGGGTGGATCGCCCTAAAGACTTTTTACCACAAATAATAAGGGCGATAATTTAAATGAACAATCTTAACAATCTGAAATCCCCAAGATACTTTCATTTCAAATTCAAAGATAATCTATGGATATTACACACAAAATTGAGACACTGTGACCAAATACACTCAGATTGCCAAACTGAGATCAGACGTCCTAAAGTGGGACAGCCGTTGGCTTAATGTGGGACAGGCCACATCTTATATCAATAGGCCTATAATCACTGTAAAATATGCAAGTATTGCTGTCCAAAACCATCATTTACAGTGTCCTGGTGAGGTCATGAAGGTGTATCATGTTCTTATAACTCACTAGTTGATCCAGTCTGTCAAAGTGTCCCGTGCTTCATTGTGCTTAAATACATAATGCTACGTAGCTTGACAACACTTTCTCATGTTATGACCCAGAGTCACTACCCAAATTATCAAACTGAATAATAGTCATACTCATTTAGACAGATTCATGACTCTATAATTTGGATTTTTTAACCCCTTGTTACAAAAACAATTTCAGCCGTCCCACATTAGGCAAATCTTACTTTACCAGTTTAGGAAAGTTAATTTCCGAAAGACGGACAGCAGAAAATAAAACTGGAGTAAAAAAAAATTACGATTACCGAATATCACGCTACATTTTTGTAATTTCATGTCAAAAACATCATCCTGTCAGGCTTGATGATGTTATCCGTCCCGTGTTGGAGGGATAGTTTGCCCACCTCAGGTCTGACGTGACCCCATATTCATTATGTGTATGTAGTTTCCCCAGTTTTAGACCAATCTGAACATGCATAATAGAGTCATATAGTGTGAATGATTGGGACAGATATTACGATCTCTTGCTGATAAAAGTTAGTGCGTGCCTCTAACATACCACACGGGTTAAGATGACATCAGTCCTGCTCCTCTTAAAGCTGACAGGACACTTTATCTCTTCGTTCTGATCACATGAAGGATGTATGTCTGAGGTTTGAAAAACTCCCAGTGTCTCAGAGCTTCGTGAACATCGTCAACATGCACCCGCGCTGCACTGCACTCTTAATGACACTGGCTCTGACTGCACCAGGTAAGACCATGTGAAAGGCTATTTAGAGTGTATATTACTTACTTATTTATTTTCATTAAGCACCAGTTGATACAGGGCTCTATTGACAATGTAGGCCTGAACAAACAAGAGCAAATCTAACCTCCTCGACACAATGAAAAGTCTGTGGAATAATTTGAAATCTGTGAATTCAGTCATGCGATTAGATTTGACCTGGTTATAGTTGTGTTGATGTATATAAAATATATGCTTTCTTTCATTCATAGTTTTTAATTATTGTTTTATCATGCTGAACTAAAATAATTGCATTACAAACTACACATTGTGAGCAGTTAAGCTTTTTGCATATTTATAATATAGTTATTAATTTGTTGATCAAATGTGAGCAAATGTATGCACTAAATTGATGACTTGTAAAAATTTGTGTTGGATGTGTTTGAATTAGATCCTGATGATGCAGGGCTGATATACGGAGGCAAAGAAGCTGTCCCTCACAGCAGACCGTACATGGTCCTGGTGTTGAGGAATATGCCCAGTGGAAAAACCAAAACATGTGGAGGCTTCCTTCTGAGTGAGAACTTTGTGATGACCGCTGCCCACTGTAATGCAAGGTCTGTCTTTATGAAATATCACATGCATTGTTCTGAATTTGCTTCACAAAGTTGAACATCATTTCTTTCAGTTCCTACAAAGTAATTTTAGGGCTACACGACTACAACCTTAAAGACAACACGGAAACCATTCCTGTGAAGGAGACTTTCATAAGAGAGGATTATGATTATGAGACTCTAAGTAATGACCTAATGTTACTGAAGGTAATAATGACTCAATCTAACCAAAAAATCCGGCTTACATGACATGTCTGACAGAGTTTTTCCCTCTTAAGTTGAGCTATAATGCAAAGCTTGGGTCTCATGTGAGGCCCATTGCTCTGGCTGGACCGAAAGATGCAGCTCCGCATTCGTGCAGTGTCACCGGGTGGGGGCGGTCTAAAAAACACCCGTCTGGCATGACCCCTGTTCTCATGGAGGTGGACGTAACTCTGAGCACTGACTGTGAAACCGAAGAGTTCTACTGCTGTTTGGGCAGTGATGGGATGGGGATGGTATGTGCCATCAAAAACAAAAGACACTATAAATACATTTACACAGTAAATGTCAATCATTAAAAGCTCTTCTACTGAATAATATGTTCCAGGGAGACTCCGGCGGCCCCCTGGTGTGTGAAGACGGAAAAGCACATGGCGTGGTGTCCCACGTGTTTCCCAAAGAGGAAAAGATAGAGCAACTTTTTGCTAAGATTCCAAAGCACAAGGATTGGATTGACTTCACCATGAACGCTGTTTGACTCTACACTGGGTTATGAACATGCTAATCTGCAGACAATTTACCCCAAATCACATCAAACACTGTTTTCTCTATAACAATAAACTGAAATTGCAAATCGTTGACTTATACTTCTTGGAGCATATTATTTTGGAGCATATTATTAGGTTAAACCTGAACAAAACTAAAGCTACAGTATGTTCTTTGGAAACAAAACAAACAACAGGAAGAAAAATTAAAAACAATTAAACATAGATGGTGTACAAATCGAAACGGTATCTGAATACAAATTTGTAGGTGTAACAGTGGACAACAAACTATCATGGAGGCCACACATAAGACGCATTCAATCTGAGGTTGCAAAAAGTATTGCAGTAATAAACAAAGTTAAAAACATTCTTGAGTATGATACTCTCCACATACTGTAGTGTTCGTTAATATTACCATACTTAACTTACTGCTTAGAAGTATGGGGCAACAACTACAAAAGTGCACTACATCCTCTGTTTTTATTACAAAAACGTGCGATAAGAATTATACATAAAGCTGGTTACATTGATCACACAAACGATCTATTTTCGATTTTTTTGTATATGTGTGTATATATGATTATGTATTATGTACAAGTATATGTCTCGTATATAAACTATATATCTGTTCTACTTCAATTGTGTGCTTGCCCTTAGGCTGCGCTATTGCATATCTCTCGGAAGCGCCAGCTTCCCGCCCTGAGAGGATCAAAGAACTGACCGCTCCAATCATACTTGGGGTCCACTCACCCCTGACCCCTATAAAAGGGGGACTCTCCCTTCAATCGTCTCCTTTTTCTCTCAGCTTTGCTCTGAATTGGATTCTCGACTTCTAGAATTGACGAAGACTTCAAGAATTGACGAAGATGACCCACCGCACTCCTTCGCTTGAACCCCCGTCGCCCTCCGGCGTCAAGCAGCGGGTTTGCGGGTCCTGCACGGCGCCGCTCCTCGCGGGGGATCAGCACGGTAGCTGCTTCCTCTGCCTGGGCCGGCGCCACTCTGCAGATGACGGTTCCTGTGCCGCTTGCCTCGCGCTCCCTCGGGAGGAGCGCGAGCGTCGCCGCGCCTTTTTGGCCCCTGCCTCCCAAAAGTTATCCGATCAGGAATCGGATACTTCGAGCGGGGATTCCCCGGCTTCAGCCTCCCCAGCGCGGGAGCGGAGCCTGCCGCCTCCGCCTGTCCCGAGAAGGGACTGGCCTGCGGACGATGAAGATGATGAGCAGCGCTTCTTTGATGAAGACGCACTCTCTCTTTTCTCAGAGGAGATGCAGCCGCGGGAGCGTTACCCCATGGATCGTCTCCCGGGCCTCATCACTTCAGCTGCGGCTCGAATGGAGCTGACGATGCCTCCGCAGCCCCCAGCTCCAGCGGCGGATCGGTTCCGCGTCCTGTTTGGCAACGCCCGCGACAGGCAGCGACCGGTGGCCATTGCCCCTCGCGTGGATTCCCTCCTCCACTACGCTACGCGTGACTGGGGCAGTCCGTACTCTGCCCGCACTCGGCACTAGCGTACGGTGTGTACGCCACTGTGGAAGGATGGGGCCAGCCGAAGAGCGTCCCATCGAGGACGGGATTAGATTGTCCCTTCTCCCGTCCTCTTCTCTCTGGCCCGGCGGTAGAGTGGACCTTCCCTCAGAGCGGGATAGGTTCACAGCTTCCATCCTTAACCGCTGTTACGCTAACGCTGCACAGGTCGTGGCGTTAGCGAACAATATGGCCCTGCTCACCGCCTCTCTGGACAAACTCATCCGCGGTCGTGACCAGCTGTCCCGCGAAGAGTTCGAGGAGGCGGAGACCACCATGGCGGCCTTCGCCCGCATGTCACAGGCTCTTGCCCTCGACGGTGGACGGACCATGTGCGCAGCGCAAGTCGGCTGCCGCCATCTTTGGCTGGGCTTGTCCACGCTGAAGGAGGCGGACAAACGCAGTCTCCTGAGCTTGCCGCTCGACCAGTCCTCCCTCTTCGGTCCTGGCATCCAGGCTATGGTGGACCGACTGGAGACCGCGGCTGAAGCCTCCGCTCAACTGGCCCATCATTTCCGTCCTCAGCGTGACCAGGGCTCTGTTTCACGCCGGCGCTCCGAACGAGGAGGAAGAAGCGGCAGATCTCCCCCTCGTCGAGGCCCCGCGTCCTCCTCACGTGCAGCTCCTCGACGCCCCCAGGTTCCGGATCGTCGGCGCAGCGATGATCCCAGCCCGAGGCGTGACCGCCGTCCTGCTCCGGGCTTCAGGGGAGGAAGAGGGGGATTTAAAGACGTGAATATAGGCCGCTCGGCCCGTTACAGCAGGGCTCAGGGGGCCCCGCTGAACGCTCCTTGCCGCTCAGCTCCGCTGCCTGTCAAGGACGCGTGTGTGACGCGCTCTGACTCTTGCACTCGGGCTGCGGATGGAGCTAGCCCTCGTGTCACCGCGGCTTTCGCTAACGCGAGCGCACTGTCTCACATGAGTGAATGTGGGCATACTGCTGCTCTGACAGCGAGACCCAGCTGTGATGCGCTGTTCCTCGACAGTGATTGGTCGACTGTACGTAAGACAGCGAACGTGGAAGAAAGAGGGGGCTCGAGCAAAATAAGGCCTGTGATTGGCTCTCATACTTCTGCTCAGTGCTCGTCTCCGCGCTCCCGCTCTCTGCCGCTGAGGAGCGGGAGAGGAAAAAGGCGATATGACGTGTCAGGCACGTTAGCTCCCCATGATGTTGCAGCTCGTCAGCATGCTTCTCTAAAAGCCTCGGGGCAGCGGTGTAAGTCTATGTGTAGACCCTCTTCCCTTACACTCCCCACGCGCTCTCAAATCCCCGCTAAGAAGCGTAGATCTGAGCGCGCTCTTTTCTCGGCCGATGAGTCTGCTCTCTCCCGGGAGCGTCAGCCCTTTCGGACAGGGCCCCCCACGCTGCGGCTCACCGCCGAGAGCGGAGCCTGTGGGCGGGCCCGTTTACCCGCTCTCACTCAGTGTCGTGGTACGGCCCCTGACAGAGTTTTACCAGGTCTGGAAAGACACAGAGCTCCTCAGAGCGCCCTGGCTGGACAGAACGCTCAGAAGGGGATACGCTCTACAATTCTCTCGGAGACTCCAGGCTTTCGCGGTATCCTCAAGACAAGGTTACGCAGCGCAGCCGAGACAGCGGCGCTCACAAGAGAAGTGGTTTCTCTGCTACGGCGCGGCGCCATAGCAGAGGTGGAGCCGCTCAGAGCGAGGATGGGGTTTTATTCCCCGTATTTCCTCGTTCCCAAAAAGAGCGGCGGTGTGCGGCCCATTCTGGACCTACGGGTTCTCAATCACTACATTGTGAAGAGGCCTTTCCGCATGCTCACGGTGCAGCAGCTGCTGCAATGCGTCAGGCCCGGAGATTGGATGACTTCAGTGGACCTAATGGACGCATACTTCCACATCCCCATTGTCCCAGCGCACAGGAAGTTTCTCCGGTTCGCAGTCGGGGACAAATGCTACGAGTATTGCCGCCTCCCATTTGGCTACTCCCTCGCCCCACGCACCTTCTCGAAGTGTGTGGAGGTAGCGCTGGAGCCGCTTCGCCGTCAGGGTCTCAGAATCCTGACTTACATCGACGATTGGCTTATTCTGGCCTCCTCCCCACTGGAGGCCGAAGCCCACACGGCCGCTGTGCTGAGGCACATTTCTCGGCTGGGGCTGGTTGTCAATCGGGAGAAAAGTCGACTGGCTCCGACCCAGGAATTGGTCTATCTGGGTTTGCGCTTGGATTCCAAGGGCATGAGGGCCTCCCTCTCCCTGGAAAGGCAGTCGGTGATTCTGGATCTGGGTCTACGGGTGTTGGATGGTCCGCGGATTGTACCACGGCATATCCGCTCCTTGCTCGGCATGATGGCATCAGCCCACCCGGTGGTTCAACTGGGTCTGCTGCATATGAGAGGCCTTCAATGCTGGTTTTCACGCCTCGAGTCCCGCCGTGTGAGGGACTTGACGCGGGTGCGGTTGTCCCCCGCCGCAAGGTCCGACGTAGAATTCTGGTTGGACCCCGAGCGCCTCCATCGGGGGGTCCAAATGGGCTACGTGCTCCATTACACGGAGGTGTTCACAGACGCCTCCCTGACCGGCTGGGGCGGAGTACTGGGCCATCTCACGGCGAGCGGTGTTTGGCCCCCGTCTCCGAGACACATCAACCTCCTAGAGATGGAGGCAGTGCAGAAAGTCCTCCTACACTTTGCCACCCATCTGCAGGGTCGCCACGTGCTAGTTCGGTCGGACAACACCACAGTGGTGGCCTACCTGAACAGGCAGGGGGGGACCAGGTCCCCCGCTCTCCACAGGCTGGCAGCGGAGGTGCTCAACTGGGCGAGCATCCGTCTGGCCTCTCTGAAAGCGCGCCACATTCCCGGATCTCGCAATGTCGGCGCGGACAGGATGTCCAGAGGGGGCGCCCTACGGGACGAATGGGGCCTGGCACCGGAGGTCGCGGCGGAGGTGTGGCTCCGGTTCGGCAGACCAGTGGCCGACCTTTTCGCCAATGCAGAGAACGCACAGTGCCCACTCTGGTTCTCGCTCAGGTCAACAGACGGGCCTCCTCTCGGCGTGGATGCCATGGCCCATCGACCATGGCCGTCCGGCCTGCTTTACGCGTTTCCGCCCCTGCGCCTCATTGCACCTCTTCTTCACAGAGTGAGGACAGAGGGCACATTCATCCTGCTCATAGCCCCAGACAGTCCGAGTGCCAGGTGGTACCCCGACGTGGTATCAATGGCACAAGGGGATCCGTGGCCCCTCCCAGACAGACCGGACGCTCTGACTCAGGCAGGGGGGGCCCTCCTGTCTCGTCCGGTACTGGGGCGCAGACTGATGGTCTGGAGGCTGAACGGGGGAAGTTGCTAAACCTTGGCCTCCCCTCTTCAGTTGTTGCCACAATTCAGGGTGCTCGGGCCCCGTCTACGACCAGGGCTTACAGGGTCCGTTGGCGTCTTTTCTCTGATTGGTGCTCAGAGAGGGACCTGGACCCTACATCCTGTTCTATACAGGATGTACTGAGTTTTCTCCAGGGTCTGCTGGAGAGAGGCAGGGCCGCCTCAACCCTAGGGGTTTTTGCGGCGGCCATCGTTACCGGGCATGTGGGGTTCGGAGTCCACACTGCTCGCAGTCACCCCTTGGTGAAGCGGTTTCTTCAGGGCGTTCGTAGGCTTAGACCGCCCGTGCGCCGGTCGGTTCCGACCTGGGACCTTCAGACAGTACTGGAGGGCCTCTCGGGGCCCCCGTTTGAACCCATTCGCCAGGCAGGGATGGACTGTCTGTCCTACAAGACTGCGATCCTCTTAGCGCTAACGTCGGCTAAGAGGATGGGTGATCTCTGTGCACTCTCTGTGCACTCTTCCTGCATGTCACTCCCTGAGGGTGATGGGTTGATGGAACTCTGGCCCAACCCGGCTTTTCAACCGAAGGTCATTACGTCCGCCTTCAGGTCCAGGGTGATCAGAATTAGGCCCTTCTTCCCCCCTCCGCACGCGTCGGCGGAGGATGAGCGGCGAAACCGCCTTTGCCCGATCAGAGCGGTACGCCACTATCTTGAGCGGACTGCCAGCTTCAGACGCTCAGATCAATTGTTCGTGGGCTTTGGGGTCAGGAACAAGGGTGCTCCGCTGTCCTCCCAAAGATTGGCCCACTGGATATGCCTTGCCATCCGCGCTGCATGTAAGGCACAAGGACTCCCTCCGCCAGCAGTGGTCAGAGCACACTCCACACGTGGGGTTGCAGCTTCTACGGCACTGCTCAATGGCGCTTCGATTGAGGAGGTCTGCATGGCAGCCTCTTGGTCGTCCTCTTCAACGTTTGTGCAGTCATATCTGCAGGACGTTGCTACTGGTTCAGTTGCCCACGCAGTTTTGGGTGATGGACGGTCATGAATTCCCCCCCTCAACCCTATGGTGGTTTGGGAGGGAATGACCTGGATTGGTTTGGCCTTCTTGGTGCTCTTGCGCTCTTGGGAGAGACGCTTCTGAGCTCCTGTTTTTCCTGCATGGTCGGTTCGGTGCCTCAGGCGCTCTTGGGAGAGGCGGCCTGGCCGAACTGGACCATATCTTTTCCTCGGGTGCCAGCGCTCTTGGGAGAGGCGGCTTCGGACACCCTTGTTATCAGGGGTGAGTCTGCACTAGCGCTCTTGGGAGAGGCGGCTCGTGCAGGCGTCCCCTGATTGTCTTTTTCCGGGGTGAGGCGCTCTGGCGTTGTTAACGGCTATCGGCTGCCCCTCACCCTGCCCGTGAGCCCCTGCTACCTAGGGAGCGTTGAGCCGCTCCCTGGGATGCATAGAGTTGCCACGGGCCTGCTCCAATCATGCGAGACCATGCCTGCTGGGAGTACATTGGTCGGCCACGGCTGCGCGTTGCTTTATGCAATAGCGCAGCCTAAGGGCAAGCACACAATTGAAGTAGAAATCTAAGTTACCTATGTAACTATAGTTCTACGAAATGTGTGCGCCGCCCTTAGCTACGGGCCCAGCAGGCACGACCTCTCTTCGATGGCTGAGTTCAAAGGAGACGATTGAAGGGAGAGTCCCCCTTTTATAGGGGTCAGGGGTGAGTGGACCCCAAGTATGATTGGAGCGGTCAGTTCTTTGATCCTCTCAGGGCGGGAAGCTGGCGCTTCCGAGAGATATGCAATAGCGCAGCCTAAGGGCGGCGCACACATTTCGTAGAACTATAGTTACATAGGTAACTTAGATTTACATCAACTGTTTTTGTGAAAGGAAGGAGCTGGTGGTGTGGCGGTGGATGATGGCAGGGTGGTGACGGGTCGCGTGATGATCGTGGCTGGTCCTGGGTGTGTTGGGACGGTGGCGTGGTGGCGTGCCGGTGATGTAGTGAGGTCGCTGTGCGGAGGGCGCTGTATCTTTCTACCACTATATTGACATGTTGACACGTGAAAAAAAAAAATGTCATTGGCACACTTGGTTGGAAAAGTAAACGCTTACTCAAGTATTGCACCCATAATTGGTTGTTTACCACAAGCCAAAATGCACTACCAAAATAAGAATTTTAAAAAAAGAAAAAGAAAAAACACATACAGATCAGACTTTTCAAAACAACAAATTGTATTTGTGGTCGTACTAACTGAACGTGGCGTCCTGTCACTTGTTGGAGGGAGGTTTGTGTCACTGTCTCGGCAGCTTTGGTGCGTTGCTGGTGTGTCGTTGTGTTGTCGGCTGCTGCAGCTGGGATTGGCTGGATCGTTGTGCTGTTTGTTGCCATCAGGTTTTCGTACATTGCCCTGCTACTGGCTCCAATAACACTAATGAAATTATGGTACTTACAGGGGTGGGAACTTATAAGTTTACTTCCTCCCACTCCTTTTCGAGTTTTGTAAAGTATTGTGTGGAAGCATGTGGAAATGTAAATGAAATGAAAGCATGTTAAAACTTCGTAAAAGCTGCACATGTTAATGTAAAAAAAGTGTGTATGTAATGTATATTGAACTCGGAAAAATCAATCAATCAATCAATCAATCAATCAATCAATCAATCAATCAATCAATCAATCAATCAATCAATCAATCAATCAATCAATCAATCAAGGTTGATCGCCTTAAAATTAGAGACTAATATAATAAAGATAATTTAATTGAACAATCTTAACAATATGAAATCCCCAAGATATTTCAAATTCAAAAATCATTTATGGATATTACACACACAATTGAAATACTGTGACCAGTTTTGCTGTCCAAACCCTTCATTTACAGTGTCCTGGTGAGGTCATGAAGGTGTATCATGTTCTTATAACTCACTAGTTGATCCAGTCTGTCAAAGTGTCCCGTGCTTCATTGTGCTTAAATACATAATGCTACGTAGCTTGACAACAGTTTTCTCATGTTGTGACCTACAGTCACCCATACACTACCCAAATTATCAAACCTAATAATAGTCATACTCGTTTAGACAGATTCATGACTCTATCATTCTAATTTGGATTTATTAACCCCTTGCTATAAAACAATTTCAGCCGTCCTACATTAGGCAAACAAGACTTTTCCTTCCACTTTAGGAAAGTTAATTTCCAAAACACTTTAGGAAAGGTATTTTATGGCCATCTGTGACTGGACATTTAATAAACCACTTGCTTTGGTAACCAATACCCATCTTTAATAATAATTTAATAAAATTGGTGTCATAAATCTGACAGAGTTATTAGCTATACAGCTTTGCCGTCCCATTAAGTACAATCCACCCGATAACAAACAAAATGCATAAAAGTAAAGTTAGTGTCTTTCACTTCAACCAAGGGTCATTGCAGAGACTGGCTATAACACTTGTCTGTATTCAAAACAAATACTTTGACATAAAATACAACAAGCACAACAACAACAGAAAAGATGCATGTATTTCGATAAAGTGAAATGAATCAGCAGGGGGCAGTATCTGCATCACTGGCTTTGTGACTTGTAGCCTAATAACAAGCATAAACCACACAGTTCGGTGACATAAATGTAAACATTCGAGGCCTAGTCTACATTACAGTCATTATGAATAGGAGAAACGTTTAAACCTGCATACAATAGAATAGAATAATAGCTATTTTTGTGAACAATTGACAACATTATGGGGGGAAAAGTATAGCCTATCAGGACACACGCTTTATTCATTGGTTTTCCACATTTTGTAACTTTAATGTATGTATGCTCTATGAATGCGTTCAGACCATAGATTTTGTTCAGAGGTTTGTGATTTGTTTGGAGGTGCCTGCTGCCCTCTGCTGGCGTTAAGCAGCAGTCTGTATATATTTCTATGGGTGTAGGCTGCATCAGTTACTCCGTCCTATGGTCCTCGAGCGGAAGGGGCCCCGGTTTAAGGCGTGGCGTGTGTGTTTAAAGTCTCCAAGCGCTGCTGCATGGATTAGTGAGATGAGTAGCGCTAAGATTGACGTGGATAAGATGTTTTTTTAACAAGCCAGTAGCCTAATTCATGTCATTACATTGGGGGCTGCAGCTGGCGTCACTGGGGCCTCTCGCATGTCAGGCCAGACTGACCCAAGTTCACATTTTGACACCGGGCTCTTTGCCTTTTTATAGTGATTTAAATATACTTCTCAGTGTATTCAACTAATGATATTTTGTAATTAGTTTAGTCTATTCTCTTCTATATGTTGTTGCCTTTTGGGGGAGAAAAAAGAGACAAGTTAGAGGTTAGAGTTAGAGTTGCCCGTTAGCCTGTTAGCTTCTTCGTCATGATTCCATTAGTGTGTATTGGTGGCTCCGACACGATGGCAGTTGAGTTGCAAGCATGGTTTTCTGGCCTGAGACACCAGGGGGAGATGAAAGACCCCCCCCCCCAATCATCCCATTACCACTTGTATTACCCCCATTGGGACTACGAAACGGATTTATTAAGGTAAGCAAGTTACTTAGTATTGCTTCAAGTTTGATTGGTGGTTTGATCCTTTCTCTCAGTGTACTGCCACTGTGTGTTTTTTCCTGCTCTGAGAAACCCTGAAGTCCTAACATGTTTTGTAGTTAGTGTCTTCTTCAACCATAATTACATTGTATTAATTCATTGATCTTAAGCAATTTTACATCTGTTACTTGTGATGTACTTTCAAAGCTAAACTTGCAATAACTTCTGATTTAACTATATATTTTTTCAAACTCTATCACAGCCTGCAACAAAAACCTGCTTCATTATTGTGGTTTTACTCAATATAAAAATTGATGTAGGCTATTAAGTGTTCTCGAGAGTGAGAGTGACATGCCGCCTTCCCTCATGCACGCGAGCCTTTGGCTGTGATTAGGGCTAATTTGAATGATTGAAATGCTTCTATAGTGGAGTGAAGTGGAGAGGCTTGTACACAGATGAACAGGGAGGGCTGGCACTAATCCAGGTGGAGAACTGAGTCATTCCCAACGAGAGACTGTCTACCGCTGTGAGCTGAGCGTGTCTGTTTCAAAGACAAAGCTGTTGCAGAGAGAACAAAGAGTCTCAATCTATCATTTCTATATGCGGTTGGTAGATGAGGTTATTTCGTGTGTTTTGTGAGTTAGTGGGGAATTAGGCCACTGAAGATGAGCTCAGGCCATTTCCGATTCCACGGAGATCGACTTGTGTGTTTCTATGAGCAATGACTCAACTGCAGGTTCAAATTTGGCCTTGGACTTAAGACCAAAGACTTGGACACAGACTTGACTGGATTCAGCTGTCAAATCCTTGACCCTCGGCTCCCCGGTTCTGTGCTTTAATAAATGAGCAATATGTTACTAGAGCACAGATCTACAACTTCCAGTAAACCTACAGCCTTTTCCAAGTTGTTCCCCAAAGCGTTCCTATATTTCTATTTGATGAGTCAAATTTAGATGCATTTCTTTTAAAACAATCATAACAGCACATATTTTGGTAGGTATTGGCAAAAGGAGAGTCAAGTGATTTATTCTGTTTAAATATTATCAGAATCAAAACCAGGATTTTTTGCTTGACCCCCAAGGGGGATTCATATTGTAACAGACATTACATTATCTTGACCAAGAAGAAGAAAGTTTGCTATTACTCTCCAAGTCCACATTTACGCAAGAGTACTTAAGGCAACATTAGTCCTCTTTTCTTTAAACGTAGCTCACAGACCATTCATAGTAGGGTCTGCCAAGTGAACATTAACACAGACGTCTTCAGGAATGGATTTGACACTTGGACTCAAACTTGGACTTGATTTTGGTGATACTGACTTGATTCTAATTATATAATAATTTGAGCATGGGCTTGAGAGCATCATTGAACTTGTACTGAAACATCCATCCATGTTCTGAGTAGAGATGCCCAGACTTCCTAATCTACACAAACCTCCTCCAGCTATTATGGGGGAATCCTTGGCAACACCAGTCCAGCTTAGAGACATAGTCCCTCCAGCGTGTCCTGGGTCTTCTCGGGGGGGCCCTCCCAATAGGACATGCCCAGAACACCTCCAGCGGGAGGTGACCTACTCTGAGCTCCTCCTGAGAGATTGAGCCCCTCACCATATCTCGCATAGCCACGTTGCAAAGGAACGTAATTTTGGCCGCCTGTATCAGCGATCTTGTCCTTTCCGTCATTGCCCAGATCTCATGGCCATAGATGAGGGAATGTTGATCGAGAGCTTTGCAACATACATGAAACATGCACTCCAAAACCTTAGACCATGACTCAGCTTAGTCTTGATGAGACATTTTTAACATAGGCTTACTGATTGTGATATCTTTTCCACTTCCTCTCTCAGTTTCATGATTCAACTCCAAATGTATTTGTAGAATGAAAGAAACCACAGACATATACTGTAGTCTTTAGGGCGAAATGAAAGTCCAATGATCTGTCGAGAGAAGCTTCACACACAGCTTAATTACTCGAGGCATATGGATAACGTGTTGCCACACATATCAAAGCCTGTTTTTTTCTCTCATGACACATATGCATCAACAATTTGTGTTACCAATGTAAACATTTTTTAATTTAGGCAATTACACAAACAGTTGGTCCATTTAATTTGTTCAAGCCCCGCCCCATTCACTTGTAGTGTGTGAGTGGTTGGTGGTGGTCGGAGGGGCCGATGGGGTGGACTGGTTGCTTCACGTCCGTCAGTCTACCCCAAGGCAGCTGTGGCGATAACAGTAGCTTACCACCACTGAGTATGGAGTGAATGAATAATGACGACAGTGTAGCGCTTTGAGAAACTTGGTAATACAGGCTTGTAAAGCGCAATACAAGTGTAAGCCATTATTATTATAATTATAATTATTATTATGACTTCAGTGTGTGGGTTAACACCTGACCTGAACAAAATGTTCTGTAATGCTGTCTATAAATAAACGCCTCTGTTACGTGAGAGCGCTGACATTCAAAACAAACACAACTAAAGAACATTTTAGTTCACTTGGCTATTATGAAGCAGGAGGAGTGAGCCCCACCTTGTAGCTTCAGGTATGGTGTGACATACAGTGTGCAGGTATGCAGCAAGGTGTGAGAGCAAGTTTTAAGACTCCTGGAATAATTACTCAGACACCTTCTGACATACTTATAGGGTATTTTTAAGATGACGAAGTTGTAAAATTATAAACTTGCTTTAGGCTACTATAGACTTGGCTGATCCTTTCTGAAAGATGATTGAGCTATAAATTTAAAGCTGGCATGTACAGTGGGGAAAAAATGTATTTGGCTGAAATCCAATACAATGTCTATGTGAAACTGACCAAATACTTTTTTTCCCCACTGTATATGACTTACAGATCTATTAAATACTTTTTGCCTCTTGACAAAATCCAACTGTGCTTTCAAACAACAACTCAACATATCAGACATCCATATCGGCTCCAGTTATTGGTTTCCAGACTAGTTTCGCTGTGTAGAGCCCATAGATGTTAAACTATTGCTCTCAATTGTATGTGGTGTGCTATGTATATTTTCTTCTCATATTCTTCGACTTGCGTTGTCATTCTCAACCTATCATGGTATAGGTGGATAATAAAAAAAATGATTAAGCTGTTATTACTATCATTATGAAGACAAACAATCCAATTTGTCATTGCTGCATCGCCAAGAATCAGCAGTAAAATTAGATGCCCTGATTGTGCTATTGTTGCCACTGAGCCAAACATTACGTAATTCCAATGCAACACATAACAAGCAGTGCCAGACTGGCAGTCAAAATAGATAAATTCTTTCTATTTTTCTCTGTGTGTTGAAAAGTCTTTCTGAAAATAACTTCAGAATGCAGGAATGGATGATTGGTGCCACATTGGTGAAGAGAAAAGTACAGTTACAATTTCCCACACAAAATATATCACTCAATAATTGCTGTAAAAGTATAGGCATTTTATTTATCTAATGAATTGCCTCATCTTTATAGGCAAAAGTATATTGAAGACGGCAAACTGGCCTGTGTCTTCCTTTAATTGGAATATTTTGTGCCGCAAGCGTGTCCCCACTTTCTCTTGAGGCTGATTACTTTTTTTTTTTGCTTTTAAACTCTCAGAGGGTGAAGAGCATGTCCTACAGATTCCCATTCATTCAAGGTGGTGACGTGGATCACATGACATGCCGCTGCCATGGTAACGGACGGTAGGGTAAATCCGTACGACGTGAGTCTACAAGCCGACTGATAATGAAGTGGCCCCTCCCCGTTTGCCTTTCTTCTTCTCCGGCAGCAAATAAACACCTCCTGGTGTTATGCAGCTGCGCCTTTTACTCCGGGACGTTTTTAGCAGCGGTCCCTCATGCAGGTTCAGGCGCTCTCCAATCAATATCTAATCAGTCTAAAAGGTGTGATTGTTCAGGTGTTGATTGTTGGTTTATTTGTTTTCCATTTTCTCCAAATGTATCTATACCTATGTATATACTGCATATCTAGTGTATATATCCCTCCGATGCTATTTCTATATTGTTTGTCATTCTAGCACTTTTTGTTTCCAGACTTAGACACGATTTGCCAAAGACCTACGAGGCTGTATTTCTCTTTCTCTGGTGCGCTGAGAATGATTGGCATGTGTGCAAAGAAAACACGCCAAAACACTACACTAGAACAAAGTGTTTGTCAAGTTGAGTCCATCATCCCCAAAGAAAATGCATTCGATATCACAATTATGCAGATTGACTTTGAGCAATTTGTTACACTAATTATCCTGATTAGGCAGCAAAAGGGAAGAGAAGAGATTTTTTTTTTTTGCGTATTTTTGCGATTAGCATGTACTTATCATCTTTAGTTGTCGTTTGATTCAGATTTAACCAGTTTTGTGAAATGTAAAGTCTTTTTGCCTCTCTGGACTGTATCACTGTTTCCGAGAGGTCAAGTAATAGCTCATATATTGCAACTAATCATCTGCATCAAAACAAAACCAAACCAAACCAAACCAAACAGGAAAGCTGAAATTCATCAAGTGGTGTCCTTTTAGCCAGGAATAAATGACACTGTACATGATCTGTTGAAGTGCCTGTTTAAATTCTGACATATGGAAACGGCATTAGCATGTAGTTAGCTCGTTCCATGAGATCACCCTGAGATGCACAATTATCAAACTGCATTACTATTAATCCATTTCACTTATGAATGCATTTATTTCCCCCAGCTAGATTCTTAGTTTTGACAATATGAGAGGGTGACAGTTTATTGTTTAGGCTAGTCCTAAGCCAAGATCTAAACATGTAATAAAAGTAATCACTATTTAGACGCTTATGAATAACAAATGATTAGGAAGCTTTGTAGACGGATTTGAAATGATGAATTGTGTGTAGCCAGTAGTAGTAGTGGGTCAGGCTGCTGCATTTGTTGGAACATTGCCTTATCCCCAGTGTTGTGAGTCTTGGCTCTGACAAATTGTTTGGAGGTCTGTCCCCCTCATCTCCTTTAAAGCAGTACTAAGTAACTCATGCCCCTAGAGGCCATAAACGCCACTGCAGGTGTCGTAGCATGTTACGGTTTTTTACTCATTAATTGCCTGTGAGAGTAAATACTACGCTGATAGAAAGGACAAAGTGAGAGGGATATTGTAAATCCAATTACACAATGGAGATATTTTTTCGTCACTCAAATTGGCTGTAAATACTGTTTAAGTGGTGCTAGCCCACAGTTAGCTTTGCCCATTAGCCTGTTCGCTTCTTCTTCATGATTCTACTAGTGTGAATTGGGGCCTCCGAAGCGTAGGCAGCGAAGTTGCAATTGTGTTTTTTCTGGCCAGAGACACCAGGGGAGATGAAAGACCCCCTAATCATCCCAACAACACTTGTATTGCCCCCAGAGGGACTATGGAGAGGATTTATTCAGGTAAACAAGTTGTAGCACTGCTTTACCCCTGGGCTGTCCAGACGAGTAAAGCCAATAGGCCAAAGGAGTTTAAAAAAAAGTTAATCCATTATCAACTGTTACAACACAATGTGGCAATGTTACAAAATGTGGCGATTCCCTTTTGGTGAATTTATGTCTCTCTTTTCCATATTGTCCAAACTTAGAGCTGCTCATTCATTGTCCATTCAATTGCACACCTGCCATCATCCCACTCCACGTCATCACAACACCATCTATTATTGTATCGCCGCTCTTTTAACTCCATTCACCTGGCTCTGAGTCTTGTATTCAGACAGGCTTCTCGCACCCACGGAAACAACAGCAACCCACCACTGTGCGCCTAGATCACAACAAGATACATGGCCCGTGACATTTAAAAAGGCGTCGCAACCCCCTCATCTGCCTGTCCATTGTCCGCATCCTCCGTGGCCTATAATGAGGCTGTACGTGTGCCTGCCCCGGCCAGTATAAATAGCCCCCGTGTCCTGGTTCAAACGCAACACCTCTTCTTTCATGGTGCTATTTAGGCTGGCGTGATTCACGGTGATTCATGCCACAGATGAGCTGGACACCCGAAGGGGGGGGGGTGGAGAGAGTGGAGATAAGGATTGCAGTGGGGGTCTATGGATCACGCGTGTGTCTATGTGCATGTGTGTAGGCTGCACCGTGTGCGGAATTGGAATTGAACAAAAAGAAGACGGAGACCAAACATTTTTTTTTTTTGCCAGCCGCCTTTTGGAGTGCACTCAAAGCTTAGGGATGAAAAGAGGAGAAAAATAAACGGTAATTTCCGACATTAATGGCCATGTTTGCAGGTTGTTGATGTGGAAAGGTGACTGTGACTTTAAAGGTGGTGTGGCTCTTGGTCCTGTGATTTTTACAAACAACAATTTTACAAGCTTGTGCATATTTTACCATTGACATGCTTCAGACAAATATGGTGGCCTCTGTCAAAGGTGCCCAGTATAAAACCCATGCCAAAAATTCATTCAAATAGCCATTGCAACATTGAAGTGAAACATTCACTTGGTCAAAAAATACAAAAGTGTGAATATAATTACAAACAATAGGCAAACTTTCCTTATTATACAGTATAATATGTTAGCATGCTTAGAATGGAGACGTGTGTTTGAATGCCACAAGCATTTTCCAAGTGTGCACGCCCACTGTACATCTCTACTTCTCTACTTGTCAACAACAAATGATGTACACATTTATAGCAGCACCTACTCAGAATGTCAGTGTGCAAAAAAATAAAAGGTTCAGCAAAGAAAATGGCTTGACATGTTGTACAGAACATTATACAACTATTACTGAGTTGTACACCATTTTAGTGTGGCCAGATACTTGCAGTGTAATTGCAAAATAGTACTGTGTAATCAGTAGTCAGCTGAGTATCCTACTCTGCAGTTACAATGTAGCTTGTGTATCTGCATTGTTTTTAAGGCATTTGTGCACACATGCGAATCGTTACTTTTTATGACAGGCACATTCACATTAGCACCTTGAATGTTCTCAATACGCTTAAAGATATATATAGTTTCACCCAATGCCAGACATGTCGGCACATAAACAGTGCAATCTGCCCTACTACTGTCTATGTGTTTTCTAATATTTGGTTGTTTTGCACATCTTTTTATGCATGCGAGCTCCCAGTGGCCATGTGGGTGTGTTGTGGGTAGTTCAGAGTTACATTAATAGCCAAAGGGCAAGCGAGCAGGCACAGAGAGAGAGAGAGAGGGAGAGAGATAGAGGACATAGACAGGAAATACAGTTTACTGGTCGCCCACCACTTCCTGTGTCTCTCCTACACTCACAACCCACGGACCAGAGCAGCGACTAAAACCAGTTTGCCTAGAGATAAGAAAGATAGTGAGGTAAACATGTTTACAACAGGCCGTGAGATGCACCTAAAATACGTCAGTGACTGTTTTGTCACTGTAAGAGCATTATGCAAGGCGGCTGATGACCACTTTGTGCAATTGTCTTGATAATGTGCATGCAATGGAGCCATGCAATGTGACTCACAATACCAAAGGTGACAGATAAAGCAAGTCCATGAATGGGGGAGTGAGACATCAGTCAACAACAGCCTCAATGTGTGTTATAAAAGCATGCAGCACTCACTAAACGAGTTTGGGAGAAAAAGCCCAGGATTGTTGTTGTTGGAACATTAAGGTATGAAATGTGCAGTTATGAATTCTGTCCAGCAGAGGTCCTTCTTTGATTTCAAGAGAGGGACTCTTGTGTTCTGAATTGTTACACAGAGAACATCTGTTGATAGTGACCACCACTCAGCTTTACATGCGTAGGCACAATATGATTAGCTCACTTGGCAACTGAGGCCTATACCTAAGCAACTACGGGCTTGAGACAGGGTTCAACCTCATAACTTCTCTGATAATCTCAATATTTTTGATGGCTTAGAAAATGTGAGGAAATGTATTTCCTTTTCCCAAAGCTTAAGCCAGAAGCTGAATTCTGCTGTTATATCAGGCTTAAACTTAGCCATAATTAGTTAATTTTGCGGGAAATTAGGCAATTCATCTCCTCGGTTTTTCCAGGTTGTCAACACGACATCACATTTCAATCATTATTTGTGGAGTTTCATTTGAGATATCCTCTGCCGGAAAATGAGTCACTTATGATCACACAGACTGTGTGGTGTCATGTATTTTGAATGCAGAGCATTAATAACAATACATAGAATACCTGGTCATTGCTCTCAAGCTTTCTTATTTTTTTTTACATGTCTTAACAACTGGCCACATCAATCTGCGATAGATAATTGGCCCTCTCCCCCTCATCGCTGACACTGTGTAGGAGCAACAACCCTGCTCTGCTGATGAGCAGTGACACTCAGACTCACACAGAGCACAGACAGCATGACTATAGCTCTCATAGTCAAACTGTTGTTTGGTGAGTGTGAACCCCCTGCCCTGATGGGATCCCACATCCCCATTGAACTTTACACCCACACACTCAGGAATGTGTGCAGAGAGAGGGGGCTGCAAGAGGCAAGCACTGACGGGATGAATTTTTGGGAAAACATGTCTGACACAGGGCACTATTTTTATGTTTAGGATATGGTCCATTTAAAATGGCATAAAAGCTATTTAAAAAACAAAAGAAATATTGAAATTTACTCATTGTTACTTGATGGTTAATGCTGTATATACAGTGTATCTATATATTTTTCTTTCTTAAATTACTGTCTGTACTGTACATTTGTTTTTCCATTTTCCAGCCAAAACACCAGCCATTCTCTGCTGTAGAATACAAACCACCTTTTAAATATAGGCCTAAGGAACTACAAGCCCACGATGCATCACTGTCATGGTCTTTTGAGGGTGAACGCCTTCTTACAACTTAATCCCATTGCTACTAAGCAAAGTTAATTCATTACAACGACCAAAACCTGAGACACGACTAAGTCAGTGTAACTTGGGTGAAATGAATGCAAGTGGATACTACAAATATATCCATTTTAATTTGACTAATTATTAGTAAATTGGTAAAGTATCATATGTCCAGCTCCCTCATAATGTGTGCTGGTTACATTTGGGGCCATTTGCGGGAAGTGCATACTTGAGTCTTCCTGTGTCAGTGAACAGGTGAAGACTGACACAGGCTGGACGGGGCGTGGGAACGATACAGTTGTGAACACACAAAGACACAGGACCGTGGTGTGAAATCATACACATAATTACCCACGATGCCACTGTCATTGAGGTAATATGTGTGAATGCGTCTTTGTCTCTTGAGCATATAATTACAATGTGCTCCTTATTGTCCCACTGGTAAAAGAGCATTCAGCCTCGTGACTTCACTGCCCCGGGGCGCTTGTCTTACTTTGTTTTGGACACGTCTCTTTTGTCAACAGCTAATGCCGTTCTCATGCTTTCTCTGCCTTTTCAGTTCCACATGACTGTCAGAGAGGACTGTGTGCTCCTCAAAAAAGAACTAAACAAATCTGACAATTTGTTATGTGAATCATCATTTACATCAAACGTTTTTCACCAAAAGTATGTTTATTCAGCTGTATCTTAGCTATATCTCTATCTTGATAAATACGGAAGAGGTTGGGGCCACAGTGGCTCAGTGGTTTGAGACTTCGTGGATCCAAACGCTCAGATCGGTGCAGAGTGTCGTAGCCCTTGGCTACAAGACACTTCACCCATTGTGCCTGCATGACAGTAGTGTGTAAGCGAGTTATTGGTGGTAATAATGACTCACATTTCCATCAGCCAGTCCCAGGGCATCTGTGGCTATAACATGCACTTAATGCTGACTGTACAAAATGAATAAATACGGTGCTTGGGATGTTTTGAAAGGTCCTATATGAAGGAGCTACAGCTGTATTTAAGTCTTTACAACCTGACAGCATCCCAGCTGAGAATCCCTGGATTGTATCTTTTAACAAAATTGTAAAACTGTTCAAACAGGTCTATTCTTTATATTACCCATATAAAGAAAGGATAATAACAACAACAACACAAAACATTGCACGAACATTTTATGATTCACCATTTGCTAATAAGTTGTGCAATTTTGGCAGGATGTTGCAAAAAGCAAAAGTTGAAGATGACAAAACACTGTACATATTGTAAGCATGGCCGACCCCCTTCAGGACAATGACAATGAAGGTCAAGGCCTTGTCACATCGCTCTTTGGTTTGCACCTTTAAAAATGCAACACTTCCACCTCCATCCCATTGCCCGCACATCAAAGCAGCTGTCCGTTCACATCTGCACCATGCCGTAAAGTGCACTGGGGGCTAAACAGTCAGGGGAGAGATTGATGCTGGAAAAAGGAGCGGTGGCTTTAATGTCTCCTCATGTCGCCTGCACCTGCCTCCTCCTCTTCTTCTGAGCTTCTCTTTATGTCCCACCCACTGCGTTTCAATCCCGGCTCCTGAACACTCGATTCAGCTGCGAGTCTAATCCCCAACGCAAAGACCCGATAAATGCCTATTCATGACCATGTAACAGTTTATCATTAAACTGCAGTATCCTCGAATTATCACTAATGACTGTGTATGAGCCTTGACTGAGGTACTGTGGGCAGATAACCTAACAAAAGGTGCTCTCTGGTGTCTATTATCCCCCTATTTGGCTTTGATCGTTCTGGCATTTTGCTGGAGACACTTTAGATATACAGCTGATGCAACCAAAATGTCATCCAGTTTTTTTGTGCGCCCGGTGGAGGTAGAGAGCCCTTTCGTTTAGGGAAGGGGGGAAACGTGAAGCAGTGCTAACCTTTCATCAACAATGCTGCCACTTTGCGCACTGGAATGTTCTCATTTCAATTAGAGGCACAAACAGAAATCGTACTCAATTTATACTCAAGTAGGAGTATTCTTAATTCAGAATGGAATTAAAAGAACTCAACTCATGAATGTGAGTAGTAAGTGCACAATCACTTTAACAAAAGACATGATAAGAATAAGAATAACATATACAGTAGACAATATTGGAAATGTCCCACCACAGAACAGACTGACAGGCCCTGCTCCTGTATTTTCACCTTTAAAAAAAAAAACACTCCATGATCCAGGGATATACTAATACAAAAGTAAAGTATAAAGATAAGTACTGCCCCTATAAAGCTGAATATTTGCTTGTGTTGGAGGAGGTACTATTTTCAGTCATCGTAACAGGTGGAGAAACACACCATTACCAGAATGTTTGTTGTTTTGCAAATTAGTCTATACGCTGATAACTTTAGTTATCAGGCCCACTGTTTAAGCCATCTCTGGGCTCATATTTTACATTCACTGACTAAACCTAAATTCTTTTTGCAAACTTTTGAAGGACTCTGATGTTATGTTCTCTAAAATGTTATGTTTGCTCCTTTGTCTGTATGGCCAGTTCCACGTCTCAGAAGGGAGTCCCGGTGGCCAGAGGTGCAGCCATAAGGAGTATCAAAGGTGCACAATGTCGAAGGGTACACCTTGTCAGTGTGGCTGCCCCGGCAGGCAGACAGGGCTGGGAGGCAGTGCAAACACAGCGGATATATTTGTTTTTCATGTGAAAATCAATGGGCCTGGACAGATGGTGGTTTGTTTCTTCACTATTTACTCCGTGGCTGTGTGACAAATGTCCTTGTCGTGCTGCTAGGCTGATGCTGCACAGGTAAGCAGAAAGACGCCCCTCTATTCCCACTTCAAATGGATGACAGATGTGGCCACTCCTGGCCTGTTCCTCTGCCTCTTTACCTTTGTTAAACTGTTTTCCTTCAGAGGTGTGACATGTAGCCAAAAATGTACCTTTTGAACAGTCCGAAAAGGAACCTATGCTCTGTAAAAACCACTGAGTATGAAGCGTTTGATTATTTGCCTATATGTTTATTTTTGTACAAATGTTGCTGTAAAAGCACACACAAACACATTATACCAAATATAGCCTTTTTCTTTTCTCAAATATACATTTCATTTATATTTTGGGATGGGAACATGATGAACACAATTGGGAAGAAAATGATGTTGCTACCAATAAACTCTTAAAGTAATTCCAAATGATATCAATAAAGTTTGGTTAACTCAAAACTCTGATTTCCATGGAGCTAAGAGCATGCCGAATTGGAGTTACTGATAAAGCCTCTTTGTCCATGTACTATTGACTTATCTTTATTCTCCTCTGAAATAGCCACTAAAGGCGGCGCTGGGCTCTGACGGCACTCGATGACTCATGTGGCTGAACAGAGGACAGATGTCTATGGTCCATTAGCACCAAAGACAGATAGTGACAAACACTGTGATGAGCACTCCTCATGCCAGCCGCGCCTCGAGTGCCTGAACCCAGGGAAGGTTATCCCAACCTGCCCAGGGCCCGGCCAAAGTCACCGTGTGAGAGGGAGGAAGGCATTATCATTGTGATCATAATCCCATATTAACACTTCCTGTGTGAGTCATGCAGTCTCAATATAAAACAGGTGTCAGGTTTGACACAGTATAAACTGATTGAATAATAGCTGTATTATCATTAGTCATCATTGTGAATAATGATATAACCAAGGTACTTAAAATGCACATGTTTATTATTGTTGATGTAAGGCTTCAAACCATTTCAGGATGTCATTCAGACTCTGAAAGAGACACATGTCATAAAACAAAGTATGTTTTGAAGCCAATGGGCCAATACAAATACTGACAGGGTTATACCCTGAAAGAGAACATTCCCTAAAGTGTCAGTATTGTAAAGGATGCCGGATGGCCATAACTCAATATGACTGAAGTGGATTTAATACAATATTTATATATATATTTTAAAATGACATTCATCCAACCATTTTCTTCCACTTAATCTGGGGCCAGGTCGCGGGGGCAGCAGTCTCAGCAGAGATGCCTAGACTTCCTGATCCACACACACCTCCTCCAGCTGTTCTAGTGTCACCTACCAGGCCAGCTAGACATAGTCCCACCAGCGTGTCCTGGGTCTTCCTCGAGGCCTCATCCCAATAGGACATGCCTGGAACACCTCCTGAGGGAGACGACCAGATGCCCGAGCCACCTCAGCTGGCTCCTTTCGATGTGTAGGAGCAGCAACTCTACTCTGAGCTCCTCCCGGGTAGCTGAGCTCCTCACCCAATCTTGAAGGGTGCACCCAGCCACCCTGCGAAGGAAACTCCTTTTTGCTGCTTGTATCCGCAATCTCGTTCTTTCGGTCATTAAAATGATATATTATAAATAAACATAAAGACCAAAAGAGAAAGAAAACAAAATGTGTTAAACATCGCGAGGAAAAACAAACACAGTTTTGACAAACAGCCTTAATATACACAAAAAATCATTAAGATAAAAGTCGGGCTTTGACAAATGACTGCATTGAGTGTAATAACGGTACAATCAAGATGAAATGAGTGCAAATCCCACCATATCTCAGAATGTCCCCGCAAACCACTAAAATGTATATGACCATCATTTAGTGCTGTATTTTTCTAAAGGAAATCCATAGACTGTGATATTATTACATTTGGCATTGGAAATGTCAATAATGCTCATATCCAGAGGTAATGTTAATGAACTGCATTACAGCTGATTGGGTCGTGAGATTGTAAAGGCCGTGGCATATGATTCATACAGTATCATTATCATGTCCAATCAAATCATAATCATTGTCCTCCAGCCCTGGGTGAGGCCTTGGCGTCCTAATAGAGACGAGTCCTTTTACTTAACAAACCTATGACTAATAGTTCTAAACCATAACCATTTGATAAGTAACAGCCGACTCAACATTGCTACGTAGCAATTTTAAATGTGGCATATGTATATCATCATTTAACATTGTGTACTGTATTATCTAGAGTTATAATGAGCAAGCTAATCAAAAATAGGTTGAAAGGTTTTTATACATTTGTAGATAACGCGACATCAATTGAGCATCATCTTATCAATCTGACTTTAAAATAGTCACCGAGAGTGGTTAATATCTGTTAAATTGCGGCCCCCTTCTTCAGAGTCAAATAATAGCTTTGTTTCATATGAGGCCTGTGTTCCCCCAGTGAAAGCTTTTTTTTTTTTTTCAACACTTCTGTTTCTTCTGCCTCATCTGAGACCGCGCGAATCCCCCTTTTAGCTCCGCTGCGAACTTTTAAGTCGAGAAATGAAAATTCTCCTCCATGGACTTGCGTGAAACACTGTCTGTAACGCGGCATCTGTGCGTTTTAATCTTCCAGTCTCAAGTGGAATCTGAATTTCCTTTTTTGCAGCTTAAAGATTATTTTTAGACTTTGCAGACGGCAGCTCTAGTTCTAAAAAAAAAAAGAGTGAACTAATGGTATATACTCTTTAGAGACTTTTCATTGTCTTCTGTTGTGCAAGTGTGATTCATATTCAGTAGCAGACTGGCAGGTCAGAGACTGCATAGTGCTGTTTTACTTTTGCCAGAATAAGGAGAGCGAGGGAGGGGTGAGGGATGGGAGAGGGGGCGGCGGGGGTTGAAATAGCATTCCAACTAGACTCGAGTGGAGCAGAGGTCTTCGCAGCCAAATCGTGGGTGTTTCTATCGCCCCGGCTGTGTTGCAGCGTTGCAGGGGCGTAGCGTAAGGAGCAAAGTGCAGTTCCTGATTCCCCAGCCCTTAGCTCACCACCTTTAGCACCGGGCCACTCCTCTGTGATCCCATATCCATCTGAGGTGCTATAGCCACTGGCATGCACCGAAGAGCGAAGAGCAAGAGAGAGGGAGAGAGGGGGTGGTTGTGTGCGACGTACTTACTGGAAGTAGAAGGCGTGTGCCAGTAAAGTGATTCACTTCGCAAATGTTTTTTTAACCATTTGCCATAGCATATAATCCTCCCCGACAATTAAGTGTGACCTGCTGTGACAAAGGTGTGATCGGAGGCACGCGGTGAGTAAACTGGGGAGGGGCCATAGGCTCACAGAGCACTGTCACCCACATACAAATATGTATACCAATCGGGGATTAGTGAGGAATGTGTGCCCATGGTGTCATTCTGAAAGAAACCTAGGTGGACAGAAGGTAATAATTTCTTTCTTAAGGCCCAAAGGACATGCATGGGCTGGTAACGTCTTGCATAATATTGTACCTCAAAAGTACCGGGTTGGGCATAGAGTACATACCGGATCATAGCGTCATGTAATTACTATCAGCCTCTCACTCTGACACACTATATAATATCAAGTCAGTTATGAAACAAGTTTGTGGAGAATTGTAAAGATAATAACTTTTGTGTGCTAACTGTTCATTCATTGTCTTGTGACGCTTGTTGTTGTGTAGGTTAGAAAATGACGAGCCTTTCTCAGCAACTATGCGCCTGTGGCATTCATTCACACACAAGCATTCATTTATTGATATGAGCTGTTTCCTTTTTACACTTATCTACATAATGTTTAATGATGAGAAAAGGAGAGAACACATAGGACTGTGTGTTGGTTGACCCAAAGAACCCTAACCCTTCGGCTTGAAAACAGGTGCTGTCTGCCCACTTTTAACCCACTTTTGACCAGACCGTCTTTGCTCTGCCTGATCCCGTCAGATCTTAGAAGCCAAGCAGAGTAGGGCTGGATGGGAGACCATTGGATGGGAGACCGGATGGGAGTGGTTGGTGGTGGTCGGAGGGGCTGATGGCAGAGACTGGTTGCCTTGCTTTCGTCGGCCTACCCCCAGGGCAGCTGTTGCTACAGTAGTAGCTTACCACCACCAAGTATGGAGTGTATGAAGAATGCAAGGTAAAGCGTCTTTGAGTGTCCAGAAAAGCGCTACATAAACCAATGCATTTTCATTATTATTTTTATGATCATTTTTCTTGTGGTGGAATAAAATGTGTTGTGTCCTCCTTCTGAATATTGCAAAAGCCAACGCCAAGGACACACAAGCATGCTTCAGAAAATTGGATTTCTTCTATTTTGTGAAATCTGTCTGATGCGCTGTGCCTAACGTTACGTACAGTCAGTGTGGCCACTTCTAATCCATCTCAAGGAAAGCTCAATATGCAATCATTTGAAGCTACAGAGAACTATAGCAGTTGTTAGTTGTTATGCTTATACATCAATGCTAAATTGGAATGTGAGAAATGGTTACGGAATAAGAAATGAAGGAAGGTTAAAACTTTACTTTTCAGTGTTTGGAGACAAGAAAAACAGGTAGACTGCATTTAACTTTGTAATGATTCTGTTTCTGTTTTGCAAAATTGTTTTGTCGAGACATCTATAATATTGCTTATATAGTCTATGCGTCATGTTACACAAATTCCATGTTTGTGCATATACCTTCACTGACAACGGCAATAAAGCGTATTCTAAATCTTATTCTGATTCTCGTGGATGGTCGAAAGTAACATATGAAACATCAGAAGAAGTAGTGTATAGCAGAATAATAAAGATGAATGTAGACAGATGATTTGCTGTGGTGACCCCTGAAGGAAAAGGTCATTTCCCACCAGTCATTAATACGAAAGGCAGGATAAGGTTTCAAGACTATGTCCAGATGTTTTCTTCATCTATTATGTCAACCACCAAGTCCTGGAAGTTCTGCGCCCCTTCCACCAGCCTATTACATGTCCTCTACGAATACAAGGCTAATTGTGTTGATAAGTCTGGCATTATCACATACAACATCAAGAGACACTTTCAACAGCGACCATATGCTGCTCGGTGACGCAATGGGGCCAGAATGTGTTGAACATACATTTGGATCGGCCGCCTCCTCTGTCTGTCTCTGTCCTGACACACAAAATGTCTGCTTACACAATGAGAGCGGGAGTGCAGTGACATTTCAACGTGCTGACTCTTGCGCAGGTGACTTGAGCATAACGGAAAATGGTGACCTTATGTTAGAGATAGTTAATGCTTTCCATCCCCACCCTACTCTCTAACCCCCGGTGCCTCGCACGAGTTATAAAAAGACCTGCTCTCCTTGCATTAATTCATCAATGAATCCTGGGGCAGGCCATGGCCTCTCTTTGTAACCGCTGCTACCATCATGCACTGTTGTTTTATTGCAACACTAAACCATATTTCCATTGTTTGTAAAAGTTCTCAACCTTTGCTATGTGTGAGAGTTATTAGAGTAAAAAAGCCGAGTGGTTGTAAAACAAATAATCTTTTTTTTGCTCTTCATTAACAGCTGTTATATTGCAGCAAGTTCTTTTAATAGTACACAATACTGTTCAGGAAATAAAACAGTAATGTATAGTCAAATAAAATATATTTCAGCTGCACAACAGAGTAGATTCAGTAAATAGAACTTAAATGGGGCATTTGGATTATTGTAGTGGTAGGAAAAAAAGTAAGTGAGTAAACCCTTTAGAATTTCTGCCTAAATTGGTCATAACATATGGTCTGATCTTTATTAAAATCACAAGAATGAGTAAACAGTGAGTGAACTAATACGACCCAAACAATGACATGTTGTCATATGTATGTGGGTCATAATAAGTAAACGTCTGGATGAAGTTATTGCTGCCAAAGGAGGGTCAACCAGCTGTTGAAATCCTGGGGGTGTACTCACTTACTCCTCGCTGTCCTGTGAATGTTTACATGTTATGGACAATCACATTATGACAACATGTAATGGTTTGGGTGGTATTAGTTTAAGCTGTTTACTCATTCTTGTGATTTTAGTAAAGATCAGACCACATTTTAAGACCAATTTAGGCAGAAATGTAAGAAATTCCAAACAATGTGCTCACTTTCTCCTACCACTGTGTATAAATCCCCAGCATTGATTTGAACTATATGTCTATGCTGTGTTTTAAGTGAACAACATGCTCACAAATTCATGGGTCCGCAATGAAGCTTTGAGCGCTGAAGGCCTGGTGATTAATGGACATCTCAAAGTTTTCTCTTCCATTTGTTGCGCAAACAAATCCAGGAAATGTTTAGAGAAGTAGATGAAGACAAAGCCAAAGTAAACAGGACTGTACGTTTTTGATGAGAGGGCAACATTGCAAAAGCTCCAAAAAGTACATCCTCCATGATACAAGTCCCATTCAACCGCCGACACTTCTGTACGATCTTCAGGATTGCGAGATAGGACCTGTTGGCTGAATGCGCCTGTTCGTCAGATTTCGTCTTTCCTCACATTCCTTTTGCACACCGGATAATAGTGGCTTGTGAGATGCCGTTCACGCAGAGAGCTCCATAGGATGTCGATGTAAACATAGACAGTCAGCACACAGGAATGTATGAGGCATGTAGAAAGCCCGAGGGGCAAAGTGCAGAGGAAGAGGAGGAAGGAAAGGGGGGAGAAAACATCACAGGGAACAAGAGAACGGGTTAAAAGAAAATTAGAAGGGGGCCACTAGTGCTGTTTCTCAGTTTACAATCTTCTAAAGCACTTACCCTTCCACATCTGGGGTCTCAAGTGCAATTGAAGAACCTCTCACCCTAAAGGAACAGGGCAAGAATATTGATGTGTGATCAACAAAGGTACAAGAAAAGTACTGATCTTACACAGCATCTACTAGCAAAGTTTGACCCATATTGATATGTACACTTTGATCAAACTATATGATCAAACCTGAAAACCTTTCAGTGCATTGTACAGAGAAAGCGTAATTGCAGACTTGTTTAAAAACAGATGTATTAAAAAAAAAAAAAAGCATGTTAAACAGAAGGAAGAGATCTGGGCCAAAATAGTAGAGCAGCCTTTAGGGATGAACAGACAAAGAAATGAGTCCATGAGTTGCAGGAGGCCTGGGGAGTGGGAGGAAACTGGGAGAGAGCGGTGAGGTAGCAGGAAAGCACATGCTGCGGCGATGTGTGTGTCTGCGTGTCGGGGAGTGAGGGGTGTTAAGGCCAGAACTGGGGGTAGATCATTCGTCGGACCAGGGAGGAAAAACCATGAGCCACTTCAAAGGCTGCAGTGCCAGTGCCTGACAGAGTGAGAGGTGAGGGTCGTGTAATCCAGACGAGAGGGTTCGGGTCGGCTCGCTCTGTGTCTGTGGAGCGGCTGCCTGGAGCTCATTTAGACCGAGGCCCGTGGAGAGAGTCGGTAAGACGAGGAGCTGTGAGTGACAAAGAGCAGCCTGCACAACCACCAATCAGAGGCTGTCAGTAGCTTCAGATGGAGAAATGCATGTGCACCACAAATTGACACATGAGATGATATTTTATGGGTACGTTTCTCGTAAATAATTTAGTCATACTTGTAAGTAATAAAAGTCATTGATTTAACATTTTTGCGGCATTTACATTTGGACTGTTTCAATTCGACTAATGAAAAATGTTACAATTCATGCCCCATATCATTAATCCTAAGGTTCAACCTCTCAACCCCCACCTGAACCAAGCACATTTTATCCAGTTTGGCACTACCCAAATCCAAAAGCTTAGTGGGGGAAAAAAGCGACAAAAACAAGAGACAAAATGAGTGACAAAAAAAGTGATGAAAATGTGACAAAAATCGGAAGAAAAAGCAACAGAAAAGACACAAAAGAGCAACTGAAGAAGAACAGAAAAGTGGCAAAAAAGTTGACAAAAATGTGACAAAAAAAGAAACAAAAACACCACAAAAGAGCTACAGAAAAATGCAAAAAAAAAGTAAACAACGCGGCCACAACACTTTTAAATGAGGCATTACACTGGCCTATGCTGTGAGCTTTTAGATTTGGGTGAAGCTGAACTGGAGAAAATGCACTTGGTTAAGGCGGGGGTTAAGAAGTTAAAATGTTATATCCTATATATCATCGACAAAGGGCTGCCAACTTTTGACCAAACCTTAGAGCGAGATTCTGTCCACCCATACATTGATGTAGCTCACTGAACACACTAAAACAAGTCTCTTCATCAAAAGCATATCACATTTCTCATACGTGCAGGAGCTTGAGTTATGATTATGATGGTAGAAACATGTGCCTCTCCATTGTAAAGTAATTGAAGGGAAAAGCCTCGTACCACTCAACGCCTCCTGTCCACACAGTGGGGAAAAGTTGAGGTTTTACATTCAGGGCAATTACGTTTTACAATCAGCCGCAGCGGATTCCTTCTATGCTGACACATATGGAATCACGGGCACTGGCTCCGAACCACCCAAAATGACATCAAGCCGTAAAGTATGAGTCGGCCCCCAGCTTTTGCCAAAGTCTAAACAACTACCAGAGATTGTATAAAAATGAAGTTTCTCAAAGGGGTCTGACATATGGGGTTCAATGTTCCTGGACTGAGATGCACATGGGCGTATGGCTGGAATACTTCTTCAATCATGTCCATATTGTTGGGAGTGTATTTCAGTGGAGTGTATGTCGGGAATCCGTGGCCGGTGACTCACCCTGCATTAATCATATGGACTTTGATCTCTCTGCCTCGTCCCCAAATAACCGTCTGTATGGAACCAGAGGATGAGTGTGTGCAGAAGTATCCCAAATAAAGGCCCTCATCACGTCGATATGAGCGAATATGCATGAACATGAAGGGTTCAGAACGTTTTCAGATCTCTTTTTATTGCTCCTTTGTTATGATAGCAGTGTGAAACCAAAAAAATGTGACCGTTCTCTAACTATACATATTACTTGTCTCCAACATAAAAGCATGGATACTTCCCGAAGCTCGCTGCAAGACCGATTCAAAAAGTGGATGTAATGAGTGACTCACGGCAGCACAGTCATGGGGAACAGCGCCTTGCCTTGGCATCTTCAAGACGAGAAAAAAAAAAAAAAAAAGGATTAGCAACAAGGTAGGAGGCTGTGGGTGTGTGGAGTTTGAGCGAATGGCAACGCGTGAGGAGGACAATTAGAAAAGTGCAGGTAAGAGCCGTATGTAGGTGTGATGTGAGAGAAGGAGAGCAGAAGAAAGCAGGCTGTATGGCATGTGCATGTGTGGGCTGATGACCTCTGTGCTCTGTGTGGGATTTGGGTGTTGGTTCGATCATAGTGCATATAAAGCCAAGAACGTCCGTATGTCACAAGCCACAAATGAGCACATGTGCGCACACACAAATAAGGATTCAAGGATACACGGGTTTAAACAAAACATGGCAAAGGAAAAAATTTCACTATTTGATGTGAAATCAAATAGTGCCTGTGGTGTAAAAAAAAATTGCCTGTATAAAGAGGTAAAAACAATCACCAGTATGAATACTCATGCTGTTCTATTCAAGAACACACATGTTTCAGTATAAAGTCCATATAAATGACTCTTGACATGAATACATCAGCAGGCTCAACCCAAATTGGATCATAAAAAAGTAATTCATGCAGAATTCTGGTCTTAAAGGAGTAGGCCACCGTTTTTACATACTGAGATATGTTCTTACCTTAGCTTTGACGAGTTCTTTAGGACCTGTCTGGTCTTCACCCGTGCCTTCAATCACGTAAACACAGCGCAGACGGCGTTAGCATTTAGCCTCTCCCCCTCTCCTCTATAGCTCCAAAACAGGTCAAGATAGAAGCTACCAAGCTCTTCCACGTTTTCCCTATTTTAATATGGTTACATGAAGCATGAAGTGTTACACTACAAAGTATAATTACACAAAATTAAACAATGTGGATTTTCTAAGCGGATAAAAGGGGGGACTATATTGTAAGGCGTAATAATACCAGGAGTAGTTTTTCATCCGCACAGTAAAGGGAAGATTACTGCGCAGTAAAGTGAAGATTACTGCGCGGATTTCAAATTACTCCTGGTATTATTACGCCTTACAATATAGTTCCCCCTTTTATCCGCTTAGAAAATCCACATTGTTTAATTTTGTGTAATTATACTTTGTAGTGTAACACTTCACGTAACCATATTTAGATGGGGTCCTAAAGAACTCATCAAAGCTAAGGTAAGAACATATCTCAGTATGTAAAAACGGTGGCCTATTCCTTTAAGACTTATATGCCATTGTGGTCACCCGTCCAGCTCAAACAGGAGGTAACATGCTCCACACTTCTACAGCTGATAATGTGCTCTGACCTTTTGTATTGTCGGTACGGGGCCATAACTGAGGCGCAAAAGAACGCTCTAAAAAAAGTAAGTACAGTCACAAGTAAAAAACCTATGCATTCCTCCGAAGGGTCTGCAGGATATTTATTTAGCTCGAGCTCTGGGTAAAGCAGATAAATTATCGGAATATTATATGGAATATTATCAGACTCAAAACTTCCTCTGTTTTTAGAGAGTTTGAGCTGCTTCCCTCAGGTCAAAGGTACCGGTGCCCAGCCCTGTCTAAAAATAGGACCAGGCAGTCATTTGTGCCACAAGATATTTTACAATGAAACAAACAAAGATGATAAACATTATTTTTCATTTTCTTAAGTAGCCAATTGAGTGAATGTTGTCAATGTTTGGATCTGTTTCCTTGTTGTCAATTTTTTATACTCACTGCAAATGAATTTCCTCCTCACATTTTCTACTATGTGACCGCAGTGTTCCCACACCATTTAATCATTCTGACTCACACATGAAGGACATAAAAATGTTTTGTAACATGTCTGATAGAGACAAGACTTCAACGGGGAAGTATATTTCAGTAGAACGTGACATTCATAGGACAATTATTGGTGAAAGTTGCATCACTCTTAGCTCACTGTACATTGGCCTAATTTAACTATTCATGTGTTATGACTAATATGTTCCACTCTAGACAGGCATTACAATGTAGTGAGCATACTTTACTGTAACTCACGGCTGCTTAGTCATAAATGAACGACGCTTTGCACCAGCAGATATTATGATTGTTTACCACAGTACTTTGTGGCCTACAATGTGGTTATTTATACATCACCAGTGAACGTAGCTCAATCAGCGGCGTCACTCAGGCATGTTTTGGTTTGTCAGATATTACACCACAAAAACACGCCATCAGTGGTGAAATAAACGAAACAATATAAAAGTTTTTTTTTTACTTTGTTTAATTGTAAGTTTATGATGAATACTATTTAACTGCTGCATTTTAGAGCACTTTATACTGTTTTTTGACATTGTGTTTATATGTAAAAGCTCCAGTGCTTCTTATGAGAAGCATCAGAACATAAAAGTCAGTTCATCATCTTTTTTTTATTTTATTTTTTCCCACCCCAGTAATTCTTGCACCACAGCACACCATCTCCAAAGTCAAGCAATACTCTGCATACGTTTTGACAAGTAGGTTACTTCAGTTCAAATACAACTTCCCTCCATAACATAGCTGGCCTTTGAAAACCAATCAATATGGAAACGTCGACCTCATTTAAGTCGTGCACACGCTGCACAAAAGCCAGGCCCGGGGTTCGTCGTAAGTGTTTATCTAGGGAAATGGAAATGGTAAAAAATGATCATGGTGCTAAGATAGGGTATAATGAGCATTCCCTTGGTGCACATGAAGGTGGACAGAATGTATCTAAAAGTGCACGGCTCTAGTAGTTTAATAGAAAGGAGCTTAGACCTGCTTTGAAAACAGCAAAAGGCCTTGCGTGACCTAGTTATTCAGTCCCTGCGGTGGGTTTTTTAGTAGCTATACTGACAGCTCTGTTTTTAGCCGCTTCACTTCCTGTATAACTCTCACCATGGCTGTACCTATCCGCGGCCCACTCATGTATTATCTGGTTTCAGTTTGCAGGTGACACGAGCTGCATGTGCAGTCTGTCCACACGTTGGAGGTCTATTTTTTAGCGGGGGGAAGGTGCCTGTGTGTGTGTGTGTGTGCGCGCGCTTGTGTGGGCTGGACATGTAGAGCAGGATTCGTCGAAAGGTAAACATGGTACTGAGAAAGAGGTATTGGGGGAGAGAGCATTGAGGTCAGGACTGGGCAGGTGCAGCTTGTGTGTCAGAGCTGAGATCACCGGATCACGTCTGCGCAAAGAGACGCAGCGCATTCGTCATTATGCAACGTGACAAATGTGGCCTGCAAATATCACAGCTCATTTACAGTACACATCCTGTCATCAGAGGTGGGTATAGTGGCCAAAATGTTTACATTCAAGTTATTTTACTCATGTAGAGAAAAGAAGTGACCCAAATAATCACTCAAGTAAAAGGAAAAAAAGTACTTGGTGAAAATATGGCTTGTACAAGTAAATGTTACTGACTAGTGACTACACCTGCCTCTGTCTACTGTTAGAAAGAGCACAATGTACATATATAATTTGTCTTTCCTTCAATACGTTTGTTCAGTGGTGACGTCACAGCTCTAATTCCGGGTCCGCATAGTCCGGCAGATGTGTGAGAAACTGCAAAAAAACTCTATAATGCCACAATCAATATTTCTGAAACTCAACAGAGAGTTACTGAACATACTGATTTATCAGACTCATTAGCCAAAAATGCCGGACCTACTGCTATAAAAGTAACATCTACCAAAATCGCTTCATCCGGGTTTAGAGGAGAAAAATGCTAAGGGAAGCCCGGAAGTAGTGACTTTAATAAAGGTTATTTTTTTAGCAGTAGGTCCAGCATTTTTGCCGAATGAGTCTGAGAAATAAGTAGGTCCCGTCACTCTCTGTTGAGTTTCAGAAATAGTGATTTTTTTTTCTTTTTATGGGGGTTTTTCTGGCATATTTTCCGGTTTGCTAGGACCCGGAAGCGGATGTCGTGACGTCACACTTAACAAACTCTGTGCATAACTTCAAATCATAACAACGCTGCCCAAGAAGTGACTTCCTGTTTCGATCCAGCACGCGAAAATAACATGCAACATTACAAGAATATAATTAAATACACACATTTTTAGTGTTTTGTCTGTAAATAGTTAGAAAGAAAGTTGAACTAATGAATAAGAGGGTGCTTTTATTTTGGTGTGCTTGATTGAAACAGGAAGCCTTTTCTTGGGTGGCGTTGTTAGGATTTGAAGTTATGCACAGTCAATAAGCCAAATCAGCATTGTCAGTGCACATGCGTGGTAATGTTCCGGTCAAAGTTGACACCTGCCCAACAAAGCCCATTAAAACCAGACTAGTGGAACAACCGGCTCCACGTGGGCTTAATCAGTCTATGGATGTTCTCTCCAGAACATCATGACGAATGTATTAGTAAGTTTGACATATAGCTAACTAGTAATGCTATTTGCAACTAATGCGTTTATTTACTTAATACAACAACTGTTTTTTTATTTATTCATTGGTTTAGCAAGGGCCACGAGTTATTTTTCTCTTCCCAGTAACACTGTGTCCCCATTTCTTACAGAATTCTTTTAAAACATCGATTTTCAACGCTCAAAATATTCAATATCTGTGTCACACTCGGTCATGTTAACAGTTTAGGATACGATCTGGGTAGTCCTGACCTTTAACCTTGACCAGCATGCATTGCGCTCGGTGAAATGCTGAATCCGCTTACTATCTGTAAAGGTGTAGCCATTACCAAAGTTTTGAGTGTTTCTGCCCACAAGATCACAGGTGGGCCCCCAATAATTATTACTCACTTTATTCAAAGGAAAATGCTAGGATACCTACATAAAGATGGTAGCACTTTCCTTTAGAGCACTGTAAATTAATACTATGGTAATTGGATGGATATAGCATGCCTACTAAAAGTGAAATAACATGGTAATTATGGTAATGACATGCAGGAAAACACATATATTTTTTCCATGGTAATATTAGTACCCTTACCTTAACTCAGTATCAAGACTCTAAATTACCAGGAAACACTGCTTGTATTTTCTCGGTGATATTGTAGAAACAGGGCTGCAAAATTGTCATCCCTGCAGTATTCTTTTAAACTTGTTTTACATGTTTTCAACATAAGGAACTAATAATGTAACAAGACTATGAATCTATATACTGTGCGCACTGCATTAATAACCAGCGTGTGAGGAAAATCAAATACAAACATCAATATTACATGTCCTCCATAGTGTATCATAATACTTGTTCTTTTCACACACTATACTACGTGTTAAATAAAATATAGCAATGAGGTGTTGTTTACCGAGAAGGTGTGTGAGTGCAACAGCCTGCACTCCCTGAGAAAAGCAGAGGTGAAAGTGTGAGTGGGATGCGGCAGCTGTCATTTGTGGGATGTGATGAATGACAGACAGTGGGCAGAGAGGGGTTCATCCCAGAGCTATAGGCCCCCCCCCCCATCACTGACCTGCAGCGGTACCCAAGGGTGTGGGAGGAGAGGAAGAGCGGGAGGCCGACACAGGGACGTGACCCGCGGAGAGGGAAGAGACAGGAGAGCGGGAAAGACGTGGGACGACCCGTTTGAATTTCCCTCATCAGGGAGACCGAGGACACAACGGGAGGGCAGGTGGTGGGTGGCAGACTGGCAATTTGTTTCAGAATCATGTCACTCTTCACTACACCGTCACCACATCAGAAATCAAAGCGTTTATCCTCCAGGGCGGCGGCAGGGGAGTTTACTCACCAACTATCAAAGCTGCTTGTAAAATACCACTACTAGCAACCGCCATTGTGCACGCTTGGCTTTGGGAAGTATTTGTGATTTGTTGTTTGGATGGTGAAGCAATTGACAATAAACTGACTCCACGACAATCAAAACAATAGGACTGCAGGGGAGCCTTGAGGACCACGAGACTAAACCCGCTCTACAGTTTGGGAAACACTTGGCGATAGCTTATCATTACGCCGCTCGTCTCCATCACCATCTCGGCAGCAGAGCCATGACATTTTCCCTCTGAACCGTCATCGCCACCTGTTTGAGTTTCCATGAGCCGCGAGGACAAAGTGGGAGGGGCCCGGTGGGTGACGGAGCGAGAATCGAACCTCATCTATTTGTCATCCATCTCCTCCCCTTCTTCCCCTCCTTCCCCCCCCCTCCTTTTTCCCTTTCCCTTCCGCCTCTGTCCTGCCGTTCCCGGCTCCTCGTGGGAGTGGAGCGCGGGCAAACAAACAGAGGGAGATTGTTTATTTGCGCCAGTGGGGAATAACATTGCATTATTAACCTTGTATTACCTTGCCTCTGGTTACTTCAACCCACTAATTTATTACCGAGAACATGGTGTAATGATTCCTTCTCTCTTCTGGATCCGTCTGCGTGACACGGTGACAGTGTCAGCGGGAGCAAAACCACCTCCATCTCCAGCAACACGCCAAACGCACACACACACACACACACACACACACACACACACACACGCTCAACTTCAGAGTGCGTAGGAACAGGCAGTATACATCTGAGAGCTACATTATACATAAATACATACAGCGCAAATAGACAGTGCAGAAGGAGGCAGCTTGAGTGGAGATTATTAGCTTGCGGTGCCAGATGTGCCACCCCCTCACAAACATGCCGGGCCTCATCCTTGTCCTCAACAATCACAGGAAGTTGGTCCACCGCGCTTCTCATCTGCCAAAGTAAGGAGTGTTTTACTAAATTAAGGAGTTCAACCGCGCAGACATGAAGGAGAGCTCGTCATATGCAAAAACAAAACAAAACACAAAGCTACCCTAGTTTCTTCAAAGGGCATTACATAAATCTTGCTGAAGTACTGTATATTGCCCTGTTTAACTTAACTTAAAGCAGTACTAAGTAACTCATGCCCTTAGAGGCCATAAGCGCCACTGCAGGTGTCGTAATGTGTTGCGTTTTCTTTACTCTAATTGTCCGTGAGAGTAAATACTAAGCTGACAGAAAAGACAAAGGGAGAGAGGGATATCGTACATCCAATTACACATCGGAGATATTTTTTTTTCACTAATCCGCAGTTAGCTTTGCCCGTTAGCCTGTTAGCATCTTCTTCATGATTCCATTAGTGTGTATTGGTGATTCCACCCGGTGGCAGCGAAGTTGCAATTGTGGTTTTCTGGCCAGAGACATCAGGGGGCAATGAAAGACCCCCCAATCTTCCCATCAACACTTGTATTACCCCCTGAGGAACTACGAAAAAGATTTATTAAGGTAAACAAGTTACGCAGTACTGCTTTAAATGCCAATCATCCAGCAGCAAATGTCAACAACAGCTCTCAACCTGTACTGTATTTACAATAGAGAGATTCAAGGACTGAAACCCATGACACCATCATGCAGCAGGCATTTACAATTCTTCTACTTGCCCTTTCTAAGTACAAAAAAAAAAAAAATGTTGCTGCAAGTGCTTTTTATAACTTCAAACATGACTAAATTCTCCAATAACCCACACAGTTAATACAGACTGAAAATTACCACGCAGGGGGACTGCCGAGATCACGAGCGGAGCCCGTGCAGCTGGAGTTGACAGATTTTTTATTTTATTTTTACACCCCGGTCTCTGCGGGTTAAGTGGCAGAAAGGCGTTTGGAAAAGCCAGCGGTGCGCCTGACACCCTCACAGCAGCAGCCGCGGCAGCAGCAGAAACAGACTTGTCGTGTGTGGACCAAGCCCTGGGCGTGGACCCGCTGGAGGTACGTTTTTGCAAGACAGCCCCCACACCGAGGTGATAATTAGCCCACGCTGTATAAGCCGCTTGATTCAACACATGGGCTCGACGTCAGGCACCCTTTTGTTCAGAAGCATGAGCTGCCTGTTTGTCTCACAGCGAGGAGTTTGGTTTAGTGGGCGGGTCTGTGGGCGTGCAGTGGGAGGGTGCGGACAGGGGCACCGAGTTCTACACTGACGCTATAGGTGAGGCTTGAACAGAATAATAAGAACTGCGAGTTACCTATTTGCAGTAGACATACAGCATCATGGAAATAATACGAATGTGCAGAACCAGACAGTAAGGAGCGAGATATGGGTTGGTCGGGATTTTGAATTGGCCTGTACGTAGCTCCCTCCAACTTTGCAATTCAGGCCGCTACCAGAGCTTCAACTTGCCCACCTCTAGAGAGTGTGATTACTTTCTATAGCATTGTTTAGTAGTAGTAGTTGACAGGGTAGCGATGCAATGAACCACTGAGAACTCCTGCACAAAAGGAAGAAGGATCACGTGTGTCCATGACAAGTATTTCTGTATGTCTTTGCTGGTGCAACGTCACCATCTAACAGATCTGCAGTACCTCATACATGTTCGTCATGCTAACCTGGCATGCCAGATGGTACTGTGTCACCCAAACAAATGAGAGACCACCCACTCCATCCAGTCAGAGCAACGCCTTGAGATTAGTAATCACCGGACTAAAATGGCAAGTTGAGCTACTGTTCTCAAACCAAGGCTAACATGCTCAAAACGCGTCGACATTTATACAGATAACAAAACATGTGTGTCTCTTGTGGAAGGTTTTCACACCTTCTCACTCACCGTCTCCAGATGTGTTAAACTCCCCCCCCCCCCCCCCACACTCCACTCCTCCCTCCCATGACCCATAGGATTGAAGGTGCTACAGGGCTGAAGCATCACCACCGCAAGTTCCCCCAGGGGAGTCGGTGAATAACACCGCGCTCACGTCTGCACTCCTATATAACTCGCTTTGACACGCGCAGGGCAAGAAGCTCACACTCATCGGAAAAGGGGCCCCCACAAAAAGACACATCGCCACTCACGCACCGGCCCCTGCCCCTCCTCCTCCTCCTCGCACACGCGTGAAGAAGAGCTGGAAGCTGACGAGAACCAGGGGGAAGCAAGAGGCCGCATTGATTTTTGCTTTATCGTTTCAAAAACCTGTTTTCAGGGGAAGAAATCTGCCGCTAAATTATTAATCTCTTCATTCAATTTTGATGGCTTTCTCTCGGACGAAAACTGTTCCTGAGTGACGAGCGCCTGCTGTCTTTCCTTCACCTCCTGGCAGGACGCTAGACTGTTTTGCATCCGCTACTAAGGCAATATTGCGGTTTTATGCCTTTTGTGTTAGGAATTTATGTGTGTTGTGCTCGGTCTGTGTAGAAAAGGAGAAAACAGTATAAACGTATTTCTGATAATGATAAGTCAATGTGTCACATTGATGGTAATCTCCAAGAAAAAAGGGAATTTCAAATTTCAAACTAACCACACAACCAACTTTGTGTGGCTTTAATAACATTTGCTCGTGAAACATGCTTTATTTTTATCCTAATGCCAGTACCACGGTGCTTTGGCTATTGTGATGCATTATTTGTCTTGCTGTAGTTGTACTTTTTACAAACAATTGTGGCAAACAAGTTAGATGTCTTTCACTTGTTAGGAAAACTATAGCAGATTCATTGTGAAGAGCGCCTGCCTATCAGCTGGGTCCCTCTGCTGTCTGTCTTTCACCTCCCGTCTCAGAGTGCATCCTCCCTGGCCTGTGTGGGAGTGTGTGTGTGCGGCTGCAGAAGGAATAGGAGAATTAGATCATGTAATGGGAGCTGTTGGCAGTGTGACTGAATTGGCTAACTATAGCCAACAACATTACACAGTGTCCATCTGGGGCCTAGCGTGTCCTCCCTCTGCTCTTCTTTGTGTACTCGTCAGAATCGCACATGTGAAGGACTCCCAAACCTAGTTCAGTCTGGGACTAGGTCCAAAATGCTGAGAATATTGATAAGGAAACAAACTCACGAAAGCTTTTTATTGAGCTTTTAACATTTCAAATTTAGATTCAAATTTCCCATGGTAAAATGGTCTATTCACAAGTTCTGCCGCCATGCAAAAACAAGAATAACTAAATATTTGCCTCACATTTACCACAATATTTACATGTTTTCAAACCGTGTCCCATTAATTTTTTTTCTTTCCCGTCATTTTTGAATTGTGCATTTGCTTTATATTTATTTGCGCTCGTTTCCTTTGACTGGAAGAAGAATGAAAGGAAGTGTCACTCTCTGAAGTCTGCAAAGTGAGATGCTGTCCCTTCTGTCCTGTGTCCACCACTGGCAGCTCGCCCGGAGAGGACAGAGCCGAGCCAGCCAATCTGCGCTCCTGCCCCCTCTCACCCGGGCAGCTGTGGCCTCCATGTGTGCGGGAGAATGTGGGCACCGGGCAGATGCTCTGAGGGAGGTGAGGCGGGTAGAGGTGGTCGCGGACAGGAGGGCAGCAGGTACTTTCACTGGCTTTGAGCTTGGACTTTAAAATCAGAAGAGAAGGTCATGATCAGAAATGTCATGTGCTTGTAAGATGCTGTATGGATTTGTTTATCTTGGTTTGGAACTGGCAGTAGTAGCAGCAGCAGCCGCAGAAGTAGATTATTTGTCAGTGGGTTGACTGCATAAAGCATTCAAACATGAGCAGTCAATATCTACAGTAGAGTTGTAAAAAAAATCACGGTGTGTTTTGTGATTTGGAGCTATAAAACACACTGACGGTGTGTGCGGATCATGAAGAAGCTCTGAAGAGGAAAGAAAACGAAAAGTCTCAGAAAAAGAAAGAATGAAAGGGAGAGGATAATGGCCAAGCAGTAATAGCACAAGGCTCCCAGGCAAAGATGAAATATTTGCAATTCCACTGGGTCCCTGGGCTGCGGGCTCTCACTCCATTTGTATGGAAATGAGTTTGTCTTTCTGTTTCTGAGTGCAGAGGAGACCAAAGGGAGTGAGAGAGAGAAAGAGGTGGGCAAACGTACCGACTGTCAAGGATATTGTGATTCCTGCCAATGCTGTTGAAAGTCTGGGCCCCTCCTCAGCACATATGGATAAAATAAATCTATGTGTTTATGACGGCCTGATCTATGCAGCTGTCTCACTGGGAGCTGCTCCGTCTGCTCTAAGCCCTTTGTCTGTTATTGACAATTTCTGTTTTTGTGAAGCTCACTTTCTATTTCTGCCTGTGCCATCCTGGGGTCTGGGCCCACAGCTGGGACTGCTCTGATCCAGCCCGGGCGCTCTGCTTTCTGCCAGATAATTAGCAGATGCTGTGGAAGGCCTCTGTTTTGCTCTTTCAGCTGTTCCACAGTGAGAGTCTGAGTGCGTTCAGTGAGGGAGCCTGCCACTCATGTGCTCACAGCCAGCTGCTCATCTCTACTCCAAACAAATTTAATGTAACAATCTTATAACTCTTTCAGGGAAGACTGGAAATACCAGATAGAGCTTGCACAATGTGCAGTGCATTGTCAATACTCTCTTTTGAAACTTCTCGTAACAATAATTATGAACGGGATACTGTCTGGATGGAGTTTCATCTTCTTAAAAGCCTGTAGTTGTTGGGAAATGTTATGTTTATCCATGATCCAGGAAGGAATATAGATTTAGTAGTTTGTACTAGTCTCATGGAGCTATAGCTTTAGTTGTTGTTTGCTCTTGGTAGTCGGTGCAGACGTTTTGCCTCTCATCCAAGACACTTTGTGCTGTTTCAAAGGAGTGCGGACAATTCCTTGTATGCAGAACTAAGTAACTCGTGCCCCTAGAGGCCATAAGCGCCACTGCAGGTGTCGCATGTTGTAGTTTTTTACTCATTAATTGTCCGTGAGCGTAAATACTACTCTGACAGAAAAGACAAAAGGAGAGATGGATAATGTACATCCAATAACACAATGGAGATATTTTTTTTCACTCAAACTTGGCTGTTAAGTACTGTTTAAGTGGCGCTAGCCCGAAGTTAGCTTTGCCGTTAGCCTGTTAGCTTCTTCGTGATTCCATTAGTGTGTATTGGGGCCTCCGGGTCAGAGCAGGGAAAGTTGCAACCATGGTTTTCCCCCAAGTATCCCATTAACACTTCTATTATCCCCCAGAGGGACTACGAAAAGGATTTATTAAGATAAACTAGTTTCTTCTTTAATCTACCACTTGATGGTTTGTCGGCTTAATTGCCTTTGTCTATGATGGAAAACTCCTGTGACTGAAAGTTTGCAATTTTTTGACATTTTTTTCTTTTTTCAAAATTGGCCATTAGTATAGTTTTTTATATGACATATGCAATAGTTTTTTTTTTTTATTAGATGACATATACTTCAGGTAACGAGAAGCTATAGTTGAACAAGCCTCTACACTCATGGCGCTGACAGCCAGACGGACAAAGGGACATCAAACTAATCATTGTTTGTTTGAATGTGTGTAATGCACTCAAAGCCACTATTAACATAAAACATTGCACTGCATGCTTCTCTAATTCTCTCATAGTCATCCCTTCTGCCATCATACACTTCTCAGTATTCCATCCCTCTCCCCTTTGCTTCCTTCCCTAACCTCCTCCCTCCTCTCTCCTCCTCTTCCTCTGTCCTTGTGTGAGTCAGAGCTGCCAGCCACAAGTCTCTGAGTCACGGCCGGGCTCTTGTGAGATGGACCCTGCTGTTGTCAGAGAGGCCACAGACATCAGATATGAGAGATGGGAAACGAGAGTGCAAATGCACACACGCACACACACACACACGCACACACACACGTACACACACACACACACACACACACACACACACACACACGCACACACACACACCAGTTATATCGGTCTAACAAGAACACTGCGGGATGAATAAATTTAGCACTGGAGCCAAGCACTTGTCTCTCACAATAAGTGTTTTCTGCTCCGGCTGCTGCTGCTGCTGCACTGAACTGCAGAAGGTACACAGGGGTTTTGAGGTAAACTTTAGGAGGAAAAGAGAAGTTTTCACTCTCAAACTAAGTGTATCCATCTGAGAGAAAGGCACATTCGAAAAATGCACTGTGTTTTTTCTGTCAGTGGATGCAACTCCAGGTTGGACAACTATACTCTTAGCCTCCAGGGGGGGCTGAATAAACAATTCCCGCAAAATGGGGCAAAAATCAAAATAGCAATGTAGAAGAAAGGACAAAAACATTTCATCCGGTGCAGTATGTATTTGGGCTTGTGGAAAATCCTTGACTGAATGAATAAATTGATTTCGCACTGTGCAACTTTTCACGCAATAGAGAGCATAAAACATTAATTTCACTACGGGTGGTTTTATTCAGGAAACAAACAAACAAACATGGCTTTACCGTGAGCGAACTCGCCTCTCCACAGACCTGACTCGTAGCTTTGTTTGGAAAAGTACATTAGCAGCTTGTCTCCATGGAGAACAAGCTGTACCAATTTGTAATAACTTGTACCTATGTCATACACACCCAATAGAATAATGTGTGTTAGTAGTGTATAGGTGCATACGACCCAAACGGTAACCTAAAGCCCTAACCCTAAGAGTCTTATGTCTTAGTACAGTAATATACATATACAGTATGTAAAAGTTATTACAAATGGTTATAAAGCAGATTACATTGTACTAAATGTAGTTGCTTTTAAGTGCAATATATCACGGTGGTGTAAAATAGTGTGTCACGACTTTGTTTTGAGCATAGACATAGGACATTAGGTTATCTTCCAATAAGAATAAAAAAAGATAAACAAAGCAATAAAGCAAAAGTTGATGGTGTTTGGCAGGGCATTACGAGCATGTGTGGTATTTTTTTCACTTTTACAACACTGGATTTCCTCATGGGAATAGGTTGAGCGCAGAGTAGTCTAGTGCTCCTAACCCCTCTAGACCAGTGGTTCTCAATATCACAAGCTGCGACCAAAATAGAATTGTAATAGTTATACACAATGTAAAAAAGTGCATCTTCCTTACAAATTATTATTTAATACACCTAAAAAGCTGAAATAAGGATGAAAATGATTTTAAAAAAATACTCCTGAGAAGGGTATTGCGACCCACTTTTGGGTCCCGACCCACCAGTTGGGAACCACTGCTCTAGAGTCTAAACTATTTATTTGGTTTGGACAAGTCCCTTCACACTAAGAGGATAGATGTTTTTCTTAGAAAAACGTATTAACCTTTGCCTCTGTTTTTGTTGCGTTACTCAAGGGGCATAAATAGATCACACTGCTAAACCTCGAAGAACAAAATTATTTCTTTACACTACAAAAGGTAAACAAAAGCTAATTCTTGTATTGGTTTGGACAGTAAGGTTATTTTTTCGATAATAGTTTGTTGTTTCTATAGGAATAGGATCGCCCTCGGGTCTCTGTGAGGTAGAATCTGAGTAGAAAGCCCCATAGTAACAAAACATATTATTGCTCCTCATCGGTCTCAGCAAAATCTTCAACTAGTGGTTTCCATGCTGTTATTGCCAGCTGAGAATATCTCGAGTAACATTACAGGCCATCGGGAATAAAAACATCTCTATTATGTGTGATTTTGTGAACAGTACAAATTGCACATTGGAGAAAGCAGATGCACTGTGGCTGGATGTGTTTAGATTACACAACACAGCAAGAACACTGGAGAATAATATGCTTTTAGCTCTCAAAGACTACATTGTCTCACTCCAGACTTCACAGCACATGACTGCTACTATGCTTATTATGTCCATGTGTTACTGTCTGACACTCTTCCCAGCACAAAGCCACTAGTGTTTTGATGCTTATGACTCACAGCTCCTGCTACATCTTACATACAATCCCCAAAAAGATTAGCACAAAGAAAGAATTGTAAATAAAAACAACGGTTGTAGAAGCATAAACAGAGATATTTCATTTCATAACATGTTACTCTTTTGGATTCAACAAGGGGAATGGTTGGAGAGGAATGGTTATGTCAGCAAAAGTTGACTTTTTTGTGGGAATCAGTCTTACTAACTTGTTTTCTTTTAGTAATCAAACCTTATTTTTTGTACCACAGAATCCTGCTAAATGTGAAGAAAACAAAACAGACCAGACATTATGACAGTCTGATATGCTTTCCTGGGCGTCTAATAAACATGATTATCTGTTTTAAAATCCTTTAATGATTTGAAAACGCAAAGAAAAACGGGCGTCCTAGCTTTAGATCTGTTACAGTCAGTTTTGAAATGCAGAGATTTGGCCTTGTATTTTAATGTGGTCTGGCTACGCACATATGGGAATACTAATGGCATTTGTTTGGTCGAGAAGACTAGAATTTGAGGGAGAGGGATTTTACACAGTAAAGCCGTAAGTGTGCACAATGCAATCAACACAGCAAAAACGGAGGCATTTCCAAGTGAAGATCAAAGAACTTTACCTTGCTGATTAGGATGCAGCAAAGCTCAAGTTGAGAATTGGAATGAGGCTAACGCAGGAGGATTTGCGACGTGACTTGTTAAAGTTCACAACAAGACCACAATAACCAGGGATTAGGATGGAGAGAGCTGGTGTGGAAGACTTGTGGAAGGTATTCATGTATGACAGAAATAGATCGCCGATGGCTTCAGAGGATACAAGCTGCTGAACTGATTTGTTGCTGGAGCTTCCTACATATGGGTTTACAAATAGGGTAGGTAAACCCAGTGGTATTTTCTGTATTCCAATTAATACTTCACACCGCACTGCAATACAGACATAGACTTCAAAGCAAGGGTGTTTCCAACCAATCATTTTAGTTTAGTTCATTTTTGTTCAAGAATACCATCAGATGTATGGAATAATACATACGTTATTTGTTGTGTTAAAGATGTAACATTTAAGAGGGCTGATCTATTGTTAGTTGGCACTAACATCACTTGGTTCTGCTTACGAAGATCCCCAAATGGATAGTGTATACAACCACATACATCTCCACTTAAAGAAAGGAAAAAATCATGAATCCTCTGCTTTGTTCTATGGGGCCATTTGCCTGTACCAGCCCGCAGAGTCTGCCTTTATCTCTGTGGCAACGGCCCGAGGTGATGGTCAAGAGCTATTGATCTCTGGAGGTGAGAGTTCACAGGGGCAGTCCTGCCAGGGGCAGAGGTCAGAGCAGAGCGGGTCAAGTGAGATTGAATGTGCCCGCCTTGTTGCCAGGAGCTATGGGGTGAGTTGGGCTCAGTTCTTTAGGATGACCTGAACTGATCAATACAGCTCAACATCCGTCAATGCACACCTGATTTGTCATTAGATTTTCAAATTTGTTGTTGGTGCATATTACTCCCTTCAAGACAGAGAAGCCAACATACAGAGGCATGCGCTACACTCCAGCATTGATTTTGGATGGCAATCATCTTGACCCACAGCGAGGGGTCTGGCGGGGGCACCGGTCGTCGTCAATAGTGAACAATGGTTGCTGATTTGGTGCTGTTTTCAGTGCATATACAGCTCCCAACTAAACTCCATCGCTCATCAGCTGGGTCATGGGGCATTTGTGGATTTGCATGGATAGACACTTTTCATCAAAACCTTTTACCTTTTCAACCTTTAAGAAATGCTTACTCCAATGCCCCTTTACAAGCATCAGCAATTCCCATTTAAATACATGGCTGGGATTATGCTAAGCCCCTGTCGGTTTATATGTGAAGTTTTGGCACCTATTCTGCAGTCCAAACTTCCTCAGACAGTAGTGATGTCATTGGGATTTAGCTGTCCTAAAGTTGCCGCAGAGAGCCTGTTAGTTTTGGCTCGGAGCAGGGAAGAGCGGCCGGAAACGCGAGGAGGGAATGTGGGAGGTTGTATTTGTGTTCGACAAAAAGAGACTGACACACAGAAGAGAGAAGAGGTTATACCAGTCTGTGTGCATGGCGCATTTATGGTTTAAAAGTCATTGAGAGAGCAGAAAGTAAGAGGACACAGAGTCTCACAGATGAATCACACATGTTAGTATGCAGGAAAAAATGTAAATATGGCCATTATCTCATTAGTGCACAAAGATACATGTGATTCATTGAAAATAATATGCTGCATATACATGGTTTACATTGGTCAGCACGGCACCTTTATTTTCCATCATAGTGGTCTCTAGGATGCTCCAGGATCAGTTGTTTGGATGGTTTTCACTGCTCTCACCAGAAAACCTACAAAACAATTGATCCCGGAGAATTGTCGAGACCACTGTGATGGAATGTAAAGGCGCCAGCGGCTTTGTCACTACAATTTCAATTACAAACAAAAATCGACATTTTTTTTTCACATAAAAACTTGCATAGTGCACCTTTAAAGGGATATTTCAGGATTTTTGACATAGGGCCTCATATCCTAGTTATGATTTCTGGAGATGTATATGTTTTTTTATTCATGCAGTCCTTATATTTGAAGAGTTTAGTGGCGCTAGGCTAGTGCAAGGATAGTGCATGTCTATGGTAACTAGTAGCCTGCATTAACAACAGTCCGTGCACCTGAGCAAATCACTTATAACAAATAATTTTTGAAATATAACCATTTTGCATTTAAAAGAACTTATATTTCAACGTCAGCTTCCTGGTTGTAAGCTACTCAGCAGTGGAGTGATCTGCTAGGTTACCGGATCTACAGTAGCTTGTTTACCTGCGGCCAGCATTACTACACGTGGAATTCACAAAGGAGCTTTCTACAAATCAGATATGGTAACTTTAGGGGACTACTCGATGATTTTGAAGAGGTTTTTAATGCAGGCTACTAGTTACCATAGACATGCGCTAGCCTAGCACTAGCCTAGCACTAGCCTAGCACTAGCCTAGCACTAGCCTAGCACTAGCCTAGCACCACTAAACTCTTCAAATATAAGAACTGCAAGAATTTAAAAAAAAGAAGAAGAAATCTCCAGAAATCAACAACAGCAACAACTAAATTTGACATCTGAGAAGGGTAGGGGTGGGTATAGACTATAGAGGAACACGTTTTCCTTTTAATAAAATGTACTTTTTTTAAATTTGTATATAAATGTAAATACTGTCTGTAAATATTGTGAACTGTATTTTTTTATGCTTTTTGTAGTGTTTTGTATTTGTCTGTCTTGGGGACTGCAGATGGAAATTAGCTCCAAGAGCTAAAGTCTGGTACAAAGCATCTTTTCATGCTGATTAATGCTCCTGTACATGTCCCTATCAAATAAATAAAAATAAACTAAACTCTGTGTCAAAAGTCCTGAAATATCCCTTTAAGTTGAATATTGTACAGCCACTTTTTAACTGATTGACTGTAAATCTATATGTATAATATATATAATGTATATTCATGCACATTTCTTTAGCACAGTTACCAACGAACCAAATCAGGAACCCGCAGGCCCACACTAGCGCAAAAAGTATCCCACCCCACACCTCCAGAATGACATTTTTATGTGACAAATTCACACTGTACTTGAGTCACATGCACCGCTGCGGACATCTACCTTTCCCGATTCTTTCTCTGTGTATAATTCGTTTCTGCTGGGCCCCCTCCTCTATCCTTGCGCTGCCTGTCACTGCGAGGTGTGTGTAGGCAGCATTGTGATAGGAATAGATGTTCCCCCTAAGCGAGACCTGCAACAGCCATTTGAAAAAAAAAAAAAGAATCAGCCTAATGGAGAACAGTAGGTAAGGAGTGGGCAGCGTGTACTTTAGATTTTTTTTCCTTCTTGCACTATTCTTTTCACCCACTGTCTGTCATTTGCGCTAGATCTCTCCGTTTTTTGGCCCCCTCTGCCTACAGTCCACATGCTCCTCTGAAGTGTGCCCCCCTCCCTCTCTCGCATTGGTCTGTCTATATCTGCGTCTATCTCGCACGCCCCCGATCTCCATGTTGCTCTGTTTTTCTTTCACTTTTCTTTCTTTTTTATCTGGCCGCACACACATTCCTCTCCTCCCACATTCGAAATTCGCACTAAGTGATTCCAAGTGTCTGGGCCCTGTGCCTCCCCGAGCAGCCACCACACAGACATGCCGAGCATAAAAATATGTATGCAGCGGGGAGCACAGGTATCACTGTGTACAGCCAGGTAAACAAAAGGCAGACAGCTCCACGCATGTTAATTTCACGTACGTCATCAAAGTAATAGTGGTACTCCAATCTTCAAGTGTTTTAATGGGTTTCTCTTTTCTGTTTACTTCGGTATGATTCAATATCCTTGACCTGGTTTTCCTCCTTCATTGTGTTGTAAAAGCATACGTTTGTGAAGAAGACCGTTGTGTGCTGTGCATCTAATGTACTGCAACCGCTTTCCCACCTTTTCTTTCAGGAAATACTGTGTGGATTTCTATTAAGGCTGAAATGGACGTCTTATACAAGCGCTATGGTTGTGCTGTACTGAAAATCAAGTCCTATACTCCTGTTTAACACCGTGCAAGCCTGACGCAGAAAGCAATAACAAACAAAACATATATAATTAAAAGCTAATATTAGTGCTGTCTAGACGCTGGAGTTTCTGTTCTTTGCCAAATTACACTGTCTAAAATGTTATTTCGTAAATTGAAGCCTGCAGCAAACAAATATATTAAAAGACTAGCTTTATTTTCTCTTATCAGATTAAATGTCATGTTTTTCATTTGCCAAATGTCTTTTTGAGCTGAAAAAATAAATAAATATATATATATATATATATTAATGCCGAAACAGTAATTTGTGTCACCGTCTTGCATCATGCCGCCTCTCCGTGTGTGCGCCTTTTCTATTCTTTAACACATCAATAATTCAGCCATGAAGTTTGAAGATAAATTATTCAAATAATGATGTCAAACACAAACACACTGGGCCTTTAGCCTGTACCCTATTTGTTAAAAGAGGAGGGAAAGCCTGGTGGTCTCGCTCTCAGTCAGATGCTTTCTAACCGAGAGAACTTTGAAATATTTTTAACCACGCTGGTTTTTGTACATCAGCCCTTAAAACTGGAAGCATTTTCAGTGCATGGACTGGCTCAAGAGCCTTTAAATCAAGCTCTGGAGCTCTGTGGAGGCTCTGCCTGCCCCACGAGAGCAGGGCTTCCCGCCTTTTTGTCCTTTTAAGGAACAGGCTTCGTAGGAAAAGATTGAGCAGCCATGTACGTTTCACAGACGACTCAGGACCTTTACTATGAATGTGGCTGAATGGAGCACTGGCTATCTCTTGTATATTATATCTATGACGACAACACAACACATACAAAGCTTCTTCCTTGACCTGAGTAATAGCATTGTTTGAATGACATTATGAGGCTTTAAAATGGAACAAAACACACACTGCGATTTCTTCTCCTTTAAGCTTTGTCTTGTAGTGGAGTAAAAGTAAAAAGTTCTCAACAAATACAAAGTCAAGTACTTTGAAAACGAAACAAAAAACAAACTCAAGAATAGTACTTTCGAAAATATACTTCTGACCACCTGTTAGTATCTATTATTATGTATGGGATGTGAAAGTAAATGACTGGTATGAATGGTATGAATGGTAAAATTCTATTACCAGTGTTTTTCAACTGGTGGGTTGGGACCCAAAAAAAGGGGTCTGAGATGACTTTGAGAAAATATTGCATTTCCATACTGTACTAGTTAACAGAGTAAAAATAGAACAGTATTTCTATCTGACGTTAACATGAAACATTTTGTTCGGGTCATGGCTTGTGATAACACAGTGACGATGTTCTTCAATTCCCGAAGCTACACCTGCCCCAAAGCACTGGACAAAAGTGAAGTAGTTTAGTTTCTATAACTCACAACAATCTGAACAGTGAAATGATGGTTGGGCTTAAAACGCGACACGAGGGCATGACCTTATGTTTGAGCTTTTGAAAAGAAAACATTCCTCGAGCATGCATGAAACAAAACCTCTCTATCTATTACAACCTTAAGTTTTATGTTGCACAAATGCAAACAAATTCCTAGTTTGTGAATGTATTCCTTCACTGGCGATGCATTTACCCCTTAACTGGAAATCTTGAATTATTTATGACACTACATCATCGCAAGATTAAACCAGTGTCTTGAAAGAAGTGCGCTTCGACTATTTTGCTTATAATTTTGCACATTGATACCTCAAAACCCTGTCTGAGACTCTCGCACAATACTGCCGAATACATTAAGTCACGTCTAACTTCTCAGGCCCATTCTCTGTGCCTTCATCCGCGTTCAATTCTCCTTTCATTCCCCCTTGTCACCTAGATTACATGCATGCAAAGCGAGGCACTTCTGTTTGAATGAGACAACACAGGGACAAGGATAAGTAGTGGTGGCTGAAAAGGGGATTTCGTTTGCCTATCCACTCTGCGCACAATGCCAGCCAGCAATCCTACAAAACTAATCCCGTCGCTGCTTAAACTCGAGGTGTAAAAAAAAAAAAAAGAAAAAAAAAAAAAAACATTGTGAAGAAGAAAGGCAAACCGAACTGTCACTCCACTCCTTTCTATGCAGTTTCCGACATAAAGTCATCGCTAGCATGAGTCACAGGCCATTACTGTATTATCTAGCCCCTGGGTCTATTTAGAAGCACACTCCCTGCTTAACGACCGCTCAGACTAATCATTGGATTCAACATGATGGTAATTAAGATTTGTCAATAATATGCCGGCTCAATCAGTAATTCAGAATGTGTGATTATAGGCATGGCCATGAGCAGTAAACGATGTGTTATACCTGTTTTGAGGCCAAATCAAGCGGCAGACGGAAGGGAAAGCAACCACTCCAAGTCACAATCCTGCTCTGGCACGGAAGAGAAAAATCAAAAAGACTCATGCGCATGTGGTGTAGAGTTGACAGTAGGATCAGGCTGATTTGGGAAGAAAGTGCAAGAGATATTTCAAGAATAGCAGAAAGAACATTGGCATTTATTGAAGCCTGTTTGAAGAATAGACCAGTGTTGCCAAAGATTACTTGAAAAAGTAATTTCATTACTGATCAAAATTACTGATTGAAATTTCTGATTTGTCTTTTTTTTTTAAAGTAAGCTAGCTACCTTACTGATTACTTGATTTTAAAAGTAACTAAGTTAGATTGCAAGTTACTTTATTAGTTACATTCCGCAGCTGCCTCAAAATACAAATGACATCCGGTTCTCCACTCCAAGGTACACATGAAAAAAAGAAGCATATATTTCTCCTAAGGAGCAGACAGAATGACAGAATAGTAACTCACAATGACTTAGAAAAGAAACTTTAATCTTATTACTGGTCTGGAAAAAGTGATGCGTTAGATTACTTGTTACTGGAAAAAAAAGTAATCAGATTAGAGTAATGCATTACTAAGTAGCTTGTTACTGGCATCACTGGCTATCACCCATTAGTTCTCACAAGCCACAGATACGTTAGGCATAAAGAACCTATATAATGTGAAACTGGCTTTTAATCATGTTTTAATGTTACATCCTAATCGAAAAGTGGAGTGGTGTTTTGTTTGCGCATGTTTCAGTGATTCTGCATATTCAGTCCGTTCCTCGTTTCTGCAATAAAAACATCAGCCCACACTCCGATATACATCACACGGAGAAATCCACGAAGCCCCTCGTTTAATTTCTGTTCTTCTGTGCTGGACATTGGAGCAACACAGGAGGAATGCACCCTCTACAGACATTAAATGAAATCACATAAAAAAAATATTTGTATAACTAGTGCTATTTTTGCTATTTTCGAAACATTATTTAAACAGCAAAAACTACCGAGGCTGAATAAAGTAGTCATAAAAGGTTGATAAAATGTAAAGCATAACATAGAAGCGTTAAATTCATTTTATTACAACATTGTGCAGTATGAACTTGATACATTACATATAACAACAAAAGGCAGTGATTGAACAGAGATATTTGCCGACAACCGACTGAAAATGGATGACCCACCAGTTGAGAACCTCTTACCATGTTTCAAATTTAGAAAGATGCAACTAAATCCTCATCTTCTCACGTGGTCATCCGGTACATTTCTGTTTACAATTACCAGATTGCTCACATCTTTAGTGGCTCTCTAATTCGCCTTGTGACTCAGTGTTCTGACCTCCTTAAGGTAGACTACAAACAGCATGGACATATTGGCGCATAGACTTTGCATTGTTGTTTGTTCACTGGAGGTGTGTTGTAGTGATTTGGTCACACTTTCCTTTACAGCACTGTAATAACATGGTAATAGGGATCATGATGGAGGGGTAATGCATTTTGATGCCCAGTTTCCACATGATTAAAGTGATCAAATGTTTTGATATTTCAAAACATTTTTTGGATATTTCAAAACATTTGAGTAAGTATTGCTCTCATAAGAAATTGGTCCGTTACTTAAACAGCACCCTTCGCTGGCAGCAAAGTCAAAGATATCAGCCACCTTTTATTTTAGCCAACAGCATGCTAACATATCAATGGCACTTTGATAAACCAATTTGCTGAACAGCTCAAAACAGGCACAGTGGCGAGTGTTTCAACACTAGAAAGAAGAAATGACCAAATTAAACAGGATTAACCAAAAGTGCATGGATGAAGCAATGCACTACTGCAGGCACTTCTTACAAGGGAAAAATGTTTACAGTTTTTATTCTGGGTTAGGTTTGTGCTTATTGCATATTAGTAATTACAGTGAATACTGACTTAGTCTTCATGTAGGTACGAGGCTGGAAAGTTATATGCCAGAGTAGAAGCAAAAGACCGTTCTAAAATAATAAGAGTGAAAGTTTTGCTGAAGCTACTTGTGAGATCAAAGTCCCCTAATTCCACAGTGAAGTAGTTTTGAGAAGTCCTCTCCTCCACAGGCACACAGACCTCCAGGGAGTGGGCTGAGGTGACACAGGCAGACGCAAACAGTGCCGGGCAGGTTAGAAGGGCCAAGCGTGGGATAGAAAGAGCCAGTGGGATAGTGCCCTGTGTAGGCACCAAACTTAACCTGCCCCCCTCAGCGATGGGCCTATCTGCTCACCCACGCACCCCACTGCCCCCCCGCCCCCCCTCCTCTTTTCCTCTCCCACATCTCTCAATTGTATTCACCAGCCTCGGCCCACACTCCAAAACTCCTCACCGAAACATGGAATAAAAGACTGTTTTTTGATACAGCGCTGGTGTGAAGGGGTATCGTGGTCAGATGTATCAAAAGTGGTTGGAGAAGGAACATAGCAGAGGTGGATGAGACGAGGGCATGTCAGTGTGATCCAAAACACTGCCAAAATATACCACATTTAGCTTTTTGGGTTTTCCCATTTTTTGTTGACTATTCTTGTAGTCGAACTTGTTTTCTGCATTTGACCATTCTACAGCCAGTGCTTTGGGTGAATGCAACCTGTCTGGAACAGTTTATTTTCCAGGTCATCAGACAGGATCGGAAAAAAAAAAGGCTAAACTATTACCTTTTTAAAGGTGAGCGCTGTGCACCAATAATGCTGATTCTGATTTGGAAAAAATAAAAAACAGTGCGCACAGGCTTTTGGATGGGCCAGTGTTTATTAAAGATTCATCCTTGCAGAAGGAGGCTGCGCATGGCTCTCCACAACACAGTACCAACCTGGTAATATTTCTAAATGTCAACAAGCACTTTCACATCAGGCTCTCTTACCTCGGCGCTCTACAAATAACTTGATCTAACTTGAACGAATGTGTCACTGTTTGTACTTGCTGAAACAACTTTGGAGTTTGGCACCAAAGTCACAAAAGCCCACTCTTAACACTGCAGGAACAGCGACGCATTCTTCCTCCAGGACACATGTTATAAAGAAACAGAAAAGTTTCGAAAGAGTATTTCCAATTCTAGAGTGTCTTGATGTTCCCGGAACCCTGGAAGCACCGACTTTAGTAGCCTAAATAATACTGTTTTAGCAGTAGCTGCAGCATTTTTGGCTAATGAGTCTGAGAAATAAGTAGGTTCGGTCACTCCCCGTTGAGTTTCAGAAATATTGATTGTTGTATTAAAGAGTTTTTAATGTTTTATTTCTCGCATATTAGCCAGTATGCTCGGACCCGGAAGCGTAAGTCGTGACGTCACTGTTAGAAGATAACATTAAATTGCAATTTATCATACTAGGTTAGGCTGTACAGTCGTACTATCTCTGTCATAGCCTCTGTGGTGCTCAGACTCTCAGCCACTGAATGCTTGCGTATCAGTATGACGCTCTGAGAGGGTATTTATCCCTTTTCTGTGGAAGCATGACCAGACTTGAATGGTAGGACTAGTGCAATGTCTCGAGTTCATGTCTCCGGGTCCCGTACCAATGGTAAATAAACTTCTCCTATATAAGACATCCAGACTGCTGCCTGTTTGTTCATCTATCCTAGAGTGTTGACCAACAAGTCAACACTGCACAGTTTCTCTGCGCAGAATGAAAACAGCTTTGTTTTCGTGTTGTAACTGATTTTATCTGGACTTCTCCAGCCCTATGTTAACAAATAGGAGAAAAGGGGCGGGCACAATTCATGGCAGCACCCACGCGAACTTCTGGAATAAGGTGAATAGATATTGAAAAGGTTAGTGCATAGATACAGACAGCAGCTCATCATAGAAGGGGGTGTGGCCTCGCCGAGGGGGAAAATAGAATCTTTGGGGAAACACAATTGTTCACTCTTTTAAGCCATTTCTGTCAAAATATAAACATATTTATCACATACAAATAAAGCCAAGTCTAAAATCGGATGTTTATTCACTGCAGATTGTTCAGTAGAAGCGGAAAAATGGCAGTCGTAGAATCCGTTCACTGTGCACATTTTGAACATGTCCAGGAAGTGACATTTGAGAGAAAATAGAACAGTGAGAACACTAGCTGGTAAACCTGTAAGAATCTGATACATTCCAGAACATGTTTGTAGGTCTAAACTACAGGGATAGCAAGATATAAATATAACAGAACACAATATAGGTGTTGTTTATATAGGATAAAATAATTCAAATTATGATTTTGATTCAATTGCTGGTGTTGTGTTGTCCTACAGTGAGGCAATTTGGTCACTAGAGTTGTGTAATACAATACAATCAAAGCAATTCAGTGGTTTCCAAATCTCATTACCTTGAACAGTCTTACCTTCAGTTTATTGTGCCACTGGACTAAACCCACTAGACACAAATGTCAGCCATATTTCACTCTTTTTAAACATAATAATCAACTATTTTCTGAGTGTGAACCCTGCAGAATGTTAGGGCTTTGTGCAGCCCCAGTGTCATTTTTGGTGTGAAAGTCACTGTGACTGTGCTCTGTGTTTTGTCCCGTCTCAGATGGAGTTTGAAGCTGCTCTAAAGAGAAGGTCAGGTTATGAGCTGTGCGGTTGATGTGGTCAGCAGTTCCTCCATCACTTCTGCACAAACACAAAGGCCACGAGAGTGCTATCAGCGGGGACAGCACCTCTCCACCTGCCCGCTTTATTCTGACCCGCGCCTGTGTCACCACATAAAGACGACAATGATTCAATTTAACAAGAAAGATTGAAAGGTATTGTGCTGTAGTGCATAATAAGGTGGTGTAGAGCATAATATAGTGATAAATAGTACAGTGGTATGCATGAGTATGGGCCCCACTTTAACTTATCCACATTGTACCATACTGTGGACTATAAACATAAATATATTTAATTGCAATTTTGTGTGAAAGACACACACTAAGTGACACACAATCGTGAAGTGAAATGAAATGTATGTATGATTTGGATTTTTTTTTTATAAATAAAAAACTGAAAAATGTAATGTGCAAAAGTATTGCCCCCCCCTTTCCTTTTAGTGCAATCAGTTGCGTTCAGAAGTTGCATGATGATTTCTGAATGATCACATGTTGACCCAATGACTAAATAGAGTCTACCTGTGCGTAATCTAATGTCAGTTCAAATACAGCTGCTCTGTGATGGTCTCAGAGGTCTGTTAAGAGACTATTGGGGAGCAGACAGCATTATGAAGTCCAAGAGCACACCAGACAGGTCCGGGATCAAGTTATTGAGAAGTATAAAGCTGGGTTAGGTTATAAAAAGATTTCCAAAGCTGTGAACATCTCTCAAAGTACTGTTAAATACACCATCCAGGAATGGAAAGAGTATGGCATCACTGCAAACCTACCAAGACCAGGCCGTCCTCCTCCATTTACTGACCGAACAAGGACAGCACTGACCAGAGCTGTTACCAAGAAGCCTATGATGACCCTGGATGAACTGCAGAGAGCTACAGCTCAGGTTGGGGAAACTGTCCACAGAACAACTATTAGTCGCACACTGCACAAATCTGGCCTTTATGGCAGAGTGGCCAGAACAGTGGCTAAAAGAAAACTATAAGAAGTCCCGTTTGCTGTTTGCCAGAAGCCACATGGAGGCCACATGGTGTCTTCTTATGGGTTTCTTTTAAAAATGCCATGCATTGTACGACTAATATTTGTCCTGTGTACAGTTCCCCCCACCTGAGCTGTGGCTCTCTGCAGTTCATCCAGGGTCATCATAGGCTTCTTGGTAACAGCTCTGGTCAGTGCTGTACTTGTTCGGTGCAATTAAATATATTTACGGGGGGGAAAAAAACATCATATAGTCTTAAGAAAATGGCAACAAGCAACTAAACGTAATATAAATTAAACCTTATTTTAAGCCAGCCCCCACAGTACCTGCATGTTACCTTCTGTGGGAATGTGTTATTTCAGCGCGACCAAAGTGGACCAACAGTGGAAAAGGTCAGTGCCATTAGGGAAACAGCCTGGAGCAACAGGGTGCTCTGAATTTAGCACAAGGCTCTGGAAATAAGCTGAAAAGTAAATGTTTGTCTTTATTATCCCTGATGAACTCCCCTCTGCATGTGATTACTAATTATCGGCTTATTGGATTCAACAGTGCGTCACGTCTCCCGTGTGCAGTCACCGGTGAGCACTTTACTTTCAGTCGGTGTCGTGTGGGATCCTCAGGTGGTCCTCTTAAACTGTGTGTGTGTGTCAGTGTACATGGTGAACTTTGGCATGTCCACTCGAATGGGTTTAATATTCTAAAAATGTCTTTTAAAAAAGGGCATTTCTTCAATTACCAGCAGTGTCAAAGGATGATAACAAGTTTTAAATACTACTACTAACTAAATATTGTGAGTAACCTCTCAGTTATACAGGATATTTCAGCCATAGACAAAACTTATTGAGCCATCATCTGTTAGACTTTTCACCTCCAGCCTTATAGGGAAACCTTTTTTGTTTTGTTTTTTAGTTTACAGTTTGTTCAAGTTTTTACATTTTGAAGATGTAAGCAAGAATAATATAATATCAACAACAAAAGCAGTGCGGTGAAAAAAAACAAACAATGCTTTTTGTGCTCATGTCAGGCAGAAATATTCACATTGTATGTCACATACTTTCTCATACTTTATTTTCTTTTTCACCCGTTGTCCCCAAAACCCTGCCCACCCCCATGCCACACGTCTCAAAACCCAGACAGAACACAGAAAATTAACTGACTAAATAGATGTATAACACAGCAGCAGCAGCAGCAGCAGCAGCAGCAGCAGCAGCAGCAGCAGCAGCAGCAGCAGCAACAACAACAACAACAACAACAACAACAACAACAACAACAACAACAACAACAACAACAACAACAACAACAACAACAACAACAACAACAACAACACCAACACCAACACCAACAACAACAACAACAACAACAACACTATAGACATAAAAGAGAAGAGAAAAAATCTAATACTACTACTAATAATACTACTACTACTACTACTACTACTACTACTACTACTACTACTACTAACAATAATAATAATAATAATAATAATAATAATAAAAATAATAATAATAAAAATAATAATAATAATAATAATAATAATAATAATAATAATAATAATAAAAGGTCGATAAATACACATATAAAAAAACAACAGAAAGAAAAAAACAACAACAACAACATCTTAAAAGGCACTATACCTAATTTTCAACCTTGTATGTATTATGTATGTATGTTGTATGTAACAAGATGGGTATTTCCACTGCCATTGTCGGGATGGGTACAAGTAGACGATACCAGTCTGATATCGGAGAAAAAAGGTCTAGGCACCACTGGTGTCAACTAAATAAAAGTAGTGAAAGCAGGTACTGAAAAGGAAAATAAATTTGGAAAAACAAGTAGAAAAAAAAAAACTTGGGAAAACCAAAAAAAAACTGGGGAAACATTTAGAAAAAGTTGGGTAATAACATGGAGAAAAAAAATTGGGGCAATTATGGGAATACAATTGAAAATTAGGGGATAAAAACATGAAAAAACTTGAATTTTTTTTAAAAATGGGGGAAAAATAAGAAAAACAGGGAAAGTGTTTTTTCCGCCCTTCTGTAGTTAAAGGAAGCCTCCCTGCAGTGACAATTCCGAACATTACACCTCTCCTCCTCAAAACATAAGAACAGCCGCAGCACCTCTCTCTCTCTCATAGGATCAATTACAGGAGCATTTCTCCATATACCTGTGTGTGTGTGCGTGTGTGCGTGCGTGCGTGTGTGTGCATGTGTGTGTGTGCGTGTGTGTGTGTGTGTGCACGTGTGCGTGTGCTGGCATACCCCACTGCCTCCTGTCACGGCCTTAAGCCAAGCCCGCGGCAGGTCCAGCAGCAAAACATTGAAACTCCAGAAATGAGCTGCGCCGACCAAGGAGGACTGACATGGACTCAAAGCGGAGCTGGCACAGCTACTGAAACTCACTGCGAAATTCGAAATGGTGTGTGCGTTTGTTGCGTTTGTATGTGGAGTCGAGAGGGAGGAGGTTGTCAGCGCTCTCCCCTGTTGCAGCAAAAGTCCATGAAGGCAGATAACACATGATACATGACGAAGCGCAGGCCGCGGACTCCACTTCAGCAAAGAACAGTTTGGAACAACAATGGCTTGATTTCACTGCACACAATGTGTTGTTGGAAGTAAACATATAAAGGGAATGCAAATTATTATCATTATTGACCTTTATTTAACCAGGATAGTCCCACTGAGATTAAGAATCTCTTTTTCAGGGGAGTCCTGGCCCCAGAGGGGAAATCTATTGTACATGTTTTAGTGGTAGGGGAAACCGGAGTACCCGGAGGAAACCTACGCAGACACGGGGAGAACATGCAACCCGGGACCTTCTAGCTTCGAGGCGTGAGCGCTAACCTCTGCGCCACCGTGTCATGGCATAGCAACAGCGTGGCAACATAAGCCAAATGAGTGGCAACTTTACACCCTTTCCCTGTATCCTAACAACGAACCAAAATACAAAACCATCCCTTGCAACAATAGCAGTTGAAATGTCACCTCAAAACACAGACAAACACCTTTATTGACCCAGTGCCAACACAACACCAACCTCCATATCCACATCACCGAGCACTGCCGACCTGCCCCTATCTCTAACCCATCTGAGGAGATAGACATGGAAACACAAACAGCCAAATCAGGCGTGAGGACAGAGGATGAGGAGGGGGAACATAACTCACAGTGTTATGACACAAAACAACAAGCCGGTCCAAGAGAAAACATACAAAACGGAGGAATGAGGCACAGGAAAATGTTCAAATGAAAGCCAAACAAAACCACGACAGCTACAATAACATCCACAGCAGTTCCCCGACCGTACGAGTGCTCCGGACACGGCCTGCAATATCAATTTATGTTAGCAATCAGAAGCCCATCGGAGGGGAAGGAAATCACTTCTCAGTCCCTCCGAAAAAAAGGCTGAAAATAAGATCAGAAGATGGAGGCTTTGAGGAAGAGCACAAGTCCGCCAATATCTCAAATTATCAGTGTGAGGAAATAGGAACTGCAGTTCAAAGTTGCAGCATTGGTATACTTCGCTTCAGGAATGGAGCTCAGTCATTGGGAAAGTATTTTTATAGAAACCCTTGAGGATGCATTACCCGTAGCATTTAGTATAGTTGCAATAATGACCCAAAACACAGACATTAGACATGATGCTGCATAGAATTCTCCCTCTTTAAAACGATCAGGCCCATGTGTTGCATTGTCGGGACAGTCTACCTTTGTTCATAAAAGTGCACAGTTTCAAGGTTTCAAGTACAGAACCCACCAATGTGTGTTGAATATTGGTCTCTAAAACATCTGGCAAAGTATTGGAACAATCTGGAGAAAACTTCACACATTTGTAGTTTGTATCAACGTTTTAGTAAGAGCCCCCTTTAACCTAATCACCATCGAATAACTTAGAACAATAGACCATTTGACTTGAGGTGTGTCTCGGCCCGTGTGCTTCGCCCCATCCCACACTGCAGCCAAATGTTGCCCCCCTGCCGCATAGAGACCCACCGGACCAGTCTGCCCGGCAACAATTAAACGCTGAGACGTATGCTACGGCGTACGGGCCCTGTCATTTACCATGCGCCGCAACCTCTGTGGATTGATTGGAGCGAAATCAATGTTGTCCGGGGACTGGCTGGCAGCGGTTATAGAGTTGTCAGTACACAGGCTTCTCCTCGCCTGTGGCCGTTGGTGGGGAGTGGCCCGGTGCACATGTCTCTATGTGGATGGTTTGTTTAAGTGGGGGGGTGGAGGGGTGAGGGAGGGTGCAGAGGTGTTGACACAGCTGCCAAGGGAGCGTACATGAGAGCGAGGCGGGCAGTGCAGAAATGTGGCTTCAAACCGCATCGGGGTCAAAGGTAATGACAGTGAGGTGGAATGAAGATGAGGCGCAACCTGGAAAACACATTGATTTTCTCACAAACAACAAAAAAAAAAAACACACCTGAGTGTTGTTACTGGGCAAAGTGTTTGAGTGAGGTACAGAATAGTGAGTTAGAAGATGGGTCGTTCTTTCTTTTTCTTCATTACGGACCCAACAGACTTACTTTGCTAAAACTACTGATTCATTTGTTTCAGCAGGTTTGTCATTGATGGACTTTTTCGCGCTGTGTTGCTTTTTGGAAAGAGTTTTACGCTTACATGTAGGTGAAGATAGAACAAGTGTATTCATGGGTTTAAGTCACATGGCTCATATGAACATCACTGAGAACCTTTGACCATTCAAAAGATAAAAAGATATGGTTTGATAACAATACCAATATTTCACCACTTGAGATCCATGGAAAGACATAGGGCTATTGCTTCTGGTTTTGATTTTTACCATCCTGTATCTTTGTTACCTCTCTGTTGTAAAGGAATTTTCCATGCTAGTTCAATGATCTTGTCTACTATACATCCTTTAAGGCAATTTGGTGTCATATAGAAGTTTACTAGACCTTTAATTTCTCATAACATTTTACAAGCATGTATAAAATCCAGAGGAGGTCCTTTTTATTGTGGTTGAAATTGCTTCAAAGTTCTTGTAAAGTCCAGTGTGTTTCTAATCATTAGCAGTCATCCATCAGGGTGACCCCAGTGTTGAGTATGGTGTGTGTCAGCGACTTGTTTGTCCTCATCAGGATTAGAGGCTTTTCAGGGAGGGAATGCTCTGGCGGTACTTAACCCGTGTCCCTTAGCCCCACAGCCAACAACCTTTGTCTTCCACTTCCTGCTTGATAACTTGCTAGTGCATTTGTCATGTTAGCTAACAGGGAACTGTATGAAGATGGTGAAAGAAATGTTGAATGCTTAATGAATCAAACACGCTACCACACCACTTCAGTACAAAACACAAACACCCCTGTATAGTCAAAACAACACACAGAATGCAATGCAAAAAAAGGCTCAGGATTTGCTCACGTAGACGAGCACTTGACCAGAGCTTCCCAAACTGGTACGCAGACCGTCCCAGGGGGTTCACGGCATCACTATAAACTACAATTATTCAACAATCTTTAGGACCCCCCTCCGACCAGTCATGACCAGTCCGTAACATGCATGTTCACTCAGCTCACTTCACTCCAGACTGCCGAATGACTGCAAAAATCAAAGCGTTCTAAACCCACTTTAAGTCCGGCTTCTGTCCGCCAGGCTGCAGATCCCCGAAGACCTCAATGATAGATCATAATGATAGGTGATAAAACAATAAATAACTATTTGGTAGAAAACAAGGAGAAAACTTCTATGACAAAGGAGATTGATTTAAAGCCCCTATCTTTTCAAAGATTTACTGGACAGAATTAACACCTGACAGAATGGAAATATTGAATTATATTGTAATAATAACATTTTAGTTAAAGTTTGTGCAGAGGCAGTGCTTGATTTGTAAATTAGTAGTTTCAGGAACACTTTTGGTCTGATGTAATGGATTCGGGGAACAGGCCAAAACAGTTGCTGGAACACTCTCATTAAACACCATTATATCAGATCAAATGTTTGCCGGATCCTCCTCGAGAGTTCCTGGATCCTTTATCCTGAAAAACTGAAAGGTGGGGGAAACGGGGGATCAAATTAAGCACTCTGCAGAGGGTATTTACTTTGAAAATCTGGATGTATGTTCTCTTCTCTGTTTGGTACAATCTGAACTGTGAAGCTTGATAGTGATGGACTGGCGAAAGAGACCTTCGGAGCCTAGATGGAAGATGTGGAACTGTTCTGCATTAACTCCAGAGTTTTGGGGAGAGCGAACACACATGGTATGTTATCTGGTCTTTATAGTTTGCTACAGAGTAGAGTGAAGCAGTTGCATCTTGAACTGTGTTGGGTTTAAACATGCTTTGTAAACAGCATTATAGGGGTATCTGCTCCTCAAAAAAGTTGCAAAGGTACTGAATTTCCCCCAGTCAGTTAATGTTTTGTTTTTGTTTTTTTACCATACTGCTACCAGTGTTAAAGTTGCACACAATCAAAACACTGCAGTTTGTTTTGATTACCTGCCAAAGAAAGTGACGTAAGTTGTTCTTGTTTGTGAATGATGTAACAATTCTTTGAGAGAGAGAGAGAGAGAGAGAGAGAGAGAATATTACAGTGAATACACCATTGGCAGTGGATAGACCAGTTAGGCCCAGAACACTTGCGTAACGTCAGTCACTCCAAGACAACCATCACATCAAACACGCAACAGTCACGCACAAAAAGGTCAATGCACTTCAAACTATTTTATTCCACTTGTCCATACAGAGCTGTGTAATTGCCGTCTCATTACAGATCAATATAAAAGTGGTTGTAAATTAGATTAGATAGTGATTACAGCAGTGAGTAGTCTGCTGTGCCATTAAACTGAAATAAAAGCTCATAAAGTTGCTGATGCCTGTAATGGACTGGTAACATGCAACAGAACATACCATAAATAAAGTTAGCTTTTAAATGTCATTATGGTTTAGTGTGATGCTTAATAATTATGGCAAACCACATCAATTAGCGTCTGGGGTCAAATCAAGGTACTGATCATTAACTTGGTCTAGAAACACTTGTCTGTATACAATTCCTCACTTCCGAAATCTGTGCTAGGTCAATATTGAGTCAAGTTGCACATGCACAAACACAGAAGAGAGACCGTGAGATGGGACAAAAACATAACTTATTGGCCAGCATTTTAAAACCCTTTAACCTGTTGCTTGCCTCCTTAATCAGGGCGCTATGATTGTGGTTAGGTTTAGGTTCAAAGGGTTTAGGGTTATGATTAGGGTTAGGTTCAAAGGGTTAGGTTTATGATTAGGGTTAGGGTTAGGTTCAAAGGGTTAGGGTTACGATTAGGTTTAGGTTCAAAGGGTTAGGATTATCATTAGGGTTAGGGTTAGGTTCAAAGGGTTAGGGTTACGATTAGGTTTAGGTTCAAAGGGTTAGGATTATCATTAGGGTTAGGGTTAGGTTCAAATGGTTATGGCTATGATTGGGGTTAGGGTTTGGTTCAAAGGGTTAGGGTTATGGTTAGGGTTACGTTCAGGTTCAAAGGGCTAGGGTTATGATTCGGGTCAGGTTTAAAGGGTTAGGGTTATAATTAGAGTTTGGGTTAGGTTCAAAGGGTTATGATTAGGGTTAGGTTCAAAGGGTTAGGGTTATGATTCAGGTTAGGTTAAGGTTCAAAGGGCTAGGGTTATAATTAGAGTTAGGGTTAGGTTCAAAGGGTTAAGGTTATGATTAGGGTTAGGTTCAAAGGGTTAGGGTTATAATTAGAGTTTGGGTTAGGTTCAAAGGGTTAGGATTAGGGTTAGGTTCAAAGGGTTAGGGTTATGATTCAGGTTAGGTTCAGGTTCAAAGGGCTAGGGTTATAATTAGAGTTTGGGTTAGGTTCAAAGGGTTAGGATTAGGGTTAGGTTCAAAGGGTTAGGGTTATGATTCAGGTTAGGTTCAGGTTCAAAGGGCTAGGGTTATAATTAGAGTTTGGGTTAGGTTCAAAGGGTTAGGGTTATGATTAGGCTCAGGGATGGCAAATGTCATGTAAGTTGTGTTTTACTCAAACAGATCTTACATATAGTTTTAGGTAGTAAAAGGTCTTCGCTTTCAAATGAGTTATCACACTGGCATATAGGCTGCACGCTCTTCTTCAATACGCTTAGGATATGCACATTTGGGGGAAAATAACTCTAACCCTAAACCAAAAATGACAGATAACAGGTTAAGCACCGCAGCTAGCGCCTTACCGCCACTACGGTCCCTGTTAATGAATGGTTATTTGCGTGATGTTGTCCTATGTGATCTTATCTCAACCATCTGCTGGTTTTCCTCAAACTTTCTTGCGTCATTCCATAAAATACACTTTACAGGGCCTAGAGTGGGAGTAGTTGTTTTTAAGTAATTATCTGTTGGGCTACCATGCGCCACGATGGATTTCTTAGTCAAAAACATTTGCTGCTTTATGCGCGTAGATACATCAAAACGAAAGAAGAAGAAAGAAATTGATGTAACTCCTTGAAATGTTGTTTTTTGCTTGTACATGACATACATGACTGGCAGCATTATTGACCCCGCAGCCACGCAAACTCCTGATTAGCACTCTCCAATAATCACAAGTGCAAACAGTGCCGCTAACCTCGAGTTCATTTTCATTTACCAATACCCATATTAAACATGAGAAGCCGCTCGTGCCGTATGGGATGAGAATGAGTGCTCGGAGTCAAATTAGCCTCTGGAAACTAATGTACTTATTTAGCACTTGAGTGGCTTGTGGTGGAGGCGGGGGCGCAGCACGCTCTGGCTCACAGCATTTCAAGCAGAAAATGTATTCGACTGTCAATATCATTTAGATCTGTCTGGCTGAGCACTGCGGGCCATGAGGAGGGGGCCCATTTCTGGCCCGTCATAATGACTTCAGTGAGCGCTTATTTCTGCTGAAAACATGACCACATCTCTTTTGTGTCGATGTTTCTGTTTTGGATGTTCAGAGGCAGGTGGGTAAGAAATTTTTTTTATAAGAATCAGGCATAAATAACACACAGGAGATGTCTAAATAATAGGTGGCTCTCAAACCGGACCGGAGTAAGTTCTGAGTAAATTAGAGTATTGAGAAACGAATTAGCGAGTGCATTACAGTGCATTAGCATATTTTTTTGTTTCCATTTTTCTAAGCAGTTGTGACAAGATGATCATGAGTGCTCCTCCTTCACCTTCAAGTGACTCCGGGATGTTTCCCAACACGTACCGCTCTGTCATCTTTTTGTTTCAGGCGTAAACTCTGTGTGAACCCTTTAAAAAACACAACACATCCCCATAAGAGAAGCAAACCCTCATGTCCCAGCAGAATCCATAGGGGTTGAGTTTCTAACAAGGATACAAGCTCCAGGAAAGTTCTTCAGTCACAAACAAAACACGGGTCTCTTTGCATTTTGACTTTGAGCGTTGTTTCCTCACAAAAGTAGGATTTGCATTATCTCAAAGGTCATTTGCAAAGGCCATCAGGGATCGGCATGAGCAGCTTCCAGTCTATTGGCTCAAATGTTGGATAGTGAATTTGCATGTGCCTTTTTGAGTGGTGAAAGTGTGCATCGGGGTTAGCTGCCTGAGGCGCTGTGAGGGTCCTGCAGATGATATCAGTGTGTGTCCTGGTGAGCACAGACAGGGCAAAACACAGGGGAAGATGATCCACTGTTGAAAAGGTAATGAGCCTGCAGGACGTCCCGTAAAGAGACAGGACTGTGCATGTCAGAGGAGTCAGCCCCAAACCAGCCATTTGTAGACATTGCTTATGATTTTTTTCACCACCTGGAGGAAGCCGAACAGACGGCATATTTATGATATGAATAAAATAAGCTGCATTTCACAGGTAATTAAAAAAAAAAGGGTGCTCATTTGGTAGAGCACTCACATATGGAGTCACCTACTGAAGTTTCTTGTTTATTTTAGTAATGAACCCAACAGAAGTTATGATTTCAGAAGCTCGATTCCCCATATGGTCATAAGATTAAAAGGATAGTCTATATCAGGAGTGCCCAAACTGGGGCCCGTGGGCCAAATTTGGCCCGCCGAAACAATTCTGTTGGCCCGCCAGAGAGTGACCCACTTTTGGCTGCGTGTGGTTAAAACTCTCTTCCATTCATTCTCAATGGTAAATATGGATGCAGTACACTTTTTGACCCCCAGCGTCAAATTGGGGGCGCTGTTTCACTCCTTTTGGAAACACTGTTGTGGTGTCTTGGTATTTATTAATCACAGAGTGATGTAGCATCAACTTTCAGTTTTTCAACTTTTATTGCAACAGTATATGTTAAAAATTGATTTATAAAAGAATTGATGCTGAACTGACGAATTAACTTAACGAATGAGGTAAAGTTACTGTAGGTGCTGTAGATGCAGGTGCTTTTTTAAGTTTTTTTTTACATTTTGCACTAAATTGCTAAAATTGTTGATTTTGTTCTACTAAAACTAGGCTTTTGCCCTAGTTACCATTTGTCTTAATATAGCATGTTATTTGCATAGATAGAATCAAATGCAAATGCAGTTTTATGTGTTTCGTGCTTGACATCGCCGTGTTTGGCGCCGCGACTCACAGGCACTTTTTCATTTTGGCCCTCAGAGACAAAAAGTTTGGGCACCCCGATCTATATACTACTATAAACTATAATGCAGTTTGAGCAGATGCTACAACCTGAATATATACTATCTTACCAAAAAATGTCATTACCACAACTCTAAGTGAATCGCAGAAAGAAAATGAAAGATGACAGTTTCTCAGCTCGACTTGTGTGGATGTTTTCTGTCAATGAAGTTTTCACGGCGTCCGGTGTCTGCTAAGTTGATTTAGAACAACCACTAATCACTTCAACCAACTGTTTCATTACAGCCGGCTCATGAGTTAACTTCTAAAATCTGTTGCGAAGCACACAAATCCTGTATATGATCAATTTCCCACTGCTTTGAGCCACTTTATTTCAGTATGTTCTGCTCTGTGCTGTTTTTCTCCTTTTCATTCGCCTCCCACACTAATCCCATTTCATAATGTACACAGTAATGCAACATGCAGGACCTTGGACGCCTGCAGTGGATCTCCAGGCCTGTTCATTGGCTAAGCCCTGGTTTATGCTTATGGTCTGATGATCATACACAAAGTGAGGCCCAGAAATATTTGGACAGTCATACCACTTTCATCATTCAGGCCCTGTACACACAAAAATACATTTGAATTAGAATTCTTGAGGTTAAAATTAAGACTGCCAGCATGCATTTTAACAATTTAATAATAATATAATCTGTGCTTATGCTGTGTTCAGATACTTTCATTGATTTGTCGCAAACATCCATTAGACAATTGCAGGCTATTTTCAGGTAAAGCCAACCTCCTTTACATGACAATCACTATTGTTAAGTGACACTAAAACTTTGAAAATGATGTCGCTGTCCAAACACTGTATTTATGGATCTACAGTAAATGCAGTTCCCTTTGTGCTGAGGTCACAGTGGGCGTTTATGATGTCCACCTTCCCTCTCTTGCGTCATCCCATAAGACTCAAAAAGCAGCGTAAATGTCAGGGGAATTAGCGGCCCACGGGAGCCTGCATGGCCGTGACAATGGGTGGGCAGACACAGGACAGTGAGTACAGTATTTCCGTAAGACATCACACCACTCACACCACTCACTAAAACCACCTTTCCCTCCTCTCGTCCCGGCTTGTTTTTTTTCTTTATTTGCTTTCTCTCTGTGTGCATTTTTCACTTCTTGCCAGCTCACCTCCCTCCAGCTCGCTCCCTCCACTTCCCTTTGCTTCTCTTTCTGTATCACTGTCTCGCCCACCTCGCCTCTGCCCGCGAGCAGTTTGGAGCAGATTATAGCCCTGCCACCCCCACTCGCCCATAGACACAACACAAACTCCAATGCACACGCGCACACACATACACTCGGTGCGACTTTGTGTGTCCGCCAACCTACAGGGCCACTACATCATCCTGCTGCAACAACTCGTTCAGATCATCTTGTCCAGTCCAAATATGGTTTAGCGTACAGTGGGTTCACGGACCATTCATCCAACCTCTTCTTTTTCCCTGTAATGATGAAGTTTGTTAGTGAAAATGTTCCATCTGGCTTTTTTTTATTAGTCTTTGAATAAATCTGGCTTGTATGCTTGGATTTTATCTTATAAATATATTAATACATTGAATACTTATGTTGAATTATTACCTGCTCCAACCCATATGCGCTCCTGACCTCCTTGACCTTTGTTTAACCATGGTACTGCTACTGAGGTCTCTTTTATTTTAAGAAGTTTGTGTTTTTAGTGGTATGGGAAGAGACAGAAGCCCCTTATGAGAAACCCGGTTTGGAACCGTGAGGCCGTCCTTCCGTGGACCCACCACCTGCAGGAGGAGCCAACAGGGGCTGGTGCAATGTAATTTGGGCAGCTCCAACAGCTGCCCCCATGACCCGGCATGGAAAAGTGGAAGAAAATGGATGGATGGGAATAGACTTCTTTGCATGGCCGCTTGCCAAAATCTGCAAACATATAGGGTGTCATTTATAAAGATATATATATATCTTTATAAAGATATATATATATATATATATATATATATATATATATATATAAAAAACACACATATATATATAGATATATATATGTTGTTGTTGTTTTTTTTTTACAAAATTAGGGCTCCAAATCAGATATGTAAATGTGAGAATACTGCATAAGTGAAAACGTGCAAATTACTCTTCACATGAGCAAATGGTTACTAAAAGACTCCCATTGGGTACTATTGCGCAGCATGAAGAGGAAAGTCAAAACATTTTGCTTCGATTGAGTTGAAAGTAAAGTAAAAGTACACAGCTTGACCAAAATGAAAGTCACCACCTGGATTTAACTGTTCATGTGACCATGGTGTTGTCAACAACACCATGTGACCAAAAAGTCAGATCAGCCGACAACCTCAGCATCCTGAATGATCAGGTCATTCTATCAATGGATTTCTTCACGTGCATATTCAAAGATGACAATGCCAAGATTCATTGGGCTCACATTGTGAAAGAGTGGATCAGGGAGTGTGAGACATTATTTTTTTGCATATGGATTGGCCACCAAAGAGTCCAGATCGCAACCTCATTGAGAATCTATGGGATGTGCTGGAGAAGGCTTTGCGGTCAGTGGTCACACTCTCCCATCATCAATAAAAGATCATGGTGAAAAATGAATCCAACACCAGAATCCTTTTGAAACAATGCCACAGCGATCAGCACATGCCGACTTTTTTTTTTTTGTCAAACAATGTAGCTCACAGAAGGAAAAGGGTTGGATATCCCTTTAAAGCAGTACTAAGTAACTTGTTTACGTTAAAGGGGGGTGTTATGTATAATCGACTTTTTCAAGCTTTACATCATGTTATTATGTCATTCCCTCATTAAAAACATGCCTGAAGTGTTGCCTTGGCACATTCAAGTATTTTTGAGTAATCTGTAAAAACTCTGATGGCGGCCATTTTAGGGATAGGTTTGCCTGAGTCCTCCTAGGAACGCCTCCACCTCCTGGAGACGCTTCCGAGCTTTCGTCACCAGCCGAGTAACCAACCACTGCCCCTCAGCAGAACCCCCTCCCCACTGATGCCACAGACAGCATTTGGAGGGGGCGTGTCGGAAAGGGTCAAAGGTTCTTAAAGAGACAGAGGCCTATTCCAAGACATTCGCTACAGCCATTTTGAGAGAGCAATTTTATACAAGGCAGTTTTTCAAATTTACTGCATTTACAGACCAACAGAAGGTTTCGTCATAATTGCAGTGTGCTATAGACTGGTGCTATGTGATTGAAAAAATAATACCCCCTCTTTAATAAATCCTTTCCGTAGTCCCTCTGGAGGTAATACAAGTATTAATGGGATGATTGGGGGGTCTTTCATCTCCCCCGGTGTCTCTGGCCAGAAAACCACAATTGCAACTTTGCTGCCACCGGGTCGGAGTCACCAATACACATTAATATAATCACGAAGAAGAAACTAACAGGCTAACGGGCAAAGCTAACTGCGGGCTAGCGCCACTTAAACAGTATTTACAGCCACGTTTGAGCGGGAAAAAAATATCTCCATTGTGTAATTGGATGTGCAATATCCCTCTCTCCCTTAGTCTGTTCTGTCAGTGTTGTATTTACTCTTACGGACAAGTAATAAAACATACAACATAATAAAATCCAAATGCAAAAGTAAATAATTAAAAGTAAAGGTCTGAAATGTTCTGATCCGTCTGTCTGTCCAAAGTATAGGAGAAAGACGGCTGTTAATGCCAGGTCAGGTTACACCAAAGGTGCTCTCAAAAGGAACCGCAGTGTACCCAGCCATTAGGTCTCCAGCGGCTAAATCAAGCTGTTTTTGTAATCACATGTTTACTGTGTGTAGTGGTAAAGCAAACCCACAATTAAAGGAGCTACGGACTTAGTTGTAATTGTGGTGGACATGGTTGAAGTGAGTGCGTAATGCCAAAAAAAAAACCTGCTCAAAGTGCTTGGAGTCGCCACAGCACGACAGGGTCCGGCGACAATCCTCTCAACTTTATCGCATTTAATTGCTTTAATCCAAATTTGCTCACGCACGTTCCACGTTTGCGTCACATTTTCTAATAGGAGTCAGCTCTAATGCCAGAAGACAGTTTACAAGGAGAGAGTGTCTGAATCCGTCTTTGATCCAATTATTTACATTTCGCAGGTGCTGTAGGACATAAAGTCGGAGTTGGTTGGAAGTGAGAAAAGCAATAACTCATCCTGCGTGACACCTACACCAGACGAGTTGGTTTGTGGACACAGGAGGATTCTTGTAAACACCAGGTGTGAACGAAACAACGAGAAGAATTGGAAAGCTGCGTACAAACAATGAGGAATGCATGAAAAATACAGGGTCTAGACAGTTACGTTTATAATCTTTACTCATATTGCAAACTTCTTTTAACTGTGTGTTTGTATATATATTCATGTACTGAAGTGTGTGATGAGGGGAATTTTCTTGCTATGGATGCTAAGGTTATAGTGAAATAGGGCAAGTATACAAGGATACAGAAATGGTTAGGGTCAGGCCAATAAAGTACCATCACTTCCCCGACAACCTTGTCCATTTTGGTGTAACGTGAGTCTAACTATGAGCAGTGAAAATGCAGCCAGATAGTTTGGCAGTGGGAGGAGCCTTGGTGCGTGTTTGGGTGTATGTGCATGAGTGTCTTTGTTCCGTCTGCACCCCGGCCTCCGTTGGGCTGCCGAGCTGACTGTACGGCTGGATGGCGACTGCGTGGGCCTGACCCTGTGATCCCTCCACCCACTGCTCAAACATGTGCGCAGGATGGGCAGCCGCTTCAGTCGGGCGGAGAGATTGTGTCTGTCTGTGTGTGTGCATGCGTGTTTATGCCGGGTAAACACAAACCGCTCCATCTTCCTCCTCTCCGGCTCTCATTGTGCTGAGCTTCTGTCTGTATTATTAGTGTTTCCACATCATCCTCAGGGGACAGCCAGGACTGCTGTCCCTATGACAACCTCAGTGCTTCTGTCAATCACGCGGCCTCCGTATTCTCCCTGGCTTAAACCGCACACACACACGGCCTGCTGGCTCTGACAGGTGTGCAGATGGCTCGTCATAGCCGTCTATAGACCACATCCACAAATGCACAGCACATTTCAGTCACTTATCTTAACCCATTCAGTCTATTGAGGCGTCCTGTCATCTGCCTGCCATTTTTGATCATATCCTCCGCACATTAGTCCAAGGCTTTGTGCAGATTCAAGTGCTCCATTAGAAAAGCATCAAGAGAACTGCATTGGCTTTCATGGCGTTTTTTTTGTGTGTGACTTTTGTACACAACTCAATACCCGACTGACTCTGTACTTCAAATATGTTCAATATGGAGTAGATCGCGATTTCAGCCCGAAACACCTCGCACTTGACTTCCACTGTGCAATGATATTACAACCAAAATACTGAAAGTCAAACTCTCAAGCTTGGAACGATTATTGTGAAACTATTTCTGTCAAGTCACACTGAATAACGTCTAACTCATATGTACAATAAAAGCTGAAATTCCTGCATTTATAAACGGCATTAACTAATTATAGATAAAAATAGAAAAGTCAATACAATGGATCAATGGCTATGTGCACCTCCATTGTTTCCCTATGTCCTCTTGTCCATCACAGACGGAATCCCTTTCAAATGTGCCCCGTAATAAAGCTGTCACCCCCATTGTCTCTGTGTTTGACATGTGGCTATCTAACCTTTCGTAGGTGCACTCACTGTATATATGCATGTGTTTGTGTGCATCCCAAAGTGCACAGTCGGCTGGTAATGAGTGCCCTGAGCGCTCCCCACTACACCTAACTGATCCAGTAATTGCTTTTCCTCCTCTGCATTTATCATCATCTGCCGGGCCTGTCGTGTTAGCTGGGCCAGGGCTGGACAGAGAGGAGCTGCTGGGGAAGGGGCACTGTCTGTCTGGACGTGGGACAGGAAATAGGATCAGAGCCTTGGGGTGGAGGAGAGAGGGGGCAGCATACAGGCATTTAATATCAATATATGAAGTGGCAGTGGTTCTCCATAATGAGTTTTTGGAAATCGTGTACTGGCTTTATGAAGTGGAGCTTATAAAGAGTTCATTAAAGGTGTATGATAATAAACTGAAATGTACTGTTGCACCAAATAACAATCAATGAACCACACCATTATGACAACAATGCATTTTCAACATTTCACCAATATAACTTATTAGAAGAAGCGGCCCCTTCTTCTTGGCAAAAAGTGGTTCAATGATATTGAGGTCAGGGGACTGAGATGGACACGAAGGACCTTCACAAAAAAGTGCACCCTACTGTGAAATATGGAAGTGGTTTGCTGATGCCAGTGGCTCCAACAGAACAAAGTGAACTGGAACTGGAGTCTTTTTGCCAAGAAGAATGGCCCTTTATATAATCACAGGTGTTGTTAGTGAAAAATACCTCAAAACGCACCGGCCTCTTTGCTGTGACTCCTCAGACCTGACTGGTAAATTCGGAGTGGGACATCACCAGCTCATCTCCCAAATGTCGCTGCTTTGTTTTAACGCCTGGATATCCAAACAGTGAGATAACATAATACGCATTGTGCTCTTAGTGTTGTATTCTGATTATAATTTGTTTATTTTCACAGGACAGTGCATGCTAATGGACACACATGAGACTCATGCATGTAAACATTTAAGATTGCTGCAATTCAGTTTTTGAATGGTCCTGTATTTGGATAAATTGGAAGCAAGATGGCTGAAGTGTGGCGTCCAAGGACACAATGACAGCATGGAGAGTCAAAACTTTGATATTTTGCACCATAAGACAAATTCATAGTCACACGTATCATACTGCTATATATTTTAATTGTTTTATTTGTTTGTTTTTTATCTTTATTTAAAGGGACTAGATGCAAGTTGGTCATTTTTATACTCACTACTGCCACCTCAGGTCTTATGCGTAACTGCTTGTTCTATATTAAAGGGATATTTCAGGATTTTTGACATAGAGCCTCATTTCTTATAGTTATCCAGAGTGTTATTGATTTAAGGAGATATTTTTTCTTAAATTCGTGCAGTTCTTATATTTGAAGAGCTAAGTGGCGCTAGGCTAGTGCATTTCTACGGTATCAGCTATCCTGCATTAAAAACAGTCTGACCCACTCCACAGGGCACCTGAGGCAAATCCCTTAAAACACCAGACTAACCATATAAATGTCTGTGTCAATAGAATCATGTTTGAAATATAACTGACCTTGTACCACATTTTAAGAGACTATTTTCAAGCAGATCACTCTGCCACTGCGTAGCTTACAACCAAAAAGCTGATGCTGCTCAAATATAAGTTATTTTAAATGCAAAATAGTTATAGTGATTCTATTCTATTCTATCCTGAAATATCCCTTTAAACTCGGGCATGAGCTTAAAAAAAAGAATAAACTTTTTGAGTGACAGTGCAGGATTTTAGAGGCAGTTGTGGTGAATAGGTCTGGGCTCATTCTACACATTAGGACATGGCTGGAACATGTAGGGGGAGGAAAATACTTACATTTTTGAACTCCGTATAGTCCCTTTAACCAGGATAAAAACTCATTGAGATTAAAAATCTCTTTCAAGAGTGTCCTGGCCAAGAGTATATACTGTATAGGGCTTAAACTAGAAAATTATTTATTGATCACTAGTTCAGACAGAGTTTCAGATTAAAATGACTCCACTTCATAAACCTTTGCATTGTTCTTTCTACTTCATCTGCTTAATTCCCTGCAGTTGCTTAATACGCCGGGTGTCTATCAGGGCCTTAGGGTGAAAATGCAAGTTGAAAGCACACAAGGCTGCAAAGACTGCCGGCAAGACTTAAACAAATTGTCCCTTTTGGTGCATGGGACGCACAAATGAGGTGTTTGTGTGAGAGGGAGGGGGCGTGTACAGTACACATGGGGGAGGTGGGGGCCGCCTGTGTTACTGTGGATCCGCTGTTGATGAGCCTTGTAACGGGAGAGAACAGAGCGCGTGAGGGGAATAGATTTGTACTTCATTGGCAGGGCCCTATGCACCGCGGTATACGCCTATTTATTCCCCCATTTCAATGCGCCTTTGCTTTGACCTTTCTGCAGCCAATGACAGTAAAATCACGTTGCCACTGGAGAGGGAGAGGGAGGGAGGGAGAGTGTCAGCCCTGTATGATTTGCTCATTTATTCTGCCAGGCTCCCAGTAGACACACACACACACACTCACACACACTTAGAGTTGCTCATTCATAGGAAGACTGAAATGAATTGTAGCCATGCCGTGGTGGAAATGATCGCAGCTCTGATTATGCAAATTGACCAGGGAGAGAGAGAGAGAGAGAGAGAGTGATTAAGGAAAAAATAAAGGAGGTGACATCGATTCATATTCAGACACGAGATGAATCCGCGTGCAATGATTTGTTTTTGATTTGTGTCTTACGTTTACATGAGACTCCTACAAAACTACAGCTGCACAAACTGAGAAAACCTGATTGTGTTTGTTCAATTTCCAAGCGTTTACAATACAATACCTCGAACTCTTTGTGCTGTGCTGTTTTGTTTTGGTCTGTATCTTGACACATCATGATCATCCGCTCCTCTTTTGCCTGCTGACTGAACTAATTTCTCACGGATTTGCTTCAAACTTGGCTCATTGGTGTTGACATTGCTAACAGTGAGTGGAGTTGGATTCTTTTGTAGTTTCTGAAATAATCATGTATAAAATAATTTTTAAAAAAAAGTTAATGTCAGACCAAAATATTGTCTTTTGCGAGATGTTTCACAAGCTCTAACGACTTAAAAATGTCTCAAATTAATGTCATTTTCAGGTTTTGTTCTACACATTGTGGATTATAAAGCATAGAATTTAATCATGTACGGGAAGGAACAGGCCACCGTTTTTCCATACTGAGATACCTGAGCTTAGACGAGTTGATGGGTACCTGTCTGGTCTTCACGCGTGTGCTCAGTCATGCAAGAAGACCAAAGATGTTATTAGCATTAGGCCTTTCCTCTATGGGGCCAAACAGAGGTGAAGTTAGAAGTGACCAAGCTCATCCACGGTTCCCCTATTTAAATACAGTTACGTGACTAGTTACACGATCCAAGTATAGTTACACGAAATTAAACATGTCGATTTTCTAAGCGGATCAAAAGGGGAACTATATTGTAAGGCGTAATAATACCTTAGGAGCACAGTAATATCATTTTGCAATGTTTTTCATCACATTTGTGTTGTGTTTTTGCCGCTTTTTGTTGCTTCTCCGGCATGTTTTTGTTATACGCGACTTTGAAGTGCTGTTATTACGCCTTACAATATAGTATGTTTAATTTTGTGTAACTATACTTGGATCGTGTAACTACTCACGTAACTGTATGTAAAAAGGGAAAACGTGGAAGAGAAGATGAGGAGAGGCTAAACGCTAATAACATCTTTGGTCTTTGTGCGTGACTGAGCACCCACGTAAAGACCAGACAGGTACGCATCAACTCGTCGAAGCTCAGGTAAGAACATATCTCAGTATGGAAAAACGGTGGCCTGTTTCGTTTAAGTCATGGCCTTTCAAATATTGAAAATATGAAATTTGTTTATTATTTGAAACTACATAAGTGTGATTTAACAGGGATATACAAACCATGTGTAAAAGTACAGCATTACAGACGAGGTCTTACATCATGATATATTGTTTAGTTTTTAATAGCAGCCATTAAAGTTTGAAAATGTAATCTCACATCACTTTTTCAATCCTTAAATGCCTCATGAGGATTCTCCGTCATTTGGTCCAACTTATTTACATCTGTCCAACCTGTGTGTTTAATGGCCAATATCGAAAGGGAAATGACAGTATTAAAGACATGGTTTGATTATGATAAATTGTTCTTAAACTGGGATAAGACAAATTATATGGTGTTTGGAAATAAGAAAAATGCATGTACAAAACTAGTTATTGAAGATGTAAATATTGAATGTGTCTCAGAAATCAAATTTTTGGGGGTTATCCTAGACAGCAAACTTAGCTGGAAGCCTCATATTGACCACATCAAAGGTAAAGTTAGTAAAAATATTGGTATCCTATAAGGTTAAACACACGTTGGATGAGGCTTCATTACAGCTTTTATACTCAGCCTTAATAGTTCCTTATATAACATACTGTATTGAAGTGTGGGGAAATGCATGCACCAGTTATACAGAAAGGTTGTTCTTACTCCAGAAGAAAGCTATAAGAATTGTGACTCTCAAAGGTCCACGAGATCACACAAACAAACTGTTTATAAAACTGCAGACGTTGAAATTTAATGAATTGGTCAAATTTAAAATACTACAAATTATGTGGAGAGTAAAAAAAAAAAAATAAGTTGGTGCCAATACATATTCAAAACAAATTTGTGTTAATTACAGATAGTAACAACAGAAGAAAGGGCAATTTCTGGGTTCCATTTTCACACACTTCACAAAAACAAAAGGGGTTTCTTGTAAAAGGGATCAGTTTATGGAATTCTTTGGACATTGTTCAAAAATCATGTAACACAATCACTCAATTCAATCAAATGTATAAAAAAAAAGTACTTGGAAAATACGAAGGCAACGAAACATAAGAACCAATGTTGAATTTGAAACAGTCATTGATTTAGATGTAAAGTATTATTTGTACCTTGATATAGGCTAAAACACATCAAAAACCGGTGAGCCATCTGTTCAGAGCCAGCTCAGATTTTGGAGAAAAAAAAAAAAAAAAAAAAGGGGCATGAAATTTATAAGACAATGTCTTCCTCATGCTCCTATTCAGCATTGAATATTTTGCATTTGCTGTTGTTGTTATTATTGTGTCTGTAATAACACCATGGCTGAATAAAAAACTTGAACTGAACTGAACTGAACTGTTTGACTTTTAAATGTTGATATTTGCAGGTGAGGCTCTTTGTCTCCTTTTCATGTCTGTACTCACAAAACATGGCCCGCTGTCACCCAGCCACACTTGCTGCATTAAGTCAAACACCGGTTCATATCAGAGTGTAAACAAGGACAAAGACCCTGCTCTCTGATAAGTGCATATGGTCCAGATGGCAAAACAAGCGTAGTCCGAAACAAGCATGTTGCCCATCACAACAACAGCCTCGAACACACCACCCTCTATTGAAACAGATGGGAAACTCTCTGTGTACCTAATCAACCCTCCAGTCTGGGTGAAAAAGGGTTAATTTTATTTTTTGCGATGAAAAAAAAAAAAAACAGGCAGGAAGCACACGGCTAAAAATAATGAATGCTTGGTGAGCAACAATAGCTTAAAGCTCCTAAAATAGTCTGTCAAACAGCTATTTTTTTCAAGTGGAAGAACCCCTCTCGTGTCCCTGTATAGGCCCACTGTCGCCACACTCCCCCGGTTACTATGGTTACGGCACTTGTGGCCAGCGCAGTCAAAGAAAAGACGGCCATTTCTCTTTTTCTTTATTCATGTGTTATTTGTAATGTAAAATAGCAGAAATTGTCAGCTGGGAAATGGGGACGCCGCGGGTCCATTTGCGCCATCTTTTATAAGTGCTCTGAAGATGGAGATAATGTGAGATTATCACTGACAATAAAAACAGCAGGCAAAAAATAATAATATTGGATTTTCAGCTATTATGTAAAAGATCAAATCTGCTTTGAGAGATAAGTGTGCATATTAAAAGTATTGCGGATCTTTGTATGGAAATCAATTCAAGTTAAAAGATAACACAAAGGAGGACATTTGTTTTCAAAAGGGCCTCCTCGTGTGAAAGTAGCTGGAAAACGGACTTATCGTGCACGGATCATTTGCCGCTGCCACATGATTGTCCAGCTTAATGTAAGGATGCTGTTCCCAAAAATAACCTACATTTACAGTGTTAGTAATCAATTGTTGAATATTTCTGGTCCAGTGTTGGATCCAATGAGGCAAATCTTTGTTATTGACACGGCGTGTGCTGTTAGTGTGTTTTTATATCTAATTTAAGTCTGGTTTTATCTGAAAGGACTTAATAAGGACAAGATCGCGGATACAAATGGCCAAAAGGAGTTTCCTTCGCAGGGTGGCTGGGCGCATTCGACATCGGGTGAGGATACTCAGTAGGAGCTCGGAGTAGATCGGTGCTCCTTCAAGTTAAGTTACATGCATGTCAGACTTACTGTCGCAAAATGTTAAACATTGTTTAATCTACTTAACCATTGATCAAAGAACCTAAGGGTTTTTTTATGTGTCAAATGCAGGGGCAACTAGAAAAGGCTTTGTTCTGATGTGACATGTGTGTTTTACATTGTGTCAAATAGTAAGAACCTTTATTGTTACTTATCACTAACACCATGACAATTAAAATATTATTATTGGCTTACAATTGTGCTGCTTTTTTGATTGCCCCTTTTTTGAGACTTTGAACTGTGATTGGCTTTAAAGGGACTATACAGAGTTTAGAAATGTTAAAATTAAGTATTTTCCTCCCCCTACATGTTTCAACAATGTGTAGGTGTAGAATGAGCCCAGACATATTTACCACACCTGCCTATAAAATCCTGCACTGTCACTCAAAAAGGTGTTGATTTGGGTCCGAAGTGCCGTCATGCACGAGCTTAATATAGAAGGTGCAGTTACACGTATGACCTGAGGTGGCAGTAGTGAGTATAAAATGGCCAACTTGCATCTAGCTCCTTTAAGGTTCGTAGTTTTTTTGAAAACGTCTATGACAATCTGGCTCTAGTTTATTTAAGTGCATCTCTCATTTGTAGAAAGCATGTCTCCATGTTACATTCAGAATGAACTTTTTAACTTCTCTCTTCTTTGAAGACTTTAGTGCTTCACCTGTTGATATGGCAGAGATTTGACTGTTCTTAATGTTGAGTGTGACAGTTATCAATTCTGTTCCTGACATTTCATTGCTTTCCTTTTACTAAGTCGCCATGGTTTAAACACAAGATGGTCCATTCATTTCTCTTGTGCCATGATCACTGCGTCAATCTCATCTTTCAAAACTCAGACTTAAGACAGATCTCCAAACTGTACAGAATGGGAGAAGAATGTATTGTTCCAAAGCCAGTGTTTAAAAACGAGTATACGTTCACTCTGCCCGTTAATGGCACAAGTTCAAACAAGCCCACTCCACGGGGCAGGGCCATATTTCATCGGGGAGGTGGGTCAGAGTGGAAGCCCAGCGGACGTGGCATTTCCTGTTCCTCTTGCGGCTCCACGGGGCGAGGCACACACTCTTTACCGGACTCGCCGTCTCTGTGGACTGAGGGAGTTTGTTCACTTTTAGAGCTTTTCCACTCAAGGTGATTTAAACCATGTTGTCGCAGCCATATAGAGCAGTGCAGACCCCCCCAGCATCCCCCCATACAAGTCCTCGAGTTCCTGTCTTTCATTCGCCCGCAGTAAAAGATCACAGTGTGTGTTTCTGTGTTTTCAGAGGCCTGTTATTGTGTCCTTGGAGCTGATTTACTGCTAACCTTGTGCGTTCACATACTTATATTGGTTTGTTCTTCTGGCTTTAATCTGAGCTGCTCTGTAGAGGCCTGGGGGCATACAGCAGTGTACAAAGTAATGAAGTAATGATTTTTCTCATTGTTAATTTTCATTTGATGGTTGGAAAATGAAGAGAAATTTATTTGTGACATGAAATATGTCACAGCAAGGCTGACTCATGCTTGTTGGTCACAAAAGGAACTAATTTGCAGTTTATTATGGTTCTGAGGTCTATTTACTGTGTGTAACTTTCTGGAAATATATAGATTACTGGACTTTGTTTTAAAGTTACCATCTTAAACTATATCTCCTCCTCTTCACCACAAGTGTCTCGACCCAAGCATCACTCGTTTTGCGTACATAGGATCCAAGCACTGAGTCTATCCATTCAACAAGGATATAGTGTCTGTTCAAAGGTAGCTAGCATGTACGTAGCATGTGCACTTACTGTTTCAAAAAGACATCATCAAATAAAGGCAAGCTGAGTGGCCATAACCTGCAATATATTTACAATGGGAAGCAAAATTCTGTCATATTTTCATTGGCCATAACATGTAAACATTCACATGACAGAGAGGAATAAGTAAGTACACCCCCTGAATCTCACTGAACTGCAGCAGTTTTGTAAAGAGGAATATTTTGCATAAAGACCTGAGAAATTCACAACAGTGTGGAAGAAGTCAGTGAACCCTTGTATTAAAGAGCTGGCGGACCCTTCTTTTGCAGCAGTATTCCGCTTTACAACTGCAGGAGCGACCGTGGCGCAGTTGGTAAAGCATGTTATCTCGAGATCAGAAGGTCGTAGGTTTGAATTCCAGCTCCCACAAATGCACACTGTTGTTGTGGCCTTGGGCAAGATGCTTCACCCTACTTGACTCCAGTGTCTGCGTACATCGGTGTATGAATGAGAGTGTGAAGCGCTTTGGGCCTGATGAAGGTAGAAAAGTGTTGTATTAGTTGAGTCCAATCACCAGGATCATTTACCATTTTCTACGACAGATATTTGGATGTCTTTCTTTGTGCCAGGCCACCACGCAGTGTACTTTGTGATTTGGGAGGGGGTTGAGTGTCTTGGTGTGAGAGAAGGTCACTAACGGCAAAGCCAAAACTAAACCAGGTCCTCTTTTTTATCCCCATCACACAGGAGGTTGTAGGAGACTCCCGTTGAGAAGTCTGAGGAGGCAGGAAGCACCAGGGGAAGGTACTGGGGAGGGGTCAGACTAGGGCCACTTCAGGGACTGCTCTTGTCCCATCAAAGAGAAGAGAGCGCAGTGATCTGTGCTCCTCTGATGTACAGCACTGAACACAAAGGACTAATGCAGGGAGACATTGAGGATGGCAGCCTGTCATACTCTTTTAAGTCTGCTCTTTGAGAAAGGCATTGTTTGTGGGAGTGAAGATGAATCTCTGCTGTTACCCTGTGGCTACTGCTTTTAGGGCCAATAAGAATCACTTGAACAAACCTGTGATTGATATGAACCCATGGGAAGCAGCAGGAGCAGCCTGGGTTTCAGCATGTACCACTTACTGCAATCTTTTAACCAAGGATTCGTACTCTAATATGCCAGCGCGTACGTACATCGTTCTTCAACATGTACCGTAGCCTGGAGAAATGAGGTTAATACAAGAATCAGACAAACGGAGTGACATCTTACTGTACAAAGGCTGGCGCTGACAAAGAGCAGAGACAAACACGTGCATACGGCGCAGGCTAAATGAAGCTTTTGTTTTGGTTCTTTTGCAGACGATTAGAGGAGCGCTGCCGAGCTGGAGATCACAGTGTGGAGGGAGAGTGTCGCCCCCACAGCCTCCTGAGCGCAGCTGTCTCCATCTCTGCTCAGAGAGACACAGACAGAGAAAGAAATCACGGTGAAAGAAGTACACACAGACGAGGGTGAGACTGAACTGGGCCCAAACCAGGGTTAGTTCGAAACTCATAATTAACCAGAGTGAAAGGATCAAACTGAGACTAATGGGGGGGGGGGGGGAAACAATCAACATGACGGATCTCAGTATTGGGGACAAGTGCAGGGACATATGAAGAAAAATACAGACAGAGGATGATGCAAAACTGGACATAGAGAAAGAAGTACAATAGAAACACAGAATAAACAGAGAGAGGAGGCAGAGGCATGGAACAGGAGGGCATCGGGAACATAAAGGCCACCTCATCTGCTCACACCCCCACAGTCAGTCCCTTCTCTGCTCTAACAACCTCTCCTCCTCCCTCTGCCTCCCTGCTGCCACTCATCTGCAGCATTTCTCTGTTTGTTCCTAATGCTCTCCTCTTCTCTCTGCCCCCAGTGGCTCCCCCCACACACCCCCCCTCTCTCTCTCTATCTCGCTCTGTCACCGTGTTCTGTTGCCTGGCTGTCATGTCCTGGGCTTGTGCCTGCGCCGCACAAACAACATCCTCATATAATAGTTAGATGTGAGAGACAAGAGAGGGCCTTGCTGATTCAGGGGAGGTTAAGAAAGCACTGGGAATAGGAGGCAGGCGGGGGTGAGCGAACCAACAAACAAATCTGTATTTTGGCTGGATGCTCGGCACAATCGTAACGCTGTCTGGGATTTAATAAGCACTAATTTGGCATTAGGAGTCTGCTTGTTTAGCTTGGTGCTCAGGCTGGGGCGCTGCATCGCTTTGGTTTGTTTTTAGATCGAGATGGGAAAATGGAAACACTGAGATTATTCTTTCCAACACTACCACAGCAGATAATGTTTCTGATGTACGAGTAAACATTGGGAGATTGAAGCGTCTGCTGTTGTTGCTGGAAAATAGATGTGCAAAACAAACTAAACACATTTTAATAGGGTACTCTTGCCTTAATCTTTCTTTCTATCTCTTGTTTAGTATTCCAGGTTGTCCACTTTCATTTTGGGGTCAGATTTTTCTGGTTTTAATTTGTTTTCCTGTTGAAACCAGCCATAACTTCCTTAGATAAAGCATTTAGAGTTGCCAAAGTATTTAATCAAGTAAGAGTAATGTTAGATGTAAAGATTAGTTAGTAGCCATCCAAATAATGATTCAAATAAAAAAGCATTTGAGCACTTATTAAGAGTTACTCAGTCTGGTTTGTGTTTTAGTGGTGATGTAATACAACAAATCCTGATGCTTCCAAAGAACACGCCATAAGAGTAGATAAAAATGATAATACATTTAACACTGGGCCTATATGTCAACACAAAGATTTGGTCACAGATATATCACATTTTGTATTTAAGTTAGTGTTGTAAGGAAGTACAATTAGGCCACCTTCCAAAATGTGCTACTGTATTTTCCACAAAATAAGCCACACTTCTTTTCATAGTTTGGCTGGGGGTACGACTTATACTCAGGTGCGACTTGTACATAAAAATATATAATTTGAGAAAAAAGCCAGAACCTTGAGAGGGACTGGAGAAAAGTGGAGGTCACTCTTACTGTAAAGAAGAAAACAAAAAATGCTAATCGTGGGCTAAAAACTAGATGGCCACAGCTAGAGGAACAAGTTTGCAAATGGGTGCTTGAACCACGTGATGCCGGGAGAGGTTTGTCAACGGTGCAGTTATGCCTCCATGCCCAGGTAAGTGCCAAGGCTGGTGCGACTTATACTCCGGAGCGACTTATATATGTTTTTTATTAGTGCAGTGTTCATTATTATGCATTTTTTGGCTGGTGCGACTAACACTCCGGAGCGACTTATGGTCCGGAAAACACGGTACTTGTCTTTGTGCTTAGGGACACATAAAAAAACACATGAGCCTGTGATTAGGTGTACTCTTAACACATAACACCACTCTCATGGCTCTGTATTTACGCCTCCGTCATCTTATTTCTTTGCAGACTCATCCTTGACCTTTGTTGTCTTCCTGGTGTGGGCTTGGCACACTACATGCAGGGGGTGGGGCTTGTGCCGACTTCTCCTCTCGCCTTGGAGACTGCGGGAGCTGGGAGGCGGTGATGGGGGCATTCTCCTCACGGTACAAGCCCCGGAGGCAGACGGCATCTTTTGTGGTGAAAAGACATCCCACTCTCGCTGCACAGACCCACTCCTTATTTGCTATGTGTGCGTCTCAAACCCTTCAGGACAGCTCGGCATTACTGTCCCCTCCTCCGCCTCGGCTCCCTGCAGATATCCCGTTTCAGTGTCCCCCTTTTCCTTGCTTTATTCTACCCCCTCACTCTCTCTCCCCCATAGTGACACTCTGATGTAAACAATCCAAACCCTCTCTTCTTAACACGCCGCATCAAAGCTGGATGAAAATGTGATCTTTGTAATTCCCTCTTCTTTCTTGCACCCACTACCCCAATCCCATCCCACACCATTGTTGAAGTTTTCTCCATCTTTCTTTTTTTACAAGGAGAGACAACAATGAACAATGTGGGATCTGTCGCATTCTTGTTCCCATGGGAGAAGACTTCTAACAGCATCCTCTATTAAGGCTGGAGAGGAAAGACGAGCAGAATAGAGGAACACCCCCACTGTGCAAACACAATCACAGTGACGGCTTACAGCCACGGATCAGATTTGCTTCGTAATTATAGAACGTGGGATTCTATGGAAATACCTTGTCATCTTTTAATGCGGGAAAGGTTTTAGGCAGGTGTAAAAATGAAGTCAATTAACAAAATCTGTGATACTAAGGGCATTGACAAATGTAAGAAATGATACTGACTGGCAGCAAAATTTGGGTCGGATACTAACCTCTTAAGCCCCACCTGAACCAAGCACGTTTTCTCCAGTTTGGCTTGACCCCAATCTAAAAGCTTCTTGGAAAAAAGCGGGGGGGAAAACGAGGATGAAAAACCATCTGACAAAAAAAGTTCTGTAAGTCTTAGCTTTCAAATGAGGCGTTACACATGGCCTATAGGCTGTAAGCTCTCCAGTCGAGAAGTAACTCATGCCCCACTGCAGGTGTCGTAGCTTTTTTTTTCACTCATTAATTGTCTGTGAAAGTAAATACTACGCTGACAGAAAAGACAAAGGGATATTGTACATTGTGCCGAAACTCATTGATAATTTTTTTCACTCAAACTGGGCTGTAAACACTGCTAAAGTATACTCGCCGCTAGCTTTGCCCGTTAGCCTGTTAGCTTCTTCTTCGTGATTCTATTAGTGTATTACGCCTCCAACCCGGAGGCAGGGAAGTTGCAAGGATGGTTTTCTGGACAGAGACACTGGGGGGAGATGAAAGACCCCCATTCATCCCGTTAACACTTGTACTCTCTGAGGGACAACTGAAAGGATGTATTTAGGTAAACAAGTTACTTAGTTCTTCTTTAACTTAACTTAACTATATTTCTGATCATAAAAGGGTGAAGTTCGATGCAAGAAATGATAAGGTTCAGATTTGTGTGGTCTAAAAGATACAGAGAAACTTAAAAGACAACATAAGGAGCTGGGAGCTCTTGAATGGGAAAGCATTGGACAGATCTGTCTGGGCACTCTTTACCAGATCAGTGACTTAGCAGGTATTGGCTGTCCTAGCAATTCCTCTTATTTTGATTTTTTTTATGCTCATTAAACCCATACTTTTTGCCCTTCCACTGACCTAATTTCCGAGTGTCCACATAGCATCAAAGTAAAAATCAAGGTCAGCAGCTGATTTCCTCACATCTCCAGTGCACCCTTTGCTTTAACCCTCCTCTGAGAACACATCTGATTAGCTGGCTGCTCAGTCCACCCACGGGGAGGCCTATATGCCGCTGCTGTATATGCCCACCAACTTAAGCCTCCACAGCTATACAGCATGCGAGTGAACTCCACCCCTCCTCCTTAGACCTGTCACAGTCCCACTCACACCACTCAACACACAGCAGGGTTGACCCACTTCTTTACACTGAGAAAGCTAGCATCTTCTGGGAAAAAAAAAAAAAAAAAAAAAAAAACTGGCAAAGGCACATCCCATTAAGCCTCAATGCATACATACAGACACATATGGTGATGAATAAAACATGTGATTATTGGGGGGTAATGATAGCGTGTATGACATGGAGCCTCGATGAATATTATTAACATCTAAATATAAACATGCTCAACTAATGAGTGATAGGACTGCTCCAGAATGAATATTGTTTTCTTCTCGACTAGTTACAGACAGATTAGTCTGCAGTTGTCATGCATTTGTCTCATGCTAATGTATTTGCATAAATGAAGAAAGTCAACAGAAAAAAGAAAGTCAACAGTAAATGTGGCTGGTGTTATGCTATGTGATAGGAAAGTCTTAATGAAATGAAAGTATTTCTCGAGCACAATGAGTACACTAAAAGTTGACGGTGTTATAGACATCACCCTGGTAGGTACGTTTGACATGTGCAGGCCAATTATGATCCATGTCAAAAGACCATGCAGCTCAACACTTTTTTGACCTACTGTATACATAAGTGCGGTACATCCAACAAGGGGGTTTTGCTGCATATTCTGTGCTTACTCTGCCTGCATACCCTGTACACATGTTCGAATGAGATGTTATAGCCTATCAACTGCCTGTGTCTCTTTCATATGTGCACTATCCTGACCAGCTATGAATGAATGAGGACAAAAGGAAACATAAATGAGTAAGGTAAGAGAGGAAGAAAAAAAGAGTCAGATTTTCTTCTTTTCATCACAGGTTAAATATTTGCTAATATCCATGCTCACTGTAAGTAAGTAAGTAAGTAAGAGCTTTAATTATCATTGTATAACTGTACAACGAAATAGTGTGCAGGTGTTAGTCCTGAGCCGCTGCCACTGAGCCGCGGTGCCACTGTAGGCCGACCTGACCAGCATGTTTTTGGAGGTAGAGGAAAACCGTTGCACCTGGAGGAAACCTGGCTGGCTGCCTTCAAGCACTCCTCTGATTCTCTGAAACGGTGCAGCGCCTCCTGAGTTTGTCACTGTTTAAAAGTGTGGTGTCCTGCACTGGTCAGCTTCGTCTTCCTCCTGCGCTGCTCCCTCCTCTCCACAACAGTCTTTCACCATCTTCTGGGAAGAGTTTAGCAGTTAATCTGTTCTATTCTCCAGTGAACGTTCATTAGCCAGAACGACAGAAGGCATGTGTGTCTTAGCAGTGAGTCTCGCCTGGATACCTCCTTGTTTGTCCCTTTTTTGTTTCCTGTAGCTCCCTTTTGTGACGCCTCCACTGTGGTGGCTCAGAACTCAAAAGTGGTATTCCCTCCTCCATAGGGTTTGAGAATGAGAATGTGTAGGAGCATTTTGCTTTTTTATTATTGTGTTGTATTTGAAGCAGCACCATGTAACGACAAATTTCCCCATTGAGGGACAATGTAAGTATAAGTACTATACACTTATATATTACCTTACAATCACCGTTGATTGTGAGGTAAGTTTGCTTTGATTTGTGTTTGATAAGCAGCCTCATGATCAACAATATTAAAACTGGGCCAAACTGCTTTTACTTTTGTGGCATCATTACTTTTGCCATCATTACTTAAACAGTAAACAGACTCATTAAAGCAATTACATTCCGCAAGCAAACATCAATTTCTCAAGACGTGTTCAATACAAACCGGCTTTGATTTGTTTTATTGATTATCTGGTCGTCCTTAAGAGGCTTTCGTGCTTATAGGATAAACTTATTAAATATGTATACATTTGCCCCCATACAGCCAACATACAGTTTTTATTTGTACCCTGCAGGCAAATCTGCTTTATATAATATTCTATTGGTAGCACATCCTATACAAAGGCATCAGAGTGGTACGCTCACAAATTGATGCACCCTTGTACGTGTACTGCAGGCATGAATTGCGGGCTTCAAGGTTACCTCCGGCTGGGATACTTGAGGGGACTGGTATCTGGACAGTATCTTTGATGTGAGAATGATGAGAGCAGAAGGAGGACACACAAAGAGGTAGCGCAGTCAGATGTGCACTACAAGAGAATATAGAGCCTGGTTCATCTTATTCATCACATGTTGCTAGAGAAACGCACAAAGGATTTAGAGGGGATAGACGAGAGGAGCGGTGCAAGGGATACAGCGAGGTAGGATCAAAAGAAATATACATATGGAGTACACATGCTGGAGATCTGCTTCAATGGCATCCACAAGAGGTCAGGTGCTGTTTATTGAGTCAAATGCACCCAGGGAACGCTGTGACGCCAGCAGACAACAGCGCAATGATGTTTAACAGGGATCACTGTCAAGGCTAACAAGCTAGCATGGGCAAATTGACAGTAAACAAAAAGAGGCTGGCTTGTCCAATCAGTGCAATAGGAGCTGACATGGAGAGACTGCAGACCCGAGTCATCACTGGGAACCACACCCAAACGCTGGGCTTGAAAATCAAATCAGCCCCTTCTCTCTCTCTCCATAAACACATCTGAGCACATCCCATTAGCCCTTTAATGTTAATCCTCGTCTGGACAGCAGCAGAGATGGCTCATGGATTGGATATCCATGAGAACCGTTTTGGCTTTAGGGTGACCAGACGTCCACAGTTTAACCCGGGACTGTTCCAGCTTTGAGCCCTTTGTCTCATGTTCTTATGAAACATGAGGAAAAATAGGGTTCTTTGTCTTTGTGCTACTGTATGTGTTAAACTCCTACCACCCGCCTTAACTGAGTGCATTTTCTACAGCTTTACCCAAATCTCAAATGTTGCTGGACTATATAGCTCATAACCTCTAGGCCAAGGGTAATGCCTCATTTGAAAACTAAGACCAACGAAACTGATCTGTTTGAGAGGATGGGTGAAGAGTATGCAGCAGACCCGTTGTCTTATACAGGAGAAGTTTGTTTACCATCGGTACGGGACCCAGAGACATGAATCTGTCTCTGTACTTTAATATTGCATGTACAGGGATATTTGCCCTCAGCATTTGACCCATCCTTCAGTGCCGTCAGGAACAGTGGCCGATCACATTTCCAGGTGTTGAGCTACATTCACGAGGAGCACACAGACTTGCATGCAGGTCAGTCAACGTATTTAATTTAGCATTGATTATTACAACCTCATTTGTTGTCCGAAGAGTGCCGCCCATAATGTATCAATACATTTAAGTGGCAAATGTTTTCTTATGTTGTTGACTGGACTGGGTTGATTGAGCTGAGGATGTTTCACCTCAAGAACAAACTCCTGAAGAAAACAGGAACAAAATATCCTAAGCTAAATCAAAAGCCAGTCCAGTTGCCAATTTTTTGATCATCTTCGCTACGATGAATGACTCCTGGATGATGGAGAGCCTACACAAACATCAATACAGTTATCAAGCTAAAGAAAACAGTTTGGCTTCACACTGTACAGCTTTGTTTACGCATGAGCAAAAACCCAACAGAATGTCCGGCTTATGGTTCTGATCTTCTTCTCCTTCCGAAAACTTGTGAAACATGTTTTTGCTAAACTACATTTTAGCCTTCTCGTGCATATTGAGTTCACAACTATTTATGATGCACTGTGGGAAAATGGGAGTACACATGCTCATGTATTCCAGTAACAAGACTTATTTCCTTTGGGTGTATGCGACTTTTGACCATTGAAAAGACAGCATATTTAATCTGCTATGACAACAACAAATGTACACATTGTTTCACGGTATGAATATATCAGCTATAGTTATGTTGGATATGCCATTACTATGAGGGGGACATAACTGTAGCAGCAGGATGTAGGATATGGAAAAAATAGTTCCCATCATGTATGACTAACTCCATCCTACATGTTTCCTATAAGGCGTTTGCAAATGGGCTCCTAAGGGTCAGGACAGCGAGTATATAGGAGGGAGAACACCGGGGAGTGGGAGGACTGGCAAGGCACAGGAAATGGAGCAAGAAAACGCGGGGCATTGCTAAAACAATAATGACTCCCAGTAATTGTGTTTCCTGTGGCCAATGCGAGTGTGGTGACATTTCAGTGCTGTGTTTGTCGGTCAAAGGATGAGCTAATTAATATGATAATTTAGCCCCGACGCCTCCAGTGACAACCACACCCCCTCGTTAGCAACTGCAAGGACGAGGGCTACGGGCGGCCAGAAGACGTGCACTGTAAAATGGGGAACTATTCATTTAAAGTAGTGTACTTCCTCAAATACCTGTAAACTTCATTTTTAACCATGATCTATTAGGACTTTCTGTAATATATAATAAAATATAGGATTTTTTTTTTTAGATATATATGTAAGAAGTTTGTTTCCACAGTTCACCTCGATTTCTGAGAATGTGATATTTTTAAGTAAGCTGGTCTAATGTCCTAATACCTATTGATATACATATTCTTTTCTCAGTTCTGTAAATAGCAGAATATATATTTTAGAAGGAGTCTGCTTATTAGGTTTGATCTGGGTAAAGATAATGTTTTTAAGAAAATTTGCGGTAGTCATATTGACATAGTACAGGTTACATCGTCAGATTTTTACAGTGCTTTGGGAAGAGCTCGTGCCAAGTAAAGATGGGAGAAAGGAGGAGTATTTTTTAAGCTCTGTCGCCTCAGCAGCCCCCAAGTCACACTCTGCGCTGTGTGTAACGGGAACAAGTGATTATTTCTGAAAAATGGGGAACTTTGTCAAAACGGATCCCACCCACACACTATCTCTCTACTCCCTTCCTCCCCATCCATCCTCCTCCCCAGCTCTCTTTCACACCCAAACTTTTCATGTCAAGCGTACGTGGGCACACACATATATACAGCGCATACAATGCATAACCAGCTGTGCAAATACACAAACAAACACACACATTAGCAGCAATGTGTAAGAGCCAGCAAACAAATGCATCAGCGGAGGCTGGACTTAAGGACTGACGGGTGATTGATTGGGGACAAGGGCATCTGTGGCTGTCAGGCGTCACGTGGGGAGGTCTGTGTGAGAATAATGCTGTAGATAAGGACAGGAGACACTGTTCTTGGGCTAATATTGGCAATGCTGTCCTATGTCATCTGTCTCCTGTTTAATTATTATGAGGAAAACGGTCATTATAAATGCAATGTTCATCCCCAAGTCTGGCTGAAAGAAAAGGATTGTTTAAACTACAAAATAAATGTGAAGATGCACAACTATCATATTAAGTGATTCATTTGCAGTAAAATATAGAATATATTGTTTTATGGGCTCTTGTTTAAAGGTAGTTTAGATCTCAAAAAAGTTAATCTGCAATCTGTGATTCTTCTATTAGTTAAACAATTTGGTGAAACTCAGAAAATTAGAATATCGTTAAACAGTGCATTCATTTCTGTTATTCAACTGAAACTGTGAAACTAATAGATGATAGACTTTTTATGCAAAGTGAGATATGTATAGCCTTTATTCGTTATAACTTTGATCATTATGGCTCAGCTTGTAAAACCCCAAATCAAAAATAAATAAAATTAGTAAATTTTAAGATTGACTGTAAGCATTACTCATCAAAATTGTAACAAATAAAGGCTTGACATATGTCACTTTTCATGTTATAATACATTAGTTTCACATTTTAAATGTGTGTGCGTTGGCATTCACCAAAACCAACCATGAGGAAGCCCTCTGGATGCCCTCTCTCTTTTAAATATAAGCCCGGTTGGTTTTGTTTTAACGGTAGAAGATTGACAGTTTATACTTCGTTCTTCTTTCTTGCTCTTGGATACCTTTAAACTCTTGGAAATAAGTATTTTTGTAAATGTGCAGCCGCAAGGGCAGTTATGTTCATAGCATAGCAGATATATATATAAAAAAACATTATGAATAGCAAGGCCAGTCAGTGCGTCAAACAAACAAAAAAGTCACCATGAACAATGTGATTGAGTATTTCAGTAATTTTACACAGAATCCGTCTCATCAACTCTACCTTATGCAAAAAATAATAGCTGCAGTTTTCAACAGCTGTGAGACGGGTTTAGGTGAGCATCTGTAACACACACATACATTGTCTGAATCATTAATTAAAAGCGCAAACAATTTATGGAAGCCCTCTCATTCTACTTCAGAGCGGCCAACGTTGTTTTGTTTTTTTCATTTGTGGAGATGTTTGGGCGAGCTGGCTCCACTTGATAATGTAAATAATTTACCTTTACCTTTATCCTGATGGAATCTTAATTGTGCTTCTACGACTCACCTCGCAGCTATTCATCAATGTCCCCCTTGAACAGAAAAAGATGCGTTTGCTGCCTGTGTGTGTAGTAGTGTGGAGGTGAGTGTGTTTGTGCATGTGGGGGAGTTTGAAACAAAGTAAGAAGCTCGCACAGGACACGCACATGCAAAAGAAACACACAGAGCAGATTAATGACAACTCTGCCCCAATTAAATGAGCGTGCGTTGTTTCCATCTGATGCTGCCGGTCGTCTATTGTCTCTGATATTGATCTATATTTCAATGGAGCACAGACAGAGAGAACAATGAGGGCTTTAGGGCCCGGCTCATGTTAGCCCGGGATCAGTGTTATTGTGGATCCATTCATTGCACTGTGAGGTATTCATTATGGTGTGAGGCTGATAAATGCAAAGAGGATCTGTGCGCACATATGGAGCTGAGGCCGTCTGGGCACATACACTGCACATGTGTGTACATGTCTGTTTATTTGTGTGCAAGGGAGGGACACAGGCCTATGGAGCAGGGGGAGGGGTACACTCTTTATTTTTCATTCTTGGCATATCAACCTTGGAGGGCCTCGGTGGTGCAGTTAAAGGCCATGCATCTCGCTCACGTGATCGTGCGTGCTGTAATTGCTAGCCTTTCGGCTCAAAATGAAAGCAACATTTGGCCATTTTTCAACACGCCGGCCTCAAGTGAGACCACAAAAACCCACCACTTCCCTTTGCGAGAAATGTCCCTGCACTCCCACAGCCCAGCACTTTACCAGAAGCAGCAGCAGCTGACAAGGCACACAGCTCTCTATGTACACAGGCACACTCACTCCAATTCTGCGGAGGTTTCAGCTAATTATGTCGCAATGTTCTGTCACAAGCCAATTATTTGCTTTTTTCAAAGTGTTTGAAGAAGTGCAGAAAAGGCACCGTCATTTTTAGTTTCGGGAAGTACACAAATAGAAAAAGCTGTAGAAACAACTAAGTCAGCTCAGCCTGCATGAGACACAATGGAACTTATTACAGACAAGGACAGTTTGTAGCACAATCATCTGAATACACACTTGGGCGTGAACTGGTAATTACCAACAAATATTCTCGTCAACTATTATCCCATTATTATCTTCAAATGTAGTTCTCTTTTCAGAAATCCTTTTCAGGCATGAACTTTGATGAAGCCGTGTGGTGCATTCTTCCCTCTGAACTCGTAAATCAGTGTTTTTCCTCAGAGAAACCCAATGGGCTTGTGTCCCGTTTGTCCCAAAGCCGGAGGTATTCTGGAAAACAAAGCGGCGGTGGAAGGTGAGTGTGGTGGGACAGGTGACACATTGTGTGCGTATCCTGTGTGATGATGGGTCAGAAGCGGGTCAGGCTGATCCGGTTACGCTGCTCAGCTCTCCCCCCATTGATCCTGCGATTCTGGTGATACACTGCTGCTTCTTATTGACATTTAACCAAACAGACGAATGCTTCCAGGCACTCAGCCCTCAGAGCAGAAGGAACTTATTGAGCCACGCACAGACGCTAATGACCGCGATAGCTTCTAGCTTCCCTGCAAAACCTCTCCCCTATGCCCCTTGTGACCTCTGAACTCAGCACCGCTGTGAATCGCTTACAGCCATGATGTCATCAAAACAATATTGGTCTTTCTTTTATTGCCATTGACTCCTTCTTTGTTATTGAGAGGAGCAAAGTTTCTGGTAAACCATAAGGGAATAGATAAGAGCAAGGTCAGTTTTCATCAATTGGAATAAATCTAATGCCTTGAATATGAATGTATCCTTCTAAACTGCTGAAAGGCCCCATCCTTAAACTTTGAGATCATCTATATTTTTGCAACACAGTGTTGAAAATCTTTTTGAAAACCTTTTCTTTAAAGGAATAGGCCACCGTTTTTACATACTAAAATATGTTCTTACCTCACTTTAGTCGAGTTAATATATCCCCGTCTGGTCTTTGTCCGTGCGCTCTGTCACGCAAACGGAGCACATACGCAGCCTCTCCCACATGTCACATAGCTCCGAAAAAGCTCACGTGAAGTGTTTTCATGCGAAGTATATTTCCACAGAAATGTAACATGTCGATTTTATAAGCAAATAAAGAGGGGGACTATATTGTGAGGCGTAATGATACGAGGAGCACAGCGTCCGCGCAGTAACTCCTAAAGACTTCCCCCGCTCACTTCCGTCAATAACCTTTAGGAGTTACTGCGCGGACGTTTTGCTCCTCGTATCATTACGCCTCACAATATAGTCCCCCTCTTTATTTGCTTATAAAATCGACATGTTACATTTCTGTGGAAATATACTTCGCATGAAAACACTTCACGTAACTTTATTTAAATAGGGAACACGTGGAAGAGCTTGGTAGCTTCTATCGTGAGCTTTTTCGGAGCTATGTGACATGTGAGAGAGGCTGCATATGTGCTCCGTTTGCCTGGCAGAGCGCACGGACAAAGACCAGACGGGGATATATTAACTCGACTAAAGTGAGGTAAGAACATATTTTAGTATATAAAAACGGTGGCCTATTCCTTTAACTCTGGTGTTGAGTCATGTAACTTCACCACGGTGTGACCACAAATCCAACAAAACAAATAAAAATGTGTCAATATTTCACTAGAGTTTTAGATAGACAATATCAAGCTGGTTTGGATTCATATTGTGCTGTACGAGCAGTAGCACTGTTCTGGAATAAGTGTCGTGGGTTCGGGTCCCAGCTCTCAATCTGTACCAGCGCTCTGTTCGACCACCAATCACAAAAGTGGAACAAATGCATATGAATGGTGATATGTTTGTCCAGTATGTGTTTCATATGTCCCAAGATGACCTCGGTCAGTGGGGGCTGGCTGCATTGACCCATAGAAAACCTTTTGAGTTTCAACAGAGTAACACATTTGGGCTGCGAGATTATTAACAAAGCATTTCAATGTTTCCAAATTGAAGAATGCCCCATATGACAAATTGAGAAGTTTTGCCTATTGCATCAGCTTAAACTGGTCAGTAAAGTTATGTTTAAGTATAGTTAATCTTTCTTTAAAACCATCTGCATTCAGTAATCCCCACTCCCTCTTGACAGACGGCCAACGCCCTGCACACCTGCTTTCAGGCCCGCCTTGTCCCGCTCAGCCCCGCCCCTGCACCCCCACCCCTCTCCCTCGGCCTGTGTGTTTGTTTCAGTTTTCGGATAATCATCACATACCTCTCATAGCTCCTCTCTTCCTGCCTCTGTAGTTTCTCTCAGCTCCACCCTGCAGCTCTTACCTCACACCCTCCACCCTGGACACACAAACACCCGTCTCCAAATGCATCTGCCTCTGCCATACATCACCCCACTGACAGCACCACTCAGCACCCACAATGCATCCCACTCCAACCGCTTGTCTGCAACATCATCCGTTCCCCCCCAAAAGTTGTGGCTAGGAAGAGATGTCAGTCTTCTATTTGTTTTACAATCTTTAGTTCATCTCTCTTATCAAGTATGTGCGTATGTTTTTTCTCACAGTCAGGGATTTGCTGTGTTTTTTCCATAACGTAACTGTTGATAACAAGGTTTTGTTGTCTTGGGTTGACAGTAAACCTGCTGCCCTTGTCTGTATGTCCTGAACAGGAGCAAGTCCAATGTCAATGACTACAACCAAAACTTGCTTGCACATTATTGTGTAATTATTATGTATTATATGGAATGTAATCATATTTACATATACATCATATATTTAACACATTAATAGCCTACAATAGAGAATGGGTGCTCAGTCAGAATGTGCAGCACAAGAGTACAGTCCCCCACATGTAGGCTCTCATCATTTTCTCAACGTTTTGTTTTTATTTATTTATTTCAAATTTTAGAGTTATAATGCCATACCCTCTGATAGGATTCAAAGAAAGGTGCATCTAAATGTAGAAGTTACCTTTAAGTAAATACTTTAATTAAGCAATTGTCAAACAGATCATTCATATTAGTTATTAGACTGATGTTGCTGTACTTCAAAAATCTGGAAGATTCAATGATTACTCAAACAAGTTATGAGGAAACAACATTGTGAAAAACAGTCTAAAATGTCAGTTTTGCATAATACTCACCTCAACAGGCCTAAATGTTGTAATATTATCTGAAACCCAATCCCGGCCATATTAATCTGCTTTCTTGTGCACCTCCAGGCTGGCCACGCCCCCTTATATTGTCCCTCCCCATTTGGGCAGGTGTTCCTTTTTGCAGCTGTCTGAATAGGAAACTGCTATTGCAAAAGCAGCCAGCATCTCTCCTTCTCCATTCATCTATTGAGCTAATAGTTCCTCATTCACCACCCACACTGCTTATTAAGCCCGCGCTAAATAACTGCCAAAGACACCGAGAAGCACCGCTCGGTCCCTCCCAAATACTATTCACAAATCCCACTCTGCGCATTACACTGACAGTTACTGCACATCAGCGTGTCTGCATTCAATCACGAGGCAGGCTCCAAGTACTTGAGGACACTGAGAAACCTTTTGAGGCCCTCTGCAGATATACATTAACTTTCTGTGCAAAATCTACCTTTTTTTTTTTTTTTAATCATCTTTTAATCATGTTATAATGTTCACCCGTCAAAAACATACCTGCAGTCGCGTTTCGTTTCATTCACACTGTCTTGAGTAATCCTGTTACTTTGGTGATCTCTTCTTCTACTGCTAAAGAGATTCAATCTGTATTTCCTGGATGTTGTTGCATGATAGATAGAATATGGAGTTTTCATATACATTTTCAAAGCCCTCACTCAAACTGCGTTCAGGCTGTATGCATGCGAGCGTCACGTGACTTCCGAGTGGCTCCTCAGTCGGCGCTTGCTCATCCTGTCTCCGTTATTTCACTATGAGATTACATGGCAGGCAGTGAGTTGCTGGTGGACAGTCACTAGCATCATGTTAAAACCATCGTGCCAGGAGCAAAGAATTGACTCATTCAATTGTGCATAAAATCAAATCATAACAACGCCGCCCAAGAAGTGACTTCCTGAATCGATTCAGCACACCAAAATAAAAGCACCGTCTTAATTGTTAGTTCAGCAGTTCATTAGTTCAACTTTCTTTCTGCCTAACTATTAACAGACAAAACACTTAAAATTTGTGTATTAAATTATATTCTTGTAATGTTGCAAGTACCCGCTGAACTAGTCAATGAGACGAGCTGTGTGCTTTTACTTTGGTGTGCTGGATTGAAACAGGAAGACACTTCTTGGGTCAGCAGAGGAAACTTCCGTGCTCTTCACAGTAAGTGTTTTTCGCTTGAAGCTAACGGCTAACACAAATTAAAAATTAAAATGGCAACCAGATTTTGAACGAGCCTGCTCAAAAAAAAAAATCGTCTTTACTTTTCAGTTGTTTCATTTTTGTTTGTGTTGTTTTTTGATACTAGCCATTTATTAGCTCTGAGATAAAAAGTCTGACCTCAAAAAACACAGATGTAGTGTTTTTAACATCTAGCGAGTCACTTTGGATCAGTATCTCACTCTCAGTAACATTACTAATGCATAACGGGAAGATAGCAATTGTTGTTTCCTTTACTTTTACCTGTACTAGACGGAAAAGCATTTGTGTTTTTTGAAGAGCAACAACTTCTAAACATTGAAATGTGCAGTACAACTTGCAGTAGATAATGAAATACCACTAGGAGCAGTATTATTGATGTAGCACGTCTTTCTTTCAAACACACTAAGTAGTTGTAGTAGCACTATTTCCAAACAGTGAAAACCACACTGTGAATTGAGCAGGAAAACAATGCGTTTCACAACTGCATTATTTGATTAAGTGGCAGTGCTGTCCCAGTGGTGTGTGGTACTTGAGGGAAATGAGAAGCTCTTTGGGCCCCTCTGAGGACCTATTGTGTGTGTGTAAAGTAGGCCCAGATGGGACAATGAGCAGAATTGTTCATTTATTAATTCATGCTATCAGGTTGCTCGGTTTCATGTTTGACAAAAAGGCCTATAGTGTGGTGCAGATTGGTTATCAACAGCAGCTGGCCCATAGCGGCTAGACTGGTCCCTCCCATTTCAGACTGCGGTTCCCGCCACTCCAGCCTAAATCTTATCTGTTTGTCTAGTGCTCCTTCCTCATCCGCGTGTCTGTGTACTCTGTGGCATTAAGATCTGTTCAGGCAGATGGACATGGCCTTAGATCAATCACAGCAATCAATATCTCCAGACTGGGCTCACACCATCTGACATCTGACAGCTACTATCTATTTCTCCACAGTTTCTATGGATCCACTCAAAGTTTGCAGCTTTTTGAAGTTTTATGTCAGACTCTTTCAGTTCTGGGTGTTTGTGGTTGATGCCTTTATGTGATTTAGGGTTTAGGGTTTGTGAGTCCTGGGGGCTACAGATCTATGACAGCAGTCACACAGTCTTGTTATAGTATTTGACACAGTTGATCAGTGTTGGGCAAGTTACTTTTAAATTGTAATATATTCTATAATGGTAGTTACAGTTTTAAAATGTTTGTATTACATATTACTGTTTCAAAATGTAACTGCATTAAACTACTTTGAGTAAAAAGAGTAAATATATTGTTAAATACAACCTTTAATAGTATTAATGCCACGTTTTGTTTTGATAATGTTGGCTACAAGAACTGCAGATCTTATACACAAGTGTCCAGTTTGATTTGGCATGTTGTGTTTTATTTGGGCAAAGTTTGCCATTTTTTGTTCATACACAGGGGCGGATCTATAGAGTTGTTACAAGGTCTTGTCACCCCATGTCATCTGCTCTAGAAGATACTTGAGTGCTTACAGAGGCTCACTCTCAGCTAGTACTTTTTAAGAATTATTCTTAAAATTCTACTATTCGTATATTATTTGGGGGGGGGAATCTAAACAGAAAAATTGCCTTGCAATCAAGCAAAACTTGTGTACCTTCGCTATAAACAGTCGACATTGTAAAATGTGTTGGCACCCCAGAAATTATCCCTGACCCGGCTTGCTACCCTACGATTTTTTTCTAGATCCGCCTCTGTTCATACGCCAATTCAAACCATTTAAATGCACTAATACTTATATAACTGATTGTAATGACTAATGTATTCCCGCATTTTGTTTAAGTAAAATGGTATATTCCTTAGTCACTGAAGAAAGTAATATATTTCTGTAACTTGTAACTTGCAATATGTGACCCCGGGCACTGCAGTTGATGATAACTTATTTTCTTTGCCACAAAATGTATTTATCAAATTCATATGTCTTACAGTACATAATCAAAAATTCCTCAGCCCATCATGGTTAGTTCAGGGGCCTTGGCATGATATATTGGTTTGTTTTGACAGCAACGGCAATGTAATGTTAACGTTGTTCATTGATTTATTTTTAAGATGGGAACTCCTGGGGATCTTTAGTGCTTGGCAGGGGGTGCATGGACTTATCTCAGATGAATAAAAGGTGGAACTGAGTCAATTTTCCATATAACTTTCAAAGGATTGTTATTTTTTTTTGGTAAATGTAAATGGTCTCAACTTATATATAGAGCTTTTCCACCTACATTATACAATCAACCACAATGTTTTTTTCTGTAAAAATTCTGCATCATTTTGAACCTCAACTAAACACAGACTAATCTTTAGTAGATCACTTTTTTAAAAATATTGGCAGGATCTTCGAGGCAAGGGGTACTTGGTGTGTCAATGAATGACTGAAGGGGTATGAGAGATGTTAGTCAGTTGTGCATCATTATAACATTTCATTATGACATTTCAAATCATTACCAGTGTGTAGTGGCAGCAAAAACATACATTTTTAATAACAAAGAGTTACAGTTATACTATGAAGGCCATGAATGTACTAGACCTCTGCAAAACCTTTTCTAAACCTGTGATCTTTTGTGTCCGAGGGAGTCTGGAAACTGTCTGACTAATTGAGTCCACTAGTAGAGCCCTTTAACAGTGGTTTACCTTTGGGTAATCCTGCTTCTTTCCACAGCCCAAAAGCATCTGGAGGTGAAAAACAGTGACTAACAGTTGTCCAGAGTGCATCATTTCACCAAAGGCCATACCTACCAAGTTTGTTACCCACTCAACTTCTATAATAACATCATGTAAATACGCTACAAAAAGCTGCTTTAAGACCAATAATTACTTTAGCCTCATGTTGGCTTTACATTATAGTTGTTCACTCTTACTGTATCCCTCTAATGTTTTGTAAAAGGTCTCATCAGCGCATTTCGATTCACAGAAGCGCACGACATACTGCTGTGGTTGAGACCTACACAGCAATCAAACCTTACCTTTTCTTTCTTCTCATTCAGTCTTGTGTCAAAACACGGCTCTGCTAAATGTCAAGAAGCTGCAGGGGGAAACCACACTATGAGAACCTGCCCTCATTGTCATGTACTTAATTATACACAGGTCCAGGGGAAAGACTGTCTTCAAATAAGCTCACATTTAGAAACATTACTTACCGTTCTGTACTTGACCTAATGATAAGAGAAGATGTATTATGATGTAGTTTGCACGTTTTTTTTCTTCTCTTTGGCAGCTGACAATAAACAGACACCACTCTGTGAGGGATTTAAACCTGTGGTGCAAGACTTTTTATGTTCACTAACATGGAAATGAAAGTCATGGCGGTTCACCATGTTTCACTTTGCCATCTCCTAAAACTGTGCTCATGCTTTAAACATGTCTGTAATAAAGGTAGCTGTACCTGTTATACAATCATTTTGTTGTGTGCAGTACATTATAATACCAGAAATATGTACTCATGTACGTCACCTGCAGCACATTATATGAGCACATTGCCTGCATGCAGAGTATACTGTAATTATGGTGTGAAATGTACTTATGAACTCAAATAAAGCCTAAATCGGGATGTTGGGAACTCTTTGGGAAAGTTATGAAAGAGTTCTGAGCACATTTAACAAGTCAGTCGTCATTCTGTTTTGCCACGATTTGAAATTCGGAGACAGCTCCTTTAAAGGAATAGGCCACGATTTTTCAAGACTGAGATACAGTGGGGAAAAAAAGTATTTGGCCAAAATCCAATAGAATGTCTATGTGAAACTGACCAAATACTTTTTTTCCCCACTGTATGTCCTGACCTGAGCTTAGACGAGTTGATGCGTACCTGTCTGGTCTATATGCGTGCGCTCAGGCTCAGGCTCCTCTACGCTCAGGCATAGAGGAGAGGAGGAGAGGCTAAATGCTAATAACATCTTGGGGCTTTTTGCGTCGTCAAAGCTCAGGTAAGAACATATCTCAGTATGGAAAAACAGTGGCCTATTCCTTTAAAAGCAGAACTAAGTAACTCATGCCCCTAAAGGCCATAAGCGCCACTGCAAGTGTCGTAGCAAGTTGCATTTTTTTACTCCTTAATTGTCCGTGAGAGTAAATACTACGCTGACAGAAAGGACAAATGGAGAAAAGGATATTGCAAATTGTGCCACAACTCAATTACACAATGGAGATTATTTTTTGGCTGTAAATACTGTTTAAGTGGCGCTAGCCAGCAGTTTGCGTTGGCCGTTTGGCTGATAGCTTCTTCTTCGTGATTCTATTAGTGTGTATTGGGGCTCCGACCCGGAGGCAGGAAAGTTGCAAGTGCGGTTTTCTGGACAGAGACACCAGGGGGGACTATGAGCAGCAACACTTGTATTACCCCCAGAGGGACTAGGAAAAGGATTTATTAAGGTAAACCAGTTACTTAGTTATCCTTTAATTCGTCTTGAACAATCATTATGTTTAGGATGGATTGTGAGAAACAAGATCAGGATGCAGCTAACAGTTTAAACCCAACCAATTTCTCTTTTATCACAGGTTAAGTGGAAAAAATCATGTTCAACCAAACTTGAAATGACAATAGTTTGTTTTAGGTACACCTTTAAGAAGATGTGTTCTTTCCACTTGATCCGGCTTTCAGTGCTGCTGCGGAAACAGCACAGCGCCCCTTTCTCAGGTTCATAACGCAGTAAAGATGGAATAGACAAAGAGCAGACTGGCTGTTTGAGACCCTGCCCACACTTGCTCCGTGGATGCTCCGGTGGCTAATTCTAGGTCATACATTTTGATGATAGACAGCAGGGCAGAGCACCAGAGCCTCAGTTCCTGTGGTTCTTCCGCCTGAAGCGCACCGAGTGTTTGATGTTGTCCAGACCTGGGCCCCGGCACTCAAACACATGTGCGGCAGGGAGGAAGGAAGGAAGAGCACTTCACAGACACAAGCACAGAAAGAAAAAACATAAGTTCATCATCAATCGCAAAACCAAAGAGTACAACATTGTGTTGAAGCAAGGACGGTTCAGACATCAGCATCCAGTACAGTGATGACACATTCTTGTCATGGAAAGAATGCTCTGGCCTTGACTGCAAGATGGATCCTGTTTTATTATGACATTTAAAGTTCTTTTGGACACCTCAGCCTTAGCGGTGCGAGGAGATAGAGAGATACATTTATATGATATGGCCCTCAAATTAAAGTGTACTGATGAACAAATTGTAATTTAGAAGATGAGGAGAACAGGCTGAATACTTAACGTCTTAAACTTCATTAGTATGTGCAATGATTTAAACTCTTCTAAAGTTATACATTTGACTTCTTCCACACAATGTGTCAGCTTTTTTTGTTCTCAGTGTTACGCTGCAGGCAGACAACAAAGTTTTTTTTTACACTTGTAGGATAACAGCTACAAAACTTCTACTGCTTTGGCTCTAAGAATGTACACCAGTGTCATATGCGAAATTAGCCGGCTCTCTAATGAAGGCTAAGTAAGCAGTAAATTGCCAGAGCTGAGGGCAATGTTTTTTTTGTTTTTTTTTTACAACTACTGCAACAAATGACCACTTTGAGGACATTATAATTTAAATGAATATGGAGAAATTAGAGAGGGATTATGTGAGAATGGCTGCCAGTGGCTGGGAGCAGCTGTGTATGATATTGGGTCTCGGTTTTTCATTATGTCTTAAATGAGCTGGAGACATGAGCAGCCTGTAGCACTAACCTTTATGGGAACTTCCTTTGGACTCGAGCCCATGATAGATAAATTAATACAACCATTAATGTGTTTTTTTTTTTTTAAACATATGGCCGTTATACATACATATACAGGTATGTATGTAAACATGATTTACACATACTATGTACAGCATGAATTTGAAAAAAAAGTATAGCTTTTAAATGTTAAACTCAATGAGTAACACAAAGAACAAAAGAAGAGTTTCGGATAAAACATAAAACATCTTCTCTTCTAATCATCCCAGTACATATCACTACGTTTTGAAAACCTTCAAGGGGAAAAGTTAAATAGAAAAGATGCAAGCATTTGTTTTTTGTCTATATTGAGTCATAGTAAGCTCATGTTTCCTGCTTCCCTTATGGGACAGGAAGTGCAGGGTCAACAAAGGGAATCCCACACACTGCAGATGAGGAAACTCCACTCGAGACGTCCCAAAGTGAGATCATAATTACTGTCTGCTGTCTTTGACATGAACACAATGCTCAGACAGTCACGGGACAGGGGAGAGAAGTCCATCAATGAATGCATCATTAATGGACACTTTGTACCAGTTTGGGCTCTAATAGTATTGCTATTATTGGGAAATTATAGACAGGACCTCTTGTTTACTTTCTTGAGTTTACTGTGAGTAATTAAACAATTGGAGAAATTTTGACAAAGAAATTGTCCACAGCCTTTACAAAATAGGCAATTATTACAAGGTTAAAAGCCATTCATTATTTTTGGAGATTGCCCATTAAGAGTTTGGACAATGCAATATTGTGGGACATAAACTGTATTCAAAAACACAATGTTCTCCAATTATTGTGTTGGTCATTTAATTTAGACAGGTTTAAACAGGAGCTTCCCCGTCATTATTATAAAAGTTCTTGTTACCTGTCAATGTTTGTTAGAGCCGTTGTATCAAATTATAATGAAGGCAATAAAAACTTTTCCTAACTGATATACAACATGCACTTTCAACAAAGCCGTGTCATTGCCTCACGTGTGTCTGACGTTTTCACACCTTTCACTTATGATTCACGGCTCACTCAACTGAACCACATACAGTGTATGTTGCATCTCTTTGACAAAGCACATTCTTGTCCACAGGTAGAAAAAACACAGTGACTGCAAAGTGCTCTGAACATGATCACAGTCATGATGCAATAAAGCGCAACGTGCCCTTTCAAAAAAAAAAATTCTGGGGAATTAGCCTAGTTTGGGAAATGTCACGGCCATTGCTCACCTTGGCATCGTGCATTCTCCCCTGTTAGCATGTGACCTTATTTCTCTTATCTGTGGCAGCCATGCAAGACCTCGACCGGGTGGTTTTCACTCACTCAGCTCCCGTGTTATGCCTCCGCTCGCTCGTATAGCATTCAAAACATGAGGTTTTCGCTTCCCTCTTAGCTTTTGCACATTTAGCACTTTCATAACCGTCATGCATGAGACATAACGTTATGACCACCAACAAGTGAAGTGAATAAGATAACATCCCTTCTTTAGAAGACCTGTGGAGTGTGTGTTGTTTAAACGCTTCTCGCTGGTTTGTGGAGTCACTGAGCTGGAGGTCATTCCAAGATGTAAATAAGGGAGAAATAACAAATTGTGTTAAATGGAATATGAATGCAACGGGAGCACATATGTGTTCTGTGAGCAGGTTATTTTTTACAGGCAGCAGCGAGTCACTTTAATGCCTAAATGCAATATTGTTTCTTCCCACGCAAATAATCTATTTAGTTAGAATTTCGAAATATTTTTATTCAATGCAGTAGATAAGAGGAAAGATGGGCAATTTGGATATTTATAGCAATTTGGACTCAACGGGAAACTTTTAAAGAAATATATGTGTAAAACTGGCAAAGTTTACAGATTTCTTTTTTTTTTTTGCAAAACCTACAATTGAATGTGATTTGGACCATGTTATTTGTGCTGTCAATAAACGTTTGGTGCGTGAAAAGTCAAACAGTGTCACAATTTCTAAAACAATTAAAAAAAAAAAAATCTAATTTATTGCTTGTGAATGACATTTAACGCTTAATATTAGTACAATTCATTCAATGACTTTTAATGCCCTGGTGAATTCAGATTCAGTTCAGTTTCAGTTTTTCTCTATGGCACCTACAACACCCACTCCTGTCCCTTTGCGTACATTATGCACCTCATGTGTTTGTTGCCGATCTGCCTAATGGGAAAGTGATCTGCAGCCTCTTGAATATTTGATGCTAATGTAATATGAACATCATAAAAGCTTTTCAGATCTCAATTTATACAGTCAAAGCCAGCCATTGATTTAACCTGTAGATTTACGTTTTCCTGTTGCCCCCTGCGCACTACTGTGCATGTTATTCCCATAAATTGTGCATCCAAATCACAATGTGATTTTTTTTTTTTTTCCCTGCACAATTTATACTCCAAGAGCTTAACTATCTCATTTGAATTATTTACTTGTGGGTTTGATGAAGCGACTGGGGAACGGCTATTGATCTGAAAGATTTAGGGCCTGTTGGCGCAGCTAAATGGCTAAAAGTGATGGTTATTGGAGCACTATGGGGGGTCTGTTTATCACTAAAAGATATGTAAATGTGTGGGAGAGGGTTAAACATTCGCACATGAATAAAAAATATATATATATTTTTTTTTTTAAAGAAACAACCCACAAACATCAACTCCACTTAACAGTGAATGTGTTTGATGCAGGGAAAATGGTGACGGTAAAGGTCTTGGTGACACTGACATCGTATGCTGAGTTGGGGTTAGGTTTAGGGGAATAATGCCCAAAAATGTGTTGTAAATAAACAAAGTAATAATCTAAACTAAAAGTCTCTTTGAACTAAGACATCGTGTTATTTTGACCAGTCGGTGCAAACATCTCAAGCTGACATGTTATCACAAAGCGGGCTCCTGGATATCGACCAACCTGTCACAAGGCGTTTGAACGGTACTTTCTCAGTGCAAGCATCATTAGACGAACGTTCCCACTAGAAACGGCCATATATGGGAGTTCCTGTCCAGCTGATATAAGTGAGGGTCAGCTCTTAAAGCCTCGGGCCACACTGTGATGCTACACTCAAGATTGCAACATAGCTGCTCCATTGATGATGATGATGATGCACTCGGGTCAATGAGCCCCTGCCAGGCCCCTGCACAGAGGGAGGGGGGCGTGGAAGAAGAGGGGTGGGGTGCCAGTATGGAGCACGGGGATCAATACGTAATATCTTACAAATTGAATTCGACCTGGATCGACCCAGAGGGGCGTGTGTGCGAGCTGCAAAGGACTGTGGACGAGCGTGCAGTAAATCCCAGTGATCAGTGTGAGGGGGGCCTGTTCAGGGGAGGGGTCCTCACGCTGGGACGGCTGCTCTATGGGAAGGGGGCATGACGGGTTTAAGGAAACAAGGCGAGGAGGGGAGGGGGGGGGAGCACTATGGGTGATTGAGGAGGACCGAGGACAAGCTAGTATCGGTTTATCACCTGCAGTCAGGGGGTCACACACTTCTGCTTGTCATTATATTCCAGAGCATCACCCCCAATCTGTCTCTATAATGGAGGGCTTGTTTGGACATGGTCAATTTTATAGTCTCATAGAGCTCTTCAGATGACTATTTGTATCTATGTGTGTGTGTGTGTGTGTGTGTGTGTGTGCGTGTGCGTGTGCGTGTGCGTGTGCGTGTGTGTGTGCATGTGCGTGTGTGTGTGTGTGTCTAATGAAAGAAAATGTGTAGTAAAGCATAACATCAAATCAAAAGTGAGCATGAAGAGATACTGAATATTTGCTTTTATTTTGGATTGAAAGCTAAGAAAGAAACACTTCATGCATCGATTAGGAGCTGTTTTTTCCAGCTCTACCAAATGGTCGATAAAACAGAGGCACAGGAGAAAAGGCATGTATTAGCACAGAAAGCATCAGTCTTTCTAGCATCCAATAACTGTGATTTCAAAATACGGTGGAAACAGTGCATTTGAAATGCTGTTCTATAACACAGTGTAATTAATGATAATAATGGTTTGTGCTTGGATTGTGCTATACAAGCCTGAGTTTTGTTCATATGGCAGAGCGAATGACACTAAAAATGAGTTGGACAGTAAGTTAATTTGTGGAAACCATTACAGTAAATTGATATAATACAAATTGTAATAGTATTTCCCGCACAATCCAAAGTGCAGTCATACGTTCCTCCTCTGCCTTTCTGAAGAAAAATACCCCCGCTTTTCCCTTTTGCAGTTACACTTCAGAGACGCCCAAAGGGAAGTCGGAGGGTAATTCGCCTCTGAAGTGCACAGACTGCGGAGCTGAGGCTGGGGTCAAACTGAAAAACAATCCGAGCAGCGGAAAAAACTCTGCTCAGTCAATGGCAGGAGGTCTTCAGAAGTTACCCAGCTCCAGTGTCAGCCGGTCCGCTGTGAGGGTGTCGCTTACATGGGACCGGCCCATACCCAGGCTCGCCCCCAATCCATGACACATTTATACCAGTCTGTCTAATTGACATGTTGGGGATCGATGGGGGAACAGAAAGCTTCTCTGCACAATCTGCTCCCCCGGGTCCCCCACCGCACAAAAGGGGCCCACCACTTGATCAGTCCGCTACGGCTCCAGGTGGAGATGCTATAGCTCTCTCTGCTGAAAAGGTACGAGGCTTATGGATTATTTGTTATAGTGGTAGTACTATGAAATACCACATCATGATCACGGGTTATGTTGATTGGTCACAAGAGCAAGTAAACTGTAGAAAAACTGTAAAATACAAAACATACCAGAGACATCTAACTAACGACTTGGAAGAGGACCTTAACCAACACAGAAGCATGAGGTGAGGGGTGTGAGCATTTCCTATACACTGTAGCGCGGGGCCTTTGTGTGCGGAGTTTGAATGTTCTCCCATTGTCTGAGCAGGTTTCATCCAGTTTCCTCACACTAAACAATAATGATAAAAGGTAATCCTGGCTCAAGATCTGGATTAGGGACCCCGGGCACAGCACTGTCTGTGTCCCCCGCTTGTTGGGCAGCAGTGGGTCAGTTAGTAAAGTGCTCACCTACTGACCCAAAAGTTGGCAAACACTTGTGTCCTTGCAAAGAAGACATGCATTGAGGACAATTTTGACCGTGTTGGGGCATGTTCATCTAACACTTGCCCCCCCCCCCGTCCATGTCCCCATCTCCTTTACTTAACAAGGCTCATAGAGGGACACACTGAAGATCCTCAGGCAATCAAACAGTCCAAATCCCTATTGATCATAGAGCTTTCACCCCCCACAGGCGGACCAAGGGCACCACGCCGGTCTGGGGTGAGAAAGGGGCGGGCGTCCTGGCAGGAGGGTCGCGGCTGATCTACTCACGGTGGGAAATCGGATGACACTCAGATGTATCTACCGGAGGCGCTCTGGCGCATCACTCAAGTGGTCTTTGTCGGACCATGCATTGGTGACATATGGACCGCCCCAGGACAGGAAGGGCCCACCAGCACTGACTGTAATTTTGATTCATCACACACAAGATGTCCGCCGTGGTGCTCCATCAAAACAGCAGCTGGAAGAAGCAAAGTGTATGGTCGCTTCAGGAAGTTACAAGCCTGGTTGGTGTTTCATTGTTTGTTTTAGGGCCAAAACAAGTGGGGAAAGCTCTACATCAGAGCGACTAGCAGAATCCATGAAAACGTCTGCTTCATAATCATGGAGGTTTATGTTCCTGCACTGTCTGAAGCACTGATCAACACAAATTTGCCCACAGTACGTCTCCATTTCGAGTTATTCTCCCATCCAAGGCCCAGAGTTGCTATTATCATCAACTATCAAAAGTAAGTAAAAGATTTGCTGCTAAAATGCAATTAATGTCTATATTAAGCTCTTCTATAATATATGAAATGTCATTGTGCATCTTGTGGGTAAGATTTGTTCACATGGCAAAAGTCAACTCCGCAAGAAATGAGGTATTTGCTGAGTTGGGCGTGCTGCCTTTTTTTAAATGTCAAAGAACCGCCCGAATAATGGCGTTGCTTAAAATAGTGCTTAATGAACAAAATTATCAAAGCTCGCTACTGTGTACAAAGGATTTATCAGTGTCCTCGCTATAGGTCATTCTTACTTTTATTTAATATCAGCTCAAAAGAAAAAACACCAATCCCCAACTGCTAACATCCATCTCCTCAGCATGACCTTTAGCAGTGAATTATAGAATACTTCCTGGAAACGGCAATAAAATCAGATATAGCAATTACATTTCCTTCCTAAGATCAGTATCTATCAAAACAAGTGCGTGATTACATGAGTGAATGTGATTTTGAGGATGGTAGAGGATCATTGAACAGTTCATAAGATGTCATTACAGACCTGCACTGAGTCAAGACTGTGCTTGTAATGGGAATGGAGGGATGATTAGAAATGAGTTGCTTATAGGGCCTATCTCACCAGAGAGAGGTGTGGAGACGTCTCCACAGATCGGACTGATTGCGTGCACACAAAGGGCCTATCTCACTGGCCTACTGACTAGTTGGAGACTAGAGTTGCCACAGGTCTCAGACATGTCTCAGTCATGTCTCAATATCACTTTCACCGAGACTCAGAGATAAATTGGAGACCAGGTGACACATTTCAATTGCCGTGATATAGTGCTCGGGGTTGTTTCGTCAAAACTGCAATGATTTCTGGTGCATTGTATATAATAGGATTATTATATGATATAATAATAAACCTCCATCCATCCATCCATTTTCTTCCGCTTTATCCGGGGCCGGGTCGCGGGGGCAGCAGTCTCAGCAGAGATGCCCAAACTTCCCGATCCACACACACTTCCTCCAGCTGTTCTGGGGGGACCCCGAGGCGACACCAGGCCAGCTCGGAGACATAGTCCCACCACCGTGTCCTGGGTCTTCCACGAGGCCTTGTCCCACTAGGACATGCCTGGAACACCTCCCGCGGGAGGCGACCAGGAGGCATCCGAAACAGATGCCCGAGCCACCTCAGCTGGCTCCTTTCGACGTGGAGGAGCAGCGACTCTACTCCGAGCTCCTCCCGGGTAGCTGAGCTCCTCACCCGATCTCGGAGGGTGCGCCCAGCCACCCTGCGAAGGAAACTCATTTCGGCCGCTTGTATTCGCGATCTTGTCCTTTCGGTCATTACCCAAATCTCATGACCATAGGTGAGGGTGGGAACGTAGATCGATCGGTAAATCGAGAGCTTTGCCCTCCGACTCAGCTCCCTCTTCACCACGACAGACCGATACAGCGACCGCATCACTGCTGACGCCGCACCGATCCGTCTGTCGATCTCACGCTCCATCCGTCCCTCACTCGTGAACAAGACCCCGAGATACTTGAACTCCTCCACTTGAGGTAAGGACTCCCCACCGACCTGGAGAGGGGAAACCACCTTTTTCCGGTGGAGAACCATGGCCTCGGATTTGGAGGTGCTGATCCTCATCCCGGCCGCTACACACTCGGCTGCAAACCGCCCCAGTGCGTGCTGAAGGTCCTGGTCTGTTGAAGCCAACAGAACAACATCATCTGCAAACAGCAGAGATGAGACTCTGAGGCTCCCAAACCGGACACCCTCCGGCCCCTGGCTGCGCCGAGAAATTCTGTCCATAAAAGTAATGAACAGAACCGGTGACAAAGGGCAGCCCTGGCGGAGACCAACACGCACCGGGAACAGGTCTGACTTACTGCCGGCAATGCGAACCAAGCTCCTGCTGCGGTCATACAGGGAACGGACAGCCCTTAGCAGAGGGCCCCGGACCCCATACTCCCGGAGCACCCCCCACAGGGCACCACGAGGGACGCGGTCGAACGCTTTCTCCAAGTCCACAAAACACATGTGGACTGGTTGGGCGAACTCCCACGAACCCTCGAGCACCCGACGGAGGGTATAGAGCTGGTCCAGTGTGCCACGACCAGGACGAAAACCGCATTGTTCCTCCTGAATCCGAGGTTCAACTATCGGCCGGATCCTCCTCTCCAGCACCCTGGAGTAGACCTTACCGGGGAGGCTAAGGAGGGTGATTCCTCTGTAATTGGAACACACCCTCCGATCCCCCTTCTTAAAGAGAGGGACCACCACCCCGGTCTGCCAATCCAGGGGCACTGTCCCCGACCGCCACGCGATGTTGCAGAGACGTGTCAGCCAAGACAGTCCTACAACATCCAGAGACTTAAGGTACTCAGGGCGAATCTCATCCACCCCCGGAGCCTTGCCACCGAGGAGCTTTCTCACCACCTCGGTGACTTCCGCCCCGGTGATGGGCGAGCCCACCTCCAAGTCCCCAGCCTCTGCTTCCTCATCGGAAGACGTGACGGCGGGGTTGAGGAGGTCCTCTTAGTACTCCTTCCACCGTCCGACGACATCCCCAGTCGAGGTCAGCAGCCCCCCACCCGCACTGTACACAGTGTTGGTGAAGCACTGCTTCCCCCTCCTGAGGCGCCGGATGGTTTGCCAGAATTTCTTCGAGGCCGACCGATAGTCTTCCTCCATGGCCTCCCCGAACTCCTCCCAGACACGAGTTATAATAATAAACCTTTTTTTTTTTTATATAAATGACTTGAGGATTGTTTACTCTAAAGCATTTGGACACTATTTGCCAGTGGTGACCTGCAGCAGTTGTTGCACAGCTCTTTTCTCTACTTTCTTACATTGTTTTGTCTTATGTTAATTTATGGAAATTGAGGCCTTGAGCCAGGAAAATGGCTTATTTCTATGGAAACGATGAATTTCTAACAGAATCAATCCAGAACCCTATAGAGGGTATGTATTCACATACGAACATCTTTCTCATTCTGAACAAAACCCAAAGTGTCAAATTTAAGACTAACAAATTCAAAATTGAACATGATTCTGCTTTGGTTTTTGTCGCCATGTTTTTGCCCACAGCTAATATATTAAGTGTTGATAATGAATTCAGGTGCACAACATTTTAAATCTGCTTTATTAATGTTTGTTTATAGTATGTTTTGATATTTGTCTCGAGACCACTGAAATACACTGCTATCAGTCACTGTCTTGAAAACTTCTCGACCCCCACCTCAGTGGTCATGACCCGCAAGGGGTCCCGAGCCCCACTTTGGGAACCCCTGCTTTACAGCTACACTAAGCATGTCCACTAATCATGTCCATATCCACTTCCCAAAGGATTAACTTGTTTGGATGGAATGCTTAAAAAACCATTGAAGTTCGTCTTAGGGCCATGAATCATGGAGGTATGCTGAAATTATTCTCAGCATTTTCTAAGCAACAGCTGGATCTGGTTTTAGGTATAGAGTCGGGGTCAGGGAGCGATCACCTTCAAAATGAGAAACATTTCACAGCCTGTTTATGTTGTGAAGTATAATTCAAAACTTCAGTGTAAGACGTAGAACTTCTTACGTATTCATTTAAAAAAAATATATCATAAATCGATATTTAAATGTATCTCTTTAGGAATACAAAAATGTCATGGACCTGGAACCTACAGGGTTAATGTTTGATTCAGCCAAGTTGAGCTGAAATAAAAGAATACAAGGGGGTCAGATTCAGGCCTCTTTTATATATTTATATTTTAGATGTAGCTTTCTGGTACTATTGTCATGTATTTATTTACAGTTGATAAAATTGTAATGTGCACTACATAATACAATACAACTGAAGTTTGAGTTTAGTAATATTAAAAAAAAAAAAAGAAAAAAAGGACAGCCTTTCAAATACATGTTGAATCACTGTATATTATTATCATTATTTACAGCTTCATCTTACTGGCCACATCCTATATGACCTTGTTCGTACCATATGGCAACGTAAAGCTTAGCCTCTTTCTGGGCACGAAAAGTGTGGGAACCCCCATCGCTGAAGCGCCTCCTGTAATCCTCCGATCCTCCCGCACGCGCTCTCAACACAAACATAAAAAAAAACAGCACTCAATTCAAAAGAGGTTTGTCACATATGGATTTAGCCTTAAGGATCCAATGAAATCTGACCCCCACCTCCATCCTTTACCCCTCTGTCCTAGGATACACTGCATAAGCTACAGCTAATTATAAAGGATAAGGCCTTGGCTAATGAGTGGGGGCTAAGTCTAGCTGGATACAGAGTTTGTAATTAGGCAGCAAGGGGCAGAGAGGAGAGGTGAGGATGAGAGAGCCACCAGGGAGGGCTTCTCTAAAGGCCCGGGTAAAGCTCCTCTTTCTCTTCAACAAATCACCTGCTAATACACAGGGTTATTAAGATCATGCAAGAGGTTGACCTTCAGTTTGGAATTATTTGCTGGATTGATCTAATTAAAAGCTACTGGATTAAGCCGTGTTTGGGTAAATGTAAATTAAGATCTTACAAGAAACAAAGGAATTCTGTTTGTATAAGGAGACAATGCGTCGGTAATAGATCTCAAAGCACTGTTCCAAAATATGAAAGAATGTGAACTTACATCAATCATGTAACAATGTACTACATAGTTCGGTAATAGCAGCTTTCAGCTATATTTTTTTTATGGTTGCACATGTATTTTGCACAAGTGGCAAAGGTGTTTAAAGATTATGTAAAAAGTAACAAAAAAAGATCCAATTACATCAGACAAACATTTTTATTTGATTAAGTTTCATTAATCCTGTGCATTTTGTCCACACACAAAACATTAATGCACACTCCAAAAATACATGAAGCTTCTCCCAACACTACCACTTTCCATTTCCATTCATGCACCCTCTGCTGGCGTTTTATATAACTTCATGTAACTACGCATGCTTCAATAGGAGTATTATCTGGACACATTAAGCGATCCTACAAAATCCCTATGACTGTAAGTTGTTGTAAAAGCCTGAATAAAGCATAATACCGTAAGGGACATTCAATGTCATTTTCCTGTGACAACTTTAAAAGAACTTACACATTTCCCTTCAGGATGCAATGAGCTCTGAGGCATACTTTGTTTAATCCATGACCTAAAATGGTGACAGTTTGACATATGAGCTCCTGGCATTTTCCTCTGTTTTGTTCAATAATATGTCGTGCATGCATGTATGGACGCAGCCTTTGTCTCACATTGTGCCTTCTCTTCCAGATGCTTTGTTTTGCTTTTTATTTCCCTTCAATCACATGACAAAGCACAAAATTGTGCAATTCATCATCCCCGTGTTGTTCCTTGACTTTAAGCATCACATTTTCTGAGCCATTGGTTGCAATAACAATAACCACACATATTTCAAACTATAGGACAAGCAGTCAAAGCAAAGAGTTAAGAATGGGTTTTGCCCATTTGGAAATCACATAAAGGGATTTGCATATCACTCCCAGTTTGCATGTTGTTGATTTTAGCTCATTGTCCTTGAAATAACGAACATATGGGGATTTTCCACTTCACCTATTTTCTTGAAAGCAAACTGTTGCCAAATGTTTTCGGTTCATCTCCTGCAATACATGCATGAGAAAGTTTTTGTTTTGTTTTTCATACTGAATGTTTTTGCCTGTTAATCTGCAGCCACCACATTCTACTTGGCTTCCCGTATATCTGAATGACATCAAGACACCGAGATAGGTCGTAATTGCCTTTATCTCTGTCTCACCGCACGGGTTTCGACATGTTGCCACGGTAACAGAGACCACTTCCTGCTCGGGTGACGACTTCCTGTGTTCATTCAGCTTTCTGTGTGTTCACTGAGGGAGTTACCAAACGCTGCGTTTACCATTTCCATATAAGGGCGTTTATGAACAATGGGCACAGGGCTTCCCCCAAAGTCAAATAAACAGCGTTAATGGTGCTCTGTGCCACGCTCTCTATCTGGCATTCCACAGTGAGTCCCATTTGCACACAATTACCCCTCTCCAGTGAGTTAAGTGTGTGCTGTTAAACATGCCGGGGAAATGGAGAGAGATAAGCACAAAGCAGTTATGGGTTGGGGTCTGTTCTTTGGGGTTGAAAGAAAATGATGCAAAGGCCACACCATTATTACACACCATCGTCATAATTACAGTGCACTACCACTTTAATGAACAAAATTGTTACTTAAGAGCTGTGTACACACAATACAACTGTAAAGCATATCAGCATAATGTTATTTTCTATAGAGATTATGCAGATGATGTCACAGCAGGTTAACAGAAGCCATTGAATGTCAATGTTGACGTGTTATTGTTTTTATTATGGGTTCTGTTGAGAATGAAAATGATATCAGTGCATACCCTCTATCCGTTTTTTTTTATCAACTGGTGGATTAGGGTTTGTGACCCAAAAGTGGGTCACAGGATCATTTCAGTAGTTATTTCAACGTTGACTAGTGAAAAAGCACAAAATCATTACCTGGGCTTGTTAAATTATTTAGCTTTATATGCTAATTCAACTCTGAAATCAACATTAATCTGAGGGGAAATACTATTTTACATCCTATTTATTTTTATTGAAAACAAAAAGTAGTATTGTCCTGTTTACGTTATATGTGGTCTACGACCCGCCATGGGAGCTTCATTTCGGTGACCCAAAATGAGTTTCCTAAAGCATAAAAATAGTTGTATTTTATAGTATTATATAGTAAGTATTTTGCCTATAATGCTAACGAATGATTAGCAATCGTGATTAGCTCACAGGTCTAACATAAAATTTTATCAAACCTTTGATCACTTTCTGCCTACTTTAAGTTAATGGAAAGCTGTCAGTTATCCTCCATTATGGTGCTGACTGTCCTGTGTTTCCATGGAAATCAACTGTGATACGTCAGTTTTAATAAACCAATTCCTTTTTGGGTAGTGGGCATCATCTGAGAGTGAGACCTGACACTGCTACAAGTTGAGAACTACGTATGGTTACTCATTCAGATATCAAGAGAGCAGGTGCTTCCCACATCTATTTCATAACAAGCGTGTTGGAGAGGTCATGCGTATTGCTCGTATCATGTGAAAAATGTAATCTCCTGCACACTGTCAAAAAGGTGACGGCAACTAGGCCTTCTGAAACGTTGTAAATTATTTTTTTGCAAGATTGACGGTGTGCAGGAGATTAAATTTTTCATACACATTCAAATGTATTTTAAATGCATTTGACTTATCACAATGGCCAACTTGTATGATTTAAATTGCTGATAAATGTAGTTGGCTTCAATAGCGTGTTGAAGTTTGAGTAAGTACTATGGAGACCTAAAGGTAAGTAAAATATAGCAATAGGGTGGTTGCTATTTTTAAACTTTACATTTTGTTGGGTTCACCCGACCTTAACCCAGTGGAAATTTGAAATACCCACAGACTCACTGCAGAAGACAAAAAAACACCTGCATTTGCAAACTTCAGAGTTGCACTTTTTTGGTGTTTTCTTTTGGGGGAGTTTTGACGTTCTTCGTTTTCTTGAGTGGAAACTATGCTTAACCCACGCAGTGTTTCCTCAAGATAAGACGGCACTGAAGGCAACCCAGAGAAGGCCTAAAAAGTTTACAACAGAACAACATCACTCGGAAAGTGCTTGTTTAGTGCTTAAGTCCGAGTGCCAAGACCTTGAAGATGTGCAGGCCTTACTAAACACCATGGTAACTACTGTCCTGCATACTGTGGCCTGATTAGCAATGTCCTGCCCAGCAACTGCAGGAAGTGACGGACGAGACCCCACGGTTTCTGCCTGGACACTCTGGAGAAAAGCCAAGTCATTTACATGCAGAGCACAGGGGCCGCGTGCACTCTGCCAGTATTCATGACCTCAGCTGTTTCAGACCACTGCAAGGGCCCTTCCATAACTCACACCGCCACGCTTGCTAATGGGGGCCAGGGGTGGATGGATGGAGCGGTGGGCTGGAGAAGTAGAACGTGGAAATCATCAAGTAGGCGGAATGTCAGGAAGAAGAAGAATAAACTGATTATGACGATGATGCAATATTTCCTTTACCTGTAGTCGGTTCATTGCTACTCACATGGTGTCCCCCGTCCCATGGCTTCTGTTTCAGATGACCCCCTGTTAGCTACATGGTGGTCCAGTGATAGCTGATATGTTAGGACCGCAGTCTTCAGCCCTATCTACAGGAAGACGACTCCCATCCAACTGGTACTGGACAACAAGCTGAAGTTCCACCAAGGACTGGGTGTTGGTTCCACTATATTCAGGCCCATCTGCAGATGGACTCCCATCAGCCCCGGGTCTATCTACCTGTCTTCAGCCCTATCTGTAGAGGGCAAGGCAAGGCAAGGCAAGTTTATTTGTAGAGCACAATTCATACACAAGGCAATTCAAAGTGCTTCACAGTTGCATAAATACAGAGGGACTACCATCAGCCCCGGGTCTATCTATCTGTCTTCAGCCTTATCTGCAGAGAGACTCCCATCAGCCCTGGGTCTATCTACCTGTCTCCAGCCCTATCTGCCGAGGGACTAACATCAGCCCTGGGCCTATCTATCTGTCTTCAGCCCTATCTGTAGAGGGACTAACATCAGCCCCGGGTCTATCTACTTGTCTTCAGTCCTGTCTGCAGAGGGACTACCATCAGCCCCGAGTCTATCTATCTGTCTTCAGCCCTATCTGCAGAGGGACTACCATCAGCCCTGGGCCTATCTACCTGTCTTCAGCCCTATCTGCAGAGGGACTACCATCAGCCCAGAGTCTATCCTACAGAGGGACTACCATCAGCCACGGGTCTATTTACCTGTCTTCAGTCCTGTCTGCAGAGAGACTCCCATCAGCCCCGAGTCTATCTACCTGTCTTCAGCCCTGTCTGCAGAGGGACTACCATCAGCCACGGGTCTATTTACCTGTCTTCAGTCCTGTCTGCAGAGAGACTCCCATCAGCCCCGGGTCTATTTACCTGTCTTCAGCCCTATCTGTAGAGGGACTAACATCAGCCCCGGGTCTATCTACTTGTCTTCAGCCCTATCTGCAGAGGGACTACCATCAGCCCCGAGTCTATCTACCTGTCTTCAGCCCTGTCTGCAGAGGGACTACCATCAGCCACGGGTCTATTTACCTGTCTTCAGTCCTGTCTGCAGAGAGACTCCCATCAGCCCCGAGTCTATCTACCTGTCTTCAGCCCTGTCTGCAGAGGGACTACCATCAGCCACGGGTCTATTTACCTGTCTTCAGTCCTGTCTGCAGAGAGACTCCCATCAGCCCCGAGTCTATCTACCTGTCTTCAGCCCTGTCTGCAGAGGGACTACCATCAGCCACGGGTCTATTTACCTGTCTTCAGCCCTGTCTGCAGAGAGACTCCCACCAGCCCCGGGTCTATCTACTTGTCTTCAGCCCTATCTGCAGAGGGACTACCATCAGCCCCGAGTCTATCTACCTGTCTTCAGTCCTGTCTGCAGAGAGAGTCCCATCAGCCCCGGGTCTATCTACCTGTCTTCAGCCCTGTCTGCAGAGAGACTCCCACCAGCCCTAGGTCTATCTTTAGCCTGTCCGTCCATGTGAGTGAAGCTTCCCTAGTTGTGGTACAAGGTTTCTCTTTTCTCCCTTTGGGTTTTTGAGTTTTTCCTTGCTGCTGGCAGCCTGTTTAGACTCTACATTGCATTACATTTTCCTGGACATTTCATCGGTTATTTGTTTTGCTGTTTTTATGTTTGGTGCATCCCTGTGAGAAAACTCTTGTTGTCATATTGGGCTATACAAAACAATTTGATTGGATTTGAAAAATATATGTTAGAGAGCAAGGAGTTAATGATATATAATTTAACCTGCATAAACAGGCTCATAAACAAGCCTCTGAAAAGAGAATTGTCCTTAACTCAGCCAACTCACTCTAGTCAATTAAATCTCTATTACGATGGATAATTTCTGGATTTGTAAATGCTTTGTATATCCCTTATATATATATGCCTACACATACCTGTTACAGTTAATAAAAATGACATTTTGCCTCAAGATCATGTGCCCTTGATGGTCTATAGTTGGCATGAATTCTGGCTGGAGGGCATCCAAACGGCTCGAGTTCCCTTTTCATTAAGTACTTATGGCAAAAAAAATAAATTACAGTAGTTGGGAGCAAAGTCAGCACAGCGGGGACTACACACAGCTCACGATTAGCTCGAACTTGGTTAATTAGACGACACGCTTAAAACATTCAGCTTATAACAGTCACGACTCTGGAGTGCAAAGTGTGCTATGTTATAAATTAGAGTAGGTGCTTACAGCCTGTGAGCACTTTAGGAGCCTTATTACTGGTAACACATATAACACCAGGAAAGGATTTCATCAGTGAAGACGCTTTCATTCATGTATTGAAGGCTTTATTATGTGTTTCTAAAGATCTGACCATTTTGCACACACACATCTATAAATTACACTATTTTCTTGATGTTCTTAATGCTGTGGTTAGTGCGTCAACACAAAAGCTTTATGTGCAATTTCCGGAGAACTCCAGGGACCTTTTCCATAAATACATTAAAACCACTGTGACCCTGGACATTAAATATGCATTCACATGAAATAGTAACAAGAAACAAGGAGAAAGGCCTTAGCAGGGTACAGACAAAGTGATTAGTTTTGTCAGAACAGCAAGGTCCCTCCTTTTGGCAAGATAATTTGGTGTGGACTAAGCATGTTCTTGTCTTTCTTTGAGTTACACCGTGTTTTGTCAACCCGTACAATTTTTTAACATGGGTGGCACTCTAGTGCAGTGGTTGGCAAGAAGGTCCGATGTTTTATCCGGGGCTAGGTGGAGCCTTTCTCTGAGGAGTTTGCTTGTTTAAATCATGTGCCATTTTTTAAATATTGTAAATTATGTAATTGAAATGAAAGGACCCCATGAAAGCTGGTGGGCATTAAAGGGGCAGCTAATGGGGTTCCTAATAAAACAATATAGCTTTGTTCTTCCAGTGTCTGTAGGCTCAGGCTAGTCCAGTTTCCCTATAAAAAAAATTTAAAAAAAACATGCAGTAGGGCCAGAACAGCAACAGCAATATTAAAGGAGGGGTCTAATGCAATCAACTAATGTCTCTATAGTTAAGGAATGATGCCGGCATCAAGTATGTTTCTTTCTTATTTCTTGCACAGTATTGGTGTATGAGACAAACAGAGACAGGCAGACACCACCTGAGACAAGGATAGAGGCGGTTCAGTCAATTCCAACCTCACAGCTGCTAAAGGTCACAGGAGCAACTGCTCAATGGTACCCGATATTTTCACCAAATGAATGAGAACTCAGGCGGAAAGAGCATTTGACATGTGACAGTTGACTCAATGCTAACTGTGCCTCTGCTAAACCTGTTTGCTGCTGGAGCACACACGGAGTTGATGATGAATCACGTAGTAGCCACATTAGCTTGGGACAGAGCAACACTCAAATTGTGTTTGCATGGATCTCTATGGAGTCTCGTACTGACAGATGGCCGGGTCACCTGACACATCTCTGAACTTGGTTCCAGACCTCTGAATCAATGCCCATGTCCCACGGCCGCCCTGCTCATCCAATCAGAAAAAAATGGAAAATGTGACAGTTTTTGTCAGAAAGCTTGTGAAATTGGCTATGAAGTCTTGCATTTATACAAGGCATGGTGCAATCAACTCCTTTAAAAGGCTTCAACAAGCAGGAATAGACCATCAAACTAGATTGACTTTATGCTCTTTTTTTTGTTGTCATATTGTGACTTGACTTTACCATAGATGTACTAATGATTGACTTGGAGTGCTCTGACTTGAGTAATCACCCAGTCTTTTACACAGATCAGAACAAATGACCAATTGTAAATCAGGGACTAGTTTGGACTCTTGGCAGCACTTTGCTTCATATGTTTCACATATATATACCTATATCTCCTGAACATAGTGTCAAACCACTGTCATACCCTCATCTTAAAGCAGTGCTAAGTAACTTGTAGTCCTTCTGGGGGTAATACAAGTGTTGATGGGATGATTCTTTCATCTCCCCCGGTGTCTCTGGCCAAAAAAACATGCTTGCAACTTCCCTGCACCATGTCGGAGTCACCAATACACACTAATGGAATCACGAAGAAGAAGCTAACAGGCTAACGGGCAAAGCTAACTGCGGGCTAGCGCCACTTAAACAGTATTTACAGCCAAGTTTGAGTGAAATAAAATAAAAGCGCAACATGCTACAACACCTGCCATGGCGCTTGTGGCCTCTAGGGGCATGAGTTACTTCGTACTGCTTTAAATTAGCTCAACTCATGTTTATTCACTTGATATGTGGCTATTATGGGTGCAGTTTGTAGAGTCTGTTGATTTTTGGGCGGAAATCACACTTCAACCAAAATCTACTCGAACTTTCAGTCATGGGCTCAAAACATGGAAAGCGATATCTCGACATTATAGTCTAGGATTCGTAAGCGCTCCAATTCAATCAATATTGCAAAAAGCTCTTCCTTGTTTTGTATTGACAGACTTATGAAATTGGATTATGTAAGTCATTTACTTCTCACCCCTATGGAGGCATATCTTGTTTGGCTGTAAGATAAAATAATGGATGATGGAATGAGAATCTAAAAACAGGCATCCCCAATCCTCATTCAGGTAGATTTAATGTCACAAAGTTCAAAATGAAACTTTCATTAATGTTGTTTTTTTATCATCCATTTTATGCTAAGTAACAAAGCTAAGTGTTATTTCAGTGAATAATATAATTTAAAAAAATAACAGCTGTGTTTGTAGAAGCCAGATTGCTTCATTGTCTACGCTGCACTGCGCTCGGAGTAGGGAATAGGATAATTGGACGATATTGCTATCAATGCGTTGATTATACATGTTCCACCAAGTTTACAAGATTGATGTAAATTCAAAACCTTTGGACTGCTTTGGTGAAGATTAAAAAGAAAAAAAGTAAACAGGAAAGAAAAAGGTTTTATTTCAAAGATGAGTTATTGAAGCAAAGCAAGCTAATTACACGGCTAACCTTGGCTCCAGTCAAATATTCTACTTCATTAAATACTTGGTGCTTATGCGCAAACAAATTAAGAGATGGCTTCATTTGTGTTCGCCATAACCTTGGGTTCTTACATCAAAGAACCGTTTGCATGAGCATTACAGAGAATTAAATTGACTTATCTCATTATCTTTGGGCTTGTTTCAGTGGAAGTAACACCTTGACCTTCACGTTTATCTTGGTCTGAAAAATATATCTTAGTATATTTGATGGGGAACAGTGAGAACACAGCTCGGTGCGTTGCTAAGCAGCTTGATCCATTTATACTACACTTATTTAACTCACGGTTCGTGCTCAAAAGATTTCCAATTCCGCCTTTCTTCGCTCTGTGGTGTTTGATTAGTGAGTGCCATATGTCTGGGTGGGAGTACACATCCTGTTTACTCAGTTTCAAGGGTTTATTTTGACGGTGACCCCAGCCCCAGGTTCAAAAGTCACTGTATAAAGGTCGCCGGGAAACTGATGGTAATGGACAGCTGAAGTCTTGTGTGCGTGTCCAGCGGGGAGAAGAGGAAAAAAAAAAAGTGCCGGACAAGTCTGAAAAACGTATCTAAGGTCTTAACAGCTGCGCAAATATCAGCCGAGAAACACAGAACCCATTATTCGCATTAAACTGTGCAGGGAACAAACAAAAATAGAGAAAGAGACAAAATGATCCCGGCTGACCGTGCGAAAAGTGCCGGGTCGTGCCGAGGAGAGGAGCGCCGATGCCCTGACCCAGAGAAAATGCATCTTCACTGTGTGTCCGCTCCGCTGCTCCCTGTACAGATGGGGCTTTTATCCAGAAGCACAGATTGTTTGTTGTTCTCATGTAAAAAGAAAAAAAAAATGGTAAAAGCAAAGTTGGTTGAGCAAGAGGGAAAGACTGTGCAGAAACAAAACGTGGGATACAGGATCCAGAGTCCATTGCACTTGAGCAGAGTGGTTTTGTAAGATGGACAGTCGAATGCAACATACACTAAGGAATATGTACAATAGGGTCCATACATTCTGGTCAGACTTCACTTTACAGCTCAGTGATATGCATGAAACGTTAGCAACCAAGAAAATACATACATCAAGACAAATCATCACAAAATAAGTTAGCTATGTTGCATCTACCACCACCCTATTACCATGCTATTACTGTGCTGTAAGGTGTTACTGAGCCTTTAACTACACGGCCTGACCAAAGACTAAAGGGCCCAGGCTCTAATATTTCACCAGACCACCTTTAGCTTTGACTACAGCACTCATTCGCTGTGGCATTGTTTCAAAAATGCTTCTGCAATGTGAAAAGATCCAGTGTTGTATTCACTGTTCCACCAAGATCTCCGTAGTATTGATGGGATAGTGTGACCACTGCGCAAAATGTTCTCTAGCACATCCCAAAGATTTCTCAATGGGGTTCAGATCTGGACTGTGAGCCTGATTATTCCTGCCATCGTCATCATGGAATATGCCCGTATCATCGGGGAATAAGAATCCATTAATGAAATAACCTGGACATTCAGCTTATCTATGTCTTATTCACATAGTGTTGCTGAACCGAGACCTGACCAACTGCTGCAACCTCAGATTATAACAGTTAGTTAAATCCAGGTGACATAGGTGTATTATAATAATAAACTGGCATGATGAAGTGGTGCTCCATTGTTTTTACAGCCCACTTCTTTTTGTTTTTGCCATTGACAGGATGAAATCTAATTTGTTGGAGCAATGCTGTTCTGCACACTTCAGTACATCCGCAGAAATGTATGATTCTGAAAATAAATTAAAGATTCTTTGAACAAAGTTATACTCTGCATAGCAAGATCGTCGTGTCACGTGATGCTGCTTGTCACCTTGTACATTTTCCGTTATACTTTTGCGCATGTTTTTTTTTTTCTTTTCTTTCTTAGGGGCGAGGTTTCAGCTGAGCGTGCCTTATCTGAAATCACAAGGCGACGTGTGAAACCCCAGTGCCTGCGGATCCCCTCCATTCCTGCGCCGCAAGGTTTCAGTTTGTGGTGGCAGCTGAGGCCTCTGTCTCATTCTCCCTCTCTCCTCTCTCTGTTCTCTTTCATTTCTCTCTTCGCTAAGACAGTTACCTCCACCGACAGCGAGCGTGCGCAACAGAAGCGGCAGATGAGTGTGGAGGCTGTGAATGACAGTCAGAAATAAGCAGCGACTTCTCAGAAAAGGAGCCTCTCCGGGTAGTTGCAGTATGACTGGAGCCCGTGTGAATTTAGCATTGCGTCGCTGCTGCCTGCCTTGCCTGCCACTATTGCTTCTAGCTCATGAACCAAAAACAGATTTTTTTCGGGAGGGGAAGATGTGACGGCGTAAACAGGCTGTTGGGTGTTTGGTGCCCCCCCCGTCCCCCCATCTCAGAGACAGTCCCTAGTCAAAAATAACTGAGTCTGTTGTCTGTTAGCTGCACCTGCGAGATCCACTGTAAATATGTGTCAACTCCTGCCTTGTGGTCTGTTTTGTGCGGAGTGACAGATGGGATGTGCCTAAGTTTAGCGCTTTTTTGTTTAGCCGCGTCTTAAGAAAAATAATCCCTATGAAAACACATCCAGGCTGTTATTCGTATTCAATAAAAGAGTAAAGACCTAATAATCTTCGAATAAGGCTTTCAAAGAAATGGCACCGGAGCAGGCCTGACTGTAAAAACATGAAAGAGACTGGATTTGATCTCAGGTAAATAAAGGAACAAAATAGCAATTGTGGAGAGCGGGCTGATGGATTAAAAGCTTAGGATGAATGAGTGATTCTGTTTTTTGGGGCTTTTACTGCACTTAAATGTCAACTTTTGGGTGGAACAATATGCAATGGTGACATGGTTTAGTGTGCTGATTATGAGACTAGTTTGAAATCTGTTCTTTGCCACACAATTAACAGGTCTGAAAACGCTTTCATATTCCTGTAATGAAGTCTGAAAGGCACTGTTGTCATTGTGAAATTAAAGCAAGCAGGGGCGTCATTTCCTGATTTACATTGAGGGACATAATACAAAATATAGTGAAACAGTGAGTGAAACAGTCTTTTCTTCAGAAGTCGTACACTTCATGGCATTTGTACATGCTTTGCTTTTTTTTTAATGCAGTATTGCTACCAATGGTTTGTGCTCGTGCTCCACAAGAAGAAGAAGAAGAAGAAGAAGAAGAAGAAGAAGAAGAAGAAGAAGAAGAAGAAGAAGAAGAAGAAGAAGAAGAAGAAGAAGAAGATCTTTATTTATATAGCGCCTTTCACAGACATGGTCACAAAGCGCTTTACATGAGACAGTTGTACATTCACTCCATACTCGGTGTTCAGTTCCCCTGGGGGAGACTGTCAGAAGCGCTTTCGCGACTACACACGTCTGCGCCAACGGACCCTCTGACCACCACCATACATTCACTCACACACATCATTCATCCTGGCCAATTGTGCATGTTTTTAGTGGTAGGGGAAACCGGAGTGCCCAGAGGAAACCTACGCAGACACGGGGAGAACATGCAAACTCCACACAGAAAGGCCTCGAGCAGGTGGGAATCGACCCGGACCTTCTAGCTGTGAAGCAAGAGCACTAACCGCTGCGCTACCGTGCCGCCAAGAAGGTCACAGGTTTGATTCCCACCTAGACGGGGCCTTTCTGTGTGGAGTTTGCATGTTCTCCCTGTGTCTGCTTAGGTTTCCTCCGGGTCCTCTGGCTTCCCCAAACACTAAAAACATGTACAATAGACCAGGATGAATGATATGTGTGTGTGCGTGAATGAATGATGTGGTCAGAGGGACTGTTGGCGCAGATGTGTGCAGTCATGACAGGTCTTCTATGAATATCGGGTTCAGTTTAAAATCTTGGTGCTAACTTTTCGAGCTCTACACGGTCAGGCTCCCACTTACATTGCTGATCTACTTAAGCCCGACAGTACGTCTCGGAACCTGAGGTCCTCTGGGAAGAACCTGTTGATGGCTCCACGAACGCTCTGTAAAACTCGGGGAGACCGTTCCTTCAAAGCCGTAGCGCCCCGACTTTGGAATAAACTTCCTCTTGCGCTCATTGGAGTCAGCAGCTACCTTTAAAAAGCACCTTAAAACCCATCTGTTTGAGAAAGCATTCGAGTCCGGCTGATGCAATACTGACACTGCTTGGACAATGAAATCTGAATTTTGAATTATTGCAATGAATATGCTGTTTTATAATTATATTTTCGCACTGTGAAGCGACTGACTCTGTGTCTGTGCGAAAGGCGCTATACAAATAAAGTTTACTTACTTACTTCTGTCAGACTCCCCCAGGGGAAACTGAAGCTACATATGCAGCTTACCATCACCGAGCATGGAGTGAATTTACAATTGTCTCATGTAAAGCCAAATGTCTTCTTCTTCTTCTTCTTCTTCTTCTTCTTCTTCTTCTTCTTCTTCTTCTTCTTCTTCTTCTTCTTCTTCTTCTTCTTCTTCTTCTTCTTCTTCTTCTTCTTCTTCTTCTTCTTCTTCTTCTTCTTCTTCTTCTTCTTCTTCTTCTTCTTCTTCTTCTTCCTCTCCTTCTCCTTCTTCTTCTTCTTCCTCTCCTTCTCCTTCTTCTTCTTCTCCTTCTTCTTCTTCCTCTTCTTCTTCGTCTTCCTCTCCTCCTCCTTCATCTTCTTCTTCTTCTTCTTCTTCTTCTTCTTCTTCTTCTTCTTCTCCTTCTTCTTCAAAATGTATTTTTTTATTTTCTAATGGGAGATGCCGCAGAACAGGACAGAAATGTGTCTTGCAGGTGAGTAATTACTCAGAATTGTAGCTTTTTGTGTGACCCAGCTGCAAACATCTAATTTGTTACTACTTTACAATTTTTATAAAATGCTTTAAATGCCGCCATGCTAGAAATAGGCGCTTGGCTTCACATTTAGCATTTCCCTTTATTCTCCAGTCTTTTGAGAGAAAAGCATCACCATCCGCCATTGATGAGTCGATCAATGTGTGACCCTCCATCAATATCCCTCTTTCATCGGCTCCTTTGACCAAACAATGCTGCGGCTTTATGTTTCAAAAGGGCCAGACAGGAGGGGGGTGTTTGCTTATGCTCCAGTAGAGGAGGCTTCCATTTCCAAATCCATCTTTACGGAAATCAGAGGAATACCAGGCAAGACAAAAGGCCATCCGACATCTATAAGGCAAAGTTAAGTTAAGACATCCACAAACTGCAGTCCACTGTTGGCTTGAACTTTAAAAATGAATATGTAATGGACAATTGATCCAATGCCGTATGGACAAGTCACTGTCGAACTGTCAAATCTTGCTGCATATCAGAAAAGTTCTGCAGTAGCCAATACAACACTCTAACTACATGATAACCAGTGAAGCTTTTTCAAGTTTTGCTCAAGTTCTAAATGCATTTTGGGCCATTCTTTATAAGACATCAGCTTATAATGCACCATCATGTGACAGATGATTGAGAGTGCTGAAAACTATAACAAACTATAAAACCTTTTACATGTCTAGTTGGTCATTAGGAGCACATTGTGTATTGCTTGGTATCAGTTTAACCCAAAAAGTTACACAGTGTGCCTTTAAAAACTGCCTGATAATAGACAAAGTCAGCCTGATAATTTGGCTGCCTTAAGTCTCAAGCTGGAGATGTCCCGCCGTGCACTTTTGGTTGTTGTGATTTTTTTGTAGTATTTCTACAAAAATAAAAATGCCTGTAATAAAATAAATGCTTCTGCTATTATGTATCTACTCAGTGAAATGTAAATGTCTTTAACCTATTCCTGTACAATTGATAACTGGCCAATGTTCCCCTATTATTTAAGTTAAGTTCATTTTATTTTCAAGTGCTATTGTTTGTATATTATTAGTATTACACTCATGTGCTGTCTCATAAGAGGTACGTACTATATCTTGCAGAACATGCCTTTTTCTATGCAGCTGTATTGTGTCTTCATGCTAACATGTCCCACCAACTTGTCATCTATTTCCATATTCTGTCTCATCTCAGTCCCAGCTACAGTTGAGGAGCTTGTGCTGGTGTGACATGAATAAACTGCTCCTCATAATCTCAGTCTGGCCCTGCTAAAACCTCTGCTCCTGTCTCTCCTCCACTCACAATATGAGACCAGCACCCCTGCTAACATACCAGCCCATGTGCTCACAGTTTTATGACCTTTTTGGAAATTTGAGAGCGATTCAATTTGCTGTCCAGAAAAGCAGAGGTGGAAGAAGTATAACCTACATGAAGAAGACAATAATGTCGGCAACAACACACTGACATGCTTAACAAAAGCTAATTTTCACGATTACTAACCAATAGGCTCTTACATGGACTTTTGCAAGAGTACTAACAATATACAAATGAGGAAATCAAAAAGCTAAGATGGATGTGCGCTTTATCAAAACCATTCCTTTTACAAACACCCCTGACCTCTTGATCCTTGGCGCTTTTGCAGCTCTTTATAAATCACAGACCAGAGCTGAGCTTGATGAAATGGCCCAGTCTATCTATTACATTAGCTTTTGATATATAGGGTAAGGCAATATATTATCAATGGCAATGAGATCTTTGGTTCTTTTACATATGGCATTCTTATCATGTTACCTCATGAAATAGATTCTTTCATGAAACATAAAACTGAATTGCAGCTTTCACTCAATGTTATTGAATCAGTAATGAATACTCGCACACAGCCCATTACTCATTTTGTCTTTTTTATTTATTACCTAAAAAAAGAAAATGTTCTATCACAAGTCACACTGAAATGTATTGCTTAAGAAAAAAAATATACTCATAGTTTTTTCCACTTTTTTTGTAATTTTTTTCTTTGTTTTTACCTTTTTTCGGAAACAAGTGTGTTTCCATTATAATCCACCAAAAACAAAAGATATCTTTTGGACATGAGCTGTTGCCATGCCCTATAACAACCGTCTCCCCCAATGTTTAAAAAAATGCACAAAGAAATACATAATTCACAGTTACCATTTTGGTTTATAAATTAATACAGTCACACATGTGCTACACCGGTCTAGAGCTAGAACATTGTAAAATTGTATTCTGAATCCTGTTATTTTCAATAGTTGGCTACAAGAAAGAACAGGCAACTGTTGATGTTAATGATCTGAATCCACCCAGTTTTTTCTTCTCTCTGTAATGCTTCATCATCTTTTTTGTTTTGTTTCATCATCTTTTGACTTTTACACGGAAGTGAGGCACACACAGAGTATAGTTCATACATGTACAAAAAAAAAAAAAAAAAAAAATCAATTCAAATTTTGGGAAGGGCTTGAGCGAAACTGTCTTTTCTTTGTAAAACAGGAAGTGCATGTAGTTTTGGCATCCTCATAGGATCGTCATACTCTGAACTGGGCCGCTTTTCTACTCAGCCTGCAAGTACTGTGGCGTAAACTTTGAATGGCTAACATAGCGTAATTGTAGCTTTTTTGTATCAGAGTGGCAACTGCTTAGGGAGGGATGTGCGCATCGAAAAACAAAGAAGACCGACAAACATGGCAACGCATTTGGGACAAAAGGCGACATTTGAGGAACTATTTCCGCTCAAATAACCTTCCAAATCTATAAATACTACAGTTTTGCGTGTGTGAGAAGGAAAAAAAAAACAAAAACAGTGAAATCAACTTGAAATCAGCATGACACTGACACTGCAAGGGCAACAAGTAAGGCACGGTAGCCTTTGACATAATTTGAGACTCCACCAGCTAAAAAGCACTAAACGACAGATGCCCAGTGTCCTCAGTGATAAAACGGTGCCTTAAAGATGACGACGACAACACACAGAAAACGAACATTCCCCCCCCCCCCATTTCCCATTGTCCCCCCACAAGTGTCTCATTTTTTTTAGTGAAGGTATTCATAAGGCCACTTAAAAAAACAATGAGGTTCACCAAAAAAGGTAATCTCTCTCTGCAATCTCTAGGAGTGCAATAAACGGTGGTCAGTCATTCAGACAGAAACATATCCGGGCGAAACTTTTTGAAGTCCGCCTTTCTGCTGGTTCCAGGCGAGCAGAGGGGAGGTGGGCTGTCTCTCCGGGTCCTTGAAAAAGTCCTTGAAAATCCTGGGATCAAAACCAGCGCATAGGGGAAGTCACAGAGTCTCTCGTCTCTCCAAAAGAAAAAAAAAAAGAAAAATTGCCATCGTCTTCATTGTCAAAACAACAGGAATGTTCCGTTAACTTCATCTGTTTTGGCTTTGCGTCTGTAAATCGCAGGACACTCCCCCCCCCCCCCCCCCCCCCCCTCAAAAAGTTGTACAAAACAAAATGAATTGTTACAAAAAGACGAACCAACAAAAGCAGCATTGGTTGTATTTTTCTTCACAAAATCATGCATGTTGTTAACCTTCATTCCCCCACAGCACCAGTTTTAATTTTTTTTTTTTCTTAAATCTTCCCTCAAATAAAAAGTAAATGCAGTTTCACACATTTGCATGCAAAAAACGTACTATTACCCCCCCCCCCCCCCCCCCCCCCGCCCCCGCCCCCCCAACTTTTGAACGTCCCCATGTGTAGCAGCAAAACTGTAAAAGGTCTAACCTGATATGTCAATGGATGAACTGGTGGAGGCACTATATATGAAAAAAAAAAAAAAAAAAAAACTCGATCCTTGCTCTCCTTCTGCCAATAGTTTGTTCAGGATGACACGTTTTTGAACGGGGAACCAATGCGAATACTCTTCATGCTTTTACTGCGGTGAATTAAGAAAACGTCGGGGGGGGGGGAATTTGGAAGGAGACATTTTGGACACAACATGGGACATTTTGCAAAATAATGTACACGTCAAACACACGCGCACACGCACACACACACCCTCAAAAACCTTTGCCAGTTGTCACAGTTATATACACAAGATCTAGTCGTTTCAGGTCTCTAAGACGCGAGGTGGGCTCCATGAAACTCCTTATAGTTATGAAACGACAAGTATAACCCCATCAATGAACTGAATGAGTGAACTGATGTACATTTAATTAGTAGTCCTTGACTTGACTAAAGCCACAGAGGGCTGCCGCTTTTACAAAACAGCAGATAGGACGAGAAATAAAAAATAGATTTTTTTCCATATATTTAAAGTTTTTTTTGTAATTCCTCTAAAGCACTTTCTGTTAATATTCTTTTTTGTTTGTTTGTTTATTCATTCCTATCGATACCCCTATGCCACTGAGATTCACTACTTTCATAATCTTTTCTCTTTCAGGCCCTGCCTCCTTGCACACCGGTTGTTACAAATTATGTGCAAAATCAACTTTTTTTTTTTTTTACTGTTCTATGAAAACCTGAATGCTTTGTGAACAATGCTACATATTTTATCATTTATAAAATATTATATGTTTCAAAATGGCAAGAAAAAAGGAAAAAAAACAAAAAAACAAATCAAAACAAACAAAATCTGATTCAACCACCCCGTAACAGGTAAAACGTGAATTCTGGTTGGTGTGATCGAGAAGAATGCCCATAGGAATAATCCGTACAGTCCGTTAGCTCTGCCTTTTTCTCGTGGTGCTTCTGTCCTGTGTGTTTAAGTCCAGTGTGGAGTGCTTCATGTCCACAGTGAGTTCAACAAAATACTCAAGAAACACCATCACCGTCACCCTCTTTCTGCTATGCTCAAGTGCAGGTAAAGTCTTTTGACACTGCTGAGTTTTTTTTTTTTTTTTTCTGTGTGCGGCTTGTCCGACGCCCCTTCGCTCGAGAAATCAAAAAAGAGTTTTGTTGCTATTGTTTCAGAATGGGTTCAAAGTCCGCGTGGAGTCAAGTCGCTCTCTCTCTCGCAAAACATCTCAATCCGTTGCGCGCCCGAAAATATGCTATATCCAATTCTTAGGCCATGACGAACTCGGACTTGAGGTCGGCCTTGACGTCGGGCTTCCACACCGAGTCTTCAAAGTCCAGGTCCAGGGAGCCTTCGCTGGACATGCTGCTGTTGCTGTTGCTGCGCCCGGCCTTGCGGTTGGGCAGCCAGTGGTAGGGCCCGCGCTGGTCCCGCCGAGCCTTCCTGCGCAGCCTCTTCTGCTGCATCAACAGCTGCAGCCGCTCCACCTTGCAGCGGGTGGCGCGGTTCTCCGTCTGACGCAGCCGGTCACCTGGAACAGCGAAACACACGCACGGTTAGAAACAAGCGCAACAGTAGAGGAGGTATACAGGCTTATTCGTGTCCCGTCCTAGTTAAGACATGATTTATATCTGCTTCAGTCATTGAACAGATATTAATAAAACTCATTTCAGTCCGCAAACATTTTCAGTATTGACACTCCGTGAAACATATCAGAACCACCGCACTAAACAAAGCAAGACGGAGAAGAATGTCAATATGTTTACAGGCAGCAGATGAAGCCGCACGCTCTTAATGATAATGTTAGGACACACAAGTTTTCACTCGCGCGCTCAAGTACACACTTTAACGGTGGAAACCACATCTTCACCTCCCCCAGCGCACATCATCATCAGCCCCCTCTGCGCTGTTTTGCCCCCCCCTTATAGCTCAACGGGGACACCTTACATCCAGTAACAAGGCCAAAGCATGCCAACATAAGTCAAGGTTAAGATGCTTGTCTCTTGGACAGCCCATCCATCTGTAGCAATGATATCCGGACGCATGATTTCAGATGACATGAATGTGATTTCCTCCGCTTGTTGATGTGACTATGGGCAGAGCGGGGTCTCGAGGGACATACCACGAGTGAACGCACCCCTACACCCCCCCCCAATCGAAATTAATTCCATTTCCGTGTATATTCGGGAAAGCAAAGGAAGGGAAGATGTGGGGGGGGGGAAACGGCGACCGCAATCTATTAGCCAGCTCCATTAGTATCTGTCTGGGAATTAAATAATTAAATAATGTCGGGTCTCGAATGTCAATAAACCAAAAAGCGCAGCGCACAGTGGCCATCTAGGTCTCTCTGGCCTCTCCAAGTCTCAGCCCGGGTGCCCCCCACCCCCTACCCTTCTTTCCTCACAACACAACGCACGCGGACTTCAATCCACATTGAACGACATCGCGCATTCACACAGGCCGACGTATACAAAACAACACACTTCTAAGCACGTGCGCGCACACTCACGCGGCCAGCACCCGCAGTAGCTTTTAACGTGGATCGATGGCAAATTAAAAAGACCTATTGATTAAACCTTAGCTCTAGTGCAGCCATCCATCTCGGGGCCCAGGACAACGCTATTGGCTTTCAATACAAAATGCAAGCGAATGGAAATTGTAAGCAGAGAGGTGGGGTGGTAGTGGTGGGGGATAGGGTTTTTTTTTTTTTTTTTCTTTCTTTATTATGGCTTCCTACTCTCAGCTCATTGACCCAACAGCCCCTCCTCCTCACCACTACCCACTTCACTCTCCTCCAACCCCCACTTGTGCTGCCCCAAGTCTCCCCGGAGACAGCAAGGTGGGGCAGAAGGAGTGAGAGAGAGGGTGGGGGTGGCAGTTGCGGCGGCAGCAGTGGGTTAAGGAATTCCTCCCCCAGGGGCAAATGGGGCAAAAGACCGACCACGTGAGGGGGGTGGATAGTGCAAAGGACAGGGGAGCCGAGGGTGGAGGGTATACAGATCAGCCGTAGGTGGCAGTTTTCCAAATCGATTTTCCCGCTACTCCTCCTCCCCACATCGGAATGAAATCTGTGTGGGCTTAATTCGCTTCTTTCTCTCATTTGCTTATCGGATCGAGCCATTTTGCCGTCTATAAATACTCACCAGAGTCTCCCGATGAACTAAAACGTGCTGTCGCTTCTAAACAAAGGCTCAATGACTACGATGTACTTAGAGAATTTGTCATCATGGCTCTGTCTGGAATGGTTAACTTGTAAGGGCAGCTCTCTATCCGAATGATTAATGACAATAGCTGATGTGACGGTGAGCCAGACAAAGCAATTACTTATAGCGAAGTATTGAAACTTTTACTTTAAATGGAATACCACGTGGGTCGTGATGGGGTGGCGCGAAGTGGGCCATTGTTCCGCTGCCTCATCTCCATGTGACATTCGTATACACTGCTGCAAAGGGGTTGTTCCCTTGCATTCTGTTCTGCCTATTCCCCTGCTCCCACTGGCTAAAGGCACCACTCAGTTGTACAATGTGCTTTAGAATGCATAGTCAATGTGAGACTTTCTCTGGGGTAACTATTTTGGTATGTATAAAGTAAGTAAGCAAGCAGTGTCCACTTACTCTACATTAATCTATGCCCATGAATGTTTTCGTTCTTTTTGCTTAGGTGGTTTTAGTTTTATGGCTGGTGCTCTACTCTAGCGCAGATTTTAGCCACAAGTCAGCATTATCAAGCGGTTTGGCGATGCCGTAGGAGGTCTTGGTCTTTGGCTTGGCAAGCGCTCTGGGAATGTGCTTGGAGCTCCACCAAACTTTGTGTCAGTGTGCGTGCATGCGAGCGCGGGTGTGTTTACGTGTGTGCGCGGGTTCATTCATGAGCGTCACTACCGGAGCCCTGGGCGGAAGGCCGGACACAGCTGGCCGCAGGGATCTCCAGACTATGTTTATGACAGTGGGGCTATTATTAGGGCCCGGCTACGAAGGACAGACTATACACGCAGATACACACAGACACACTGAGGCTGGCCCAGAGCCCCGCTGCGGAGACCGGGCGCTTGACGTGAGCACAACAACCTTGGAGGACCCAGCCGGCGTGAGCGCGACGGAGAGGGAGGGAGAGGTGGCAGTGACAATGAGCAAACAGGAAACGCAACATGCAGGTTTTACAAGGGAGGAGAGCTTTTCTCAGCAACCACTACAGACCATGTGCATGACACTATGGAAAAGCGGAGTGCCAGAAGGGGTGGCCTGGTAAAATGTGTCTGACGGAAATCTTTAAAAGTTGATTCAACCCACTTTATGTGAAAGGGGCGCTACTGCTGCATAGAGTTGGATCAGTTTCTCTGAACAATAAACGAAAATCAATGTGCTTTGTTGATGTGTAGTGTAGGGATGGTCTGGCTTTGTAATGATGTTGCAGAAGTCGTAGCTCAATAACACTGCATGGATAAACAATACGCATGTTAACACAATGAAAAAAAAAAATCAAAAAGCAAAGTAATGGCTCTGTGCGTGCGCCGCTATACTTTCTAGTGCTCGGTTCCAGGCTTCAGATAGACACCAAACTCTCCTATCTAAGAGCAGTACACAATGAGGCACTGCGGGCAAAGCTATAGACAGAGAGAGAGAAAGAAAGAAGGGGTGATCTATGAATAATCGATGCGTCAGTCAGTTTTCCTTGCCTTTGAGCCCAGCCCAGCAACACAAGGGCTGGACGGAGATAGGGAGCACCAACAGCAGAAGGAGGGGTGGTGTAGGGGGGGAAGAGGTGGTGAGGGGAGGAGGGCTGCAGTGAGCGGGACGCAGGGGGAGATTAAAGGAGCTTCTCCTGCTATTGATTGTATAAAGATTGGCCTTCATTTGCAGTTGTCTTAGTGCTGTTGTTTGTTTGTTTGCCTTGATAAGTCTTGTGATCTTGCAGAGAGAACATTGTGTTTGCTCAGCATCCAGGGAACCGGGTAGAAGTGGAAGGAGGGAGGGGATGTGGGCAACAGAAGGATAAAAAGAGATAGAAATGGAGATTCACATTGCAGCAAAGTCAGATGATGAGTGGGAGAGATGCGCAGAACCAAATGGAGTGCATTTATAATGGAACGATTTGTCCTCTATGACCAAATGAAACTCACCAAAGTGAAGCAACCAATCCAGTTCAGGCTAATATGAACATTTTGACAGGCTGTGAAAGGGCAGTGACAGCCCTGCAGGGACACAAGCTCTTCAATGACTTTTAGACTTCATTTGCATTCCCCCTCTCTCTCTCTCTCTCTCTCTCTCCCCCTCCATCGCTCTATCCTCCTCTCCTGCACACTCACTCCTCTCCTTGTCGAGTAATAAAGGGCACCTGATGTGCTTGGCTGCTTTTGCAAGATAGCTTCGTGCGGCTGTTGTCAGTCACTGGGGCATTGGCAGAGAGATTGGCACTATAGACTGGCATGTGTAGTGAGAAGCACCAAAGCTGTACAGTGGATAATGCGCTTAAACTCAATGATGGTTGGGGGCACGCACAAAACCCCCTCTGTCTCGCATGTGCCAAGCGAATATGAGCTAACATGAGATGACAGATCTTAAAAGAGGGCACAAGGGGGATGGGTATAGAAAGATGAGCACGGGAGGTGTACTGCAACCAATGTAAAATGGCAATAAATTATGACTTTCTGGGAATTACGTTTCAAGGAAACCTTATTATTGAAATCACAGGGTGAAGCACTTTTAAAGAAGAAAGCATAAAAGCACAAAAGCACGAAATCCTATAGTTTCAGTGGTGAGTGTGTCCCGGGACGCTCATATGCAGTGAGTCATTAATAAATGTGGTTTTAGTAAATCTTGTGAAAAGAATCTTGTGAAAGACCCTGCTGGAGGATGTCATGACAGTCTGACAGTGCAAAATGTGGTTATGTTACTGTTTAAACACCATTCTGCTACAAACTTAGCTTGTAGCATTCGCCCGTCCCGTGGCTCTATGGAAACAGCTGCAGTGGGACTAAAAGGCCAGCCAGCCTTCCCTAATCCACTCCTCTGACCCCTTCCTCCAACTCACAAAGGCCCAGCCCGGTGCCCTGCGTGCGGCCCCCTGTCCACTAGGCCTTCACACAATGGCACACTGGCCCGAGGCAGGGAGAGGGGGTGGTGTGCCCGAGGCAGGGGTCCAGCAGCCTACTCAGTACTGGAATGTAGTTAACAATCAGCCTGGCAGGTCATTCTAAAAGCTTGTTGAAAATCCAACCTTGTCACGTATTCTCTGTCAGCAAAAAATTACGGAGCGGAGCCACCAAACCACCGCGCTGGCCTTTAGAGCAGCCATTTGTGGTCAACTATGTGTTCCCGTGTGTATGTTTCGGAGCTTTTTATTTACGCTTGTCATCTCCCCCTCGCACATGAACTTGCAAGAGGAAAGGGTAAAGGCTCTCAGGAGACAGCCGAGCTATGTGACATTTTCAAGAGGGCTGTCTCAACCTGCACACACACACACACACACATTTTTCAAGCACATGGGAAGCAGAGGGCTATTCCAGCAAGCCGAATGCATTTCTGAGAAGCTAAGTGGGCATGTTAAGTCTTCCATTGCATTTTAGCTGATGAGACTTGAGGAGTAAGCTTCGTCATCAGTTTTCATGAGACAAAGATGGGACAAAAAGCATACCAGTCCTTGTCAGCTATTCTTAGGAGCTTTACTGGAAACTCTAGTCTTTCTTTTTTTTTAGTAGAAGCTACTTGTAAAGTCAGAAATGGGCTTTTCAGTGCAGGTTTGCCTCAACTGGAAGCTTTGGCTAATCAGTGGGCACTCCCATGGTGGGCGGTCGGGCATATTAAACACTTGCGTGAAGAATAGGACACAGTGTTGAGAATTGAACAACTCCCCAGTCTTCCGCTGCGTCTCACTGCCCTCTCTCCCCACAAAATTCGTATTTAGGGCTGCATATTGGAATACATCTATCTATTTAAAGGCCAAATGTGCACTGACAATGTACTGATGCACAACACAGACGTGGAGAGAACGAGGGGGTGATTAGGAAGAAGAGAGATGGATTTTACAGCAGGGCTTTTTTTGGACAGCAAATGGGGGAAACAGTGGCGTGGGCTGCAAAATGTGAACGAGAGAGCTGAAAAGAGGAAGAGGAGGAGGGGGCCGTGAGGAGAGGTCTTCCCTGAGTTAGGAAAATAAGCCTGTGTTATTCCATCTGTTCAGTGAACGTTTGTAAGACTGCTCAGTGTGATGCACAGAATACGCCACAGTGGCTATAAATCCCAGCCAGCTCTTTTGACTGCAGCGACTTAAACGCTTCATCCTGCTCGTGCACACAGTCGTAAAACAAAGAGGACAAAGCAGTACGGCCACAATAGAAGTGTATACACTTGCTTTTCTAAACAAAAGGAAACATTAAACATTAATCACTGCATTGGAGGGCCCTCCCAGTTGGACTATTCAACAAAATTTACCCACAGCTCACCACAGAGTAGCTCAATTTCCTCACCAGGAGATAAGGATTCAGCAGAGGACAATGCTGTTTCTCCCAGCGCAGCAAGTCTAACCTTACAACATTGACTGAATGTTATCAATGCTGGACATCTGTTTGACACTCCACATCCTGTATCTTCTCAAGGAAAGAGCTTTAAAACAGCCCCTGCTAGTGTATAATCTGCACTGCTCACACCTGCCCTGCCCCAACCCCTAGGCCTGGGTATGTCAGGGTTAGACCAGCCTTATAGCCTCAGTCCACACATGCCCCAGCTGTGGCTTTTCTTTAGGAGCTAGATTCACCACTCAACGCTTAATCTAATCTAAACATAGCCCAGCCCTGGCTGGAAGGGGTAAAACTATCTCTTAGGAGCACACAAACAAAGCACTGGCCAGACTGACAGGTAAAGCCTGACTGAACAAGTTTGCGGAGGCACATATAGCCTTACTGAGGGGATCCCCCCTCCGTCCTCAAGCCACTCCTTTGCACCTCTATCCTCTAAGGAGGAGATATGAGTGAAACTGCTTTTGTTCTGTAAAGTGACAGCTTTGCCTGAAAGCAGTGGCTTATTAAAACATTTTAATAGCAATGACAGTGAGTCCGACTACATCAAGATGATAAACAGACAAATAACACACAATTAAATCTAGTGAGATTACAGAGAAATTGTATTATGTAACAAATCATCTCAGAAGTCAGTTATAAAAGAACAGCACTACAAGTGTGTAACATCTGCCGACAAGAGCTGGAAGGGATGCGCATGACTTAATGTGTGTGTTTGGTTTGTGTGGATGACATGCTTGCGTGAGCAGGATCAGACAGTGGAGTCACTCACCGGGAGGCTTGCACATGTGGATCTGGCTCTGGCACTGCACCAGAGGATGCAGTACTGGCGGGGGGCTGCTGCGGCTGCAGGAGGGCACTGAGGTAGCTTTGGCAGCGAGCTCTGCCATGCCAGTAACCGGGGGCGATGGGGGTGGAGACGGGGATGTGGGCGACCCGCATTGGGTCTGGTAGCGCAACTGCGTCAGGGAGGGGGGCATGCCCTGGTAGTGGCGAGTCGCACTCAAGAGATCATTGAGGATCTGCAGGATGGTACTGATGTCCCGTCTGGGGCGCCCACTACTGTCCTGGCAATTTGGGTGCAAAGTGCCTGAAAAAGAGAAAGTATTTTGTTCAGCATCTATGCAAATGTGCTGTGTATTGTTGTTATCGGTTACTATTTTCTGTGCCTGGGGATTAAAATGCAGAAGTACCTGAAAAGGTGCCTGAGAAGACCCCGGGAGCATGGTTGACAAAACTCTCGATGATGGCTCCAGGTTTGCGGGAGCGAGAGGAGGAACTGCTGCCACTGTTTGGGCTGGTGGTAGAGCTGCAGTTTGCCTGCAGAGAACATAAGGACAACATATTACTGTACAGCTCCTTATCAATGTCCCACTCCTGACTCCCATGATATTTAGACTTCAACATATAGCATGTATAAAGTATACGCAACTCCTAAAGATACCCCTGAGTGACCTTTCCAGGCAATAACTAACTACCATGTGTACACATACTGTAAGTAACCTAAGCAGGAAACCTAATCTTTCCTACGTCCATCAAGCGACAAGACCTGGGTATATTAATTTTCCCAAATGTGCAATGCGACTAAATATGGAAACTAGTGTGTCCCACTTTGAATCAAAATCAGGCTGCTTAAATGTGAAAGTCAATCTGAATCCCACTTGTACTGTTAGTGCCTTCATCAGGCATTCTTTGTGAATGCCTGATGAAGAATAGCCATGTCCTTCGTACAATGACGCTACAGCACTTTTTCCCATTATAGCCTATAAACATCTGGCTCTTATTTTGTCTTCAGTGGGACACGGAAGGGCAAACACAGACAATAACATTTGTGGAGCTTCCCTAAATCTCTACTCCATGTTACATTATTAGGAGCAAAGGTTAATGATAAGCACTGGCAACACAGAGGTTAATGATTGTTTTCAGTCCATTTTGTCTTTCATCTGTGCAGGGGATTATTTCAGATGAGGTCATAGGAATATCTAGAGGACTGCAGGGTGTGCCCCACTTTGTGTTCGAACAGAACATTGCTACAATGACTAACTACACTATGGTTCGAAGCAGTGCTTTAAGTGCCTCAAAAAGGGCTGGTCCAGTCTATTGTGCAAGTGGTGGTAAAAAAAAACGAGAAATGTGAAGTTTTTAACTTTTGGATTCTACTCGTTCTTTGATACAACTCGTGTAGTTTTGCAACTGCATGTTTCACTGTCTTTTCCCTAAATGCTGACACATGCATATTTAGGCTTTTACACCTCTCGCAGTCTGCAGAACTCCACAAACAGGCAGAGAAAGCATCTGTGCTCGTCTAACCTGGGGCCTAGACGATACCATGCGTACTAAGCTGGCCCATTTAAAGCACTGATTCTGAGGATGTAGTACAAACAGATCAACTTCTGGTTAAACCACAACTTTTTAATCTGTTAAAAGTGTAAAGACACTTACCTCTGGGCACAGGACTGGGGCTACTGGGCTGGCCTGGCTCATGCTGTGGCCAGACTGGCTTGACAAAGGCTGGTGGTAGTAGTGATGATGGTGGTGAGTCGGAGATCGAAACAGGCTCGTGGGCACGTGGGCTGGTCGAGGGGAGTGGGGAGGAGGGGGTGGAGTTGGTGGGCTACAGTGAGCGGATGAGGCTGACTGGTGGTACATAGGGGGCAACGGCTGGTGGTGCGAAGAGGGCATGGGGAAGGACAGGGGTCCTGGAGAGGGAGTGGAGGAGGGGTGAGACGGGGAGAAGTGTGAGCTGGGACTGTGTGGATGGTGCGGGTGGTGCTGAGAGTGCAGGTGGGGCACACGACTCTGTCCCGCAGGCTGTCCCACACTGCTGTCCGCACTACCCCGTGCTGGCTGGGATGAACTGTCCCCACTGCCCCGAGTGATGACGTGTCTATGCTGGAGCTGAGGTCCGCCCGACTGCTGTGCTGCCAGCTGCAGCTGCACAAACATCATGTGGTCTCCAACGCGCAGCGCCAGGGTGAGCGGCGAGCGGCCTGACAGGAAGTCACTGACCTGAGGACAGAATGTAGAAACAGAATTTAGTTGAGTCATGTACATACATCATACATGTGACTTCATGTAGGCTGATGTCTCCATCCAGGTCAAGATACAAATGTTAAACAACAATCTCTGTTAAACTTACACAGTTCAATGAGATTCATGTTTAACATTTTGTCACGTTATTCAGAAAGCATGTGAGTAAATTCATTGTTGGTTTGAAATGTTGTTGTATATTCTTATGAACACATTCACCAGTGTAGATACTGTCATGGTAGATTATTTTTACATTCAATAAATGATGCTGGTCTGCTTCCTAATTTGCCGATGCACATAGACAGACCCCCTCTGCCAGAACGCAGCACACAACGCGGCCCATTAGTGCATTATGAGTCTTTCACTATTATCCAACACTGGGGCTTTTACATCTGCAGTGCGTGAAGAAAGCCAGTGGAAAACACAAATAGAGCCCACTCCTCTTCCCACTGCCCTCAGCCTGTTCTTAGTCAGCAGTGTCATTCAGCCCAGGAACAAAGGCCACCCTTCTGTCTGGCCCGGGGCCTGAAAAATCAGTCCCACGTCCAGGAAATACACCCCGCCCGCCTTTCGCTCACAGAATGCCTGATTGTCCATGGGTCCGCGGCGGATCTGGAAGGGCTGCCCATTTTTGGAGTGGTGGAGCAGCCAAGAGCCGTGGCCTGCACTGACCTCCGGACGAACACACAGTCATACACAATCCCACAAACTAAAGAGGAGTTGTCACGACTTGGCCTAAGGATTCACAAAACAACCAAACTCTTGTGTTCTCCCCCTGCATTCCCGCCGCTCTGTTCTTTAACGCTGGCCTCCCACTGTATTTTTAGTACGTCTTCTTTGGCCCTTCACTTCTCACCAAATACAAGGTAGGGCTTCACATACATTCTCTAGGTTTCCCTGTGCGCCTATCCAAAGAGGCAAGTCGAGTGGATCGCTGACGATAGACACGGCCATACACGCTCAATGAAAGAACACTAAAAAGGCATGTCTCCCAGAAAGAGTAATAACTGGCAATAGAGACATGTATACAAAGACAGAAGCAAAAGTGAAAGCCTGATTCCCCCCAGACGCCACTGTCTTTGGAGTGTGCTTCGGAGACATTGGCCTGTAGTTAACCCCGCGATCACCAGGCTCTGCCCTCCATCACTCCTCTCTCCCTTTTGCTTTCTGCTTATTTATTTCTCTATCGACCGCTGCCTCTCTGTTGCCAGGGTGACCTTTGCACATTGGTATTGACACGCTTTGGAAAAAGCAGGGGAGGGAGAGGCAGGTGAAAAGACGCGGGGGGGCGGGGTGATCCTATAGCTGTATGTAAATAATCAACACAAATGAGTTAAGCTTTTTCTAAAGAACCTTCAAAATATTTTACAGTTTGATGTTTATTAAAACTTTTTAAACTACCCCTTAGCCTTGATATTTTGTCGCATAACTTGAAATAATGTTCATGTGTCTAGAAAATACCCCCAGAAGTGTTAATGCTATAAAATGTAGTTATACAATACGCCAACAGAGGGAGCTACACACTTCGGATAATCTGACCGCTTATTACAAGTCTGTAGAGTGAATGAAACAAAACTCCAAGTATGTTTTTTGATGAGGGTACCTATATAAAAAGTTCTCCAAGTGCGTGATTGGTTGGCTACATCTTGAGTACAAATTGCCAACTCGCCCTACAGCTATGACGGTTAAATAAAAAATCCGCCTGCGTTTGCTTTTCCCAACAGTGTAAACGTAGCCGGCGCTAATGGCTTGTTGATACAGTCCACAATAAAGCCAGCATGCCTCCAGGTCTGGGTGTGAAGTAAGGACAGGGTGCTACTCGAGATGGGCCCAGGAAACCCCATGTGCAAAAGGTCAAGGCTGAGCTGTTACTGAGGTGCGGGCTAAGTTCGAACTGCGGGAGGAGGGGGCTGGTATTTTAAGAAGGTGGGGGGGAGATGGAGGAGATAACAGGACAGGGAAGGGGGGTATCTGAGTGACTGGCAGCAGTGGACAGTGTGTAAATGGAGAGGATAGTATTAAAGGGCATAAATAAATGTGTATGTCGTAATAGTTTATGTCGTAAAAGGGAAAGTGGCAGCAGCAGCAGTTGTCTATGTAGAAATAATACAAAGTGTATATGCAGATGGCCCAGTTATAAATGAGGGAGTGTGCATGTAATAACAATAGCGCGGAGAGTTACAGGAGAGGTGAAACTTCAGTCGGAGAAAACCCCACCTTGCAGATGGCATTATCCTATGTGAGGGCCCGCCTATGCTCTCAGGATTTCAAAGCCTGTTTGTGTGTGTTTACATAATGCATCTTCTAAAACCTGCACATACATATTTATTCCCTCTATGAAAGAAGACATGCCCTGCACATTTACATATGTAGTACATGAGTGAAAAGTACGATGCAAAGGAGCCTGGCTGTGACTGACAGCAGGAGAAACACAGAGGAAGCTTGATTACCCTTATAATGACTACTGCGGATTATTCAAAACCACCAGATGAAATTCATGTCCTCCTACTGCGCTCCCGACACCACATGGCAGCTCCAAATTAGGCGGGAGGAGAGTGAGGCCTGTCCCCCCCCCCCCCCCTCTCCTCTCCTCTCTCTCTTCGCCTCCTCCGGCTGATTTTGTGTCACTCTTGGTCTCAAAGTCTCAGGCGTGGTTGAGTCACAAAGTCAATTTAGAAGTTGCTCACACGCGCCCGGCTTAGTCCCCCCCAGCATACAGGCGAGTTAAAAAATCTCTGCTGTGCGCTACAGTGACTCATATGACCACCCACCACAACCTCATCTTTGGGCAGAAACTAAAAGGGCAAAAAACCCACATAAACAAAGACAGGGCAAATGATAGAGGACATGTCAGCAGCTGTAATCTGCACGGTCACTCTCGCATCTTTGCGGTTAGGCTTTCCTTGACCGCAAAACACAAGCAAGAAGAAGACTGTATATAAATCTCTGTAAAACCAGCACGGCGGTTATATTAACACGATTAGCAGTTGAGGCTGGATTTAGTTCTGGTTCGGTTAAGAGCGACTGATAGCCCAAGTGAATATTCCTAGACATTGCACTATCTATGTCACCCCCAGTTAGATTGTGCTGCTGTAAAGAAAAGGAAAACAAAAATCTTCAGGTGCAGAATTCCACTCCAAGCAGCATCGTTTGTGACTGACACGCCATTTTCCCCAAGAACAAGAAGAGGGGCGAACAGCTTGTGTAGTTCGGAGCCGGGAGCCGTGGAGTGGAACACCTGAAATAGGGCCTTGTTTCCTGGGGGATGGGAGGATGCAGAGAGAGAGAGCCCTGCCTGCCTGCCTGCCTGCCTCGCTGCCTGCCAGGGGCTAGATTGGCGAGTGATCGTGTAACAACAAGCTTCTTCCAGACGGACAGAGACTATGAGGGAGGCGAGGGAAGTGCCGAGCTTGTATTTGTGTGTGTGTGTAAGTAGACAGGGGTAGGGCGGGCGGGCGGGCGGGTGGGGGGGGGGAAGGGGTTTCTGCTGTAGTGTTGGGAGAGCTGGCTTGCAAACCATTCCCAGAGGTCTCGACTAGCAGCTCAGCTCCAGTCCAAACATGCCTCACTCTCTCTCCCTCTCTCTACGGAGCACAGCCAAGAAGACAGACACCAATGTGGCCCCGCTACCGTTGACGTCAGGACACACCAGATAGATGGAGCTTCAGAGAATATCGTAAACCAAACAAAAGAGCCGCTTCTAGGCTTGTCTCCTTTCCTCCTCCTTGCACTCCTCATTGCTCATCTTTTCCGCCCTTGCAGCACTCCGCAAATTCCGAATCTTTACAAAAGCAACTTCGCATTGTCTCTAGTGGTGCTTATAGGGCTGGTTTAAAAAGAAGAAAAAAAGGGGGGGCCTGTTTTGTTTTGCTAAGGCAGACAGACAAAACCCGCTTTGTATTGTTCTCTTTCTGGTGCAGCAGCAGTGGTATGCAAAAAGCCAAGGTGGTCAGGCCTGCAGAACAAGGCGTGTGTCTATGCGCGTTTGCCCCCCCCCCAAAAAAAGAAAAAACATATACAAGCGCCATTATCTTTGACAGAAATGACACGGGCTGCACGTCTACTCAGGCGTTGATAAAGTGCAGCTCCCTTAATTGCCTTCACCTCACCCACTATGCACAACGAAGCAGTTGAGTGGTTAGGAATTTGTGATGAGCACCTTAACGCCAATTGAAGTTGGGCAAGAGGGGACGGGAAATTTAAAAACCCAGAAGTGGGTCGATTAATGCCTGGTTTATGAGTCTGACGAACTTGTGTCTTTGTAGTGTGCCAGTAACATTCATCATGAAGCCATGAACCATGACCAAAGCTAATCACAGGAGGATATGATATTGGCTGCTCTGTGGTAATACAGGTAGCCATAGTATTTTTGTTGCTTTTGTTCCTATATGCAATACCATCTCTGTAGCTTTTTGGGACGAATCTGAATATAGCCACTGGTTTAAGACATGTGATTGCAATTAGATCTGCAATTCATATCTCAAAAGCCAGATTCCTTTTGCTGAGCGCTTTTCAAACATATCCAGGAGCATTAACATTTGAAAGAAGACTGAAAGACGAACTGCTAAACTAATGTAAGAACCTCAACCTCAAAATCTCAGACGATGTCGGTAGAGAGGTGTAAACTACAGGCTTTGCGGGCTTCATCAGACCTCATGGAGACGGGACATCTTACAGTTGGCACGGCTTTAATAACTGCAGTCTTTGAATTTGCAACAATTGATCAAGCAGCCCCACTCCTCTTACCAGCGGGGTTCTTCAACGCTCTATGGTTGCAGTGAGACTGTGGTAGTGGAAGACCAGACCATGTTGTTTGGCAGAAGGGTCTGGTTGCTATGCGGAGATAGGGGAGGGGGGGGGGGAATATGATAAGGGCCGGTCTGTGGGGAGGAGGGGTTGGTAAAACATGGTGGCGAAGGGGGTTGGATGGCATGAGGAGCCGAGGATGGTGCGTGGGGATGGGGGCAGGGTGTCAGAGAGCTGCTGCTGCTGCTGCTGGTGATGAAATATTCAGTGAGAGTGCGCCTCTGGCTCCATCCCTCTTTTTTTTCCCCTTTCGACATCTCTGGCTGACAGTTTTATTTATTGGGGTCCCTGTGGTTCAAGGAACTCATTTGCAGTCGTTCTTCCTTTGCACACTAAGCGAACTAAGGCTGGGAGATAAGCAGGAGGAGGAAGAAGAGACTGGAGGTGGGTTGAGTGGGAGAGAGAGAGACAGAGAGAGAGAGAGAGAGAGAGAGAGAGAGAGGGAGACAGAGCACTGAGCTGACATTCATGAACAACTGAGCAGCTTTGTGCCGGAGAGGATGGAGGATTTGAGGGTGGGACAGATGGTTGGGAAAGAGGGGGAAGCCTTGAGATGAGGAAGAAGCCTCCAACGCACCTGTCGAGATCGTACGTGTGTAAGGTATGCGCTTCAAAACCTCGGCAAATTAACCCGTGCATCGACCCAGATGTTTTGATCGCGCCGGGACACTATTGATAGTCTCACACACCGGCTAAAGATGCAATAACAGCCTCTCAAAAGGAAAAAAAAAAGGGGAAAGAAAAAATCAATAGACGTCTTGCACCATGGCACCCCAAATCCTAAAAACGCAGCCAGGGGGCTCTTCAAAGGCCCCCAGTAGAGATGTTTGTAACAGAGGGTGCAAGAGGAGTACCAGCTGGCTATTACCTATGTGAGTGGAAAAAGCGATCCGATTGGCAAAGTTCAGGATGATCGAGTCACCGGCGTGGACACCCCAACAACTGGACAATCCAAATCCACGAGGGTTAGATATTTCCCCAACTTTTTTGCGCACTATCCCGAGCTATCCCTTTAGCTACACTTTGTAAGTAACTCTCATGTCTGTTAATGCTTCTTTTTTATGATCCCAACTTGGCCTTTTCTACCTGCTGGTTTAATCACCGGTGTGGAGGCACCGCTTAACAATAGCCGCTGTGTCGTTTATCTTGCCAATAAAACATTCCCATCTCCTCCAGTTTTTTTTTTTCGTTTGTATATTCGAGCAACGGGTCTTAGGGATTTCACCCCATCCGCAGAAGCAGCCTTCATTAGACTTGGTGGTGGTGGCTATCAGGCTGGATATTCCTGGCCGCAATCCCTCCCACGCAGTAGCCCCCTCTTGTCACGATGCCTGCTACTTGAAGCACAAAAGCCCCCAGTGTCACCGCGGCGGAAAGAAAAAAAAAAGAATACAAAAAGAAACAAAACAATGATAGTCACGACTCAGATATAGACAAGTACAGATCCCCCCCCCCTTGCAGCTGAATGAGCCAGAGCACACAAGGATTTTAAATATGGATGCTGGTGCGTGCAATTACAACAGCACAATGCGATGCTCTGTTAAGTCCTCACTGGCTCATTGCACACCTCGATGCCCTTCACCTAATAGCACACCCTTCCGTGCATTTAGGGCATCACCGAGCGGATTACACAGGTGCAACAAAAAAAAACGGCGCCGTGCCTTGCCTATTAATGTTGCTTTTTTTCGAGGCGCGGATTTAGTGGAAAGCTGAATGGGCCTTTCAGATCGGCATTGTCTTTGATTCCGTACGCAATTTGATTTACACATTCTGGCGGCAAATGAATTTCTGTAGCTTTCATTTAGGCAACAAAAAGCAAATTACCATTCAAAAGAGCAAAGACAACCACTCCAAAGCTGCACGCATATATATATATATATAAAGAAAAGAAGAGGCCTACATTTCAATTGCAGAGGAGAGGGCTATGAAAACAGGGAGGGAGGATCCACTCATATTGACCAATAGACTGGCTTGAGTCATTTTTCAATTCGGTGCACTCCCAAATCCTCAATACAATTAGTCTCGAATGATTTCCACTGGTGTCAATCCGGCTGATTTACTAACATGCAGATAAGGTTGACAAAGGGCAGGGCCGTGGAAGAAGAAGCTTATTGATGGCCGCATTGAGCTGCAGTCATCCTCTATGTCAGTGCATTCTCTCTCATTTTTGCGCAACTGTCCTTCATGCTTTTCCCCTACACCTTTGTGACCCCATGACAAGCCGCACCTAGGGGAGACAGTGAAGCATGTACGAGCCAGATGCGACTCCCCATAGATTTGCAACGAATAAGGCTCACTGCACCAGCCTGTAACTAGACAGTGGCACAGTGACAAAAAAAACTGTGTTGCTTCCAATTCCAGCCGCTTCTTTGAGAAAAGGGGGGGAAGAGAAGGCACAGGTATAGGAAAAGTAGAACAGATATGTAGCAGGCCCATCCCTGTGGGACATTTGGGGAATGGCAGCGCACAGATACTCCCAATCTGTGCTAGTGTTCAAGGCGAATTTTTGTCAATGTTGTGGGGCCTGCTGAGCATCACTCCAGCTGGGCCAGGCATTGATTTTGAAAGCTGTATGCGCCGGGGCAGCATCAGTCAATTGACGATATCTGGAGCCTATAAGCTGGCTGAAAGGGAGATAGCGGGAGGGGGGTCGGGGGGGGGGGGCGAGCCAAAACTAAAAGTGTGTGACCCTGAAGCATTGTGAAAGAGGTTGCAGATTTTGGTCCTCAAGACATGAACAAAGAGGTGGTTGCATGGGGGAAGGGCACGTGGAGTTAAAGTGGGTAAAGGGTGATGCCTGCCTGTGTGGTTTGTTATACTGACATCAGTGTGCTATGAGCGACATACAATCCCTTTCTTTCCCTTAATAAAGCAACCTAACTTAACCTAACCTAACACTCAGATCAATAGATAGACTGGTGATGTCACTAACAGTCAAAAACGAGACGCAAATGGAGAGTAGGCAGTAACCCGTGATAGAATGGATCTTCTACAGTGATGAAGGCTTTATCCATTGAGGAACAAAGCCATTACCCTAATATAATGGAAAAACTCAGCATTTCCTCCACTCCTTGCTAAAATCGCTGTCCGGTACTGTGCATTCATTCGACTACAGGATCAGACACTTTCATTCTCTGGCAGCATCAGAAATCCTCTTAAATATATCCCGTCAATTCCAGTGTGTCTCTGCATGTGTGTGTGTGTGTGTGTGTGTGCGCTTCCCTGTAGGAGACAGAACGAGAAGCGCGCGAGAGAGAGAGGAAGCAAGGGCAACTGTATTTTGATGAGCTGTCAGAACGCAGTGGCTTAATACAGCTTAGATGTCATGCGAAAAGTCTAGCGAGATGCCAAAGAAGGAATTAAGGCGGGCTCGGGATTGTCCATACCGTCATGGACAGACCGATAGCAGTTATAGCTTTACGCCTGGTTAGCCAGACTTGCAAACCGCAGCACTTTTAAATTATAGAGCCTTGTTAGGTCTGTTAACAGAAACACATTCTCCCATTCTGATAATTGCCTGGATTTCCATAAAACGTTTTTTTTTTTTTTCTATCTCACTCGCGCTCCGCAAAATATATCTGTGTGCAAACTGCCACGCTCCTTCTGGTTGGCTGCGATCTACTCACTCCCCCCTTGGGTTCTAATACAGGGTAAGGCTATCTACTTTAGCCCCTATCCCACGAAATCAAGCGTGCTTTCTAGGTAGTATGAGATGTCCGAAATACTTGAGAGAGGGGGTATCGGGGTGCTACTTCGACTAGGGGGCTAGTGTGGCCACCCGTATACACCACTTCTGGGCTATTTTTAGGACTCGTATCAGCTATCATGTCAGACACTTTTAAGAGCTAAGTGCATTGATTGATTTTTGATAGCCCCGGAGTTAGGGAAGAGAGGAAATGAGGAAAAGCTTTTGTGTTTTTCTAATCTTACCCCGATCTGTAATCTTTGCCAACAATCTATATCATCCCATTCGGCTTCATGAATTATAAAGAAGGAATCAATTGTAAGGGATAGAAACACACTAAAGCAGCGTGATGCCTTTATTTTAACCTTTTAGCCTGTTATTCATGCTTGCAGAGCCGCAAAGATTAACGGCGGCATAGAAATGATTGCGCGATAAGCTCCACTGAGAAGCAGCCTGACTCATAGCAAAGAGTAGTTGAAGCAAAAAATGTAGGAAGAAGGCAGAGACAGGAAATATGTTTCTGAAACGATCATTGACAGGATTCAAGCAATCACTCTGCGAAAAGCATCCCACATGAAGACGGGCACGGCTCGCTTCCAGCCCACAAACAAACGCACTCGAAATGCAGTCAAGTCTTCTTAAACCATTCCAATATAATCAAGGACACATCCGCTCGCACACACCTACACAGTCACTGTCATCTGCTGTCAGCGCTACTAGCTGCAAACGCCAAACCAGGAAATCCACCAAAAAGTAAAAACAGACAATGCAATACAATGCCAAGCCTATGCTCAATACAGACTCTTTCAGAAGTGACATATTCTGATAAGTAAATAGTATTTCTCCATACTCAGTTCATACTCGAAGGGAATATTTTGTGCGGATTTACATTTTTTGGAGTAAACATACCCATCCGACTGTCAATGAACCAAGTTATCTTCATTGCGGTGGCTGGTGCAAGTTGTGAAAGACACGCAGTCAGTCACTTTTCAGTGGACGAAGCATCTTCATTTTTTGTGCAATATTTCTTTCCCGCAAGAGGCCAGAGACTAACCCGCAATCTCCATATTACACACATACTTTTATGATGACGAACTGCACTTGTCCTTGACACACTCCAAATGCATGTGAACATCTCATTTCACCATCCTGTGGCGTCAGCGTGCAGTCAGCGGTGCAGTTACGTACATGTCAGCGCCGTTGCCCAATGCCACAGAGGAAACGCGTCTGACTCAGGCTATCAGCTGCAGCTTGCCTCCCTACGTCATACACTGTTCGCTCTGTGTGTGCGCCCAGCCTTATCGCCTCTCAGTTCCCTTGCCCTGCGCCCTACAGCTAGCGAGCGAGCGCTGCTTTATATTCCCACTATTGATCACAAAGGTGAGTCACAGCACTCCTGTATGAGTCAAAAAACACTGAACATATAGAATGTGTCACTGCAAAATACAAAGTGTCATTTTTTTATTATGTGCGTGCTAAGCTTCCAGGAACCTTCAGTGCTAACAGTGAGTGAGAGGGTTGTCGACTCGTGATCTAAGCACTATGTTTATGACTATGAGACTTGGCTTCCTGGAAACTTAGCAGTGTGTGTGTGTGTGTGTGTGTGTGTGTGTGTGTGTGTGTGTATGTGCGTGTGTGCGTGTGTGTGTGTATGTATGTGGGTTAGAGCAAAATACGGTAGGGAAAGCTCTTAGATAAAAGCATTTAAATAGAAAAGTGGGTAGCAAGGCGTGAGAGCCATATACAAGCCATGTCAAATAAGGTTTCCTTGTGCAGGCTTCCCACAGCTGTGTGCACATGCATGTTACTAGGATACAAGAGTTACTGCTTATTATATCCCCACAGCTCTAGCACAACTCGGTTTAGTTTCGTTTGCTTAAGGGGCCGAGATTAGACAAGGAAAGAGGCTTGTGCACAATCTCATCTGTGTTGTATCTAGAGCTGCATTTTTGCCATGGCTATAACCCCCTACCCCCACTCCCAAAGCACCCATGCAAACATAGACACAAAAAGGATAGGGAAACTAGTGTGAGTTGCTTTGTGTAAAATGGAAACAGTTCATACCTGAGTTTCTGTGAGGCTCTCCAAGGCCTGCATTACGGACTGTTCGGGTCTTGATGCTTGAGACTGCAAAAGGATAAAGTAATTAAAGGTCATGTATCCAACTGTGCGATTTTAAAAAGAATTGTAAAAAAGCAATATGAATATAAGGGTATACTTAAATCTTGTCTATTTATCTGCAAATTATATGTAAACATACAGTAGCTGGGTGACTCTTACCATTAATCCTGCTTCGACTGTTGGTACAAGTGTTAACTTGCTCCCATCTGATATGCCCAGATCCTGGAGTTTACCTGAACTTAGTCGCCTTGGGTTAAAGAGAACAAGAAAATTAGTGCGTGCTGACAATATCTCCTGACTTCAGAAACACAAACGCCCTGAGCTGAAAAGAGGCGGCAGCAAAGCAGACTTGAAAACTAGTTTGGAGAAAGAGCCGTGGGTGAAAAGGTCCTTGAAAGGGAGGTATTGATTGGGCTGTCATATTTCAATTTGGAGTATAGTGGAGCTTGACAACTGCTTGTAGAGGAGATTTGGCACTACTGCCACTTGCCTAAGCAGTGGTAACCATTTCTCCCTCTATTATTTCTCTCAGTGTATTGCATTTAATAACCAAGGAAGAGGCTGTGCGCTGAATACAGATCAACATTTAGAATAACACTGTGGCTGTCTGCAGAAGCCTCTCAGATATATGCCTAGCATGATAGTTGCCTGTGATAGAACAGAGGACAACTTAAGTAGAAGCGTAAACACACTACAAGAAAGTCCATAATTTTTCAGTGAATGATAGTCTTATTTTGTGCAAGTGAATCAAAAGATTATTTGTTTTGTCTATCAAGACAAGTATGGACAAAGTGCACTGAATACAAACAAGGAATGTTTAGAGCACTCAGCAGTGCACTGCTGAAATTGGAACAACACACTGAGTACAATTGGCCATATCTGGACTTTTTTCACCCTTAATAGAAGACAACCATAGTGACGATCAACTCAAGGATATGCAACAAGAAAAACATAGCAAACGCTGCTCTATAATGCATAATCGTCTTTTGCTATTGACGAATTCTATTGTTCTATAATGAGTTACTCAGGTGTAGTGACTTCTTCCACTCCAATAGCCTAATATAGAGGACAGCGTGTAGTATGACCTAAATTTCACCTCATGCTTCCGAACAAAGGAGCTCCAGACAGGGTTTCTGTGAGACCTCTGTCTAAGGAGCACGAGAGGGGATTAAAATGGGGCTTTCAGGTTGGAGAGGATGATGTGATTTATTTGCTGATTACAATGAGTGGGAGGGAAGGGTGGTCCGAAAACAATGCTGACTGTTTGCATGCAGTAAGCCCCATTTTACTTTATCTTTAATAATACCACCTGCACTGTTGGCAAGTCAAATGAATCTGGGACTTATTCATGCAAAACCTAATGCTCCTGCTTTCAATACAATCTTTATACATCTAGATTTAACTATTACTAATACATTTCGGTGACACAGGTGGCACAGTCCAATAGACAAGATATGACTGATTTATGACACAACCGTGTGAAACCGCCTATTATTACCTATGGTACTTTTATTTCTTTTTGCAGATAAGTAAATAAATAACAGGCCATACCAGGTCTCCGTGACTTTGCTCATCAATGTTTAACTTGTTTGATCCGAGCAGCATTAGCAATTCAATCAGCCTTCGGTATTCGTAATGACGGGGGCTAATCGATAGAAGTCTGCAGATAGCGCGGTCAATACTGTTCCAATGACCGGTGCGTCCCCTATGCGTAATTCCAATACTGTGAGCCTTGATGCCGGTTGCCTTCCTTGAATGTATTGACGTGAAGGTAGCCAAGGTTGAAAATTTAAGGTGGAAAAATACACATAATATGAACATCTTGTAGTGGTGCTTGATGGGGATTTTTATTGGGTCAGTATTCAGTGCGTGCCTCACTCACGCATGACATTTAAAGACAAAAGCAACGTGACTGGTTTACTTATGCGCCGCATCCACAAGCACTCCAAATCTAAAAATAATAATACCCTATCCGATACTCACGTTTCTTTGTGCAGCAGAGCGAGTCTTTCTTTAGGTACTTTCAGTCGTTGGGATAACCTCCTCTTCAGTCCGTCTACGGTCTCCTCCTGGGGCAGGGAGAGCTCGAAGCGTGTGCCGGTGGTGGAGTGGATGAAAAGATTCATGGATGGCTCAGTCGGGACGGCCTCGCAGGACGAAGCACCGCGACTGGTGCAGCTCCGGGCGCTGGGATGCTGGTCCATCCGATAACCTGTAGTGGGAGATGGGGGAGACGAGATTCGCACAGCCGGGGATAAGCAAGAATGAAATGAAGAACAAGATCCGTTGTTTCGACTAGCGCCCCGTGTTCTGTTCTCAATTCAAATGCAGCATTCAGAGTCTTGTCGCTTTCTCTTGCTCCCCCAGAGTTTAGGCAAAAGCCAATTCGTCCTCTTTTTGCTCGATAACATATAGTTCCAGGGAAAGTCACTTACATATGGTTTAGTGTCTTTGTCAGCTCGTCTGTCTTTTTTCCAACGTGCAAGCGTCCTAAATGCTACATATAGAGAGTGTTACCACACAGTAACTATTGTCAGCCAAATGTCACGAGTGTACACCAGCGAGGGCTTTTCGTAAAAAAAAAAATCGTCGATGTCTAGAAAAGAAAAGAAAACAAAGTCCTTTTGGTGGGTTTAAGCATCTAAAAGCCTGAGATGCAAAGTCCGTAAGCTGGAAAGCCTCCCTTGGCTAACAGTGAGCGGCTCTCCGCTGCGCAACTACGGCAGCTCCACTGATATATCGACAATGAACATTGTCACAAAGTATCCCACTTCCACCATCGATAAAATACGCCCACAACCCCCGAGGCTTCCGACCAATCACAGGAGCGATCCTTCAGGACGCTGCTCCCAACAACCAATAGGAATTAGGTACTCACACCCGCGTGGAGAGACAGCGAGTTGGGGCCATTCATAATAAATTACAGCATACAACAAAATATGCGCTCATACCAGAGCACTACACAGCAGAGGCGCTTTAACTTCGCTCTGAAGTAGCTACCTACAGTATTACTGATCAACATATTAATACATGTAACAGACCATTTATTACCAAAACATATGATCATGGTATGTTTTATTTGGACCAAATTTTGAACATTTTTGGCAAATTGTATTTATTTTAATCAACCAAAGTGCACAGTTGTTCCACTGTGACAAGCAGTGCGGTCAGTTAATAGTGCTGACACCATACACTTTTCGCTAGTGGAGTTCATTATTGAGATTGTGGATATGCAAAGCACAGTTAAGCCACTGAGGCGGACATGGAGGAAGGAGGATGTGCATTGTGAACACTATCTGTCGGGAATAACTAGAGAAGGTTGTCTTATTTGATTGCTTGTTTGTGACACTGTGTGGCATTTTGCCAACAGTAACCAAGTAGCCAAAAACTGCGGAAAATAATATTATTAGTAACAACAAGTCCATTGTGATGACCATGACCCTGTTTTTTTCTATAGCTGTGAATTTGTTCAACGTGAAGCCTAAGACAAGCGGCATCTTTACAAAAAACTGTGCACATACGCCATCTAACGGCCACACACATCCGCACACAATAAAAACTTAAAGCTTGTATTTCTATGGAAACACTGGAAGACAAGTAAGTGACAATTATTGCTAATTAACTTTTACATGTATATCTTTTTGCAATGCGTAAATATACACATATGTAGTTGGTGAGTCTTTTGATGTATTTCTGACCATCACTGTTATAGTGTCATCCACTCATTATAGTTTACCCTGGCTGTGACATTCTGCGCGAGTCGATACCAGCCTTATTAACTTAATCACGTCCACTGAAATTACATGGAAGGTGGCTCATCTAATCACTTGACAACATGCCTTTATCGATCCTCTATTGACTCATTGTCTTCAATCAATTTTCTTACCCACCAACACAATATGCCTCGTGTCAATTTGCCGGGGCGCCTCTCTCTCATGCAGACAATGAGTGCCCCGAGCAGTTTCAATACTGCACAGTAATTAGTGTACTTACCAATTATTGTGGCGAAAACTGCGAAGCTTCGCGCAGTAGTCTGTTGTTTTTCGATCTGTTCCCCCAGCTTTGGCATGTAAGGTATAACCATAAAGTAAAACAAGTCCCAGGTAAATCCCAGCGCGATGTATATCCCTGGACACCTCCGCGCGTCTTTAAACTGGACACAGCGTTACGCACAAGGGTCCTGAGCTCGTTGGCCAATGGGGAAGCCGCAGCTCTGTGTCCTACGAAGCCTCGGCGGAGCTGTCAGTCCACCGGTAAGTTGCTCAGTAATAAGAGTGTGGTGGGGAAGGTGAGACACCTCTTAACACACTCTTCTCGGATATGGGTGGAGAGAAACGTTCTTGTTATGTCAGCGTGTCATTTAAGGTGGCATTGACACGCAGTAACAAAAACTCCCACGTTTGTCCTCTCAAGGGAGTGAAGAATGCGCCCACGCAAAACTTATATGTGGCGGTGATGCGCGCTTGGCTGAGAATAGGTGCAATTAGTGTGCCCCGTTTGCTTAATATGGATCCGAATTGCGCCTCTGTTGTCTGCCACCTTAACGAAAACTCAATAAAATCAGCGCTCGGTGATATTAGGGGCGTTGCCTATCTTTGACGACAGACAAAATGTCACCGGGCAACAGCGCAGGTAAACAGACTGCCTAGATACGACGGCGGGCAGCAAGGTAAACAAAAACTTAGCTGGCGCGTTTTCCTTCCTGGACGTGGTTTCCTGTAACAACACATTTTTATATCTCAAAAATAACAACAGGAGCAACAGACAGAAAGGAGTCTTTGCAGATGAATGCGGCATGCAGCCTTTCACTTACCAAGGTTTAAACTAGGCTTGGACTCATGACAGTTACAGTCTTTTGACCTGATACACTGTAATTGTTAGATTATTGCAGGATTGTGTTTGTGGTTTAAGTAGGCTATTACATACTAATAAGCCCAGATAATTGGCCCAGATCATCTTTTGTGCTTATACACACACACACACACACACACACACACACACACACACACACACACACACACACACACACACACATACACAGCAGTTTTTTGCCTAATATCACTCAACAAATAATGGCGACTTTCCAAACAAATGAGCAGCTTCCAGGAGTTTCTATTTTGAGTCCCAAGCCTTGATAAATGGAGTGCATTGTACTGCTTTGGTGTAATGCAAACTTGGCTCTTGGCGTATCACTTGGGTCAAAGAGGGGAGCTCATTTGCTGCTGATCATTCGGGGAAGAGAACTGTAAGCAATGTTAATGAATAGAAAAACATTCACATGTGTGTACAATAACTTTATCTTTGACAGTTTTTGCGGCATGACTCAGGGAGAAAGGCAATGACTCCTGCCCGTGAAGACGCGCTGGAGCACATGCAGCCTCAGGTCTAGCACAGCCTGTCTGTCTGATTAAACAGACACTTTGCTGCTTCTCCCCAATGAGCAGGAATGCTACAGCCCACCATGTTATCACACCATATAGAACAACTGAGTCACCATAGGGGAGCAGCGCGAGGGGGGGGAAAGGAGAGGCAGAGGATGTTCGAGAAGACACTAAGCTTTATCCAAGTGATTCAACAAAAAGACAAGAAGCTCCTGTTTTACCTGTATCTATCTGGGGTTTTGCTGGGTATCTTTCTGAGCCAGTGGAACAAAGTGAAAACAGTTGTTGCTTATCTAAAACATTTTGTATCAATTCCAGGAGTAGTTAGATTTGCTGTTAAAATGCTTGCTATGCACTTATGAGTAAGTGGTGAGTTCCACTAGACATGGGGGAAATTGAGTGAAATAAATAAAATAAAAAATAAAAAAATGCTTCATTAAACAGCCACATGTATTAACAGAAGCTAAACAAAATGATCATATCAAAATTGAGGAATCAAAACTTTTCTTACAGAAACTGTTGTCTCTGGGGACTCCAGTTTCCTCCCACAGTGGTGACTCTAAATTGCACAATGTGAATAAACTTGAGAGCTTGTATGTTTGGACTTTGAATTGGGCTTTAGAGAATAGGTTTAGCATTGGGCCGCAATGCAAAAGAATTAAAGAAGAATTAATTCGTATTATTTGATTTAGTAAGTAAAATTCTTGTTGCTCAGTATCTTTCTATCAGATGAAGACTCATCATATTACTGTGATGCTTTTGATTTATTCATACCAATGCCTATGTCCAAAGAACACATGCACTATAAGTCCATTGGCAATGCACATTATAATGTCACTGAAGCAGCCACAGGGTTAAGTTCTTCCTTTAGCCGTTTGTCAGCACTTCCACATCACCTTGGGTCACTCTAACCTTTTGGGCCCATTTTAGACTCTGCAGTTCAGAAGTGCCCTCTCACGGACTAACTGTGCAATAAGTGTAATGTTCTGGAGATAAAATGTTTTGTTGTTGTTTTCTCTCTATCTCTCTTGACATAATCAGATATTAGATAATACATTGCCAATGACCAAAAGAAAGTCGCCACCTGGATACAACTAACTGTTATTGATCTACTATGCTATATGTGTAGCAATGGGATCAGCTGATGACATGGATATCCTGAATGACCAGGTTGTGTCATCAATGAATTTCTTCTTCCCTGATGGCACGGGCGTATTCCAAGATGACAATGCCAGGATTCATCGGGCTCACATTTGTCAAAGAGTGGTTCAGGGAGGGATCACTTTTACACACATGTTGGGAGCCACAGAGTCCAGATCTTACCCCCATCGAGAATCTTTGGGATGTGCTGGACCAGGCTTTGCACAGCGGTCACACTCTCCCATCATCAATTCAAGATCTTTTTGAACAATTAATGCAACTTGGAATCTTTTGTTTTTGCAGCAGCTTATTGACACAATGAAGCAGCGAATGTGTGCTGTAATCAGAGCTAAAGGCGGTCCAACAAAATATTGGAGAGTGTGACCTTTTATTAGTGGCAAGATTTTTTTTTGGTTAGGCCTTGTACAAGTTCTGTTTATAACAGACGCATGTCCGACTCCATAGGTCAGCCAGGGTATTGCTTCCTCTATTATTCCTGTGTTAAAATTTACCTAAGTATGACAAAATATAATATATATATAAGCAATGGTTATTAAATAAGCCAATCAATGAACAAGTTTGCTTTAAGAATTCTCAATTTTCATTTGGTCTTCTACGAAAAGCCTAAGAAGTCCTTAAAATAGTTTCTTAGTAATTACTTATTTCCATTAAACTGAAAAGGGTATTTTTACAATATTCAAGTGAACTCATTACACCATTCCTCCACATTTAAACACTGTCTGCTGTTAGCTCAGCTGTCCTGTAGCTATACCACGCCTGCAGACTCCCCTACACCACCGGACAGACATTCCCACTTACTCGTATGATACAGAGACTGGGAGTAACACTCAGGCTTAAATGTCTTGCCCAAGGACACAACAGCATTGCACAGGGGGAATGAGGATAGTATTCTGCCAGCCTTTTGTCTTGTGTACAGCTACTGCCCACACACAACCAAACAAGCTGTAATGCTGTACACTGTGCAATCTTGACCTTTTTGTCTGGCACCGTTTCATAAAAATATCCTATTTGTGGAACAACTAAGAGTCCAAGATGTTTGTCACAGGGCTGGCTCCTGATCTATTTTAATTACATTCACAGTAGCACCGTGTACAGTGTGTCCGGCCCCTCATTTTTTCTGCGTTACTGTCACTTCACTATCTGATTAGTAGAAGATACAACCCTAATGCAGAAATTTATCATTGTGTGACCTAAAATGTAATGTTTTCTCCACAGTGCGTAAGGCAACAAGATGCACATGGATAAGCTTTTGATAAAGGATGCCAGAGCAACCCCCACGTGCTGTCGTATACACGGTAATGCATCACACACACTTCTGGGAAAGAGTTTATCGGCAGGGGAGGGCAGCTATGTGGGCGGGGCTTAAACATTTCACATTAGATATCAAACGTGATGGGACAGAGCAGCCCATACCAGCCTGCTCTCAGTGCTAGCATGTGGCGGCTACAATGCGTTTCTGTTCGGTGTGCGGAGACGGTGCGTGGGACGTGTGTGGGCGTGTGTGCATGTGTGGGAGAGGAGCAGCATTCCTATCCATCAAAGTCAGCAGTGGGCCGCCCTCCGCCTGGGGAGAGAAATGAACCGTGCCCGCAGCCTTGGTGTTGTTCACATCGCCACCATTTCCTCCCCGATTCAGCCCCGTAAGTGGCAGTGAGTGGGACAGACACACCTCATGCAACATCCCAACGCTATGTGCCCACCGCGTCACCACAGAGAGCCTATGGACGGAGGTGGCAGCGGAGCAAAAAGATGCACCAAGGACTGATTAAACTAGGAGTGTCCCTCTGTCCCGTAGATTTATGGAACCAATTATGTGCCAAGAGGCGCTGAGTTGAGCCAGTTCCTTCCACCTGCGGGTAACAGTGAAACAGAGGTAACGTGAGGCCTGGAGTCCAAGTTTGTTCCCAGTTTTCCACTAACAGTGTTTTCTAAGAATAAGAACAGATGAATTTGAGAAACAGTCTTCTAAGTAAATCCCAAAATGTTTCAAAGTAAGGAGCTCCAAGAACCCCCTGTTTGGTTAGACTATGAAATACAACATTAGCTCGAACCCCTATCTGACAAGGGGAAAAATGAACTTGCTGACCTCTAAAAACAAGGATAGATACTTGGCGGTTTAGAAGGGTGAAGACAAAGGATATAGAATAAAGCAGTCACTGAAAGCAATTTACGAACATCCAACCAGATACACATTCTGATACGTAGTTAATGATATTTCAAATATGGTGGATATAGATATAGGCGGCATCTCTGGAATCGTCCATATATGGTCATGTTTGAAGCAGTTGAGGGGGAAAACAAAGAAGTGGGAAATGTAAACTTTCTACAATTACTCCAAAACTACTAGCAAATGCTGAATTATGAATATAATTTTCAACCAAATAAAGATACAAAGACATAGAGAGGAGCAAAGTAGTTAAACAGACCACAATTACATAAATAACGAAGAATGCTAATGCTAATACTTCATTTTAGCATAATGCTAACGCTAGCTATGACTGCCGTTTTTTTTTTTTTTTTTTATCAATCTCCTTTGAAAAAAACCTTCATATGGACCCGATCTTGACTTGGCATTATTTGTGTGTGATAAATACATTTATCGTCTGCCCAAAAACGGCTAAAAAGAGTGTTTTTCCCAAAAGATACTTCCTTCCCCCTTGGCGAGGACACACTCCCAAGTATGACGCGATGCCGTCTGTAAATTCACCTTTTTCCGGAAGTTTTGTGGCTGCTGCCATGAAGAGAAACAATGCTGTGTTGACTTGTTGTTTCAAATGAACATTGGACATTTTACACAAATTAATCAGATTTTAGCGACAAACATTTTCCCTTGTTCTCCACTGAATGAACGGGCTTCCCGCTCTACCGGAAGTGTCAGTACAATAAAGTGCCGATCCATGACAAAAAGAGGCAAAAGTGGGCGGGGCGGAATAAGGTAAATGCAGTGCCTTAGTTGAGGTCTATTCAAATTTACATCTGGAAGGTATCATGTTGTTTTAAATCACTTTATAATGTTGCTTTACTTTATCTAGAAACCTTCGTGCGCTGTCTGGCAAACTGGTCAAAAAGAAAAGCTCCACATTGGCACATCTCCCCACGAAAAGGCAATATGTGAACAAAATAATATGAAATTGAAAAAAGTGTATGAATCATTTAAAGCCTCAAACTTTATCTATTTTTCCTGAGCGTGCAAATAGTTGCCATCTCTTTTATCTCCACATCTCCCACTTGCCTCAGAGAACACGGTGTCCTTGAGTTTGCAACAATGAGCCACAGTGTCTTCTTCCACATGAATGATTCGAACAGGTAGATGTGAGGTGAAAATGTCCTCTGATTATCACGTTCAACAAGGAGATAGTCAAGTACAAAAACAAGACATTTTTCATGTTGCTGAAGGATGACTGGATACAACTGAACTGAGGACTTGAATACTTGTGGATGTGGGTGTATAAAACATTTAGTGCACTGCAGAGGACTCAAAGTGCCTATTTCTGTTGCAATGTCGGAGCGCTGAAGCAATGACTAAATGTGCTATTGTATGCAACCATTTAAACTAACAGACCGCACAAAACTAGACCACAGAGACTTTTGGTTCAAGGCCAGCAGTCCCCCCCCCCCCCCCATAGCCAAGTGAAATTTAATTTTGCCACCGAACACTGCTGCATCGTTTTATCGACTTCTTGTTTAGCGATCGCAAACCCGGAATTACCACGGATGTGCTGCTCGCATTACTGGGACGGTGGGGTGAAACACGCTCCGAAATTCCTTTTTAAAAACATGTGTGTTAGGAATGTGTTTGACGAGTTTTGATCACAGCTCACTCTTCAAACTTTACGAGTTCCTTCTGTTTGTTTGCCACATAAAAGTAATCAGGACATGCCTCACTCTCGGTGCTGCTTTGTCCTGTTACTGTATCATTTCAGGCATAAATGTAGTGTCAGTACTTGGCTCAGTGTTTGGTTGTTTGGTTGGTGATCCCCGCTTCACAGTCAGTGCGTTCTTCCACTGTGTCTATGAGCAAGACACTTCACCCAACTGAACTCCAGTCTTGGTGTGCAATGTTGTGTGAATCAGCGGACGAGCGAAATGATCCCATGATTACCGGCAATGTGTCATGTATGTTCATTGGCATGTACTGTCCCAGCCAAGTAAACAAACAATAAAATCATTTTTGAACAAATATTAGACAATATATTTACATTTTCCATAGTAATACGTTTATTGTAAGCGCAATGATGTCACGTATAGGTATCTATCACTGCTCAGTTTATTATTATCTCCATTAGCTGTGCTTTACAGTCAGCTTGTCTTACTGAGGTCTTTCATAAAAACCGTACTACATATCAATAATATTATCAATATGAATGATTAATACAGATATATAATTTCTTTATATAGACAAACGTGCTTTTCAGAAAGTTAGTATGAATGAAAAACAATGAAAACAAAACTGGAAAAACTGACACTCAAATAAAAGTTCAAGGAACAAACGCTTTCCGGTGTGACAAAGTAAAAACTGCAATTTGTTGAAAACCTCCAACGCCGTTCACCCCCAGAGAGAAGTGGAAGTTTTGTTTGAAATAGTAGTAGTTTGATGAAGCTCGTGGCCCGCTGCCCTCCGGCTCGCTGCACAGATGACTGATGACACATCTCGCTCCGTACAACTTTACACACTGCAACAGACGACGTGCCAACGAGAGTGTCAGTGTCTGAAAGAGAGAGAACTGAGTGCAAAACGTGCTGCGATGCCGGACGAAAAAAGAAAGTCTCACATCCAAGCAACGTTTAGTCAGAGTTTGAGGCTACTTTTGTACATCCAAGACACTTCGATCAGATCCCCCTTCCCAAAGATGTGAGTCACGATTCCCCGAAAAACTTTTTTTGCTTGACGTTTGGAAGTTTCTAATATAGACATCATTCTGTACTCCACTTTAGGTCCAAATGTGAGTCACCGATTTATGCTTTATGCAATTTTAAAGGACCAGGCCACCATTTTTCCATTCTGAGATATGTTCTTGCCTGAGCTTAGACGAGTTGATACGTACCTGTCTGGTCTTTGTGTGTGCCTGTAGAAGAGTGTGGTCACTTCTAACTTCACCCCGTTTGGAGCTATAGGAATATGCTGGGAGAGGCCAAATGCTAACAACATCTTTGATCGTTGTGCGTGGCTGAGCACACACACAGATATGCATCAACTCGTCTAAGCTCAGGCAAGAACATATCTCAGCATGGAAAAACGGTGGCCTGTTCCTTTAAATGGAGAATATAATAGTACAAGCAAAAGTCTGAATGGTCCAGCTTACGGTTTGGGTGAAAAACAAAACCATACATGATCAGGCTATTTATTTATTTATTTATTTCAGTCATGTTAGTTACATGTTTTCACATTTCAACAACTATACATGATTTTTTTTTTAATATATATACATGATTGAAAAGGAGCACGATGAAGACAACGCTTATGCTAAGTGCCCCTTTCTTCAAATACAAAAAGTAGACCAAAAAAAACATAAATGGTCTGATTCGCATACTTTAAGCCATAAGCTAGAATAAACAACACAGGTACTACTGTTTTTAAAGTTAAAATCTAATATTTACAGTAGTGTGTAAGAGTTGATATTTGTTGATTTGAACTGTTTTTTAAATTGGTGCACTGTGGCTATGACCACGCTATCACAATTATAGATATTAAAACATAAACTTTAAATTCATTTTTTTATGCATTTAGTGACTGTAGTTTTTCCCTTACATTTAATAGTTGTAATCGAGCACATTTACTCCAGTTCAGCTCTACCCAAATCTGCTTCTCGACTGGAGCTTACAGCCTATAGGCCTCACCTTATTTGAAAGCTAAGACCTACAAATCTGAGCTAAGGGTCTTTTCTGACATCCCTTTTTTGTAGCTTTTCTGTTCCATTTTCCAACACTTTTTTGTCACTTTTTTTTTTTTTTTTTAGGTTTTATGACTTTTTCCTCCTTGTTTTCGTCAAATTTTTGTCACTATTTTAACTCTTTTTTTTTTTTCAAGAAAGCTATAAGATTTAGTGAAGTCATGTCTTTTGCGTTGGCTACATACCAGTATTCAGAAAAGGCATTTCAACATTATCACGTCACAGTGAGTCTGCTGAATGCGCTGCAAAAACTGAAAGTGGGTGCAGTCGTTTCGCAAGCTTGTTCTAGTCACACTCACACATGGCACATTCATCATATATGCATTGACTCTGCACCGACAAGTGACTTCATATTTGTGGGGTGATGTATCCAGCGAGGCCTGAGTCAACACTCCTCTGACGGCAGGTAGCTCCGATGATACATACCACACTTGTGCATAGAACCCAATCAGACGATAATTTGTCCCCTCAGCAGAAGTGTGATTCAACGTGAGTCCTATTAACTTTATTATGCCTTTCAGATAGCAATAACATTGTGTAATAAATCTGTCTGTCACTTTGTTGAGATACTTTGGATTAAAAAAAACGGTTGTAGTAGCGTGGCGTTAGTCATCGTGAGAATGCCGTGTACTTTTATGGGCCAGCATATCACGTTTGTAACAGGATCCTTCACACTAGCCACTGCATTCTGTCCTTGTGCGGCTGACCATTTGTCTTCACACACAGGCCTTCACGTCGTGACGCGGCACTACACTCATTGCGATATCACAATGCGCTCCCCCAAACCCTTTTAGACTGTCAGGAACTCACTGTGCACAGCTCGCCCAAAACGGTGCTAATACAACACCCCCACAACTTGGTAATTTTTTGTGTCTTTCACGCTAAAGAAAAAAAGAAAAAAAAAAGGCCCACAATAGATCTCAATAGGATGTGCTAAATAAGCTAATGAAATCCACCCACAGGACATAAGCCGGGCACGATAAGGACCTTTATAGCTGTGAAACTCGGGCCAAACTGGGAGGTGTTAGCTTAGCGTGTTTGTTTGTTTGTCTGTTTGACAGCCCACGGCGCGGAGCCAGAGGGAACGGCCGTCCGGCAAAGGTTATGGATACCAGTGTGGTGAGTGATTCAAATAGACAGAGAGAGAGATAGCAGAGACTTAGGGCAGGGAGAGTGGGTGTCTGGGTAGGTGGTTTTGGCACAGCAGAATGGACTTCTTGTACATTACTTCTGGTAAAACAAAGGCTTTTTCCAACACTCATTCACTACTATCAGTTGTAAAAAAAAAAAAAGAAAAAAAAGAAAAGAAAATGTTGTCTAAGGTCAGCGTGTGCGGAGGAGACTCCAAATCAACACTTTTATCACAACTCCTGGCACCTTTTTACACTTAAAGTAAAACACTGCTTGATAAGATTTTGTGAAAGTGCCTTTGTGTACTACCATTGCTTGTTACTGTACACACTGATGAATACCAGATGCAGGCATTTCCTTTGTTGGTGCAAACGAGTTCAGAACTTGCCAAATATCGGCCCTGCTCCTCTCCCACGCAGTTGAATACTTCCACACACGCCCACACGCTCGCCGCAATCCCTGCCCACTAATCCTCCTCCGTCCTCAGCTTATAGGGCTGGCCACGGAGCTGCAGGCAATCCTCAATCTTGGCTAGTTCTGCCACTTTTTTTTTGTTTCACTTACTAGTCTTCTCCACTGGTCAGTACTACCTAGCTGTATGCCTGCGTTTTCCTGCACTCTATGTTGCAATATAGCGTCTCAGTCAAACATGTAGGTCTGTTGACTGTGCTTGACTCTTGACTTAATCTAATCAGAGATAAGGAAAAGGTCTTTGGAGGGAGCATAGCTGGCCGAGCCAAGATCTCTGGTGTGGTGTGACGTCAGGCACGGAGGAGTACACCACAGCCTTCCCCCGTACTGCGGGATTAAAATAGCCCTTATAGTGACGTCACCCAGATCCTCCACTGCAGCCCCTCAACAATATGAATAGACTTTGAGCGACAGAGTACAATTAGATACTAGGTCATGCTCACCTCTTTGTTTGTGTTATTTTTTATTCAACAGTTCTGTGGAGAAGAAGAAAAAGGAAATACGCCGTCAGTGTAAACTCTGGGGAAATGGCATGAAATCTCTTTAATGTGGGTTGACTATTCCCATAAACTTTTGTATTATTTGGAAAAAATATAGTCATTTTCTTATTCATTTTATTTATTTAATGAAATATAACAATAGTCAATGTGAAGGGCAATAGCATATCCATCTCTTTATTATAAGTTTGGAACAATTTCCTCAGTCTTGTGGGTTGATCTCAGTCTGGCCAAACTGTCCTCTGTTGCAGGTTCATTGCATTTTATGCTGATTGCACTCCTACCGATCGTACCGAGGCCAATTTAGCCTTTCCCGAAAAGGAACTACAGCATGCAAATGAATGCAGCACCCACCAGCCCCTTCACTTTTCCCGGTACTTCAACAGAAACTCAAGCATTATTCTCCAAATGAATAAAACACCATGTGGCGTCACTTTGCAGTAGAGGTACATTTTGGATATTAAAACGAGTGAATGCCAGGAATGACGTGGTTAAATATTTACAGTGCGGCGCCCGAGAGCTGAGTCATGCAGGAAGAACTGGAGTGGCCCGGTCCTAACTATAGAAGCACTGAGCTGTAGGATGAGACGAAACAGAACGGATAAATACTGGCAGCAGCGAGAGCCAGAGCAGGGAGGGAGGGAGAGAGAGAGAGAGAGGGAGAGAGAAAGAGAAAGAGACAGAGAAGGAGGGAGAGAGAGGGAGAGAGAGGGAGAGAGAGAAAGAGAGGGAGAGAGAGAGAGAGAGAGGGAGAAAGAGACAGAGAGGGAGGGCGGGAGAGAAAGAGGGAGAAAGAGAGGGAGAGAGAGAGGGAGGGAGAGAGAGCAGATGCATTTTAATAAGGTGCAGGTATAGAATGTTGCCTCAAGTTGTGCAATCTGCTGTTCATGCTGCATAGGCTCCATAAAACATATCATAATTTTTACAAGTGGGTAATTGGGTAATTTCAAGTGAGTTATCGGTTTAACTGTATTTGTAGTTTCTTTTGTCGTGTAGAATGTAGATATTCTACATCTTTTGTTGGGCTGTAACTTTGATACACAGATTGACTCTCTCTGGATCTCCTTGTTAAGAAGCTAACCACTCTGCCACCAGTTTGACAATGACAACAGCATCAGAATGCACAGATGAAATAACTGATGAAGTCAATATTATGAAGCATTAACAATTGCTTTGCAGAAAAAAAAACAAATTGCAGTAGATTTGAAAGCTCAGAATATTTCAAATAAACATACAAAGCAAATCTTACATCGAACCAACAATTGACAACTACGGTAAAACATTGAGGTATTTTATGTATTAGTCCAATAAATATTCCATCAGTATTGACACAAAACAAGGAAGTGATTCTTGTGAGAATGTCAGCTTGGCTGTTTGTAAATGTCATTCAGCCGTCTGAGTGCACGCCTCAGCATTATTAATGTCATCGTTTCACAAACTGTACTTACTTTGCAAGAAACCACATGTCACACATTTCAATTAACTTACAATAGGCCTCTTCATTAAAGTAATAGAATTAACAGCCCTAAGAGCAACAGTATGTCAGCAGAGGATTAAGTTTACAAAGACGCTCTGATCACCACCAATCTCCTTATTTACTAACCTTATACAGTCTCTTGTAGAAGAGGCAAATCCAAAGATTTCCCTGAACCTTATGACCACTCACAGGTTTATAAAATAATACAAAAGATTTTTATCTTGAAGTATTCTGTGTCCAATGTTTATGTACCTCAGTTCATTTGCATCTGCCATGTCCCTGCATTCAAGATGGTGTTGTGATGCATTAGCTGGATGAACAAGTGCTCTATGTGCAGGATGATTTCTGTGATAAATTAAAAATACCAGAATACTTCAGAAGTCCGGTTGGATAAGCCAATCCATTTATTGTTGCTACAGGTAAGAAATGACAATTAAAAATGCAACTTACAGCTGAAAGTTTGCCTCTGAATTTAGCGCCATTCGTGACAACTGATTGGCACACCCTTTAATGGAGTTCATATGTATTGACTAGGTTCAGGAGAGCAGGACCAGGCTTCAACCAACCACTCCTGCATTCACCTAACCACGCCTACCTATGAGCCATATATACCAAGCCTCTTCATCTGTTTGTTCTAAACTGTCGACCCCACCCTCCCTCCATCCATGTCATACATGTTTTGTTCTTCTGCTTTGTTTGAGGGGGGGACCGAAAAGCTGGGTTCATCTGGCACGGAGCCCCCACCCACAGTCTCACCCAGTATCACTCCACACTATAACCTCGTGAATACATCTTCATAGCACTTTGTTGTGGCGTGGTCTTTGCTAGTGAAACTCTTTTTCCTGTAGGGCCACTCCCACTCAGGAATGGCTCCAATGGTGGAGACTAGAGTCTTGCCTAAGGACACAACAACAAAAGGCTGCAAGATTTAAATGTGCACTGTGAACTGAGTAGTGATTGTAAAACCTAAATTGCAAAACGAATCATAACACTGAACAGAAATACTGCTTCTCCAGAGTCATCCAGCCACGATCTACTAATTAATCAAAGTAATGGATTCTTTCTAAGTGTATTAGAATACACATGTATCAGAAATTGTCGCATGAGGCTGCACAGAAAGGTGGTCATAATTAACTTCAGTGGCTCACGACTCCTTATTTGTCATCATAATATTGCCCCCAACAGCACATCAACATGCCTAAGATCTAAGCTCAGATGGCCCTCTTGGCTTTGCCCCTAGACTAACTTTAGTCACTTCTTTCTTTATCTGTGACTGGACTCGATGGCCGGCTCACAGTTCAGTTCACAATTGGTCAGTTCAACCTAAATATATATTAGTCCTGATGTATTATGGCACTTTAAGGATGTGTTGATTAGACATATTATGCAATAGGTGCTGATTTATGGAGCACAGGAGCAGTAAAAGTCAGAGGGGGGAGTGTGTGGAATAAAGGGCATTCTTTACAGAAGGAACCTTATGGGGCGGATTTGGGATTTCAAACTGTACACATGAGACAAGAAAGATAGGAAAGGTTGAATTGAGATTTAAATTTACTCAAGCAAAACATTATTAGTTAGGTCATAAGAAAAGGTGATTCTCCTGATCAGGTCGACTCTGGCTGTGCTGTTTTTGCAGTAGATGTGTTTCTTTGGAAGAGCCAACTTGTAATTATAATAATGGAGCTATTTACTCACATTTACGCCCTCTATAGTATTGCTCAATCTGACGTCATCAATAATTAGTTTGACCTTTGAACTATAAACAGCCCATGGACAAATGACTCTGTTGTTATTAGAATAGTCCTGACCTTCAGTTGTGGGATTGTTGTTTTATTGTGGAGCCATTTAACGACTGGAAAATGTGTCTCTGTAATGACATAGAGGTAAGAGGAGATTAACATGGTGTTTGGAAGTGGCACATGTGGGATCAGACCCGCTGATGATCTGCCGCATGGGAGAAATCTTTTCATCGTGATTCATTGCTATTCTGATGAGTCGCCTGTGTATGGGGCAGAAATTCTGAAATAGGTGTACGCAAGCCAAAGGTGTGAACTTCTAAGTGGTGTCATGGACTTGAGTCGCAAAAACGACTCGATGACATGGACTTGGGACTCGATTTGGACTGGACTTGAGAATCAATTACTTGGGCTCTGAAACTTGATCAGACTTGAATGCCTCTCCTCAAAAAATGAATGTTAAAAATTCACTTTCACATTTACAAGCTCTCTCTGTGCTGCAGAGACATGTTACCTGCACAAGCCAACCAACACAACAACACAGTAAGAGTATTATAAAATATAAAAATATCAACCTACAAAGACTTAAAAGGACTGGAAGTTGAACGCACAGGACTTGGACTTGACCTGGATTTATAAGTGACTGACAACAATAGCAAAGTAGCATAGTGTTTGCAGCAGGATTTGTATAAGAAATCAGTTGTAAAATGGTGATTTTGTATGTCTGTGCATGTGCTGTTTTTATTGGGCCCGTATGGCACTTCCTCTGCAAGGATAAATAAAGTGAATTTGAATTGAAAAGCGCAACCACTTCCACTTGATCCCTGAGTTGGACTCTTTTAAATGAAGTGAGCATTAGCTTGAGCCCTGACCCTCTTTCACCTGTGTTTAGCTGGAATGTCTTCCATATGAAACTATCTCTGTGACCTTATCAGAGCGAGTCAGGACCTGGTGTGGCTCTGAAGTCACGGAACAGCCCCAGCCCTGCTCCCCTCGTGTGGCGTCATCGGGAGCATTTCTGACCTGGCCTGAACTCAAACTCACATACATCTGCAACAGGAGACGCACTGTACTGTCACAACACTGAAGGGGGTTAGGGTTGCACTGAGCGGTGAGCGAAACCAGTAAGTACGGACCAACGGCCCTATTTGTGGACATTTCAGTGAGCAGTGACTGAGCTGGGCCTCATGTTGTAAGAAGGGAAAACCAATATAATGAAAAACTGGAGGAATCACCATGGGTTTTACAGTAGATGATGCAACACAAGGAAGGGGAAGTCTAACGTAATCAGCCAAATGCAAACAGGCGTCCGGCAAAAGTAGAGCTGGGTACCATCAATCGATACCAGTATGGTATTGCGTGAAAAAGGTTTAGGGGTTGAAATAATAAAAGTATTGAAAGCGGGTACTGAAAAATACATCTTTAGAGACCAAGTTTTGAAGCCTGTTGGGTCATGGGACAGCATAAACCCAACCCTAGATAATAGATCTAGGTTGGGGACAGTGTTTTCCATAAGTGTAATGTAAAATAAATGCATGGGTTCAAATTATTATTATTATTATTTTTGCCGTTGTCTTTTATTTTTTTTTTACTAAATTCTTGTGTGGATGTGTTGTTTGGGACAAGCTATTATCAATGTGGGGAATCTAGTGATGACAACTGAAGCCTAATCTTTACTGACTCTCAGAGGCAGTTTTCCACACTGATAATGTTGTGATCAGAGCCTCAATTAGAAGTCCACCACTTTTGCTGCTGCCTCGTTTTTTTTATTTGTAGTTTTTGTTTAAATGTGGAAGTTCTAAAATGTTCAATTATTATGTCATGTCATATCAGATGGCTTTAAGATCCCGCTCTCAGCGTCTGGAATCCAGCGCTGCACTGCTCTAGGGAAGTTATTTCTGTCATCTTTAAGTGGAAAGTAGCCCGTCAACATATTTTCCTATACGGCTCAAAGAAGCGTGCGATCAGGCGACTGTGATGTGCAGAGGAAAGACTGTGTCCCGGCACTGAGTGATTAGCCTGTGTGGTTAAAGGTTAAAGGGAAGCACATGCGCCACTATAGGCTTATAATGGGAGCCACGTGTGTCAGAGCGTCCTTTGATTTGGTCACATGCTCCTTCCGTTTACACATGAGCTCTGTTTCACAGTCTGGATGATGCAGTTTTATGCTGTGGCGCAATGTTGTTGCAACTGGAAGTCAGTGAGAAAATGATACTTTCTAATGATATAATGATATATACAGGTGCTTGTCATATAATTCGAAAAATGCATTTATGATTTAATGTAATGTACCGGTAAATTTTGAATGTTTAGAAATTAGAATAAGTGCGCTTCAACAAAACCCTTTCTTTCTCCTGATGTTTTTCATATAGTGTCGCCTCATGAGCACAGTTGTTTCTGTTGTAGTGTTGCTATTCACACTATTATTGTCACACTATGGAATACGCAGGGCGCTGTGATGAGCCGAATTAATACTTTTAATACTTCTTTTTCCTCAACACCACTTGTACTTTAAACAAAACAAAAAAGATGATTCATTCGTTGCCAGTTTGCCCAAAGGGGGAACCATGAGGATGTGCCGCGTGTCTTTGCACATAGTCCCAAAGTCCGTTACCCTACAACAGTTATCTCGCTTTCACAAGGAAAACTGTTGCTTGAATTACATCACAAACCAGTGCCATTCTACTGACAGGAAAGGTTACATCAGCCGCGATGACTGAAGAAATCCGTACTTTGTTGGAAAGTTTCAAAATTGTACTGAAAAAGATAACAAGACATGGAGGTTTTTTACCAGAAGAGGAGGAAGCAACTATGGTGTGACTTCCACTGACCTAACAACGTAACTGTGACTATATTAGGACTATTTCTATAAATGCCTTGACAGCACAAAGACTTTCAGAAAAAACCAAAGTCCTGAATCTTATACATTTCTTGTCATTTGGTTAATGGACTTTGTATCTCTCCTGTTTATGGCTGGTTTCTAAAACTGTTTATATCACTTAATACAGTGGAGGGAAAAAGTGAGTACACCGTTTAAAATCTCTCACATTTCTGCCGAAATTGGTCATAAAATGTGGAAAATAATGGAACCTAAAAGATTACATGTTCTCATATTTTTATTGGCCAGAACATGTAAACATTCACAGGACAGGGAGGAATAAGTGAGTACACCCCTGAATCTCGCAGAAAAGCAGCAGTTTTGTTAAAAGGAATGGTCTAAGATTCATCCTGATTGTTGTGAGCGTCCAATCTGCAACTACAGAAAAGCAGTTATTGCTGCAAAAGAAGGGTCAGCCAGATATTTAATACAAGGCATCTCATCTCTGCTGTTTGCGGACGATGTTGTTCTGTTGGCTTCAACAAACCAGGACCTTCAGCACGCTCTGGGGCGGTTTGCAGTCGAGTGTGTAGCGGCCGGGATGAGGATCAGCACCTCCAAATCTGAGGCCATGGTTCTCCACCGGAAAAAGGTGGTTTCCCCTCTACAGGTCGGTGTGGAGTCCTTGCCTCAAGTGGAGAAGTTCAAGTATCTCGGGGTCTTGTTCACGAGGGAGGGACGGATGGAGCGTGAGATCGATAGACGGATCGGTGCGGCGTCAGCAGTGATGCGGTCGCTGTATCGGTCTGTCGTGGTGAAGAGGGAGCTGAGTCGGGGCAAAGCTCTCAATTTACCGATCGATCTACGTTCCCACCCTCACCTATGGTCATGAGATTTGGGTAATGACCGAAAGGACAAGATCGCGAATACAAGCGGCCAAAATGAGTTTCCTTCGTGGCTGGGTGCACCCTTCGAGATCGGGTGAGGAGCTCAGTTACCCGGGAGGAGCTCAGAGTAGAGTCACTGCTCCTTCACGTCGAAAGGAGCCAGCTGAGGTGGCTAGGGCATCTGTTTCGGATGCCTCCTGGAGGTGTTCCAGGCATGTCCTAGTGGGACAAGACAAGACCTCGTGGAAGGCCCAGGACACGCTGGTCGGACTATGTCTCCGAGCTGGTGTCGCCTCGGGGTCCCCCAGAACAGCTGGAGGAGGTGTGCGTGAATTGGGAAGTTTGGGCATCTCTGCTGAGACTGCTGCCCCCGTGACCCGGCCCCGGATAAAGCGGAAGAAAATGGATGGATGGATGGACTTACTTATTCCACGCTGTTTTGAATGTCTTTCTGCAAAATATCTTGACAAACTTGTGAATTCATTTTTTTGTTGATGATAGCAAGTTGACCAGGCTCTGAGGAAACAAAGCACCCCCACACCATGATTCTCCCTGCTCCATACTTTACAGTTGAGATAGGGTTTTGATGCTGGTGTGCTGTTCCATTTTTCCTCCACGCATGACATTGTGTGTTCCTCCCAAAATATTCAAGGTGTGGGGCGGTTTTGTTGCCTCAGGAGCTGGACAACGTGTTATCATCAATAGAAAAATTAATTCACAAGTTTATCAAGATATTTTGCAGAAAAACCTGAGACATTCACAACAGCGTGGAATAAGTAAGTGAACCCTTTGTTAATAATAGCTGGCTGACCCTTCTGCAGCAATAACTGCTTTCCTGTAGTTGCAGGTTAGTAAGAAAGTAAGTCAGTAAACTATATTTGTACAGCACTTTTCACAGACACAAAGTCACAAAGTGCACGCTCACAACGATCAGGATGAATCTTAGACCATTCCTCTTTACAAAACTGCAGCAGTTCATTGAAATTCATGCGGTGTACTCACTTATTCCACTCTCTCCTGTGAATGTTTACGTGTTGTGGTCAACAAAAATATGATAAAATGTAAATGTTTGGGTGGTATTAGTTTAAACAGACACTGTTTACTCATTCTTATGATTTTGATGAAAATCAGACCACATTTTATGACCAATTTAGGCAGAAATGTGAGAAATTCCAAACGTGTTCTCACTTTTTCCACCCACTGTAAGTAAATATTGAGTTTGTTTTAACAAACCACATAAGCTTTCTCTGTGTATTTTTATCAAGTTGATATAATTATCTGGAAACAAGGTGACCTCATATAATTCAGGTCAGCATATGCTAGTACCTATGTGGGCGACTCTTTCATCAAAAATGCACTGAAACCAAGTAGTGGTGAAAATATGCTGTGTGTGATTTTTCTGTTTTTTACATGGCTTCAGAGAGGGGAAGGAAGTCCTCTTAGGCGCTCACACAGCTCGATTCCTCTTTTCAGTTGATCCCGTTGACTCTCTTACTACAGATCTATAGGTCTTTGCTGCTCCTCCTCTGTCATCAAAGGCCAGCACTTAAAACTCACCGCATCCCCTCTATCAGGGCGCTCATGGCTTCATTTCATGTGCTCCCAGGTGTGACCACTCGCTCACGTGCCTGGGCACATCCACAAAGCTGTTTTGGAAATATCGACTGAGCAGGAAGCCAAGTTAAATGCAATCACCAGGAAAAAAATATGTGTAAAAAAGTCCCCACAGGCAGGAGGAAGATAACATGCCCTGAGCTCTGGCCACAGGGGACTGATATGAGCCAACGACAAACTGAAAAATCAAAACAGCAAAAGCACAGTACCCAATACCACCTGCAACAACTAATACTGAGGGGGTCATTTACCAAGCGTTCGCACAAAAGAGTTATTTGTACATTTCTTACTCACGCAGCATTGCCTTATATTTACATATACTATTTGGGACCCTCATACTGTAAAACAGACAATATCAAATGGTACATTAGGTGCGCTAGGCCAACAAAACAGCATATTTTATTTTTAAGCTTGCTAGATATTATTGGCTGGGACAACTGTTGACTTTGAGGGACAGCTGTAGCTTCAGGTATGTCCCGAGTGTCTGGGATGGTCCTATAACATAAACTCTGGCATAAACAGTGACGCACACGCTCTGCACCTGTCGTCTGTCAATGTATGAGGGGCTATACATTCAAACAAGGGACCGATTTGTTTGTTGAGACGATGATGTTCATGACATACTGTATGTAAACGCCAAGTTTTTTTCCCCCTAAAGTTACTCAGTGGAACAAAAAAGAGTGATTATTGATTGATTTCTTTTTCTTTTTAATAGATATTCTCAAAGCTTCCATGTTAATGATTGGGAATGAAGAAGAATGGAATGATACTAATGATGGATAAAAAGCCCGATTTGGCTTATTGGCTGGACTCAATTCATTTTGTTATGAATCTACTGACGCAACTGTTGTTTAATCAGGTGTGTTGGTATAGGGATGTGAAAATGTGTCTTTATTTGGCAAGTTCTGTTGATTACAAAGCCTTCAGTTTCATGTCTGCTCTGACATGAAATAAATGCAAAATGCATAGTTTTTAATGTTAACTGACACATGTCCAAGTTACTTTAAGATCTGCATCTCCTTTGTTCATGACCATATCCATCTTTTTGCATCGGTATATACAATAACATGGAACCAGGGAGAACCCACCTTTTAAACGCTGTGTCTTTGGTGACATGCATACCGAGCCTTAAGATTGTGTATCACCTAAACATAGGTCTGTGCATACATTCAACATGTGCCTTTCCATGTAACTCCTGACGTGTCCTTGCCTTACCCCGGCCTCGCCTCCTTGCACTGAAAAGCCCCTATATGTCGACATATTAGTGACCACACACGCACACAGGTTTGGTCCCACCCAGATGATGCACTCTCCTCAACCTTTGTGAACACCCCGTTTAGGAATGCCAAACAGCCACAATCCCACATTAAGACTCCGGGCAAAAAGGCCATCTTTTTCCACCATCAAAACGTAATTTTTGTTTTCAACTCTAGCCTTTGAATCGGAAGCACCTCTTAAGCGTGTAATTAGAGACTACAGCATCATATAAAAGGTGAGGGGATGTGTGAACTGTTCCTCAAAGTGAGCAGCTAAACTAAAAAACAAGTGAGGGATAGGGGATAAATCCAAGCCTGATTGAAATGGATTAACAGTCTTCTTTTTGTAGGGTGTGTATCATCTGAGCTGGAGCTGAATGTCTTATACTGCTGATAGAATAAGTACACAACAATTACTAAATTAGACGGAGTCCTCATGGGCACACATCAGGACATTAAAAAATGTAGCTAAATAATTCCATGGATTCAATCTGATCACTTCGATCTTTGATATTTTCTTCTTGTGCACCAACGGATCGAGATATGCAGAACAAAATTGGCATTAAGGTAAATATAGCAAAGTGCTGAGAGAAAACTAAAATGTATTCCTGTTTTTTGTGTTGATATACAGTATTACTGCCCGGGGGGTCCTCTGCCTAAGGCCCATAGTTTCTCAAGTATCCTCCAAGTGGAAGCAGCGCTCGTCCGCTTTTGTAAAAGTATCTCGCGGGGGAGTAAAGGTTGGAGACTCCTGCTGTACGCTATGCCAAATCAATAGACAAATAACTGCACACGCTACAAGACACATAATCCTTTATAGGGCACTCATGGAAATACTTTGACATACATTATTTCAACTTAAGAGTGTTATTGAGGGACATAACACAAGTTTATTTCTGTTTCAATATCATGCAGAAAATCTATGTGAGCGAAGGGCAGAGGTTTATATATAAATATACAAAAAGTACTTTCAGGTCTGGGGAGTGCTGGTATTCAGGAGACGTTGTGTTTTGTCTGTCATAGGCAAGAGTTTTTGTAATGTGATTGTGCTTTACGTGCAGTGGGCGGGGTCAACATAAAAAACATAGTCCTAGTTGGTTCTTTTGTCAAGAAAATACTGCAAGTATGAATAATAGGTGCAACGGGAATGTCCAAATACAGACAAAACTAATTAACTTTAGGTTTAAGTGATCAAATATGGTGCCTGCCTTTTTCATGCTGTAATTTCACTCATTTCGCTACGACCTCCAAAACCAACACATATATCATCCCATAGCATAATTATTCAGCAATAAAATGTGTGTGTTTCATCAACTTACCATGGTTGGTTTTTAACTCATGTAAAGAAATGTACCATGAATGTAGCCAGACTTGGGTCAGACTTCAAATAAAACAGGAAGTTGAGAGCGGTCTCTGATTGGCTGAGTAAGGACTACATGCTTCTTTTCCATACAGGGAGCAGCAGGGAGGCCATATGTAAAGTGTGCGGAAATTACCAAAAAAATAGTCACTTGCCCTATAAAGGGATTATAGATACTAAAGTTACTGGCAAATCAAGGGGATGTTTTATCCCAATCTTTTGCTTTTTTGTGTGATTTCTGCTTCAACCGAACTTCACAAATGTTTTGACTTAACTTTTTGTTCCAGCTCATACACACGCTTGTGCTAAACCGTCGTATTCAAACTAGTTCCTTTTTTCCACTGGCTGCTTATATCCAGCCTGAATATGCACAGGCACACACAGATAAGGACAGAGAGCTCTATACCCCTCTCCCACAAAAACACTCTGGTACAATGATTACCTGCCTTCCACTCAGGCCCCATTTGCTGTTACCACAAGCTGATTATCTCACCTCAGCAGCAGGCTTGTGTTTGCGGCTTTGCAATTTTCTCCCAAAAGCCCACAGTAGTGCTATTTGTAGAAAACGTTATACCTCGCTGGCACAAACTGGGAAAAAAAAAAAATGTTTTAGGGGGGTGGGGTGCTTGTTTGTGCTTGGTTTTCTCTGCGTTTTTTTGGCAGGTGGGTGGAGAGGCCTGGTTGACACAGGTGGGAGGTGGGAGTCGTGGCCTCACTCCCACTAGCAGGCTGGATGCAGTATCTGACAGCTGACTGAGAGTGTGCAGGCCCCCTCTTTGCACAGCATCACCAAAAGGTCAGCACTTCAATCAGCTTCTCCTCTGTGGATAGGATAGCTCTCTCATAGCAGCCCTGCCACCGCACGAGCTCCATTCTCCCCTCCTCCTTGATGCACACTTAGCCGTGCTTGACCATATCTCACAAGTGCAAATGCAGGAAGCGAGAGAAGCTGGAGGACTGCAGTGACAGCGGCTCTGAATGTAAATGTGCGGTAGTGGAGTGTTTTCTTTTTCTTTTCTTTTTTTTTCGTTTTATCAAGGTGTGCAGAATTTTTCCATAAGACTTTGTATGTACTTCCAGCCTTTTAAATCATGTTTAAGTCTATATAGTAGGCTAGTTATGAATGTGCAACAGGCTTTCATCACCACTGTACCTTTTAACTATTGTCACTTTCACCTTTGATTACCATTGATTTGATTGATTGTTTACTTTTGTTTTGCTACTATTATATCAAGGATTGTTTTTTGATATACCCCTGTTCTCTCTGTATCTGTGTTTGTGAATGCATGCACACTTTTCTTGCTATCTGGTTTTGACTATGTATTTAAATCTGCTTGCCTACACTTAAAAAAAATCAAGATCTGAAATATCGTTGTTTGCCTAGATCTTGATTTTCAACTCAATTTTATTTTGTTCATATTGATAGCAAATAATTATAGCTTTTACTATTCTTAACTGTATTAAAAGGTAAATGCATGCCACTCCAAAATCATTTAACACATACCAGAAGCTAGTCCTGATGAATAAAAAAGGATATTTATCAAAGTTCAGACTTTGTTCTTGAATAAATGACATTAAGCAGCCCTAATGATGATATGAATAAAACTAGTTTAGAAATAAAGGGACTCTCTCTCTACTTAAACAATCCCAGCACCTATCCCCAGTCAAGTCCTAATTAGAGCAAGTACATCTCACAGTAAATCTTAGTTACTGAACTCTGGAGGCTTCACATTAAGAATAGCATGTATAGGCTACAGTGAAACCGCTGTGTACTCATATAGCTTAAGGAGACGAAAGTTCAGTTAAGTTTTTTTTAAATGCATTTTTAAACCAGTAAGAGCACAACCTACGGACATTACCTTTAAATGTTTTTTCCACAGCTACATTTATAAAGTTCTGTCAAGTTTCTTACATAAGGGGCACTTTTTCACATAAGGCGAGAGAGGGGGTACCTGCAGAGGGGGGCATGATATTTGTGCTCATCTTAAGAATAAACACTCAATCAAGATGGGCATGTATCAATCAAATACAATCACTTCATCATTACACTTTTCCTCCAAAATAAGACGTACAGGCGAGATTCCTTATAGGTGCCCACTGTCCAGTCCTTTTTCCTTTCACAACTGATATCAGCGCATCAAACAGGGCATCTGTCACTCCCCCGTTTTGCACCTAATTACGTTATTTTTCATTCACCTATTACACTTTTTCCCGTAACGATGCTGATAAATTAGCAGCTCACTCCGGCTGTCAGATGCTTGAATCATCATTAACACTGAGTGATCATGTCAACGAGGGGCGCATATGCGAATAGTGTCCTGTAATTTATGAGGCTAATAAAGTGCTCCGGTACAAAAGGAGATGGAGAGGTTTCGGTTTGAGTAGCCTGTAAAGAGACTCTCCACGCGGTTTCAAGTCTGATGAGGCTAAAGTCACATGTCCCCACTCCTGCAGCTGCTGAGTCAGCCACAGTATCAGATGTACCTCTAAACAGGAGCCAGTGCACTGATAAATGTTATTATGGCTTGAATTTAACAGAACTTGGTTAAATTCAAATGTCTGCAAAAGCAATGGCGACATATGGTTTTCAATCATGTTTCTCCAACTTTACTTGAGTCCACTTGTGGTAAATTCGATGGATTGGACTTGATTTATAAAGGCACCCCTCTATGTGTATAAGGTCCCACAGCTGACAGTGCATGTCAGAGCAAGAACCAAACCATGAAGTCAAAGGAATTGTCTGTGGACCTCCGAGCAGGCTTGTACTGAGGCACAGATCTGGGGAAGAGCCTGAAGAGCACACTGGCATCCATCATTCGTAAATGGATGAAGTTCAGAACCACCAGGACTCTTCCTAGTGCTGGCCGCCTGTCCAAACTGAGCAATCAGGGGAGAAGGGCCTTGGTCAGGGAGAGGTGACCAAGAACCAGATGGTCACTCGGACAGAGCTCCAGCTTTATTCTGAGGAAATTTAAAGCAGTTCTAAGTAACTCGTGCACCCTAGAGGCCATAAGTGCAACTGCAGGTGTTGCAGGTGTTGCAGCATGTTGCGTCTTTTTACTTATTAATTGCCGTGAGAGTAAATAATACGCTGACAAAAAAGACAAAGGGAGAGAGGGATAATGTTCATCCAATTACACAATGGAGATAATTGTTTTCACTCAAACTTGGCTGTAAATACTGTTTAAGTGGCGATAGCCCGCAGTTAGCTTTGCCCGTTAGCCTGTTAGCTTCTTCTTCACGATTCCATTAGTGCCATGACCAGGTGGCAGTCAAGTTGCAAGCATGGTTTTCTGGACAGAGAGACCAGGGGGAGATGAAAGACCCCCCAATCATCACATTTGTGTTACCCCCAGAGGGACTACGAAAATGATTTACTAAGGTTAACAAGTTACTTAGTATTGCTTTAAAGCAGTACTAAGTAACTGTTTACCTAAATTCCGTAGTCCCTCTGGGGGTAATACAAGTGTTAATGTGATGATTGGGGGGTCTTTCATCTCCCCCCGATCTCTCTGTCCAGAAAACCACAATCGCAACTTTGCCTGCACCGGGTCGGAGGCGCAATACACACTAACGGAATCACAAAGAAGAAGCTAACAGGCTAATGGGCAAAGCAACCTGCGGGCTAGCGCGACTTAAACAGTATTTACAGCCAAGTTTCAGTGAAAAAAATGATCTACATTGTGTAATTGGATGAACAATATCTCTCTCTCCCTTTGTCTTTTCTGTCAGTGTAGTATTTACGCTCATGGACAATTAAGGAGTAAAAAAACACAACATGCCATGACACCTGCAGTTGCGCTTATGGCCTCTAGGGGCATGAGTTGCTTAAGTACTGTTTTAATCCATTTTGGAGTAAGGCTGTAACATAACAAAATGTTGAAAAAAGTGAAGGGGGTCGGTTACTTCCGGATGCGCTGATAAGATATCAAAGAAGTAGCCCAATAGTTAATCAAAGATAAGGGAAAAAGCAAACATGAAACAGATCATCAGAGGACCCCGCTGTCTTCACACTATATCAAAGTGGAGCATACATCTAAGACTATAGACCTTCAATAGATCTCCTCTAGTCAGGTATGAACATGACATTTTGTGAAGAAGACAGCCCTATAATAAATCTGTATCATCACTCATATGTCTGTGGGCCCTGAGGGACACTGACTCATACAGTGAACATACATGAGTGTTTGTAGCAGCTGGAAGACAGCGCTGACGAACCAACCAGACAGACTGGCAGGCAATAAGAACAGAGAGGAGGATGTGTTTTGGGCTTACAAAAGGTTTGAGAATTAATGGATTTTTGACCAAAGAGATCACAAGCCTGTCTACACCGCACACAGAAATAAATACACTTTGGAGAAGAGTTTGTAGACATGTAATTTTCCAATTACAGAGTAGATAAGGGTTTTGGCTTTAATCATGATAATTACGCTCTTTGCTGCTAATGGGTGTTTAAAAAGTGTAATAATTCACTCATTTATAGACTTATTTTGACCTAGATGTGCATATTAGTCATAGGTGTTTTCATAGAGTAGCAGCACTACAGCATGCCACTTTCGTAAAACCCTGTACAACTTTGACATTTCAAATAAACTGGCTGTGGTTTTGTGCTCTTGGGGCCCCTGGTCAACACACGAGTAAGGTCAACATCTCCTGTAGTCACGCTCTGAAGTTGTGGTTATGTGGGTACTGGGTAATGAAAAGTAGAAAGCCCAGTTTGCACAAAATGGTCAGTGAGTGACTTTTCCTGGCTCCGGTGCAAGTTCATGAGTCACAAAGCAGGGACAGGCATGTCATTTAAATATAAGCTAAGTTCCACATAACTCCAGCCCACAGGTAAGCTTTTCATTTCACTGCAACTGTGACTCAGCATTCGCGGAAAACTGCATTAACATAACACAATAGTAGATTATGTAAAAAGGAAGTGCTTTGAAGTATGTTTTCCACTTTGTTTAGAGGCCATGACCCATTGATTGATGAGTGTACTGGACCTTATAAAGGGCATCCTTCATTTCTTACCCTCTACTGCCTCCAAGTGGAAGAGCTTCAAACTGCATACACAGCAACATCACCAATGCCCTTTGAGACATCTTTGAGTGGCCAGAAAAGTGTTATATATAAAACTAATGCATTATTATTATTATATTTCACTGTCATGCCAGGAAAATTTCCTCCCAAATTAAAAATATTATAACTCATAAGTCATGGACACACACACTGGGTAATTCCAAATAAACTTATTTATTTTAATGACTGTACAATACAATGTGGACAAAGCTGGAAATACAGGAATTTTCGAACCCCATCGATGGAAAAGATGCAACCTAAAGGAAATTAAATAATATTATTTTCCCAATAACAATGCATTAAAAATGACTACACTTTAGAGCAGAATATATGTAAAATTGGAATATCATGTATAATAGTGGCTTAGAAACACACTTTAGGGCACCACAGCCTTATTTTTTAACCTTTTATAACATAAAATAATGTCTGTTTGGAAAAGAAAGTTTGATTGTGGATTGAGTTGTGCCCTCAGCAGGCAGTAGAGGAAATAAAACAAAAAAATACAAGGTGATTGACATGGTCAGGTCCAGTGAAAATTAAAGGAGTTTGGAAAATGTGGAGAACATTTGCAGGTTTGTCTTCAACGCAATAAAATACAGGCATCCATACATTATACTTCCGAAGAAGAAACTGCTTCAGAAAACAGGATTACTCTTAGTGATATAAAAACCTACTCCAGGTATAATTTTGATAAGGAAAAAATGTTATGCTTATGAGCCCAAAAAAGTCAGGTGATTGTGCACTTTGATCAGCTGGTTATTTATGATGGTCTTACCACAGTTTTACTCCAGAGCCTTCACAATGGCCTCATTGGCCTCTACGGAAATCTGAGCTTCCGCTCTTGCAGCTTCATCAGAGATACCAGCCATCTCCGACTGGGCCATCTCGAGGTTGGCTTTGGCGGCCTGGAAGAGGAGAGGATTTCATTTGTAAAATAACACCATTTCATGTGGTAGTTAAGTGGTAAATAGATGGTTCTCGTCCCCCGGGTTTGGAGAGCTGACATACACTAGTGAATTTGCGGGAAAAAAAGCTTTGGAAGAAGACCATGTAAAAGTCAAAACGGCCAGACAACAAAAAACAGCTCAACGTGGGGTGAAGGACAAGTAGTGAAAATCCCCACCGCCTCAGAAAGCTCCATTTGTCACAGGAGCGATTAGAAACGAGAAATGCCAAACATAGCTGGAAGTTAAAGGTCTCCCAGTGGGGATTTGACACATCTGCTATAACTGAACAGTGACTGACCTTTCCCTCCTTATTAACAGCGTGGGACTGTGCGCATTTTCACTGTGGACTCACACGACAAGGGGAAAATAACTCATTTAGCTGGTAGTCAACTTGACAGTGACACTGGCACTAGTCAAGGTCATGACAGAGCCCTCCACGGCAAGTGCACACAACACAGGGCTGCAATAATAGGGATGACATTTAAACATGGACTCGGGGTTCAAGTGCAGCATTGATGAGAGAATAATCATCCACTGGGAATGCTCCAAATGAACAAGGAAAAAATGACTGCCATTTAAACCCCGTATGACAAATGGTAAATACACATATGCCATTAGTCCCATATATTTAAGACAATGCCATACATTTAAAGGTTGCAGTCACCGTGACCTAACCAATCATTAGTAATACAGTTTACTACAATATCAAAAGACACTCAATGTATAATTTACTTTACCCCAAAACCATGATCTCATGGACAGAACTGCACTAAAGAGAAAAAATAATCGTTTTTTATTACAATGGCAGCACAATTAGTTGCACACCAAGTTCGCCATAAGTTAGGTAGAACAATAATCATTGCAAAAAACAAAATATCCCGTTTCCATAAGGGTCCTATTGAAGGCCGTCATCATTTTGCGGATTGATAATCAAGCCGTAATTCAAGTACAAACGCAACACTGCTTTATCTCCAACCTCACGGCCTTCTGGGCTCACTGTGGAACACTGCAAGGTTTCGCTTTGCATTTCACACGGCAACTAAACAGCCTTTTACTGACGTAATGGGCAACACACACTGCACACGCTCACAGATGAGAGCGCATTGACTGATAATTCTGCAAAGGACAGGAAAGGAATAGCACACCGTTCTTACATACTGAGGAAATGTTCGTACCTGAGCTTAGACAAGTTGATGCGTAACTATTTAGTCTTTATGCGTGCACTCAGTCACACAAATATACAAAAGACGTTAGCATTTAGCCTCTCCCAGCTTAGGTATAGCTCCAAACTGGGGTTAAGTTAGAAGCTACTAAGCTGTTCCACGGCTTCCTATTTAAGTTATGTGAAACATTACACGATCCTAGTTACACAAAATCAAACATGTCAATTTTGTAAGCGGATAAAAAGGGGAATTATACTGTGAGGCATAATAACACCTGGAGTACTTCGACAATATTACTGCGCGGACATTGAAGTACTCCAGATGTTATTATGCCTCACAATACAGTTCCCCTTTTTATCCGTTTAGAAAATCGACATGTTTAATTCTGTGTAATTATACTTGGATCGTGTTAAGTTTCACGTAACTGTATTTAAACAGCTTTGAAGCTTCTAACGTCACCCCATCTTGGAGCCATACCTTTGCCGGGAGAGACTTAATGCTAACAACATTTGTGTGACTGAGCGCAGGCACAAAGACCAGACAGGTAAGGCATCAACTTGTCTAAGCTCAGGTAAGAACATATCTCAATATGTAAAAACTGAGAATGACAAATGGTAAATACACCATTTGTCATTGGTGTATTTACCAATGACAAATGGTGTCATTTGTCATTGGTAAATGACAAATGACTTTAAGCATCTTCCCTTAAAGATGCTTATTTACAATTTGCATTTCTAATAGTGAACCTTAATGTTGACAAGCAGATGATGGCTATAGGTAAGTCATCCTCGTCTGAGACTTTTACGTACAAGTTTTCACAATTTTTGTTGCTAAATTATTTAGAAATCATGTTTACACATTTATGCTGTAATATCAGATTTTTCCAACACAAATAATACCTAAAAACATGCATTATTGGGAGATTAATTCATGATGGATAAAAATAGCTCACAAAAGATTTTTTTTTACTCTGTCCATGATGGAGAGAAATTATCCCAAGCGACACCACCGGTCTTCTCTCAAATGCTTCTCTCGAAGGCTTGGATATTTTATCTTTTTAAAATGTATATGTGCAATCTTGATTTTTAAAAACAACCCAAAAAGTCATAGTTTATACTAATGTTAAATATGTGTCTGAATAATGCTGCTTAACAAAAAATATCCCCCAAGAGCCAAATACACAACATAAAGTGTGCATTGTAATTCTACAGATAGACTGACATGTACTGTATGTGATCAAATAAACCGGATAGTTCAAGGATTGGAAAGTGCAGCATTCTTCTGAATAGTATTCATTATACTCACAGCAACATCCAACTGGTCAAGTGGAACAGCCTCTTCAGCAAGCAGCTGTACTGAGGAATCTGCGTTGACCGTCACTGACCCACTGCTCACTGCAAACAAGGCACTGGTTTAACATTTTAACAATGAACAGTATTATTGTATGGTTCATGCAATGCCCTCCAATGACCCTCAAAGCTTAAAGCTGGGGTACCCCATTTTCCTGTTCAAACAGTGACATTTTTTGTTTCTAGCTCCCACAACCCCCCCCCTGAGTATCTGAATTGTTCAAACTATTAAATTATATACATGTTTCTTCCCCGTGTAAAGCTTTTAAGCAGTGGCAAAGTGAAGCAGGGGAAACGCCACCAAAACAAACGGCACTAATTTCGATTCTTCTTCTATCATCCATTGCTCAATAAAACTTAGGTGAAGACAATTGCAACAAGGTCTGTGTTGTGCTCTGTTTGCAACACACTCTGAGCTGGAAAAAATAATTTACTCCCCAACAATAAAAAGCCAAGTACCCCAGGTTTAACTGAATATCAGCACAAACTCACCAAAGTATTTAGCGGCAGACCCATCGTCATTGTAGACTGTGACAACACCGGGCCTGAGCACCTGCAGGGTCGGGACGTGTGCAGGGAGAATACCAAACGCACCGGTCAGGGTGGGCACGTCTACTTGTTTCACACTAGCTGCATTGAAAAACACCTGGAGAATAGAAACACAATATTATACAAGGAATCATGTATGAGAACAGTAGCTTTTACATGCTCAAAATACCAATACGTATCTCTAACCTTGACCAAAAGGAACATAAGAGTTTGAAATAACACATGAGCTCATGTGATTAAAAAAAAAAAATTGGTATTGCTCAAGTGCATAAGTGCTCACGGCAATGTGGGCAATGGGAAACATACGAAGTATTTTAAAAGGTTAGATCGAACCAACTTACCTAGGGCAAAAGAGAATAAGATTTTGGACCATTTAATTTGGTCCAATTTGCACAGACAGAAACTTGTTTTAATCAAAGTTTTGCAAGGCGCATTCATAAGTACAATGTGTGCTAGATGTGGCTAAAGGCAGTGAATGACACTGGGGCTAAAGGGTCATATACGCTGTTCTAAGAACTTCGTGACAGAATGATCAGTAACGTTACAACATCATTCCGCACGGAAACACTTTTTTCACTTGCATTTAACACAACACACCGCACTTTTCTTGCATATGACAAGCGAGCCGGCCAGTAGCTAGGCCCTGCACATCAAGCTGTATGTTAGCCGCTAGCCTGTTAGCTCGTACCTGTGTCGGGGAGGCAAACGTGAAGGACATCTGCGGGGCCCCGGTGGCGGCCTCTGCGTAGGCTCGGACCTGTCTCAGCACCGGGACAGAGCGGCGGAGGAACCGGGCAGCCAGCATTTTACTGTGGTTTTGTCTCTGGTCAGTGAATGACAGAACTCCCCTTGGGTGATGGCAGTCGGTGTGCGCCTAACAGGACAAGGACGTTGGTTTCCTGCCCAGAAAGCTTTGCGGCGGCGCAAGTGATCATGGGAAATGTAGTCTTGACTGAATATGACTGAATGTATTTTATCTACACTCTTGCCTTTTACTGTAATTGATTAATTTTATGTTGATGTCCAGAGGAGAAGGAGCGACAAAAACAGAGGTTAGGTAACTTTGTGTGAACGAGCAGGAAAAATAGTGCTCAAGACAGAGCGAGTCAAAACAAGACTTAAAAATAGTGCTCAAGACAGAGCGAAATAGTGCTCAAGACAGAGCGAGTCCAAACAAGACTTAAAAATAGAGCTCAAGACAGAGCGAGTCAAAACAAGACTTAAAAATAGTGCTCAAGACAGAGCGAAATAGTGCTCAAGACAGAGCGAAATAGTGCTCAAGACAGAGCGAGTCCAAACAAGACTTAAAATAGTTCTCAAGACAGAGCGAATCTAAACAAGACTTAAAAATGCATATAACTGAAAGAATCTTATCTGCACTCTTGCCTCTTACTGTAATTGTTTAATTCTATGTTGATGTTTTTATTGATTGTATTTGTTTTCTTATATTTATGCAACTGTGAAGCACTTTGAATTGCCTTGTGTATGAATTGTGCTCTACAAATAAACTTGCCTTGCCTTGCCTAGTCTTTGGCTGGTAGTGTGTTCTTTCAATCTGATGCTCTCAGTCGTACAGGAGTTGTCCATCTTCTATTCAATGAAGAAATCGCGCACATTAAATCAGATCCATTTAGCCACTTCGGGCATGTAACGGTGTTGTCTCACATGTTGTGCCCGGTGATATATTTTGGACTCATGACTTCACCAACCTGGGAGAGCCTTAAATATTTGTTATTAATTGTTCACTAGCTTGTGATTCTATAATGCAAACAAACTTAAATTAGGCTCTTAAGGGGAGACACTACAGGCAAAAGTCATTTTTTTCAGTTTTCAGGTTTTGGGCCAAATTGGTCTCTGAACATACAAGCTTTCACCCGGAAACAGAAAATATACCTAATCTTCAATAACATGTTCAAATATTGCGCTGATTCAATGTTCTCCCATAGACTTATATGGGACAATGCAATTTCAAGGGCCTTTTTCTCCAAACACATTTCTCTGTCATTGTGGCGACACTATGTCCACGTCAGTAGGACCGAAAGACTTAACATTTTCTAGCCTTGGACTGAACAATATTTGGAAGATTTTTTGGAGGGATTTTTTATTATTTAATCCCTAGCCCCATTTATTGAGTTTTGAATGTCAAAAAATAAGGTGAAAATTATTTTTTTTACAAATTTTTCCACTAAAAACAGCTTATTTTAAAACTAAACAAGATATCCAAAATCCCCTCTGAAAAAATCTTGATAGCTCATTTACCAACGAAATGAAACAATAAATTTGAATGTAAGTCTATCCATTATTCAGATTTCGTCGCCGATAAGATGTGAAATTTGGGGCATTTTTAGGCATAAAACACCTTGTTCTTATATGAAAAGATAAAATATCAGAAAACTTGCAATGTATTTTCTTCTCACATTTATGCCAGTGATCGACAGCAAAAGTTTCAAATTGATATCTGTAAATTTAATTTTTTCCCCTATTCACCTGCAGTGTCTCGCCTTAAAAGCATAAAACAGACCGCAATGCAAAAATGAAACAGCAGATGGCGCCAAAATACCAGGAATTACGATTATTTGTTCAAGGGCAAAGTGTTGGTTCTAACATGGTCTGGTCATATAAAATTGTAACTTCATTGATTTATATAACTTCTGTACATCTACATATTTACCCAGATGTACGTGTTTCTTTTGTCTCCCATCAAATAAAGAACAAAGAGGCATATTGTGCTTAATGCTGTAAGCCAATTACAGCATCGCTCTTACGACATTTTCAAAAAGTGATTTCTGTTTTAGTCACCAGTTCTACATTATAGTCCTCCACACAGTGCCTTTCTGGAAGCATTTTCTTTCTTTTTTTTGTCTCTCTCATTTATCCTTTACCTCACTCTTGCGTCACGTGGCGCGTCTCTGACTGGGGTGGGAGGCGTGTCTTAAACAGTGGGGATTCATTCATAAATACTTTAAGGCTTAAAAATCCACATTAAAGTGTTCCCAGAGCGCGTGTTGTTGTTGACGATACATGGACCGGGACGGAGACCGAGGAGGTGAGTGGGTTCATTGTGGTTGTGCCGCTATCTCCATTTCAGCATGGGCTCTACCTTTTCTCTGTCGGGGAGCGAGCTCTTGAAAAGGCGAGTGGCAGAAAAATGTTAACATACCATCTGTCTATTTTTTATTATTATTATTATTATTTTATTGGATACAAAACGGTCTGCTTGTGTTTATTTTTGTAAATGTGCGCTTCGCATCATTTAGTCCCTTTACACGCACAATGGACCGATGCTCATTTTTCTACACGGGAGTGTTCATAGCGCACCAAATTCGTACAGAGCACAGTTTATCACAGCTCTTTGAACGGCGTTTTTGCGCAATAATAATAATTTAACCTGAATCTTTGCAACATAAAACTACAAGAGAGGGTTTGTCAAACAGGACTGGATAAGCTATGGCTCTGCCAGTGCTGCTGGGACCCCGTGAGCTTCCATCTGTTCGTGCGACCGCCTTTGATCAACAGTTCAGCACAAATGATCTGTCTTTAAAGTAAAGTGCAAATTGAAACAATTTCATAGTATGATACAGAATATACACCTCCCGAGCTCCGTGTAATATCATTTCATAGGAATTTTAGTTTTGTTTATGCATGTTGAAATAAATTGTAATCCATTGACTGTGCTGTTTCAGATATGTACCAAACCGGTCCCATTGCCTCCAGGCCAGTGGGGCAGCCTTAAGGGGGACATACAGTTGCTGCTCCGGCTCAGTTGGCAGCTGAGAGGGCTGAGGATGCAGCAAGGGAGCTGAAGAGGACTTTCCCTTACTCTCTTATAGCCTGAGCCAGACATCCAGAGCTGCATGTAAACTGCCCACCATCACGGTAAGACACTGGAAGAAAGACGGATGTGGTTTAACAGGAGCTGCAAGGAAAGCATTATTGGTCCAAGCTGGATGTGTTTATGGATGCTCGATGCAGGGAATTGGTAGTATCTCAGCCAAAGCTAACATGTTGCTGAAGTTGAGATTCGACCAGTGAGTGGCAGACTAGGGAGGCGTGTTTTCTCCATGTTGCTCTTTTGCTGCGTGAGTAGATCTACAGAGGTGTGTGTATGTGTGGGCGATTTGGTGCTGCAGTAGCCGTATTAATGGCTATGATCTGTACGAGCAAACGCATAGCAGCAGTAGTGGGACTCAGTAGCCAGAGCCATTGCCTGCTTCTCTCTCTCCTCTCTCAAAAGCTTTACTGCATTTGTGTGGGTGGCTTCTGCCTAGTGAAGAAGTCTCTTGTATGGGTTGATGATGATTTACCAGCAGAAAGATGAAAACATTTGCATCTTCTATGGGACATACTGCATAAGCTGGGACAACACAATCATTTGGTTTGTTTCTTGTTTTGGATGCATCAAGCTTTCTGTCTTGACGAAGTAGTTATTGGGTAACATGCAGCTGTTTTATATAATGCATTAAGGGTAAACATTAAACAAGTCCAGGAGCATTAACATTTTACAGCTACACTTTTGCAAATGTTCGATGTGTGTTGTTTTAGACTAGCATAGAAATGATAGAATAACTGTGCTGCCATATACTGTACCTGTTAGCATGAACCTTCCTCCCAAACCAACATGCTTCATGAGGATTGGGTAAGGAATTGGATCTGATATTTGACAGATTTGAGCTAACCCTAACATGACTCTCATACCAGATTCATAACAGTCCTGAGAGGTTTCATGACAGATGATGATGCAAAGAATGGGGTTGTAGTACCACAAGCCAATCATAAGGAAAAGATCCCATCAATCATTTTCATGCTTCATTGAGCATGGACGTCATTGTGGTTTTATGCTTAGTCCTTCCTATTGTTAGACTGAATGACTAAAGTTTGGTATGTAAAAAAAGGAAAAATTTGCCAGCTAAAACTGGTCAATTATATGTTTCTGAGAACAAGATGTGAGAATTATATGTGAAAGAGTCCGGAAAGGAAGGACATCTAAGATATAACAGTAGAATTGAACTACCAGAAAGTGAACAAATTGTTTTTGAATGTTTTGCTCATTTTCTCTAACTTTCAAGCATGTTTTTGCTTTTATCGTCTTTCAGGGGCACTCACTAGTTGGCCCTGACCATGAGCAATGAGTCTACCGTCTGGAACATCCTACCAGAAAACTCCACTGTAAGACTTTTTTCACCGCTCATCTTTTAGCCACTTCCTGTATATGTTTGTGTGTGTGTGTTTACAAGCGCTGCCAGGCCCACGCGCGCTCCCCTCCATGTGCTCCTCTGACCAAATGACTGACTAATAGGGAACATCCTGACCTGGACTTCCAATAATTAAATATGGGTTCTAATCTCATCTTTAATTTCCCCCGCGCAGTGAAATTAAAACCTGACGTCAGACCAGAGGGTTCATTAACACGTGTGCATGGGCTGTGACACACAGTCTACCTGGGACATCATTACAATCACCTGTCGTTTTGTATAGAAATATCCATACATTTGTAATAAAAAATGCAGGGCCAGGGGAGAAACAAAAGTGCCTTTAAAAAAGAAATCTGATACTGTATGCTTATAATGTTCTCCTTGTGTGCCAGCGTTAATGATGGCCAGATCTATTTCAAAGGTCATTTTTTTAGTAGGCTGGTGTAATGCACCTTGACGAAGAAGAAATAATGGACTTATTTTTAAATAGAAGATGTGTTAGAAAATCTTCCAGGTGTTGCAAGTCAGCTCACTCTCCATGCTATTTCAGGAAGGCCCCTCTAGTGTAAAACCAATGCTTAATCAATATGTAAATTACTAATTACAAAGAGGCAGGCAATTGTTGTGGCATTCGGCAGTGTGAGAAATGCTGATGTTGAAATACCCGAGTGTTGAATGCAAGACTTTACTTGTCCATTATTGTTGCAAGTGTGACCCTATATCAGGTGAGTTATAGACAAGATGATTATACTGCAATTAAAAGCCTGTTTTGTTTGTCTGCTTGCCAGTGGGGGACATAACCTGGAGCTCTATAGGATTACAATACTCTTTCACTCTTCTCTCTCCAGATCCTAGTTGAGGCGGAGGAGCAGAGGAACGGTTATGTGCTCCTCCTGGTGATCTTGTCCATCTTTCTGGTGGCGACGCTCACCGTCACCTCTGTCCTTCTCATCTTCTGCCGCCGCTGTTACCATGGAGGCAATTGCTGTGCCAGGTCAGGTGACAACTCTCCATAGAAGTTCATCGAGCCACTTATGAAGTTAAAACAATCTGCATGACTAGATTCTTGGATAGAGCTACAAGGACATTTCAACCAAGGAAGGCCAACTAAAAACCTCTGGCCTTCAAAATGATTTTGAGAAATATTACTGCATAAATGAGAGAAAATACTTGTCTGTTAGGTCTCAATATTAAATACAAAGTTGGCATTTGGAGAAGTGGTGCTTTACTTTGTGCTCCAATTGTGGGATTCGGGCCTTGTTGTGTCCAAAAACGGTGTCCTCCACCAAGCAAACTTGCCTACCCCTGTCATAGGTAAAGTGTGGAGTAGATTAGTTGGAGTTAAAAATCATTTGTGTACACTTTGTTATTGACCTTTGTTTGCTTCCAAACCCCTTTTCAATTAGCTGACAGTTATCACTGAAGTACAATGAGCCCTCTTGACAATAAGAGATAACTGCTTTGTTATTATTATGTAATCATATAGGCATCTACTGAGGCATGTTTAAGCAGGACGGCGTTTGATTGCCATGTTCCCTGTAGGGCTGTTAGGAAAACACAGGTGCAGGCGCTTTCAATACTCCCTCTCATTTATTTGTGATTTATCTGCCTTCATTGAGCAATAATGTGACCACACTCGAGACGCACTGTCCTACTCCACAGCAGCAGAAACAAATAACCACGTACAGCGTGTATACAGCGGCTAGATGCAGACGGATAGAAAGTATCGAGGAGTTGAGCAGAGCAGCAGAGAGAACGGGGCAGACCGGTACAAATGATGAGTCTAATGAGATTTCATGGCAGCTATCGGGGATGATTAATCTCGCATCTCGGCACAGCTCTGTGTGCACAAACCCAGGCGCATCCACGGTGCGCAGGGGACCGGGAGCCACAGAGGAAATGAAAGGCAAGAGCGGGCGATCCCACAAGTCACTCCTTAGCAACACATGCTCTTGTCCTACTCTGAATATAGCTGCAATAATAACACCAGAATATTCACAAGATCTGCCTTTTTACATGAATTACTAAAAGTAGGGGTTATGCCACTCTAATAACCAATATTGCAAAGCTGTGATTCGGGTACTTGTATTCAGCTCCCTTTGTGTTTACTATGTGATTACTCTAACAGCAGCAGAGTCGTATCTCCATCAAAATGCAATTATTTGAGCAAAAAGTGAGCCACGTGAGCTAAAATACCTCTCATAGTCAATTGCAGTGGGTTAAGTTTTATTGCATCTTTAATTTTTAGGCAATACAGACTTTTTTTTTTTATAGTCTTTATTCTGGGCTACAGTTCAGGTAAGGCTTATAATTGGTGTGCCATTAAAGGAACAGGCCACTGTTTTTTCCATACTGAGATATGTTCTTACCTGAGCTCAGATGAGTTGATGCGAACCTGTCCAGTCTTTACACGTGCGCTCAGTCACGCAAGAAGACCCAAGATAATGTTAGCATTTAGCCTCTCCTCCTCTCCTCTATGGGGCCAAACGGGGCTGAAGTTAGAAGCGACCAAGCTCTTCCACATTTTCCCTATTTAAATACGGTTATGTGAGTGTTTACACAATCGTTTAATTTTGCAGAGCAGTCGTGCAAAATTAAACATGTTGATTTTCTAAGCGGGTAAAAAGGGGTGCTATACACTTCTACGTCCGTGCAGTAATATCTTCACTTTACTGCGTGGAAGTCGAAGTGCTCCTAAGGTGTTTTTATGTCTGACTTGCATCGTGTAACAACTCCCCGTTTGGCACCATAGGAATATGCTGGGAGAGGCTAAATGCTAACAACATCTTTGGTCTTGTCGCGTGACTGAGCGCACGTACAAAGACCAGACAGGTACGCTTCAACTTGTCTAAGCTCAGGTAAGAACATATCTCAGTATGGAAAAATGTTGGCCTGATCCTTTAAGAAGGACCAACCCACTGATTGTATTGTCTTTTTTGGGGAGTGTAGTAAACTGACTTGATAAAGGGCATTGGAAATAAGCAATCTGCCAAATCGCTTGCTATCAGTGAATAGCTATCTTAGCTATCAAGGTCATCCAGTTCCTGGCAATGATTTAGAACTGTATTGATCGACCAACCATTTAGTCAAACGCCACAATGAATGCCAGTCTTGCTGTTGCTTTAGTTGTCTGCAGTTGACCTGTGTTTTGTTGTGTATAGATGTCAGGTGAATCCGTCACTGAACAGAAAGGTCAAACAGTAACACTGGTCATAAGCTCCTATCACCCCAGTGGTTCTAACAGACAACACTGTTCGACCAGATGAAAGACAGACATCAGGGGTAGTTCATGTCAAGTCATTGATCGAAATGTCCCTGTGTGCCTCAGGTCCGACGACGACCCGGAGAAAACCACCACCTACATGGAGGAGTCGCAGCCCACCCACGGTATGAGACAAAGACCGGACAAAGGGGGGAGATGGGCATAATTAAATGGATGAGGTGACACTGAAAGGATGACCATAATAGAGGCTCTGAGATGTTTTATCAAGTCAGCAGAAGCATACAATGCATTATGTTAAACTTTTGTGATCCCAATGCAATTACCTAAAGTGGTGCTGCTGCCATACTCAGAATGCTTTGGGAGATTTTTGGACGCCGCAAATGCACTCTGTCTCCAATAAAAGCGCCACGCTAAAAGGCTCCATCAATTTGGCACCACACCTCACTCCATTATGTGACCTTACCAGTCCGAAATGCTTGAAACAGCATTTGGACACCAGTTTGACAAACACTTAAAACAGCCAGGGTGTAGGTGAGTAAAGCAGATAACACAGAAAGCAGGAAGTGAAGTGTGTGGTCTGAATGCAGAGGATACAACTAAATTACAGTTTCAGAAATTTCATTGTCCCTCTGTCTGCCTTTCTGGTCTGTTCATAGAAATCACCATCAGGGTGGATGAGTCAGACTGCCTGTCCATGGCCAGCTCTCATGACCAGGAGACCGAGCGTTTCCTGTCCACGGGCACCACGGGTCGACGCGTTTCCTTCAATGAGGCTGCGCTGTTCGACCACAGCAAGAAAGCTCAGGAGAAGGGGCGCAGGTACACTGGAAAAAGTACATTATAGTACATTATATGTCTGAAATACATGACCTCAAGTTGCTTTAATTAAGATAATGTATCTTGAATTGGTGAAGTTGTCATGTTTTTGTCCAAACCTTTTCAGTTTCAATAGAAGTGCTCTTATTTCAAGCATTTTTGGACATTTATCTCATTTAAGACGGTGATTTTACAAAACGGGCAACAAATCAAATGGATCCAAATATTTAGCCTTTATTTTACGATGCTTGAATCATGAAATGTATTTTGAATGATACTGAGAGTTTCACCACCATAGTGTCCAGGGCCTCAAATGCAAATGCTGTTGGACGAATTCCTCTGCGGCTAAATGCATAATCCAGGACTTAAGCAGTTGTAGTTACGAGTCATATTTGCCTTTTTTGCACACGACTGAACTGTACAGCAGACGGGTCTACACTGTGACTACTGGATGTCACTCGCTCTTGTAACTTAGTTCTATACTTCTTCTCTGCAAATTAACGTAATTTTAACTATAAAGGGTATGCAGGTGATGTCACAGCATGGCTATTGAAGTCTCGCGAGTGCCAACATTGAGCTAGCTGTGAGAATTTGCTATTATTTGTGTTGGCACGCCGTCCGGGATGTGGAGGGTTCTGCTTAGACAACAGTCATAACGTGCAACTTGACCCTCATTTGGCTTCTCTTGCCTGCTGTGACATCAGCTGCATACCCTCTACGGGCTATTTACAATGTTGTGCTGTCACGCTCTTATCCTACTGTCAAACATGAAGCCTATAGTTGTAAGTTAAGCCCGAGTTGAGTAACCAATGTCCGACACAGGTACACTCTGACCGAGGGCGACTATCACCACCTGAAGAATGCGCGGTTAACAAACCTAAACATCCCAGCGCCAGCTCTGAAGATCGTCACCATCCATGAGTGCGACTCTGCTGAAAACACCATCACTATGACGACGCGTACGCCTGCCAAGTCAGCACTCTCCATCTTCCAGGTGACCCGACCGCGCCGCTGGTCCTGAAGCATCATTAGTCTGACAGCGGCCAATTAGAGCATCATTTACTCTGGCCAGACATGCATCAGCCTAATGTAGCTAAACATAGAGGGCAGTGATCTCTGGCTGCTCATTGCACTGCCCAGCATTTTATATTAGATCAGAGGTCTGGGGCTGTGCAATGAAAATCAGAAAGTACTACGTCAGTGACAAGCTAACCATCCCCAGTGGATTCATGTCTGTATAAAGTGTTCGGTATTCAGTTCCCAAAAGCTAAACTATTGTGTCAAGAGTGGCATTTGGCATCAAACCATTACATAAAACTACATTAAAATATTGCACTCTTTGAGCCAGATAAAAACGCAGAGGAGTAAATCATAGCAGTGAAAGAGACTAAATCTCAGTTAATGACCAGAATTTTATGCTAACACTGTATTTTCTACCTACAGCCAATGCTTTGTCCCTTGCCGCAGACAGCACTGACCAGTCTGAGTCTCAGTGGTGCTCTTCCTGGAGATGCTCTAAACTCTGTGGTGGACTCCAACTTCAATGAGAAGACCTTTGGACTCAGCCCCAAGGACGCAAACCGGAGCTCAGTGAGTTAACCCCAAGTATTGTGTTAATGCTACAGTCCAGCCGTCTACTGTAATAAAGCGTGGACTTATTTACAACAGTACATAGATGCATCTAGGGATATCCTGGGCAATTATTCATTATTTTAGAATAGAATAGAATAGAATAGAATAGAATAGAATAGAATAGAATAGAATAGAATAGAATAGAATAGAATAGAATAGAAAAACTTTATTATCTACCATGCACGATGATGGCATCAAATTGGAATTTTGCCTTTGGCTTGCTCGTGCATTTTCAGCACATTTGCCTACATATGTAATTAACTTCTATAGCCTAGTTCATGTTGTGTTTTATCAATTTACTCAAGCCTGTTAAACATGTATCCTTCTTTGGAAGAGGGCTAAATATTCAGTATTTTAAGATCATTATGCGCTATGCACTGGAGAATTAATCTAATTTTCTGACCAGTCTGTCAGCCCAGGAGTCGTGTATCAGATCACCCGAGGGGGTCGCGTAAAGGCCTCAACCTCCTGTCAGTGCTGATTACGCACCCGTCATCAACCAGTTCAACACGTTCTCTCCTCTCTGTAGATCGAGATGATGGCAGCAGGAGCCCGCGGCAGAGGAAGCAGCATCAGTGTCGGAGAGGTGCATCATGGGGGGACGACCACTCCTCCTGTTATCAGTGGGGCAGGGAGCCAGGGGCCCATGCTGCAGTTTTTCACCAAACTGAGGCGCCATGCCAGTCTGGAGGGAGCAAGTCCGTACTTGAAGATCAAAAAGTGGAAGCTGGATAGTAGCCAGAGGGCATCTAGTCTGGACACCAGAGGTACACAATTATTTCAAATTGTTTTTTTGTTTTGTTTTCTCTCTCTTTAAAACACACAAATTGTAAAGATGGGATGAGGAGGGGTTCAACCAGAGGTGGCCAATGCCTATTAAATGTATTTAGCCACTCTTTAAGTACAGTACTGGGGTAAATAAGTGCATAAGTTGAGTTTTGTTATTACTTTTTTTGTATCAACTATTACTTTAACCCCATTACATTTAAATATAAACATCATACTTTCTACTCCACTAAATTTCTTTAAAGGCTCTAAGTTAAAAAGTGTGTTTTGTTCCATTTAAAAACCTTATAATGAACACTGTAGATCAGTGGGGGGCGATGAGCAGTCATTCTGTCAAAGCCAGTGACTCACCAAAAGGAAGAAGATTTGTCCCTGTGATGTTACCATACATTTGGTGAATTCTGTTGTGATCTTGATATTTTTGTAGCCATAATGTTATTATTCATCATCACACTATAAACACATTTGTAGTTTTTACTTTGAACACTGTATTTACTACAGCAAATACTTCAGTTCTTTTACTAAAGTAGTGGCTTCATTCAGCTTTTACTTTTATTGGAGCAATATTTGACCAGGGGTATTAATGCTTTTACTTTAAAGGAGCACTATCTGACATGAAATAAATGCTTGAATTTCAATTTTATTTATTTAATGAAACAAAGTACAGTACCTAATCCACCACTGGACCTCTGTAAAGAATTCAACCATTCACTCAGTTTGAGCCTCTTAAATTGACCAAAAAACATTCTCATGTCAGTCTGTTATTTAAGGACTAACATTTGAAACTGTGTCCTAGATTGAAATGTTTATTCGTGTTTTTATCTTTAGATGGTGGGAGTTTCATGATGGTAAACAGACTCTTCTTGTTAAGCATGAGGCTGAAACACCAACTGTGAGGTGGCTCAAAGTGGGATATACTGTACCGTTCACACTTGCACATACAGCAGATGGCACCGTGACGCATTTTTTTCAATGGTCCAAGTCATTTAAACCCCCAGGGATCCCCTCCTGCTGATCAGCCTGTGTCTTATGTACACAAAAGCAGCAGAAAATCCCACTAAATTCCTTCAGATGATGAAGCGTTCTTTTGAATTTAATTTTGGCACTTCCTCCTGCTGTCATGTAATGCTTTCATCCCCGTAGGTTCCCCAAAGAGGAGGCAGTTCCAGCGACAGAGAGCCGCCAGCGAGAGCATGGACCAAGATGACAATGATACACACCACATAGACCTTATTCAGTACATCGCCCGTACCCGCGATGCCCCCTACAGGCCGGGCCAAGCCAGCACCCGGCTCCTCCCCCCTCTCTCTACTCCACCCCCCTCACTCGGCAGGTATCTTTAATTTCCTTGCCATTCATCCTGTCCACTGCTTTGCTGCCTTGCACAAAGAGCCTAAGCTAAAGAAAACCTTAATGTCAGTCATGCAGCTTTTAAAAGCCAGTTTGCATCATCTCTCTGAGTAATTGGATGTTTTAAAATGTATGAACCTAAAACATTCAATTCCAACTTCTGGTAATAGAAACATCATGAGCGATAGGTCTTAGAGCAAACCAGTGCCTATTTAAAGGGTTGTTTTAAGTATAATCTGGAGAACCGTGCTCCATAATTACACTAGGAATAGAAAGCACTTTTATTACTGATGTTTGAATCCTCTTTTTCTGAGCATATGGCAGAAAACATCTTACATAAATAGTAATTTCCTTCAACTGAAATTGAGTGTAGATGAAAGCTGTGTTGCCTGTGTATTTACACTTTGTTGTTGGTAGAAATGAAAGCAATTTCCGGTGAGCTGTGACTCAAGACTAGTATACAAGTACCTCCTTGAAAGCCCATTTCCAATAATAACACATGACGCTGTTATGTTAATTCTGGTGTCCCCATATTGCCCTTTTCATTGGCATCACAATAGTTGAACTGCTGCCATTGCTAGTCATTAAACCATTGTGCGGTGTGATCAGTCATAACAGGTTCTGGAGAATACATCTCCCAAAACTGACCCTAATGTCTTTAGTCGCTTCTAAGCTTGTCTCATTACATTTTTGTCCATACATTTGTGCATACTACAGGGTAGAGGTGGAGGTCATGGTGGAACCAAGCTCCAGCCATGAAGGACCAGGGGTGATTGGCCTATCTCCTGATCCCCAAGATGAAGCACTGTCCCTGGGGAAGAGGGAAAACCCTGACTCCTTGGACACTGTTAGTTTCCAGGACCCTCAGACACTTTACAGAGACATCTGGACGCTGCGCGCTACATTTGAGCAGTATGCTGCCTCCGACCAAAGCAGCAACAATGACAGAAACTCTGTCTGTAGTGATGCAGACAGTGTGTGCTCATTGGGAGGGCGGACAGAGGCTGAGAGAGGGGGGCTGCCCAGCAATCCATCCCAGGACTTAGGAGACGAGACAGAGGTTGGTGCGGAGGAGAAGGATTTTTTGATGTACACTGAGAGTTTAGAGAGGACAAATGTAAGGAAACACAAACAGGGGAGCACAGATTCAGAGCGAGGCAGTGATGGGGAGACTACAAACCGTAAATTGTTGCAGATGGACAGTGGCTACGCCTCTATAGAGGCTCCTTGTCGTGGCCCTGAGGAGTTCAGACTGTTTAGTAGTGGTTGCAGCAGCCCCAAGGACAGAACAGCTCATGAGAAGAGGCACCATTTCACCCGGGCGGGACGATCCGGCACCATCGGCGAGAGCTTTGAGTCACATCTGTACGAGGAGGACCCTGGTGATGAGCTTTTGGGTGCCACTGGAGGAGTTTCCATAGAAACAGGTGCCTCTTCCATGAGCTGGCTGCCATACGGTCAAATGCTTACACCTCGAGAAGCAACGCAGCCATTCCACGCTCCATCTTTACATCGCAGAGACTACAGCATAGACGAAAAAACAGATGCACTCTTCCATGAATTCCTCCGCCATGACCCTCAGTTTGACTTGCAGGAATCACCACTCAAAAAACACAGATCTAGAATACACCTCCGCAAGCAGTGGCAACGCCACAAGCAGTGGAGTGATCCTGGTGTCAGACATTTTCATTCATCTTTTGAAAGACAAAGAACTCCTCTTAGACGGGGTGAAAGTGTCAATTACCCAATAGACACGAGCTACCACAGCACACTGCCTCGGATCGTCAGCGCCCCCGATGAGGAGGCCAGCAACAGCACAGGCAGCGCTCCTGAAACTCCAAAGATCACCACGACTAAGGATAAATCAAATGATCAGGAATCTCCCATCACCTCTGCATCTCCTCCTCCCATTCACACAGATAGTGACCACCGTGAACATGAAGAAAACAAACACTCCTCCATACCGCCCGAGCCCCTGGACGAGCGTTCCTCTCCCCAACCCCCTGACGCCACAAGATATGGCCCTCAAACCATAACAGCAGAGCTAACAGACAAACTGAGCGCCAGTCTGGATGACCGGCTGTACATGGGCCTTCGAAGAACCAAGGACTCAGCAGCAGAGTGTGTGACAGTAACAGCGACACACGCCTCTCCAGACAACCGCCCAGTGTAGCAGGGCTCAACAGCTCCCAGTCACTCCTGCTGAATATCATTCTGTTTAGATGTCTCTGTATACTAAAGCTGGACTAAAAACACCAGAAAATGGTTGCAAAATGCCCAATATAATGTTTTATTAATGCTTTACAGTCAGCATTCATATTTGTTAGTATATGGTTGGAATACTATAACATAAAACCAGACTCATCATACAAGACACAAATATACTTACTGCTTTATCTTTTCTGTGTGCCTGTATCGTTTTTCAGCTGCGTTTCTGCTGTCGAAGTCAAAGTGAGTAGATGCAGGGTCAAATGTGTTCTTTTATCCACTGTGAAACCTGGTGCTAATAGGCAAATAGACAGCTTCACTTCTGGACACAGTCTGTCAGTGAGTAGAGGAATCAGCAAGGATTTCTGAGGTAAAAGCTATAGAAGGAATCTTTGATATCCAAACATCATTAGAATTTTGTGTTTTTTATTATTTATTTAATAAAATGTTGTGATGGTTTTTAGAGCACCAAAACCCTGGTGGACATAATTTTCTTTCATTTCTTTCATTTTGATTCAATGGATACAACTAATATGCATTGGAACCATTTTATTTCAAAGTAGAAGATATTCTTCTGAATGTATGGCTGCTCTCAATATTTTATCATCAGTATTTAAGTGATATTTGTCAAATCTTTATTTTTGTTGAACAGTTGTTCATTTGTTTTTGTATGTCCTTCTTGCTCACTGGTCTTACTGCTAAAGCCAGATATACCTATTTGTGTACATGTAAATGTGACTTTAATTTATAACTTTTATTTATAACCAACTCCATACTTGAGTTTGACATATTATCGCATAGGTTTATAGCTTTTAAACGGACAGTTACACTAAAATTGTTACTGCCTGGTCGGACATAAACATATTGTTGGTTTTCAATTCTTTCAAACGCCATGTTTCCTCAGGCATGGCCTTCATCTTCTTTACCACTGAAATTGTTTCTTGTCTCATCTCCTGCCTCCCTATGGGATCTAGCACACCACTTCTTGCTTACAGCCTGTAAAACATGACCGGACATGTTTTTTTGTTGCTAAAGTCCCACTTTTTTATCTTCCGATTATGACAAACTCGCCAGCTATTACCACAGCCCATTGTCAGAGCACTGTCAAGAAATGCCACTAATAACTTGCCTATTTAGAGATCCATTTTTCCCCCCAACATTCCCAACATTTTCAAGTTAATGAAGGCATTTTTGCTGTGCCCTAAAGAAAGCAGGAATTGTCCATGCCTTCCTACTGGCTTGCTGTTCTATTCAGTTTCCTAGGATTAGATCTTCCCTCATAAGGGTCTGCTCTTGTTGTCGAGTGGACTCTGGCATAGAGACGACAGCACTAATTAGGGAACACCTAGAAATACAAAGAGGTAATTCTCCTCGGACTGTTGTGAGGGAAGCAAGTATTTCACACCACTTTTCATTTGTATGGCTGCTCCTTTAGAGCTAGAGGTGTTATGCCTTATTATGCTCCCTCAGCGATCATGTGACACTTGCCAGTAACGCCGCAAACACTTAAAATGCATACACTGATATTTAAATAAATTATGAAAGGAAGCACCAATGTTTTAAGTTGTACACAGCTAAAATATGGATACACTAAATGACTGTCCCTGCTAGACTTAGACAGAGCACAAAACGTTGTAATTTGTGTTGTTACCAGTAGCCTGTCAAGTGCAGTGATACTGTGGATAGGTTTGCATGAGAGTTCACCTTTTAGTAAATATTTTCATATTTTCTACTCTACAAATGTCAAAGTTATTTCTCATTTTCCTCGAAACACAAGCTGATATTAGTATGACTATAAAGAGAATTTGTATTTTTGGAGTCATGCTGTAAATGATAGGATTTTGTGAGGTTATACTTTGCTTGTTAGATTGCTTCATTATCAAAAGAAATGAGAAAAAAAAAAGATATACTTTTGCTTTCCAAACATGTTAAGTCTAGAGGGACCAAAATCATGAAAAAGTGTTATTTTAGGATTGTTTTGAAATGTGTGAATAAATGAATGAAGGTAACCAACATGAGTGAATTGTATTATTGATTTACGGAAGTCACTTAAGGAAGTCATGGTTGTGTGCCTTTTAAATACTGAATCTTAGGTTGAAGTCATGGATGTATTAGGTTGTAGTGAGTAGTCTGACAGGCAATCTGCACCATTACATTCACACACAGCAATGCGGTGTGGATGAAGGACATGTCGTGAAGCATCATGAAACGGTACGAGCTAGATCGACCTTCAATCCAAAGACAAACGCTTTCACCACCGTCGCCCAATGTGACAACAATTTCAAAAAGATAACTCACAGCACAAACCACAAGGATAAAAACTGCAAAAAATAGCAACTGCCAATACAGAGCTGTCATGCATATTAATATGAATACTGAGTCACATGTGAGACATTACAAAAGGTGTGATGACGACTGAGAGCAGCAGCAGTGCTGAGAGCAGGTGTGGTGTAAACTGGATCTTTAAACAGGTACAGAATAAGAGACAGAGAAGCACAAAATGGTAAACATTAACATGAATAAAAAACAAAAGTTCAACTACACGGAAAGCTGCCATGGTTATAAAACTCAAAACAACTTTGTTCCACACACAGTCAGCGCTCAGATACCTAAAAACCTGAGTTATTTGCCTCCTTTCCCATAGGTAAAGTAAGTCTTTCTTCTCCAACATGAAAGCCACTCTACACTGGCATGATGTCCAGCCCAGTACACCGTTGGTTTATAAATTAGATATCTCGCAAACTGGCACATATTAATACACACTCCTCCTGGAAATATCTCTAATGACTAACCCTGTGGTTATCCCCATACCCCAGTCTAACCCTCTCAGCAGCTGCAGGCTTCATATTATCACAAATTACTTGTTCAATATCCTTCTATTGTCTGTGGATTTGGATAAAAAGCAAAATAGTGATGCCTCCAGCTGTATCATCTCGTGCAATTCATTCACTCCAAAAAGCACAGTTTTCACAGCACAGCCAGCACCAGCCACTGTTTAAACTGAATCAGAGCAGTTTGACGTTGATGGACTGCTGGGTTCAAAAAGTATAACTAAGAGTTGATATAGTTCCTCAAACCAAGACCAAATTGATTAGACCAGGACTATCAGGTTCAAACAGGATTAAACCAGGACTTCTCCGGACCATCTTTCATTAATCACTCAAAGAGCTACAAAAGCAGGACCTATGCTTGTGTTGTTGTTGTTTTTACATATTAAAATGTATAAAAGTTTGGTTTCAAATTTCAACATAACGGAAATGATTAAAAGTTGTCTGAACACTGCATTTATGTGCTTTGCATTAGCTCCCTCTTGCAGTCTTCATTACATCAGCCCAGCCCATCCCCGACACATGGCTCCCACACCCAACAGCCAATCCAGACCTGGCATTGGGGTTTCCTTTTGTGAGTCCATCTACGTCACCTGCTATAGAGAGGAGAGCAAACCTGCAGAATCCCCTCCTCGTATTCCGCTGCATCTCCAGTCTCTGACCTATATAGACAACAGCGAGAGCCTTATACATTTTTAATGAGAACTGCATGCTTATTTACATTTTGCAGATGTCTTTTCAAGTTATGGGGCAAACAGCTGTTGCGGGGATCATTCATGAGACATCTTGAGCTGTCTCACTTCAACATTTTGACTATTATTTTAAATAAAAGCAATTTTCAGACTGACTTGCTTCTTTTAAAAGTGCTTATGTGAATGGGTTGTGCATGAATGGTGAAGAGGCTGGTGCAACAGAAGAGCTACTTCTTTGATCTATTTAATGAAAATTTGAAAACTGGCAATGAGTAAAGGACACATTGTGTTTATTATAGAGATAGGCAGGTTACAATGTGGCAGGGGTGTATAGATAGAGGAAATACCCCTTAATACAGGTTTCAATAGCGATGACCACAATTCAGGCTTTTACTTTCCCACCTACCTTCACAGATGCTACAGCTCCCATATCAATGAGCTAAGCTCCGCAGCCCCCCTCCCCCTGCGCTGTCAGCCCCAGTGGAGACGCTGTGTGTTTTTCTTAAGGGGAACCCCCGCCTTTCTTCTTCATCCTCCTTCTCCCCTTTCTTCTTCTCCTCTTTCCTCCCACGCATCCCTTCATCCGCCTGCACCCACCCCACTACACCCCCGCTCCTCACCTCCCCATCACAAACGCAGCAGCCGTGGACGGAGAGACGGCAGATGACTCACCACCGGGTTCCTCAGACGCCGCTTTCTAGTTTTCACCTTTTTGTGTTTTCCTCGTGTGATGCCAAAAGCTGCTGCTAAGTGGGAAGTAATAATTGACCAACAGGCCAGCCTTTACTCAAAAAGGGCTCCTATGCTCCGATGCTGAAAAGTTACTAATGATGAGGTGGAATTAAATGTTGAGGATTGGATATTTGTTTAGCCATCAAAGCAACATTTGAAACAGTGTCTTTCCATCTGTGCTGAAAGATGTTTACATCTAGGAACATGTTAGTCTTGTTTTGGCCAGACTAATGCAATAATTGAGTTTTCTCTCAACCTAATGAAGGTTATTAGTCCAGATTTAGCCCTTGGTCTCTTGACTTGTGCACCCATGTCTATTTCTGGTCTATTTATTTATAACATATACTGTGTATAACTGGTATTTCTTGCTTACAGGCACAATAACCTATACAGTAACATATCAGCAACAGATGGCATAATGCAAAGTCATGAGTTACGGCTACAATATGACAAGACTTGAAAAGTAGATCTTGTCCCAATATACTAAAAACATAGTAGTTCATTGACATAAAACATATAGATATGTTTGTACACTGTATTGATTTGACACATTGTACACTGGAATCACTTTCTCCGGGTGATTCTGTTGGACGCTTGGCCTTGCATAAGATAAACTGTAACAGTAGATGACTGAATTGTCTGTCCTTTATTACAAGCCGCACCATCCGTGAGTGGAATACAAAATGCTTCATCTCGCATCATCATCCTGGGGTTTCCCAAAAAGGAAGAATGGAAGCGCCTCTCTCTACTGTGAGTCGCTGCTTTCATCACGGCATGACTCCTCCCCCTTTGACCATATTAGGAACTTCCTGAGCAGGCTGGGCTCTGTCTATCATGAGAATTGAGAGGGACCAAAAGTGAATCCTTCATGAATAACCCCCAGCCCGAGTAGTTTTCCAGCCCAACATTTTTTCCCTTTCACCGTGATCTTCAATGCGATGCAATAGCGTTGTTAAATGGGTCGCACCGAGGTAATGACTATGGAGCCGGGATAGATAAGACATAGAGGATATGGGCTCGAGATAAAAGAAAGAGCCAGAAAACACCCTGAAAGCTTATTATGCTGCACGGAGCTTCCCACACAGTCCACCCACGCTCCCTCTTCCTCCTCCTCTTCCTCCTCCTCCATATGCCCCTCGCTGTCCAGTCCGTCTCCTCCCGGCACTTTACTGCGTCATGCACCTCTCTATTGTCAGCCCTCTAAATCCCCATCATCCATCTCTCAATGGGATGTTGTGCTGTGCCGTGAGTACGCACCCAGGCACATCTCGGTTGTTTTTTCCCTCTTTAGGCGGTTAAAGTGGACATGCTCACTCAGCGAGCTCAAGGACACAACGCCCACACATGCTTTACAGGCATTATAGCACCAACTCGAAGTATGTTATTTTTTATCCATCGCCCGATTGCTTAAAATGAATGTGTCACTCTGTGTAACATATTATGGAAATTTGGGGGTTGTCAAACTCTGGAACAAATTGGTCCTTTGAGTCCGAGTCCCATGTCTTGGAATTTTCAGAATAGGACTGGGAATGAAGGACAACATCAAAGTTCATGTTAGATGTTTAGGAGTGTCCAAGAGGCCAGAGATGAATTTGTTAGTTTCATCCATAAATCAGAAACACAAATAGGTGGAAGGTGGAAGGAAAGAAACCCTATCTTTGGGTTTGTTTGGGTAAGTTAAAAGCATAAAAGCCCATGAGAGGTTCAGTTTGTCTTTTTAAATGTTTAGATCAGGGGTCAACATGGTGATTTAATTTTCCCCCAAACCTACATGTGTATGCAGTATATATTATTAAATGAATATGCCTAAGGATGGGTCACAATTTGAGTTACTAATGCTATTCTGCAGAAATAGAAACAAAATTGGATACACTGAATGAACGTTAGAGGTAACAACATTGAAGAGGCCTGTTTAGATGAAAAAAAGTTCTAAAGGAACTAAAGAAGAAGCCATGTTTGACATAACTTTGCACTGTGTCTTGGGGTTACCTCATAGATATCGTTTTCTCTGTGAGTTCTGGCCGAGTGTGAAGTGACAAGACTGAGAGTGAAAATGCATCTCAGGAGGTGTTTGCCTGATCCTGTCCACCGATCGGGTGCGACACTGCCAATCATACACTACTTTTTTATCCAGAGGATGGCGTCTGACCACAACTCTCCTGTCACTCCCCTGTCAGCACAGGTCAGGCCGTGTGGGACCAGAAAGAGTCATTATGACTCAAATCAGACCCTGGGATCATTTCAGCATCAACCAGCCATGTCACAGGCCATTAGCAGCTAAATGGGACAAACAGATGAACGAACATAACAGCTTTAATAAGATTTGCTTTCAGATAAAATAACAAGTGAGCTGGACACTCCTGAAGACTTTCTTTGACTCTGTGGTGGCAGAGGAAGCTGGATCAGCCCCTTCAATCAGTGTGAGAGCTATAGTAGGTAGACCTCCCAGTCCCAGTGCCACCCCCCACAAGTTGCCCAGTGTACTCTGGAGAGCAGCTTCAGTGACACACTCCTCTCACTCTGAGACGGAGAGGGCCTGCTGCTCTTTCCTTTCTGCTTGAAAAATAGCAGTTCTTAGTTGTTGACTTTCTACATTCATTCTAAAAACCTTGTTGGAAGAAGAGCCGAAACGTCCACTTACAATGGATCCTAGTCCTGCTGAAGACTTCTCATATGCAATTCATATACATCAAAAAATCCACCAGGGTGTGTAAACCTATCAGCACAACTGTATTTAAACAAATCGAATAAAAATCAGCTATTTCAAAAACATTTGTTGTATATATATCTTGACTTTGATATAAAAAGTCAAGTATTTGAAGTTTCATTTTGCGATATTACTAGAAACCAGTTCTTATTTGACTAATTTCTCTAAGACTGTAGAATAAGGATAATGAAGGGACAGCGAGGTTATTGATTCTTCACGTCTGTCGCAGGGGTGTATAATGCTGGCTTTCTTGCAGCTGTGAACTTGAGATGTCCTTATTTGAACAAACACAGGAAACCATCACTATGACAGTCACAATTTCTCAGTATTTCAAATCAATGCAAGTGTTGTTTGCTTAAAAAAAGAAAAGGGTGTTAGATAGCCCAGTCCTTGTCTCCTTTTTTCCAACTCACTCATTCAGAAGGGCTCCAGCGCTGTGTTTCACTAATCAGCAATGGTCCATAAATAAGTAATTACAAGCAACATGACATTATTAATCACAATCCTATTTTTTCCTTCAATCAATAAACAGTTACATCATGAAAGGACCCGTATAACACAGAATTTACTTTCTTCCATTTTAACCATAAGACTAGACTCACATCCATTTTAGTCATGCATGTTTAAGTAACTGTGTAGTCTTGCTGATTGCTCAGCTCACTCATGTGATCACTGGGATAAGTGCAATAAGCTTTAGCTTCTGCCTATTCCATTTCAGACTTTCAGACAAACATTTTTCCTCTCTTTATCTGGAAAATGTTTAAATGTCTGAGTTAATTAAATCTGTACAGTATCTGAGGAGGTGGTGCTGCCTCACAATTTTTTTAGCCCATACACTGCATTCCAAATGATTATGCAAATTGTATTTCTGTGTCATAAAGGTAAAAAAAAAGTTTTTCAATGAAACTCATGGATGGTATTGTGTCTCAGAGCTCTTTGAATCACCGGCATCAATCTCAGACACCACCATTTTCAAGCAATAAGGGAAAGAAAAGGGATCTTTCTGCTGATAAAAAGTGTGAAATAGTTGAATGCCTCGGTATGAAAACCTTTGATATTTCATGGACGATCAAGCGTAATCACCGAACTGATAAGAGATTTGTGGCTGATTCAGAGCACACACGGGTTTGTGTAGATAAAGGCACAATGAGGACGGTTTCTGCCAGACAAATACATCAGATTAATAGAACAGCTGCTACGAAGCAGCAAACAGGTATTTGAAGCTGCTGGTTGTGCATAAACCTTCTATCCGGCCTCCCCTAAACATTTAATTGAAGCTCATGAACAAAAACGGCTGCAGTGGCTCAGAAATACATGAGGACTCATTATCAAACAGTCTTGTTCCCTGATGAGGCCGTATAACCCTGGATGGTCCAGATGGATGGAGTAGTGGATGGTTGGTGAATGGCCACCATGTCCCAACAAGGTTGTGATGTCGGTAAGGAGGGGGCGGAGTCATGTTTTGGGTGTGGAGTTTTGGACTGACCACTTTTTGCAATGGTACAAAAAGAAGAGCTTTGCTTTCCCCAACAAAACTATCTTCATGCAGGACAACGCACCATGTCATGCTGTTACCTCTGCATCATTGGCTGCTCTGGGCATAAAAGGAGAGAAACACATGACATGGACCCCATCCTCTCCTGACCTCAACCTTATTGAGAACCTTTGTTGCCTCCTCAAGCAAAAGATCGATGAGGGTGGGATGCAGATCACATCCACACAGCAACTCTGGGAGGCTATTCTGACATCCTGCAAAGAAACCCAAGCAGAATCTCTCCAAAAACTCAAGTTTAATGGATTTAAAAATTATAAAGCTGCAATCAAATAATGGTCCTATGTTAAAAGGTAACTTGACCTGTTAAGATGTTTTTGATTGAAATACAGTAGCTTTTGATGTCAGTAATTATTATTATCATGATCATTTGGAACAGTACATTTTAAGAGGTTTTTTCAATCACATTCAAATGATCCTCTAACAGTTAAAGACTTGAAAATTTTGCTGACTGTCATTTGAGTTGACAATTTAGAAAGTCTGAGAAAATTGTAATTTGCATAATATCTTCACTCCAGAACAGAACAACATCTCATGGCCATACCGCCTTTGCTATGCCCGATCCCAACAGGGCACACCATGCAGCCTTGCTTCCGTCAGTCTTCCCCAGGGCAGCTGTGGCTATAAACATAGCTTACCAATTATGGAGTATGAATAACGTACAATATTGTAAAGCGAAACTCAAGATATAAGACTAATTATTATCTGATGACGATGATGATGATGATGATTATTGCTATAGGAATTTGCCCTCATCTGCACTCCAGTCCAGACCACAGCAACATGATGGATTAATGGTTGCTTGATGAAATACTTATCTATATAGTGCTTAAGGAAAGTGTTCCATATATGCAACTATTTTTAACAGTAATATATGACGATCCAGCTTATTTTCAACTTCCATCACCTGCAATCATTGGCATTCATGTAAAGGGCTTTTTATAATGGGAACATTGTGGATGTGCATATACAGTGAGTTGGAGTGTGACTAAAACTGACTGCAGCAGGATGACTCACCCTGTTACCGTGGCAACCTACACTCCACTAATGTGCGATTTGCAGCACGCGCTATCGGGGGGAAATATGTTTGTTTCCGGAAATCATTCAGAAGAGACAGAAATAGAGTTTGTCGAGGTCAAGCAAAACAAAATGTGGAAAATGGATTTGGAGCAGAAGTCTCAGTGGTGCCGTGTGTGTGTGTGTGTGTGTGTGTGTGTGTGTGCGTGTGTGCGTGTGCGTGTGTGCGTGTGCGTGTGTGTGTGTGTGTGTGTGTGTGTGTGCGCGTGTGCATGTGTGCGTGTGTGCGTGTAGGTGTGAGGAGAGAGAGAGAGGGATGTATGAAACCCACATGGGTTGATGTGTGGGTGTTAAGACTGGATGCCCTTGCAAACTAAAAGCCATTTGAGACACAGTCTGGGCTAGAAGAAAAACTTGTGAAAATGCCTGAATTCAATATTTAAGGCTTGAATTAATTTCTCTGAGCAATGATACCATTTCAGATCAACCAATGCTCCTTCTCACTTATTTTACATCTCACAAAACAAACCTTCATTCCAGAAGTGGGTTTGGTAAAGACTCTAATACAGGAGTACAATATGTAATTTTATTTTTACTATTTGAAATTAAAATCTATTTTTGAATTGTGCATCAACGTTGGACAATGTGGCATCCATGTTAAATTCACCACAGAGGGGAATTTATTTAGTTAGTTAGTCAGTCGGTTGGTTAGTTAGTCGGTTGGTTAGTTAGTTGGTTGGTTAGTTAGTTGGTTGATTGATTGATTAGTTAGTTGGTTACTAGATCAACGTATTTCTGCATATAAAAAAACATCATTAAAGTAAGGCACTAGCTTTTTTATATTTTCAAAACAAAGAGCATGTGTGTGCTGGCGGTAGAGCTCATAGCCAAAGACCAGAGTGATCATGTTCACTTTAATTGGGTCCTGTGTGGATACAGTCACATTTAGCAGGCAGCTCATGCGAGCCACTATAGAAAAATAAATGCTCCAATACAGCCACTAACACAATAAGACACAATGGGCCTAATAAATACATAGTTGTAATTTCCCCTGTGATTCTAGAGACAGGACTGACTCCCGCTGCACTGTACTCATGTAATAAAATGTAATAAAAGGAAATAAATAGAGGATGGTGTCGAGTTTCCTGCTCTATAGCTGTACGAAGTACGTGTTGATTAAGAAAGCGTGATTATAAAGTGCTCCACTGAGGTGCTTCCTTTGGCCTCTTGTCGCTTTGACTCATCCACACATCAGAGCAGCGATGAGTGGGAAATGGAGAAAATGTTTTTATAACAAAGACAAAGAGGAAAGACAGAGACTTGGTGTTATTAAAGTACAACAGTAATCTCACAGGAAGCGCACTTATTGAAGGACTGAGAGGCACAACGGATGATAAAGTTAGAAATTGTGTCAGAGCTGGATCATTGTGTCCGGTTTACTCTATGTATTACTGTGGGACAGTGGGACCGTTACTGGATATGTTTGTCCACTCAACCAGATAATGGTGAAATCGTGGCATGGTTCTGGGGGCTCTGAAGGCCTTGGAGAAGACCTAAAGGCCTCCTCAGAAGACTTGAAAATCACACAAAATGAAAAATGCACAGAACAATGGGGCAGGTAAATTGGGTACTTTTTTTATCTCCTTTATCAGTTGATTATTTTTGATCATTTATATTATTATTATTGTGCCCAAACTTTGTTCATAGGTGGTAGTAAGGCTGAAAAGTTTGAGGACCACCAATTGCTGGAGGAGGTGTTCGTGACCAGGGAAGTCTCTAGCAGTAAATTCATGCAAGTCTCTCTTTGCATGAATTTAAACCCTGCCTTCAATTCAACCATTTCATCTCAAATTTCATCTAAACAGGACGCAAAAGTCCGCATACGTAGGTCTCCCACTTTCAACATTTTTATTTTTATACGTAAACTACGTAGACACAGAGATAAGACAGTCTATCGATCAACATTACCATGGCCTTTTTTGTCTCTCTGCCCTACAATCACTGCAGTGTGTCAAAGGTGCAGAAAGCAATTATCAAGCTGGAGTTATCCTTTGTACATGTGTGAAAGGTGACAGATATTTCTGATATGTTTTACAAAGCCCCTGGCTGAGGGACATTACATGGCCGTGACAGCCACAGATGCGACAGGGCTGTGGCATGCAGTGCACTGTTACCTATTCACCACTTAGCTGAATAATGCTTGGCCACAAAATGAACAACCAAGGAAACTATGCCAATGTTGTGGGGATCAGGTGTGTGTCTCTCATCGTGTGTTGTTCTTGAAAGTTTTCTCTCTATCTAAAACTGGAGATATCTGCACTTATTCTTGCAGTTGAAGGGTATATTTGCAAGATCACCAGAAGCTTTGAAGCACGTGCTAGTTCATACATTTTAGGTAAGTTAGGCATGCCTGCGGCTTGTTCATGCCTCTGTTCATTGCTTCAGGAGGAGGGTCATTCAAGAGATTTTATATAAGCTACACTGCACAGTCTTCTTTGATCTCGTGCTCAAAGCCTGTTCCTCTTTTGATCGCAATGATAAGTGCCTGCTAGCTCTAAATATAGCTGGCACCAAGGAGAAATCAATTACCTGTTTTGAATCACATTTAGCAATTCAATTGAAAATGTTACTTTAAATGTAGTGCACTAAATCACCACAACAGTAGTAACCTCAAAAGGCTTCACGGAAATACGTAGGCAAACAAAACTCCTGGCCTTGGACACACCCCCAATAAAGAAAATCTGAATGATGGTTGCAATGAAGAAAATAGAATGATTAAATGTGTCATATTACTGTAAAGGGGCTAGATGCAAGTTTGTCATTTTATACTCACTACTGCCACCCCAGGTCTTATACGTAACTGCAGCTTCTATATTGCGCTCGTGCATGATGGCACTTCGGACCTGAAGTAACAATTTTTTGAGTGACAGTGCGGGATTTTAGAGGCAGTTGAAGTGAACAGGTCTGGGCTCATTCTACATCTTAGGACATTGCGGGAACATGTAGGGGAAGGAAAATACATAATGTTAACATTTTTAAACAAGTTTATCCGTCATGAGACCCTAGTTTCTTATGTCCAATATTGTCTGAGCTTAATAATCTCAATCAAAAAGAATACATTTGTGTTTTGGCTAAAAGTGTATTGACTCATTGAGAGTATAGGTTACTGATACTGAAGTAAAATAGAATCCTGTGGGACTGTGGGACTTCCAGATACAGACGGACAGAATGGTAATGGCGAACCAACCAGACATTGTGTTGGTGGACAAAGAGCAGAGGAAAGCCGTTGTGGTCGACATAGCAATACCAAGCGACTTCAACAACAGGAAAAAGGAACATGAGAAACTAGAGAAATACCAGGGGCCCAGAGAAGAGCTGGAGAAAACCTGGAGGGTGAAGGCATCAGTGGTGCCCGTGGTCGTTGGGGCACTCGGGGCAGTGACCCCCAAACTGGAGGAGTGGCTCCAGCAGATCCTAGGAAATACATCAGACATTTCGGTCCAGTTCTAGGAACAGCAAAGATACTGCGCAGAACCCTCAAGCTCCCAGGCCTCTGGTAGAGGACCCGAGCTTGGAGGAAAAAGTGACCGCCCGCAGAGGGTGAGGAAGAGATTTTTTTTACATCACACACAAGGGGCCAGATCTTGTGCCTGGTGAAAGGACGGCGCAAACTCTAACTCGATGGCTATTTTCCGCTGTTGTTGTGCTATGTGCCTCTCCGCTGTGGCACGGATCGGCACTTGCGACCCAAACAAATGCACATGTTCATCCCCCACTCCTCCACAACCCCTCTTCCTCGCTCTTCAGCCGTGGTGTCTGGTTGGAGGAAAAGGCTGCTGTATATAACACCGCCATTGGCCATGGGTGTTTCTCCACCCCATGTACTTCCCACTTAAATGCGCTTGGTCTGGAGTAGCAAGATCTGAAAGTGTGCTCCTAGTCAGCGCAAAATGTTACACTACAGTCTGCGGAATATCACAAAAAATGTAAAGTTAACATTAGGATTAGACTGGAAATAACAGTCTATAGTTAATTTGATTTCGCGCTTTAGAAAACATATGAGTACAAACTTCTTTTCAAAGGTTACCCACTGATCTCATCAATATCAGCCAATATAGTGACACATAAATACGGACACTGCCCAGTGACAGCTTGTTGAGTGGCTCACAGTCGGGCCAATGACAATGACAAATGCAATCTGAGCATGTGAAGGTGCGAGTGGGGGTCGTGACCATCATGTCCTTATTACAGAGCCTGGTCTCTCTCTGCGCCTCTACAGGGCACTTGTGTCCCACTCGAACCCTCAGACACACAATTAGAGAATACAAGTGCTTCATTATTTAAAGCCATGAACCAGACACACTTCATTTAAAGGGAACGCGCAAAATTCTACTTTTTTGAGCTTTAAAACATGTTATACCATTGTTCCCTGGTTAAAAACATACCTGGAGTATTTCACTTCAGTCACACAGTTGTAAGTGATCCTGTTCACGTTCACTCTGATCTGTGTTTTCTGGATCTGCATTGCCTTGGTTAAAAGTGAAGGCTTGTATTCACTATCACGAGTTATTTCCGCTGCTACCTGTGAGGGCCACTGAAAATAGAAGTCCAGAAATACAATCCATTGTCAATGTTGAGGTTTTGAAATGTTATTAAAACTAAATTGCACATGTTATTTCCACTTTCAGTATGTCCGAAAGTCTTTATTTATACTGCCAGAGTGTTTTTTTGCGAATGATACTGAATGTGTGATTATGTTGTAGAGGCTGTAGGTGCAACTTGACTGTCACAACTCAACAGTAAGCCAAAGAACAGATGCTGCAAACCTGGCAAGAGCCAGACTGATATTACAGTGCCAATAACATTTGCAAGAACTGACTGACATTGACTGACTCTTGATAACACAATCTAATTGCGTGAAATTGCTTAGGTCGTAACAAAAATAGGATCGAAAGTAAGGGAAAATGTAAATAAACATACTGACAGTAGATATATTGTTTATCTGTGATTTATTGGACGACTGGTCGATATAATAAGTACCGGACAGGCTCTTTCTCTTTTGTTGCTGTTGTTTATCCTTCTCGTTATCCTTTTCATGTTATTTATTTATTATTTGGTTGGTCTGAGGAGGTTTTAACTTTTTCTTTTTGTGGTATTGTGTTGATAACTTTGATTTATTTTTAATCGGTGTATTTATTTTCTTGTTGGTAATTGTTACTTTTCTTTCCGGCTTGGCCCCACTATTTAAGGACTCATTGTTATACCGACAAGCCGTGTACCTTCAAGATGTATCATCTACTTACAAAATACATATATATATATAAAAAAAATATTGCACTGACAATCAATCAATGGAGCAGCTAATCAACCAATTTTGGTTTGGTTCCCATCAGTGAAGGCGGGTTCAGGATGGATTCTTATGTGTTTGTAAACTCACAGATACCGCGGGAATTACTTTACTTACTATTTTTATGCATATTCTTTTAAGGTTAAGGTGTACCTTACTGACCGCAAAGGAAAACGTAGTCCTCATTGTAGTTCTCATTCATTCAGCCTATCCTTCAATGCCACTGGGGCAACCCATAAGGAGCAGTGGGTCACAACACCCAGGAACATACAGACAATCATGTATTGTGCATGTTTTGGTTTAATAGGGGAAACTGGAGCTCCCAGAGGAAACACATGCAAGAACATGCAAACTCTTCACAGAAAGGCCCGCACACTGTCCAGGAATTGAACTTGCAATCTTCTTGCTGTCTTGTTGTTCAGTTATTTGAGACTGAAAATAAGACTGATTAAAACTTTTCCATTTATTTATTTATTTATTTAGTTTTAAGTGGGACAATGTACTTTAATGAACATTAAGACAATGTAAATGTACCCGAGTTAGCCAAAAGGCTAGTTTTCATCGGTAGTCCCCATGCCAGATTTCATAAGGCAACCTAAAAAGAGTAATTAAAAAATCACATACTGCAGTAAAATACAATCTGAAATGGACAGTGTAAGCGGACATAACAGATAAGACAACCGCATAAATTATATACACACACTTTAGTGTCCACAGATTTGTGTGACCTCGGCAAAACAGACCATATTTAAATAGGTCTATTCTTTGGCATTGGTGGGATCTCAACACGTGGCCTTTAGAAATAGTGAAAGGAAATGATTGGCAGCACATCTGCGATAGACTGCTTGTACAATGACTGTACTGTCACCCCACTGCTCCATGTGTACTCGGTATAGTCGGCTTTCTGCTGTTAGAGATTACATAGTGAGGACAAACGTGGCATCTTCCTATTACCAGAAAGAGTGAAATAACTACGCCCCACGACATGTAACAGTCACCCCCCCAGTGCGAGAGGACTAGAAATGCATGGATGAGACCTTATTGTTTTGTAACCATTTAAAGTGCACGCTGAGCCACGGGAGCTGGAGGTGGGAGTGTTTTTATAACTGTGCGGATGGAAGTTGGGCGTGTGTGTGGGTACACGTGTGGATGGTGTGAATAGTATTGAGTGAGAGAGGCGTGGGCGGTGCATGTGCTCGCTGTCATCTATAGAGAGCTACGAAAACCAGAATATAATGCATTATTATCATCCTTTGTACTAGTTTGTCACATGGCCAGTCCATGTTTGTGTGTCGTGTGTGCTGTTGTATTATTATGTATAACAGCATGTTATGAAAGTAAACACCCATTGTGTATCCGTAAATGACTAAAAGCAATGCACTGTGTTTTTTAATGTTGAACAGGTCTTTTTGCCCTATACAGTCAAATAAAATGATAGAACAAACACATATAAAACATGATAATACACATTTCCCTTAACAATTAAGAAACGGTATTCTTTTACATACCGGCTGGAACATAGAGAGGAGTTTTCAAAGCTCTCAGTTTGTTCCCTTCTGAAACAATTTTACAATGACCTTGTTCTATAAATGACATTTCAACAGACAGTGCACCAGTGACCTTTGACTTTACCAGCAGTACACTGTCACACATAAGTGACATACAGCGGCTGACATTTCCTTATTTGGACTGGTATTGGACGTCCCTATCTCCCATTTTTGTGTGGACCGATTTGCATTGTGACTCAAGCACTAGATAATAATCACTTCAAAAACTCACCCATTCATTTCTGTCACTGGAATTTAAGTATGTATGATATGAATACGAGCTTAAAGTCATGACTAAGGCTAAACAACTATATAAGGTAGCAACAACAATATCTATCTAAATCTTCACAAACCGAAAAGCAATTCAAATAAAATTAGCCTCCATTGTGCCTTTTTAAACTTGTAATGTTAAATATTTGAAGGTGAAAAAATATCTATTTCCAGAACCCAGTGGTGGGCGGGTCATGTGTTGGTTTTATTACTCCCTCCCTGTGTACGTCTTTTGCTCTTGTGCCTTCAATTGAATCATCATGACTTTATTATGTCACTATTATTTAACCAGTTGAATGACAACCTCCTGAGCACTTCCTCTTGCGGCGGGAGGAGGGTTTGTTGGGCTTCATTAAAAGTGCATGGACTCCAGCTCAGAGCGCGACTCCCTCTTCATGTTCATATTTACACTGAGCGGGGTAATTATCTAAAGACCCATCTGCCCTTTCTCTTGTTTAAATATTTATAAAGCCACATGCCGTTTCTCTGTTACTGCGTATTGCACTGCCGGAGTGACAACCGTTTCAGGAAGAGACCGACTCAAAAATCTTCGTCTTCATGGAAACAAAAGCTTGGAAAGACTTGGAAAAGACACATCATATAGGAGAAAACTCAGTGCCTACGTTTCAAGCGGCTTTACCAAATCTCAATGGATCCAAGTAAGGCCTAAAACAAGCCTAAAACAAAGACACTAAATACAGTGGGAGGAAAAAGTGAGTACAATGTGTGGGATTTCTCACATTTCTGCCTAAATTGGTCATAAAATGTGGTCTGATTTTTATTAAAATCACAAGAATGATTAAACAGTGTCTGCTTGAACTAATACCGCCCAAACATTTGATCATTTTTTTATTGGCTATAACATCAGTTTATTCAGTTTATTCAGTTTATTCGGTCAAAATTATAACAAAAGATTTACATTCAGTTAAGTATACTTCTTCATAACATAACATACAAAATGACCGAAAAAGGTATAGGCTGAAGCTAATGCTTATTTTGCCTACCCTTGTTTTTTTTTAAACTTACAGCACGTGTTTTTTTTAACTTTCCAACATAACATCAGACATTCAAAAGGAGTAAGTTGACAGTCTTAAACAAACTAGTAAACAGAATTAAGGTATTTTTCAAGTGTTTTCGGTTTGAGAAAATCATAAATTTTGTTTTCTTTATATTTAAAGACAATTTATTAATATCAAACCAGACTTTGAATTTATGTAACTCTCTCTCCACCATTTCTAGCATGAAAACATTCACAGGGCAGGGAGGAATAAGTGAGTACACCACCTGACAAAAACCTGACAGATTCACAGCAGCATGTGAAAAAGTAAGTACACCCTTGTATTAAATAGCTGGGTGACACCGATAACCATTCCTCTTTAGTAAACTGCTGCAGTTCAGTGAGATTCAGTCGGCGTACTTACTTCTGTTCCTCCCTGTCCTGTGAATGTTTACATGTTATGGCCAATAAAAATATGATCAAATGTAAATGTTTGGGTGGTATTAGTTCAAGCCGACACTGTAAATTCATTCTTGTGATTTTAATAAAGATCGGACCACATTTACTGACCAGTTTAGGCAGAAATGTAAGAAATTCCACACGGTGTACTCACTTTTTCCTCCCACTGTATAATGAGTGTAAAAAGCATAAATGAAATAATCTTGAATAAAATAAATGACTAAAATCTAAAATTGCGGATGACCTTGAGCACCTGAAAACATACCATCAGAGGTCCAGGCACCACAGTCTGAGAACCATGGCTATTAGTGGATGCATTAATAAAACGGGTAGAGGCCCTATTTCCGTATACGCCAACAATACGTGCTACATTATAAGTAAAAAGCACACTTAATATGGATTTCTAGCAAAGTCTGGCAGTGCACACATATGAAGTGACTAAAAGCTCGCTATATCAATGCTGAATGTTTAACAGTAGTAATAATAGATCTCCTGTGGCTCGTGCTGATTCCTCCATTGAAAATGTATTGCAGCCTCTTTGGCTTATGGCACCAATCTGTTTGCACACATGAAGGGCTTTCTTGTAACATCATGTTGACAGCAGCAGTCCAATGTTTTCATTTCAGGCTGCATGAGCAAATGAATGTGATTCTGGGATCCGGTGAATCATATGCCGCCGCACAATTCAGAGTACGCCGAAGTCTTCCTCCTCGGAGCCGCAGCGTGTCTGTTTATCTATTTCTGACAGCTTTCATGTAGCGCACACGCCGTAGCGGCAGAGACACTTAGCCATCTGTTGCCATGGTAACAGCTGTGGCTCGGCTCCAGAGAAAGTCAAGAGCTGTTAAAGAGGCAGCTCCTATAGATGCACATTCAAAGTTGGTATGAAATGTTTAACCAGCATGAAAGCACAAAACAGCCAAGAGAATGCAGATCGACTTATGTAATGCAGGCAGAGAAACAAAAATAGATGTTGGCCTGTAGATAGTTTTCATGTGACAATGTGATAACACTTACTAAAACAAAGGCAAGTAAAGGTTTATGTTCCTGCACTGTCTGAAGCACAGTCCTGCACAGTCAGTAAGCTGATGTGTTGATTTTCATAGCACCTTCTAAAATAACTTTAAATATACAGTTTGGTGTTGCATTTTATTCTTGAATTTTCAAGTATTTAAAAACAAATCTGCTGGAAGTAATGTGGCCTTTAGAGTTATAGTGTTGGTTCCGACCATGGGAACGGCCTCCGAGAGAAAGTCGTGTAATATATCATTAAGTAACACCAATAAATGACTAGTCATTGTTAATCGATAGGTTTTGTTCTGACCATAAATATTGAAATGGATTGCAGGTCAAAATGATGTGGGTATAACCGTGAAATTATCAGAGTCTATGAAAACGGAGAAGAAAAGAAATGTGGTGGTAGTATTCTGTCCCAAAGGCGCATCCTCACTTGGACTCCCCTGTATTGTTTTCACAGTCTATACCAGGGATCTGCAGTGAGCTATTTTTTTTTTTTTTTTACAAAAAATGAAAGAAAGGAATTCTAATTTGTTTGAAGGGCAGTCATTATGACACAACTGCGCTGTACACCCTAAATTATATTTTATGACATTTAGTTTCCTCTTTGCCACATTTACCTAGCTGTTTGCTGAATGTGTTCCACGAGTTTATATCTCAATCATTTAAGAAAAGACATAGAAATGGGATTTGATATACAACTTACCCGGATAAAATTACTACTTTGAAATAATGAATAGGTACTGGTAGGTCCCGAGCTACGGGTTGGAGACCTCTGGCCTATACCCAATAGGCCAATATTTTAAGGTTTCAGAGTAGACGGATAATATAGTCTGCTGATATCCAAAAGTTGTTATATTGCTGGGTTGCAGGTTCTAGAATGTGAAGATGTCATTGGACCCAACGGGGGGCAGGATTGAATTTTTCCTATTAACAGTATTACACTTTCACAAGTCGTAGCTAAAAATAAAATATATGAATTAAAAGAAATATCATTAATATCAGTCACTGGGTCCATGATCTCTCTGTACAAGACCAGAAATGTCCTCAAAAACAAAATATGTTTATCTCTATATAATAGTATAGGCCTTTAGAATGCTGTGATGTCACCTGCAACCCAGCAATTGCTGAACTGAAATCATCATAATCACCGATCTTCAGACTAAAGTTTGTTTTTGTGTATTATTGTGACTTTGGAGACTTTGAGAGCCAATGAGTAACTCAGCTGTTGGCTGGCTGCCTACAGAAGGTGAGTCATCGATGCATAGCAATTAGCACAGCACTAAAAGTGGCAGCTCTAAATGAGACCTGACAAACACTTTTCTTCAGGCAGCATAAGTCAAAGTGAGCTGCAATACGGACCAGATGGTTTCAGGCGCATCACAATCAGCCCACGAAAGAGAACGTCCAGGAGTGAAACAACAGTAAATAACTAAATAAATATGAATGACCTGAAATATTGAAATAAGTGGCAAACATTAAGAATTATAGAGTGAAATGATTGTTATTTTCACTGTATAAATCGCTATTTAATTTTATTTCTGTAAAAGGTGAATTTTCAGTCATCCAGAGATGTCATTTCTTTCTAAATTGTATGCCCTTTTTTCATTCTCTTTCTGAACAGAACCCTCAAAGTTCCAGACAGTGTGTGGAAAAAAAAAAAAAAAACATTTCAAAGCTCAATGTTGTCACTCTTTCGGCTTCTGTTGCAATAGAGTGGCATCATCGCACTCAAACCTCCAGGAAAGCTGGTTTGAATCACTGACATCATCATCATCATCATCACTATCATCTTCCTCACTGACATCATCACTATCATCATCATTATTATTATCATCAATATCATCATCATCATCATCACTATCATCATCCTCACTGACATCATCATTATTATTATTATTATCATCATCATTATCATCATCATCATCTTCACTATCATCATCCTCACTGACATCATCATCATCATCATCATCATCATCACTATCATCATCATCATTATTATTATTATTATCATCAATATCATCATCATCATCATCATCATCATCATCACTATCATCATCATCATCATCATCATCACTATCATCATCATCATTATTATTATTATCATCATCATTATCATCATCACTATCATCATTATCATCACTATCATCATCATTATTTTCATCATTATCATCATCATCATCATCATCATCACTATCATCATCATTATCACTATCATCCTCACTGACATCATCACTATCATCATCATCATTATTATCATCATCATCATCATCATCATCATCACTATCCTCAGTTTAAGTTTAAGTTTAAGTTCAGTTTAAGTTTAATGTTTTTTTATTGCCCAATATCACAACAGAAGTCGCCTCACAGGGCTGCACCGAACATTAAGGCAATAAAACAGAGCAATAAATATGACAATTTAAAGTTCAGGTGAATCCAGGCAAATATAATGTCCAATAAGCCTCCTACAGGGATTTTGGAGACTCGAGGAATCACTAGTAGCCCTGAGTTTTGAGAGCAGAGTGCTCTGGTTGGCTGATATGGAATGATAGCGTCTTGGAGATAGAGCGGAGCTAAACCCTTTATGATCATCATCATCATTCTTTATTCAGACTCTAGGTCCATAGTATGAAAAGACATATACGTATATAGACAAGACTCACATAAACAATACAAACAAGATTATAAAAGACAGCTATACCAATGTTTCCACAAAGGAGACTGGTACCGCGCAGCACAAGACCTGGGGTTCACCAGAGCCACCACCAAAGATTTCACAGAGTCGTTGAGGCGACAAATGAATTTAAAATACAAAGTTCTCATTAGTGCCTGAAAGCTGTTGACATGTGCCTGGCAGAACAGCAGACTGGCACTACTGGACCTATAGGCTTTTTTAGTAGCATCCTAAAAGCTTCATTATATGCGACTTTGAGCTTCTGTAACGTGGCTTTTTTATACAGTATTTACACCACAGAGGAGCTGTGTTCAGAGGTGTGCAGAAACTTCTAAACAGATTAATTTTCACACTGTCAGAGCACATGTGAAATTTCCTGACAAGAATATTTGCTTGGGCATAAATTATACGACACTGTCGATTAATATCATCATCGTCACAAAGGCGGTCTGTAATAAAGTGACCCAAGTATTTTGTCCTGTTGCACACAGTAAGACTCATCATCATCACTATCATCATTTTTATTATTAATTATTATCATCATCACCATCATCATCATCATCATCATCATCACTATAATCATCATTATCATCATCACTATAATCATCATTATCATCATCATTAGAATCATTATTATCATCATCACCACCATCATCGCCGTCGATTTGTAGTGTGCTTTAAAGTTTGACAAGCTTCTCAAAGTAAACTACTGATGTAGCCATGTCAGCCCATGTAAGGGACAGAGACACATCAGCCAACCTTCACCTACAGTCCTCCTGACCACCATCATTACACCACATTCACAGGCAAGGTGGGTGAAGTGTTGTGTGCCCACGACTGACATAACAGCAATCTGCGAGCTGAGATTCAACCCGCTATATTTGAATCTAGGGACAAGCACTGCTGAGCCACTGTCGCCCCTACCATCTTGCCTGAAAAAACAAACAAACAAGAAAACCCAAATATTTTATGAACAGTTAAAGTGGAGATGAAGAAAGAGTGATGGTGGTAAAAGCAGTGATGTGTGGCCTTAATAATGTTGGCGTGAATAACATACTGTTTCAAAACATGAGTCATCTTTGGCAGCTTCTCAGAAAACTTTTGTGAAATTCCTCCACATCTGTCCAAACAAAGCAGTGACCCAGGCAGTATGCATTCCAATCACAGGAAGCTTATTTTCTTAAGTCCACTTCAAAATGGTGAAGCGCAAAGGGGAAAACGTGCAAATATTCCCTCTGAAGTGTGGCATTAAAAAGGAATAGAAACACTGGGCTAACACAGCACTCCTGATTACCGACGCGTGCACGGCCACTCCAGCTGAGATGAACTCCAGGGGTCACTGTTCCCCACTGCAGGTGATTGGAGTGTGTTGAAGTTCTTGTCACGTTGGGCTAAATAACTGTCATCGTGCCTCAATGGGAGTCACAGTCACGACGAGCGGCCTTAGCTCTTCACAAAGCAGCTACAGTGTCACAGGAGGGAGGTTACATCGCAAGGAATTATGTTATAAAGACAGATAGTGTGTTTATAATATAGGCAGAGGAATTGAACAAGTATGATGGCTACAACTTCAAACACTCATACTTCTACACTGTAAAGACAAAACGTTGGCTAAACTTATTGAGAACAGGTGGCATTTTGAGTTTGCTCTACATGTACACTGCAAAATGTAACTAGACGTAAGGACATTTTTAAATGGCCTTAATCCATATTTTTATGTTACAGTTTAGTAAATGGGATGTTGATTTGTTTGTACTGTAAATTAAATGTCAATCTCTATGGGACTTCCTGATCAAATAAAATAGATTTCATTGAAAAGAATATACATATATATCTCATATTCACTGAATTAGAATCAGAATCAGTATAGTTTTTTATTGCCATTGTTTGTAAACAGGTTCACAAACTAGGATTTTTTCTTGGACGTGCAACATTAAACATAGAAACATATAACACAGAGTTTAGACAAAAATAAGCTATAAACTTTAAACTATAAGGCTTTAGGGGCATTCATGAGAATATTAAAATAAATAATTTCTCGAAGAATATATATATTTTTTTTTAATTAGGTGAAATTTGATTTTTGTTTTTACTTCATAGACAAATTTCTTGAAATGAGTCACTCAAATTAAGGACAAATGTACTCATTTGCCTTTTTGAAATGTAAGGGGTTTGTTGTCCCATGTATTATTTAAATATATTATTCAAATCAAATATATGATTATATGATCATATCTGGGACAACAAAACTGAGATGTGGCAGCTATATTGTGCCAATGGCTTCTCCAACCACCAATATCATTCAGTCACACCAATGCCCATATGTGTCTCTAAGGCTTAGACTCACATATTGGCCTTGAGTGAGTCCAACACTCCACACAGGGGCTAACAAGGCGGGTTGAGCTGTGTACGAGCAAAACGTGCACTGACATTCATCTGGTCTATTAATGACGTGCTAAAGAGGCATGACTATTTTAATCAAGTAGGTTTGTAAAGTTTTAGTGGTTGATCAACTTTTGTAACAGTACAATAAAACTTCAGTCAGTTTACAGGAAGACAGCGGTGCGTATTAGGTTCTGAGATCAACACTAAGCTGCAGGTTGATGGTTTAATCCCATCTCTGATGGGCTATTGGGCAAGATACGTCACCTAAATTGCACAATTTTGTTTTTTTGTTGTAGTTGATCTGGTTCAGCCATGTTTCCATCATGCCGGTGTAACATGAGCAATACATGAAAATTGCAAAAAATAATGTGGGGGAAATGAATAGGCTGCAGAAGTTTAGACATTGTGAATGAAGTGTTTTGACCAACAGCAGAACAGAAAATGCCCCTGGTCAGAATGTGTATCAAACCACTGACCGTATGTTATTACATTTCACAACAAGAACACAATAAACTAGATGGTTTCTCAAACCTTTAGTCAAACGTAAACTTTCTCGCACTCTGAATCCCCCATAATGTATGTTGGTAATTCTTTAGAAAGCAGGTTACTCGAGACATATTTTAGGTGCAGCCGTACAAAAAGTCATAGAATTTACTTCAAGACAAATGTCATCAGTCACATAGGAGTCTTCCATTATAGACAAATGAGAAACTACTGTAACATAGTACAGATGACTACTTCAACAACCCTTATCTATAAACAGAAATATTATTGAAAGAGGCTAGTATTTTTTGGAATTTGGAATTGATTTCCTAATTCCAAAGTGCTTGAAGCCACAGAGTTGGGAAACACTGCAGCACGTTTTTTTCTTTCTTAGCTTCTTCAGTTTTCAACTGGCAAGAGAGAGGGTGAATTTACATTGTGTCACTGTAAAGAGCCAATGCAAATGAGTCGAACAGGTGAGGGAGGGAGGGGATATCTTTCTGCATGGCCTTGTCACTTCTTCTGCCCTCTGTCGCTGGTTCAATCAGTAACCCGCATTAGGAGTAAATTGAGTGGATAGATGATGCTGCTGGTTTCCTCCGGCCCGGGGCAGACAGAGCAATCACCACCACTGAGCCCTATTTAGCAGTGTGACGTACACCCCACTCCTCGACTTAGGACGGGCCGTGGGTGGACATCAATGAACAATTCTTCCTTTCCTCTCAGTTGATTTGAAATGCGGAGTGTCAAAAGAACGACTATAAGTGCTTCTTTTCAACCACAAACACTTGAGAAAGATTTAGGAGAGGCTGTTGACTTGTCATGAATGTCAAGAGTCGACAACCCGTAAATAGAAAGAAACATGACTCATAATATTAAGACAGACCATGAATATTAATGGTAATTGCAATAGAATTGCCATTGAGGCGCCTGGAAATGTAATTGATCACTTGCAAAAGCTCAATAATTTAAATCACTGTGCATAAACTCTCAATATTAAATTAAAACATTTTCACATAATCTTGTTTTTTGACATTATAATGTTGTTATGGTGTAAGAGCAGACGGAGCCATTGATTTGAGATGCAGTTATTTGAAAGCGCAATTGAAAAGTGAACTATTAGCGCCCCCATCTGGCGACATTCAAAAAACTTCAGCTTTGGCAATGGCAGCTACATAAAAAAAAATAAAAAATTAAAAAACTTCTGGAGTTAGGGTTATTCATGCAAGGTAAAGCATTTTTTAAACATATTTTATAGGGCAAATAACATTATCTGAGCACGGACAATGAGTATGGACAATTTCATTGGGACTGGCTTTGACAGTGTTAGCTAGCTGTATCCACTTGAAAATAAGTAGCCCAGGTCATACTCATAGTGACAAAGACTTGGATGAATTATTGGATTGTAGTGCTGTCATGGTCCTATTTACATTTTTGGATCTTCTAGACCCGTGTTTCTCAGCCAGGGGGACCGGGAGCTGGGGGTACTTGAGCACTTACCAGGGGGTACTTGGAATGATTACAGATAAGATGAAACTGAGTAGCACTTCTACAACCATCTGTGCCACTGTCACAGGTCATCTCATGATTGGAAGGTCAGGGGTTTGAATTCCAGCTCCTGAATGTGCACACTGTTGTTGTGTCTTTGGGCAAGACACTAAACCCACCTTGCCTCCAGTGTCTGCGTATGAATGAGAGTGTGAATGAGTGACGGGGTCCTTAGTGAAACGCTCTTTGGGCCTAACGAAGGTAGAAAAGTGCTCTATGAGTTCAGACCATTTACCATTGTTTTCAATGGACAGTTAATTTTAACTGGAAACGTTTGCTATGGCTGAAGCCACTGCAGAAGTTACCTGAAAAATCCTGGAAATCCTTGAAAATGCCTTGAAACTGTTGAAATACTTGAAAAATCTTTGAAACTCCTGAAATCCTTAAAACTCCTGATATCCTTGTAAGTGTCCTTGAAACTTTTGAAATCCTTGAAAGTGTCTTTAAAACTTGAAAATCCACATTTAGTTGTATTATTCTGCTTTTATTGCGAAAATCCCTCTTTAGTTGTATTATAGTGCTTTTATTATGAAAATTCAAATTTAGTTGTATTATCCTGCTTTTATTGTGAAAATCCCTCTTTAGTTGTATATAGCCTACTGCTTTTATTGTGAAAATCACATTTTAGATGTATTACTGAATACTGCTTTAAATACCAAAATCCTTATTTAGTTGTATTATACTGCTTTTATTGTGAAAATCCCTATTTAGCTGCATAATTGCGTTGAAATTGCAAAAAGCCATGGAGATTGTTCTTAAACGGCTGAAATCCTTGAAACATTTGAAGTCCTTGAAACTGCTGAAGATCCTTGAAGCTGCTGAAGTCTTTGAAACTCCTTAAATCCTTGAAACTGCAGAAATTGCAGAAGCTGTAGAAATAACTGAAAGACCTGAATGTAAATGAATGGGCCTATTGAAATGATTGGGCAGAATTCCCCATACAAATTAATTCCCAGTATAAAAAAAAATGGAAAAATGCAGAAGAAGACATTTTTCTCAAAACTGACAAGTTGCGGAAGCTGACCGTGAATGTATTCCGCTGTCAATCAATGATGTTTCTCAGGTTTTAAATTTGGCTTCATTTTGAACACAACACTCCATTAAATACTGAAGTAGTTTCCTACCAGTTATGGGTTATGGGTTATGGGTTACTTCGAGTTTAAATGAACGACTTGGAGGAGACAAAAAAGGTTGGGAACCACTATTACAGACTCTGGACATCCTAACCTAAATGGTTTTATAAATTTACCTGAATTATGAGGTCAGCGGCTTGCTGAGCTAATCTTCTAAAAGCACTTCTATTGTGAATCATTTTCAAAATTTCCCACAGATTTGTGTCTTTATAAACCCCTTATACATGTACTTTGTGTAGCCTGCCTTTGCTTTGCATTGGCTTTCGAGAGGCTATTGTCATTGTTGTACTTTGTAAAGAATTCCACTAGATGTCACTGATGTGTCTCTTTGTCCAGATATCCCGCTCTGAAAGGATGGAACAGTGTGCGTGACCACAGAGATCCAGTTCTCGCAGTCCCCACCTGCGCTGTTGGAGATGCACTCTCTCACACATTATTACAGACAACTATGGCCTTCTCTGGTTTCACATCTCCCCACAACTCCCTGCCACTTGAAAAGGGCACCATTGCTCAGAGACAGAGCACAGTAAGTTGCCGCCTAATAAAAGTCTTACATTACATTAGTGGCTGCTGCAAAGTCTGGCCATGCTGTATTCATTTGTATGATGATCCAAACCATATGAAGAGCCAAGTGAATGTGCGGGCCACCCACAGCCGCGCTCACTGCTCTTTTTTCGCCCCCTCTCTCCTCCTCTTAGGTCAGACAGCATTCCTCCGGTGCCCTGGGGATCTCCGCCTGAAGAAAGCAACATCATTCACGAGGTCCCTGCAGCATATGCTACCTTCATTTTCCCCCCACCCGCGATCAAAAGGCGACCCGAGCGCAGTGACAGACAGATGGGTAGGATCGCATTACTCTGGCGTGGGTGTGTGAGGGTGAACGAGTGCAGCACAAACAGAGAAGAGAGTGCAGATGTTTCGATCGAACATTAAGATTAGGCCTGAGTTTTGTTGAAACAATGGCATAAAATCAGCCCACGTTTGTTTAATTGGGTGGCAGCTGTTGTGTACACATCCTCAGTATTTGAGTGTTTTGTGTCTGTCTCGTTTTCCTGGGCTGTCAATACTACAGACCTGTAAGTTGTATGGTTAATATATGCACTCATAAAGTGTTAGGTATCGGTAGGTTTGGAAAGTAGAAGAGAAAATACTCAGAAACACACACACACTGGACACAGAGGAAGAAAGAGTCGAGCAACTGTTAACACCACTTTAAAATGGCCACATTTGAAAGATTTTAGAGTGGCCAAACCTCCTAAAAGAACCTCACTGAGGCATTATGGGAATATGCCTTCAGAGGAAAACCATGGGGCAATTAACTTCCAGGTCAGGTGTATCATAGACATTTTCAGGCTGGTGTAAGCATCTATAGTCACCGCCTGTAAAGAAGCGACATGCTTTGTGGCAAAACAGAAAATATTGTTGGTTCTTATATAAATACTTAATAATGTTAGTATTACGACATTACTATCAAATGATTGCTCTCATTGTCAACAAATATGCTCATAAACTTGTTTTCAAAACTCTCCTTCCCCCAGGCTTGTGTATATGTGCACAATATAGAAGTGTCTCTGTTCAAAAAGCCGTCCAGACATAGCTTGTTTTTGTTTTTTTAAGTTATTTTTTGGCTCCGGTACAGACCGCTTTCACCTCATCTGCAAACCACATACTCATCTATCGATAAACCCAGACTGAGCACACAAAGAGATTTGACAAGGCCAAATCTGGAAGCAACTTATCGTGGAGCACTTGAGGATATTTTCAAAGACATGATAGCACTTTGACTGAGCGCACCTTTGTAGAGTAGATGATTGAAGGTTAACCGCATCCGTGTGGTGGCTCTTCGTTTGGTTCACTTTATTCTACATAGAGGAACATTCATGGGTCAAGTCTGCAATGTCTGTGAGAACTGCAGTGGGTGGGAAAGCATACAATGAGTCTCTGTGAAGACAACTTCAAAATGCACTAGACTAAAGATCAAACTCTATATGTTCTGAAGAAGTAGGCCTATGTAAAAAAACATTTCCCCCAATTAATACAACAAAAGCATTAGTTCTTTACACTAACATACAGGCGTTGAGCTGAGCCCCAAGAGTTTTGGTTTTGCTGGTATATACATTTTTGTTTTGATTTCATGACAATGTAGGTGCTCTTGTGACTTCGCAACATAGGATTTTTCTGCAGTGTGGCTTTAAACTTGTGCCACGTAAAAGACAGGGATGAGATTATAGTTCATTTTGCCACACATTTTGCCTAATTAATTTCAATGAAATATTGTTACAGACTTGAAATAAACGAACACTACATAAATACATAAACGTGATTAAAAGTAAAGGTTAAACTATCACTCAAGTTGCAGATGAATTTGTTGGTTAATAAAAAAAAATAAAGGGGGGGTGCTCTAATTCTGGTACTTTGCACAGGTAAAAGAAGTTAAATACAGTATATGATCATAGGTGACTGTAGTTATACAAATATGGAAATTTGTCTTTGGTATCACTTTAAAAAACATAAAACACATCGACATCCAGCATCCAAAACACTGTACATTTCTTGTTTTACCCCTGCCAAAGTAATGTGTAACTCAAAAACCACAAAGTACTCTTTGATTAAGAAGGCAAAGTAATGCAGGCTAGTGCCTCATCAGGCCACAATAAAGAACAGCTTCTTTTGTACAAAGAGTTAGCTTTCACTGCTCTGGGCACATGGGAGTTGTTTAAAATGTTTTTCTTTGCTGATTTGACTCTATATTTCCATCCTTTGTTAAAACAAAAACATATATACCACTAAAAGATAAGACAAAGACTTAGTTTTTAGTGCTTTTCACAAGACACAAGTCATCCAAAGTGCTTCACACATTTGAGGGGATTTACTCCACACAAAATTAACATGGGAGACAAAGTTGATGAAAGCAATCAGTTACATGTGTACGTTGTGGAGGCGATTGTCCATCTTGTAAAATAAGTTTCATGTTTCATGTTATTTTAAGTAATAGTCTGTGGTCTACAATGCTTATTGTATGTTTTTGGGGTAACACAGTGGCACAGGGGTTAGTGGTTGTGCTTCACAACCAGAAGTTCCTGGGTTCGATCCCCGGGCAACATGGGGCCTTTCTGTAAGTTTGTAAGTTTTCCCCATTCCTGCTTAGGTTTCCTCTGGGTACTCAGGTTTCTCCAATCACTAAAGACATAGAATAGAAAATGATGTTTGAGAGAGCGAGTGGGGGACAACCAGGGGACAACAGGTGGAAATTAGCCCCTGGCTACAATCCAGTGTGGCACATCTACATGCATTTCTTCTTCGGAAACACTGAAGAGGGACAAAGAGCACCACACCTGCAGCTCAGTGGAGGTGTGACAAGAGGCACTGCAGGAAACAACAAAGGACCAAACAAGGAGAAGATGGTGAAAGACTGTTGTGGAGCGGAGGGAGAGGAAGGAGGAGGTGGATGAGCTGACCAGTGCAGGACACCACACTCTGAAACAGGGACAAACCCAAGAGGGTTGCACCGTTTCAGAGAATCAGGAGCACTTGATGGCAGCCAGCCAGGTTTCCTCCGGGTGCTATGGTTTCCTTTACCTCCAAAAACATGCTGGTCAGGTTGACCCACAGTGGCGGTGCGGCTCAGGACTAACACCTGAACACAATTTCGTTGTACGGTTGTACAATGACAAATAAAGTACTTATCTGCGAGCTTAAAAAAAAAAGAATCTCATGTGTGTTGTCCCGACCATATAAACAAATAAGAAAGTTGTAATTGTAAGACCACTTGGGTTTTCCTCCTCTTCAAGCACCACCTCTGTTTCTGTAATAAATTGTTTCCTTGTTCACTATATGCAAACCATTTAAAATGTTTGAACATTTGCAGAATAACAGAATCACACTTACTTTGGGGCTGCACCTAGAATGATGTCATCTTATTTATTTATTGATGTATTTATTTATTTAAGGATCCCCATTATAGTCTTTACCAAGACTTTCATCATTATTTTAAGAAATAAGTTTTAGGAATTTGTTATTTTGACTACTACCATTACTATATTTTTCATGTTTTTCATGGTACAATATCTTTCCCAAAAGAAAGTAGATTTTTGTAAGAGTATAATGTATGGCTGTTTTACTAAATAGAAAGAAATGTTACTTAACCTCCGAAAGTGGGCTGCCTCTGTGCTTGGCTTGAAGCAGTCTTAATTAAAGTAATACGGTGTGAAACAGTTAGTGAGGTCAACAGTTTGAGTGCCCAGTGTCTGGCGCTGCAGGGCATGGATCATTTCCCGACTGTGGAAACTGAGTCAGACTGTGTCCTGCCCTGGCTTATGACTGGCTGAGAGGATCGCCCAGCCCAGCAGCATAACTCCATCTGGGCTAAATATTTATACAGAGGGGAAACAGCATCACTGATCCACAACACGAGGGAGAGGGTCGGACTCAACTCAGACTCTTTAACTTTAGGACCTGCGAGGCTTACATTTAGCGCAATGGGCTTTTTCCTGATTTTCTTTGCTTTGTTCCTCACCTCATGTCATGTCGGGAGAAATCCGGCTGATGGTAAGTCCCCTTTGATTATAGATCTTTCGAGTGACTCAAATCTCACAGTGTAATTCAGCACTCACCCCGGTCATTGCAGTAGTTTGACTTGTGTTGTGTGCAGCGGGGATGTGCTGGCTGCAGACGAGCCCTGAGCAGAGGTGTGACCTGGTGCTGATGAGAGGAGTGTCCCGGGACGAGTGTTGCGCCGGGGGACGTTTGGACACAGCTTGGTCCAACAGCAGCCTTCCCATGAACGAAATCAGCCTGCTCGGCTTTCTAGGCATCGTCTCCTGCAAACCATGCAAAGGTACATGTTTGTAAAGAGCTGTTCTGATAAAATGTGCAGTTTGCACTCATCACTTCTTCCCTTTATATTTAATGTTTATTGCATGAGCCTTAACTCTAATAAACTGCATCGGTTCTGTATTTGTTTCTGAAAAGCAGATTACAGCAAATACATTTAAATATCTGTATTTAATAGGCCCCCACCTGCTCTCTCCGCAGGTGTACATTTTTCACAAGGTTAATTTAAGTTAATCTGTTTAATGGTACGACTTTATTATTTTCTCACAGCATGGCTTATTCAAAATATTTTTTATACCGTTTAAGTGACTTTGCATAATGATAAAATAGGACATTGTGAAGCAGTTATCTGCTTCTAAGTTATCTTTCTTGTTAAATCAGCAATGTGTTTCTGCAACACAACAAAACACAATTTGCAGAGTCTGAGGAAAAAAATGCATGCCGCGTGGTGTCTAGACGCTGTCCCAGTCACTTGGAATTCTGTGGGAGTAAAATGTTGGCATTTTGAATGTGTTGTTATTAACAAGAGTGTGTTGTCAGTGCAGGCAGACACCTGCCACATTACAAAAACACAGAATGACAGATGCAGGGGAGCAGTGCAGAACTTATGCACTTGTACAAACAGAACATAAGCTCAGTGTTGTATTTAGATGTTCTGTATTTGGGTTTGGTGATGATTGGCATCCCATCCAGAGCCAAACGTCCTGGAAAGAGTTTGTCCATTATCTGACACTGACGGAGCGGTGCGTAAAGTTACACTCCCCTGCGCTCAGGGATTATGAGGTGTTACAGGAGCTGGGGGTTTCTTCATGTTGGATACTTCTCACAGCTTGTTAACTCTTCTGTCTGCTATTGGAACTGTCCGTCTGCCTCAGATGAAGCGTGTGTATGGAGCTGTGCACATAGAGCTGTTATGAAAACATGCCAGCTCACATTCCAGCAGGCGAGACACCCCTCTGTGTAACGGTCAATAAAGGGATGTGATGATTGCAAATATTGTGCAAGGAGAAATCTGTCTTTCAGTCTGGGAAAGCCCCACATCTGATGCTTGTTTTGGCTAAAAAAGCCTTTTCCAGGTCACCTGATGTCTGCAACCTGTTACATGATCATACAACGGCACTCATGAGCTTGTGAAATCTCTGTTTTTGCAGAGAACTGCGAGGGAGTCAAATGCAGCCCTGGAAAGGTTTGTAAAATGAAGATGGGCAGACCTCAGTGCATGTGCTCCCCGGACTGCTCCCATCTTTCCCTCAAACACGCTGTGTGTGGCAGCGACGGACGCACCTACAAGGATGAGTGTGCTCTGCTCATGACCCGCTGTATGGGACACCCTGATCTGGAAGTCATGTACCAGGGAGAGTGCAAGAGTAAGAGTAGCTGCACTATCCCATACTGAAGCAGGTACAGTACCAGCATGTACTGACGAGTGTTCTGACTTCCACAGAGTCGTGCACCAAAGTGGTGTGTCCCGGGACCCACACGTGTGTCACAGACCAAACCAACAGTGCTCACTGTGTCATGTGCCGCACAACACCCTGCCCCATCCCTATGTCATCAGAGCAGCCCATCTGTGGCAATGACAACATCACTTACCCCAGCGCCTGCCACCTGCGCCGGGCCACCTGCTTCTTGGGACAATCCATAGGAGTGCGTCACTATGGACACTGCAACAGTAAGTGTACATACTGCCCTGTCTCTTTCATGGAAATGCCTGAATATTCACTTGCATGTGTTCTTTTACAGATCCTCCAAGAAAATCTCCGAACTACGATGCAAGTGAAGAAAATGCAGTCTAAATACCAGACTCATCTCTCTTAAGAGCAATACAAAACAAAATATGTATTTCAAGGTTTTCTTGCTTTTCGGTCATTATCTCTAATCCCCACAATACAGGATTATGTGTAACAAGGTAAACTAGAACAAGTGGGAAACACTCATGATTTCTACAGTATTGTCTGGGTAGAGACATGGAAGCATTAGCTTTGATACATAAAGAAATGTTTGGTGAGGGTTCATTCTGTCTTCTTTGTTACTGTTTAAAAAGTTCCCTTTAGTCTACCACTACCGTCTGACTAAGAGAAACTTTCCAGTTGTGTGAATATTGTACATAGATACCATTATACTATTTATTGGAGAGGGATTGTATTTAAGCTATTTTTGCTTGTAAACAATATTTTGGGAAAGCAGACATAAAACTGTGCATAGTTGTGGTCACTTACGTTGGCATTTCACTACTTTTGTCAAAAGCTGCTCATGAGCTACATTGTATTGTTTATAGAGTTGACCACTTAATCTGCTCAGTGCGGTCTGAGTGCACCGCAAGCATCAACAGGACACGCCGCTACAGTGACAGTGTAACTCCTAAGGCTTTGGTGTGGAGCAGGACCAGGCTCAGCCTAAACAGTGTTGTATAGTCTCATTCATCCCACACATGTTTGCGCTAAACTCAAACGGACCACCTGCTGATTACTGAAATTAACAGTTAGGTTGTTTGTGTGTTAGTCTCAAAATGCTTGGTCCGACCCCAAAATCTGTACAATAGTAGCTCTGTTGAATACTTGGCATTGTTTTTGTAAATGTGTTTTTGCCTTGTCGATTCACTCCAGCCTTGTTTTGCTGCTTTGACTTGATCTTTTTTAAGGACTTTTGGCTCGACCAATGGAATTAGTTTGTTTAGATGAAAATTAAATTCTTCTTAAAATGGGCTGCGCTTTATACTAATTGAGCATACCAGATTTTACTATGACTGGAGATCAGCCAGTCTTTGTTAGATCTAAATATATTCAGTCTGTTAAGCCATGGTCTTATGTACGGAAACAGTGGATCAAACTACAGATTTTTATTCAGTAGATTACAAACATGTGCATTTCTGTGCCTACTGTGAATATATGGCAAATACTGTACTTCATACTGTACTTTTTGTACTGACCTTTTCATACGACATAAAGATTACAGTTTACCACCATGTGTCTGCCTTATTTATATTTTATTTTACATTTACTACTCCAACGGCTAAGATTTAAAGACTGCTCGCTGTACTCTCTTTTGTTTAATTTTTGTCAATATTTAGATTTTTGTAAAGTGTGTCACAAATATTTAAACGTAGTCTCGAGTCCAGATGTGAGCTGGTGCTACAGCAGCTCCTGTGTACTCCACGCCGTTGCGTGCAGTGGCTGAACAGCCCGTCACACACACCTCCGTTTTAAAAGACTAGTGGAATCAGGTCCAGGTTGGACACATTAGTCCCGTCCCCTCAGGGATGTCCTAACTCCACAGAGAGGGCGAGACAATGGTGGTGGAATAACTTCAAACTGAGATCTGACTCAACTCCTTGTTCAACACCTCTTTGTTTTTCTACCTCCTTTATTGTTTTTTTGCAGCAGCATCTGGTTCAACTTTAGAGGAATGTTTGTATTCCTATTTAGGTATACCTTTATTACACTGGGACTTGGGTGTTTTGATTGAAGGAAAAAGGCAAAATAATGATGCCACGAGAGAGAATATTGGCCACAAACACAGTATAGCATATGTGGCATGGGCCAACGGCAGCTCTAATTATAATGTATTCTTATAACAGTCAGATAGATGATGCTCAGAGAGGCATATAAAACAAAAACAGGGGTGACATGGCTGCTCCTCTTCTTTCCAGATCCATAATAACAGGAGGCATGACGATGAGATCAAGAAGATCCTCAATGTATTTATGTGACCTCCCAACACACTTTACTTGACTTCTTCATAGTATTTGCCCACAACCACATGGAAAAAGATTGGTCTGAATTTTCTCATCTAATCGAGGAGCCTATAAAACACTCTTGGCCTGTTACTAACCCAGTTTGCGCAAGACAACACATTTCTGAAGATCTACCACAATGAATATGAACAGGTAAGAACTATTTTCTGTTTTTTTCTGTAATGCTTCTGATGGTCTGAGATGAAAATTAGGGTTGGCGAGTACCTAAAGCCAAAGCTATTTGATACCAAATTGTGATTTTTGGGCTATGCAGACTATAAAACCCCAAATAATCACATTTGTGTTATCTCTTTTTTGCCAATGTATGAATCAAACAGTACAGACTTTGTTTATATATACAGTGGGAGGAAAATGTATGTGAACGCTTTGGAATTCTTCATCAAAAGCGTAACAATGAATAAGTGTCTGTTTGAACTAATACCACCCAAACAGTTACATGTTATCATATTTTTAATGGCCATAACATGTAAACATTCACAGGACAGGGAGGAAAAAGTAAGTGAACCAAGGAATCTGGCTGAACTGCAACAGTTTTGTAAAGAGGAATGGTCCAAGATTCATCCTGATCGTTGTGAGCGTCTAATCTGCAACTACAGGAAAGCTGTAAGTTATTGCTACAAAAGAAGGGTCAGCCAGCTATTTAATACAAGGGTTCACTTACTTATTCCACTTACTTGTGAACGTCTCAGGCGTTTTCTTGATAAACTTGTGAATTCATTTCTCCGTTGATGATAGCAAGTTGTCTAGGCCCTGAGGCAGCAAAGCAGCCCCACACCACTATACATAATGAGCCATGTGCTATAGGTTTTAGCATTTCTTTTACAGGCTTTGTTACTGTTTTCTCTGAACCCAAGTATTAATAAGTAATAATTTGATAGGATCTGTATCATGCTATTTTAGCCATTCCAAAGTAAGTAGTAGTAGTAGAAATTCTACACAGCAAAAAGTGAAGTTACTTCACGATGCAGTTATAAGAAGTTGACATGTGCAACACAGCTTCATAAATGGCTAACACACAAGCTAACACGCGTTTGGATTGACTCACTGCTCTGGTCCATCACATCGTTTACGTTATGGGACTCGCGTTGGTTATAAAAGTTAATCCACTTTGGTTCTGGCGAAGGTTCACCACGCATCCATCAAGAGACAGTCACAGAAAAACTCTATTTTGGCGGATACTCGCCGAATCCCGGAACGAAATTCCAACTTCTGGTGAGTGGCCTCTTCTTAAGGAAGGTTGAAAAAAGTCGTCCCGTCCTCTCTGACATTATCGCTAGGAAGAAAAAAGACCAGGTGTCCAGAGTAATAATAATAATACATTTTATTTGTATAGCACTTTTCAAAACACAGTTACAAAGTGCTTTCCACGTTGGATAATCAGTTACAAAAGCATAACACATAAAACCATAACAAATATAAAAACAATACATAATACATATCCAAAGTAAAACAAAATAGGTTAAAAAAGCTCTTCTGTAAAAGGGCGTCTTCAGCTTAGATTTAAAAGCAGACACCGAATTGGCCTGCCTTACCTCAGCAGGTAAGGAGTTCCACAGTATGGGAGCTCTGACTGCAAAGGCCCGGTCTCCTCTGGAGATGAGGTTAGTTGATGGGGCGACGGTGGCGCAGATGGTAGAGCAGGTCGTCTCATGATCGGAAGATCAGGGGTTCGATTCCCACCTCCTGAAAGTGTACACTGTCGTTGTGTCCTTGGGCAAGACACTTCACCCACATTGCCCCCAGTGTCTGCGTACATTGGTGTATGAATGAGAGTATGAATGGGTGAGTGGATCCTTGCTGTAAAGCGCTTTGAGTGCCTAATGTAGGTGGAAAAGCGCTATATAAGTTGAGACCATTTACCATTACCAGTTGAGGGGACGAGAAGGTGTTGGTTAGAGGGCGCCTTGGAACATAAGGTGTGAGGATGTAGGGAGGGGCGAGGCCCTTGAGGGCTTTAAAAGCAATAAGTGAAATCAATTCTGAATGTTACTGGTAACCAATGCAGGGAGGCTAAAATTGGGGTTATGTGGTTGTATCTGTTAGTGCCGCTCAAGAGCCTGGCTGCAGCGTTTTGGACCATTTGGAGGCGGTTCAGGGCGGTTCAGGGCGTTACAGTAATCTAATCTAGTGAAGATGAGGGCATGAATGACTTTTTCAAGTCTGTGTGGGAAAGGAAATGTTTAATTTTTGCGATATTTCGGATTTGGATGAAACAGGATTGAACCAGTGATTTGCTTATCAAACTTGAGGGTTGAGTCGAAGAATACTCCTAAGTTGCGAGCACAGAGTTTATTTGAGGTGGAAAAGTGACCAAGTTTATCAATGTTGTCTATGATAGAAGCAGTGGCATGAGTGGGACCAAACACATTGATTTTAGTTTTTGACTCATTCAGCTGTAGGAAATTTTGACACGAGTGAGTGAGTTTTGGTCAGTGAGGTGGAGATACAGTTGGGTGTCGTCTGCGTACATATGAAATTGGATGTTATGTTTCTGATTTTTTTCTCCAAGTGGGAGCATATAGATTGAAAATAGGACTGGGCCCAAAATAGAGCCGCACACTATGGGTCAGAGGAGGAGGAAAATTCCTTTATAATAACGGAGAGGGATCTAGAGGAGAGATATGACCGAAACCAAGATAAGCCGAACCAGAGATGCCTGCATATTTTTCAAGGCGATCCAGGAGAATCCTGTGGTCGACTGTATCAAATGCTGAGCTGAGATCGAGGAGGAATAGGACAGAGCAGAGTCCGGAGTCACCCGAGAGAAGTAGGTAATTTGTCACCTTAATAAGTGCAGTTTCTGTACTGTGGTTACTGCGGAACCCATCATTCCCTGGTTGCTTCCCCTCCTCCTTCAAACATTCCATAGTTCGACCCACTTTAAAGAAACCCTGCCTCGATCCTCTAGATCTAAATAACTACTAAGTAACTACTACCCATATCAAATTTACCATTTTTATCCAAAATATTAGAGAAGTCTGTTGCTTCCCAACTCATAGACCACATGAATCTAAACAACACATTTGAGAAATTTCAATCTGGTCTATGAGTTGGGAAGCAACAGACTTCTCTAATATTTTGGATAAAAATGGTAAATTTGATATGGGTAGTAGTTACTTAGTAGTTATTTAGATCTAGAGGATCGAGGGAGGGTTTCTTTAAAGTGGGTCGAACTATGGCATGTTTGAAGGAGGAGGGGAAGCAACCAGGGAATGATTAATGATAGACAGAATATGGGGACCGACTGTGTTGAGTATGTCCTTCAGGAACCGTGTTGGAAGTATGTCTGACTGGCAAGTTGTAGGGTTGGCGTGGGAAACCAGCTTGGTAAGGTCAGAAAGGGAGATCTGATAAAAGGAGGAAAAGCTGGATGTGGGTTTGATTGGCAGGACAAAATTTGCCATGGTAGGAGTTATGTGGGACCTAATATGTTGAATTTTACTGGTAAAATTAAGAGAGAGTAGATTAGAAAGAGCTCCTTCACAGCTTTCAGTGCAAACATGACCTCTGTTCAGATGCTCAGGGGATGCGTTTGTTTTCTCCGCAGGGGCAGCACTGACCTGGAAGTGCCTCTGGCATTTCTGTCTTCTTTTTTTCTCCTTTATTTCAGAAATAATGAAAAAGCTGTTTTACGAATTAAAATCAGGCCGTAAGCATAGAATTAAGATACAGATGTCGGATTACAGATGGATTACAGATGTCGAGCACTTCCGTTCCGTTCGGACAACACAACTGAGCAAGTCAGTCGTTCACCAGGAGAGGGCGGAGCAGCTGCTCAGAGAGCAGGATTCAGGAGGATTGCTAAGAACTGCGTGAAAAAAGCCACTCTGTGGGTGTTTTTGATAAGGAAATAGCATTACAACATGTTTTTTTTTTTAAGTCGATTTTACATGATATAGCCTCTTTAATAATGCCACTTTATGAGTTGAATCTAAACTTTGAACCAGTGAAGGACACTTCTGGTAAGTGCAGACAACACAACAAAATGTGAACTTTTCACACTTACTGAAAATATTGGGTTAAAGCATTTTCAGCTCTTTAGTGCTGTCAGTGTGAGTGTAATCCGCACAGGATGTGTTGACTGATGTCAGACATGACGCTCCGGCGGTACCAGTGTAACCACAGAGTGACTATGAGCCATTTCACAGTTATTCTAATTACACACCTCAGGAATTTGAGCCCACGCTCCCCGATGTTGGTGGTGAGTATAGTTTTTGGTGTTTGTTGTAGCTAATAAGGTGTCACATCCACGTGTTTTGTATCTATGAGTGTTTTGCTGATGGATGTGCCTTCCCACACAGCTCACCTGCTGTAAAGAGGAAAGGGCCGATTGCATCACCACTCTGGAGTCAGTTGTTTACCGTCAGTCCCCTGGAACAAACAAGTGACGCCCACTGACAGTCTGAGAGCGGCGTAATCCTGCTCTGATATGTCAAGCATCTTTCACAACATGCTCAACATGGTATTGTTTCCGCTGGGTTTCCAGTAAGTTAATACCAACGTCATGATCTGTGATGATATTGTAATGAAGCCTGAGAGACCACCCACTCGAACTCACACCACTGCATTGTAAACAACTGTGTTCCGCAGCTGAGAATAATAAATAAGTCATCCATGACTCAATCACAAGTTTAGTTCATGTTCAAATGCACGGCCGTAGATCATTACACTGACATTATGGCTCACTTTGCTCAAACTAATTGCCCCTGGAGGGATTAGCAAAGTTGTCTGAATCTAAAAACTCCCCTGACATATTTATTATTTTAGTAAAACTACACTGGGTCAGTGTCAGAGATCTCGTCTTAACAGGCAAAATTTTTGGAACATTTTGAAATTGTCCCAAAAGCAATAGGCAAATTTGCCAATGTCGTTCATGTTCAATTGCTTTGCTTGAAGGAAATAGGCACGCACATCCAAAAACAGTGAAACCTGAGTGCTGGATCCAAAATAAGAATACAGTGATTTAAAGCAAGGGTCCGCACAGCAGTAAGAGCCCCCAATTTTTTTAAATTCATTTCTTACACCACACATTATCATGTCTGATGAAGTGCATGAGGCCCGAAACGTCACTTTTAATGGTGTAAGAAGTAAATAAAAAAAATTGGGAGCTCTGTGCAGACCCTTGCTTTAAATCAATTGCTTTGCTTGACAATGAAATGTTTTGGGGAATATACATTTATGTTTAAAACATCCTGAAATCCTGATCATGTTGTCATTCCCGATAGTTTACCTTTTTTCATCTGAGGATTATATATTTACGTGTTTCTACTACACCACTCTCAACAAACTTCTGAATGTACAAAATTCTGCTGGGAGGCTTTGGGCAGGTGCAACAAGAACAGCCCTCCTCTCCCCAGTTTTATCAACTCTTCATTGGCTTCAATTTACTTTTCAGGCCTCTCAGTATGCAGTATTGCTGGCTTGTGCCTCAGCCACCTATTCCTCCAGGCGCACCCTTCGGTCTTCAAGGCTCCTGAAGGTGCCAACGACTCGTATAAAAAACGAGACTTGTCTTTTGAGACTGTGGCTCCCAGACTGTGTAATGACTTACCCTGTCTTTCTGTGCAGCTGATTCTGTGGAGTCTTAACAACAAAAGGCATTGTTTCGGGAAGCTTTCAGTTAACGTGTTTCTTATGTGTTTTAGTTTCTGAAATTATCATATTTTATATGTTTTACATATTTATTATGTATTATTATTTCACCTGTTTTGTACAGCACTTTGTGATTATATCTGTGAAAACTGTTTTTTAAAGAAACTTTAGTTTACGTTATGAATGTCTCTTTTCAAGTGTTTTGCTTATTTTTAACATCTTGCACTTCAACATTTACTCCAATTATTTTTGAGCTATTCTTAAACTAACAGACTATTGTCCTGATTATTTACCTGCAGTGTTAAATAGAACAGATGTTCACATGTTTTTTTTATTTAATGCCAGTGAGTGTCACCAACAACATTCGGAAGTATTTTTAAGTTAATTGTTTCCACTTACCTCTGGTGGAGGGTCCACTTCCTCTGTGACCTCTGGGGCTGTCTCCTTCCTGTGGGCCGTGTGTGGGGACACATGTAAGTTCTACACATAGGACATAGAACCAGTGAGTGCCCTTTTCTATACTGATTATTATGTATTTGTAAGAGATATTTGGGGACATTGTCCTTTTAAATGTATGCTTCTGTTAAATACAATGTAGTCAAAAATACATTAACAGTGTGATATGTGGCCTACACATTGCTGCCTATGTCGACACAAATTAGCAAAGCTGGAAAACAAGCCCTTGGTTTCAAAGTTACAACTAAGTCTCTAGTCTTTGGTATCAAGTCCAAGTCAAGTCTCAAGTCCCTTTATTTGAATCTTAAGTCTTTTCAGTTCCTCATAAGCAAATGCTTAATTGGGTTTTTCTTGGGAACTGTTTGACCGGAGTGTAGGACTTTGCTTTCACACCGACAGGGCTTGTTTTTGTGAGGAGAGTTAAGTTTTTCTATTTTATTTTTAGTTTATAGGTATTTCAAGTGCAAATCGAATCTCAAGTCATTGCTCAAACTGATGATTCAAGTCTGATTGAGTCCAAATTGCAACTTGCGTCCACAGCTCTGCAAATTAGGTTTTAGCATATTGGAATACCGTTCATGGTATGAATGACTTATTATTATTATTATTATTATTATTATTATTATTATTATTATTATTATTATTATTATTATTATTATTATTATTATTATTATTATCATTATTATTCAATCATCGTCATTATTATCATATATTAATAATAATCATAAGATCGTAATTATGAGTATTATGATTATTATAATCATAACTTCTTTTTTAATGTTTCATAGTCATACTGGATTGAACATATTGTTGCTCGTTGTATTACATCACTTTCTTGCCAGACTTGGGCAACCGTGGAGAATCTCGACTGCAGATCCTCCAGGATAGGTGACACATACTGACTCTCTATGAAATCCAATAGCTCAACCAACGCAACTGTAAAACTTTACCACATGCTGACTGACTGATGCAGAAATGTCGGCTTCTTAGTGGATCAGACAGAGCAACAGAGCATGAAGAGCATGAGGCCCTGCTGTGATATTCAGAGAAGCATAAAGGGTGTTTTTTAAATTATATAATAAGTATGTTCAAGTATCAAAGATTATTAATGACTGAATAATATAGTGCTATTGGAGAACTTGTTCATTTCAGAATAAATATATAGACAACTTTAGTCAACAATATATATTCTATTTAAATAAAAGTGTTTTCTTTCATTTCGTTTCTTGTGACCGTTTTTTTTTTTTAGCAAATGCCCGCATCTCATTAAAAATGATCCAGTGGTCCACTTTGGGGTCACAACCCTACAGTTGAGAACCACTAGACTATGCAACACACATAACACAACTGGGCAGAACACAGTTTTAAATACTGCTATACAGTCAATGACATACACATCACCAGATTTATAAGTAATACTAACACTTGTTCTACATACTTAAAGAAGTGTCATGTATCCAGAGTGGAAGGTCATCAGGTCTGCTGTCTGTAACCCTCACAGTGTAGACTGGGCGGGCTACAGTGGACTGGGACAGACAATAGCTCGCCTCATCCAGACACAGCAAACCTCAGTGCTAATCTCAGGCCTGGGATAGACACGTCTTCTTTGCTCCCACATGCACATACAGACACAACATGACCAACAGGTTACACTGTCACCAAACTGCTCGTGATCACTCTCTCCTCCAGAGTATAAAAATTATATCTGGGTGCCAGTAAAATGTAATTGTTCAATAAGTTTGTGCAAACACAGATACAATTACAAAGTGGGACTCCATAGTAGCAACCAACGTTCAGATGCTGTTACAAAGTTGAACATAATTAAACAGTATGCCCTATAGTTTGATCAAAATCAATTCATCATTTTTTAGCCAAATATGACAAACTTGTTTAAAACTGTGGTAATAGGCTTCAACCATAAGGCTATTGCCCCTAAATAGTTATAAACATACTTTTTTGCCATAGCAAAGGGATCTAAGGGAAGAAAGAATAATTAGTCCAGCAGCGTCACATAAAGCAGGACAATGTCTTTCCCATACTGTCTCAGGTGCAACGTTTGTGCAAATATCATAGCATCCACTGTCAGAACTCAAAGGCAAATGATATAATCAACCAGTGGTTTTGTCAAGTTTTACATCCCACCCTGGGCAAGGAAAGGTATTTTAGCTGTGTAAAACTGTAAAAACGCAGCCACACTGTGTTTAGTCCTGACTCTGGGCACCAGCAGGAGACCTCTCCCTGGGCCCGAGATGGTTCATATGGATCTAACATGTCAGGGAGACCATGAAGAGATTTGTATGCAGGCAGAGCTTAGCTTCAGACAGTTCTCTGAGAGACAGGAAATAGTGCAGAGACCTGAGCATTGTACTGGTCGGAACTGAACTTGTCAGAGATTAGATTTGCATCCACTCACTGATGAGGTGACAGAGTGAGTCTGTGGGTCTAGGCAAATACCACCATCGTGTGGCCAAACCTTTTTTTGCATAGGCCTATAGCTAGGGGTTAGTCATTTCAAAAGTCCCTCAATAATAATAGTAGCCTAGCCTAATAATTTTTCCCTGCATTAAAATTAATGAAATTAACTTGTAATCATGGCCGTATCTACCATTGAGGTTACCGAAGTCCGGACTTCGGTAAAATTTTGAATCCTGCGCAAATGAATGTTGTAAACACGCGCTTCTACAGGCGGAAGAGCCTCTAGTTCAGACGTGGATGAGCTTGTTGTGAACCTAAACGTGTCCACTCTGAAACCAAACCTCATGATCCGCTTTGGACCCGAGTGCGTAAAACTCCGCGGAGGCGGGGGCGCGGCTGTGCGTCAGCCTCACTACAACAGCAGCGCATGAACCGCGCCAAAGTTTGATTGAGATGCAATTTCTATGCTCTCTGTCATAAAGAGAGAGGAGCCAGTGCGCGCGCCGTCACGGTGACCTCGATTTACAACAGGAGTTTTCCTCATTCTGATCTGAGGAGCGAGAGGAGAAGGAGAAGCGTCCGTGCCTCATCATCGTCTCCTCCTCTGCTGCTCACTTTGTTTCTGTCTCATGCAAAGAATGTCCTGCGTGTAAATGATCTTCGCTTTAATGAGAGCTTAAACCAGCGCATTTACCTTTGTAGCTCCAGTGGTTTGACAGTGAGGGCGACGCAGAGGGGGCGGGGCCAGAGCGCAGTGTCCAAACCAGAGTCTGATGTTCAGAATGAGCCAAAGCAGAACCCTCAGCTTTACCCATTCACACCCACAGCCTCGTTTTCAAAACAATTTTCATTTAATATTTCAGTATTTATTTAGGACAAGACCTTCTTATTGCCTCTCACTCAGGCGAGTAAAACTGTTTGGAAAACCTGCTTCACAGTAATAATGGATGAAATAGATATTAAATAGATATTTTGTTTTGTGATATTCATCATGTCAAAGTATGGGGTACGTGACTCGTCACCTAACACTTCAGGGGGTTCACGGCTGCACCCACTGCCCTTGGATAGACTGATGGAAGTGAGGCCAGTCTGCACCATCTGCATGTCCGACCACCATCCACTCACTCACCACATTCACTCAGGCTCCTGGTCCCAAACGGTGCAACAAAAAGCTATTTTTGAAAATGGCGAGACAAAAGTGTTTTTGATCACTTAAAATACAGGAAATTATATCTGAATCTTTAAAAAATTCCTGGGGGAGGACCCCCAAACCCCCCGGTTTAAAGAATTATCCGGACCTCACTGTTTTTTAAATCCTGGCTACGGCCCTGCTTGTAGTCACTAGTTGCTTCTATTGTTAGATTAGTTAGCTCAATTTAGCTTAGGGCGTTTGTTAGTATTGTTTTTTGTGGTCTATCGTGTTGTACTGTGTTAGGATGGGGAGGAAGTGTAGCGTAGTGGGGTGCCACAGTTCTGTAGGTTTGCACAGGTTTCCGCAGAACTTAGAAATTAGGCGCCAGTGGACGCGCGCAATTGGCTTGGGGGAAGACTGCGAACTCCCTGCTCATGCTGGAGTTTGCAAAGACCATTTTACGCGCGATTCCTTCGCCAACTTCATGGAGGTTGAACTGGGCTATGCTAGTCTGCGTTTGAAGAGCGAGGCCGTCCCCACCCTTGCTCTTCCACGACTGAGCCTTATGTAGCCCACCGACACTGCTGCCCCGCCAACAGGACGACTTCGGCCGCCAATGTGAGGTGAGTGAGAAAAATAATGATGATTTACCCATTTTGCAATGATTGTAGCTGCTGTAAAAAGAGGCACTTGGTTCACTCTGTCCCGGTCATTTCTGTCAGTAGTAGCTACTTTGCTCAAAGATTGAGTCATGTACAGTATATAGAATTTTGATGTGCACGTCAGAATAGATCGTTATTGTAGTGTCTCAAACAAATTCGCCGTTTTGGCATCTGATAATACCAATCACATGAGTCGTGTAGATATGTTGAAAAAATATGGCGTGTAAATAGACTGTGCTGCCTCAGCTCCAGGCGATTTGTCCCGCACTCGCTCACTTTGGCTGAGGAACAGCAGCCACCGGTTATAAGCGCGTCTACTCGCTGCCCGGGGCAGCCTGCTAATGCATCCGTCTGCAAAGGTACGCCAACACTGTGCGCAAATGTGCACGAGTCTGAGCACCAAACTAATCTAAGTTTTACATGACTGTAGCTTTTGACAGTAGAGCATCTACAAGCTAGCCTGTATAGCTAACGTATAGCTAGAACGTACTGTGTGTGGAGGCTAAACTGACCGGCTCCGTGCGCGCTCTGCTCCCGTTTGATGCTCGATGGCAGTCAGTGAGGAGAGGGCTGACCACTCCAGGTGGACCGTGTGGTCAGCAGTGTTGGGAACGTTACTTTTAAAAAGTAATTAGTTATAGTTACTCACTACTTGTTCCAAAAAGTAACTGAGTTAGTAACTGAATTACTCTATAATAAAAGTAACTCGTTACCAGGGAAAGTAACTATTTGTGTTGCTATATGTCAAAGAATTTTGTTTTTTTGTTGTTGCTGTTTTCACAAGTCAATTGAAATGGTTAGAACAGACAGGTGTTCAAAGATGTTCAAAGATGTTCATAGTAACTGAATGAACTGAATGGGGGGTGAGTGGGGGAGGCCCCTGTGACTGAGTGGTATTGTATTTGCGCCGCTGTTTTATTAATGTAGGAATATGGCCGTATTCAAAGAGAATGGGGAGGAACAAGAGTAACATGTGCCAACGATCAGGGCAGACTTTACGCACAAGCATGATGTCTCTCCGTGAAACAATCGACAGCAAATATAAGTTTACATGCCCCAGAAGGTTAGTGGCCTTGCACTGTTCTATGGAGCGGAGAGCGGGGAGACAGGAAGAAGAAAGGCGCTGAGAGAGAGAGAGGGAGAAAGACGTGTCTCCACCGCGTCCACTGCGTCTTTGGGTTAAAAATAAGTTCCAACACTACTGATCAATGATCACCAACTTGATTCTCCCCTGCGGCTGCACCGCGCTGTGGGGATGACAAGCCGCGGGTCGGGGACACAAGTAGTTTATGGAGCAGAGAGCGCGATGCAGTACTCTGCACGGACAGTCAGATGTGCGTGTTCTGCTCCGTCAGACTCCGCCCACCCTCTCCACTGCTCTCCCCATGCTGACACCGCGGCGCTTCATTCAGCCCAATTGTAACGTGCCACTTTGTTTACCCAGTAACGATAACGGCGTTGTAACGACGAGGAGAGTAATGAATTAGATTACTCCGTTACTGAAAAAATAACGCCGTTACCTAACGCCGTTCTTTTAAACGGCGTTATTCCAAACACTGGTGGTCAGTGAGGAGAGGGCTGACCACTCCAGGTGGACCGTGTGGTCAGTGAGGAGAGGGCTGACCACTCCAGGCGGACCGTGTGGTCATTGGGCGCTCACAGATATGAGCTGTTCTTACGTGCTTTCAGAATCAGTATAGTTGTTATTAGGCCCGAGCGCCATCAGGGCTGGCGAAGGGCCTCTTGTAATCGTGTAGTGCGCTGAGCGCACAAAACGAGCGCGAAGCGCTCGCCTCCTATCAAACATGCACTAACGCACTCCTCTCGTCGCACTCCTCCATGTATCAGAAAACAAACATTGTAATTAGACGGTGCGCGAAGTGGAGCGCACTCACCCAAAGTGCGCGGAGCGCACAGAAAAATTGAGCGCGAAGCGCTCCCCTCCTCTCAAACACTCACTAATGCACTCTACTTGTCGTGCACGTCCCGTGCACATACATATATAATGCAAAAATCAACATTGTAATTGTACAGAGCCCATAAAAGTCAGTGACCCAGGACCTCTACCATGAGGTAGGAATGCGCGAGCACTTTCCGAAAATATATAGTTTATGGTACCCGCGTAAGCGGAAACACTGTTCTCGTGTGGGAAAATTATTAGGCCCGAGCGGCCTGGCGTCGCAAGGGCCTATTGTAATCGCAATCGCAGCGCAGTGCGCGCAGCGCAGTGCGCGCAGCGCACTGAACCTAAGTGCGCGGAGCGCACAAAAACAGCGCGAAGCGCTGTCCCCATGTCAACCGTAAACTCACCGTGTAAAACAGTGACACCCTTTATACTTATTATTGCAATAAAATGAATGGGGGTATATAGTGTGAATGGGGGTATATAGTGGATGACGAGCACGAAGCCCCATGGCTCACTCATTCACTCACTCATTCACTCACTCACTCATTGACTCACTCATTCACTTACTCACTACTTTCACTCACTCACTCATTCACTCACTCATTCACTCACTCATTCATTCACTCACTCACTAACTTTCACTCACTCACTAACCTTCACTCACTCACTCACTCCCTTCACTCACTCATTCACTCACTCATTCACTCACTCATTCACTCACTCATTCACTCACTCACTAACATTCACTCACTCACTAACCTTCACTCACTCACTCACTCCCTTCACTCACTCATTCACTCACTCATTCACTCACTACTTTCACTCACTCACTCATTCCACAGTATGTGCGGCTGCGCAGCTGTGAATCAGAGGTGGTCGTCTGCAGCACTGGGGCCCCTCAGGGCACCGGCCTCTCACCGTTTCTCTTCACACACAACACGGACAGTTGTCATCTCCAGAAGTTCTCCGACGACTCCGCCATCGTGGGCTGTGTGTCTAAGGGGAACGACCTGGAGTACCGGTCAGTCATCATAGACTTTGTGGACTGGTGTGAGCGCAACCACCTGTGCTTGAACATCAGTAAGACGAAGGAGATGGTGATCGACTTCACGAGGAAGCCACTACCGCACACACCGCTGAACATCCAGGGGGAGGACATTGAGGAGGTGGACAGTTTCAAGTACCTGGGTGTTCACCTCAACAATAAACTGGACTGGTCCCACAACACCAACGCCCTGTACAAGAAGGGCCAAAGTCGCCTTCACCTTCTGAGGAGACTGAGGTCGTTCGGAGTGAGCAGGCCTCTGCTCAGGACTTTTTATGACTCTGTGGTCACCTCTGCTCTCCACTACGCTGCCGTGGGCTGGGCCCCGGGCAGCACAGAGCGGGACAAGAACAGACTTAACAAGCTGGTCAGGAGGGCCAGCTCCGTCCTGGGCTGCCCCCTGGAGTCTGTGGAGGAGGTGAGGGACAGGAGGGTGTTAGCCAAGCTCACCTCCATCATGGACAACACCTCCCACCCACTGCACGGGACTGTAGAAGAGCTGTGCAGCTCTCTCAGTGGCAGACTGAGACACCCTCAGTGCAGGACGGAGCGCTACCGCAAAGCCTTCATCCCCACTGCTGTCAGACTGTACAATAAGACTGTGAAGTAACGCCGACTGTAACAAGTGAATTTCTCCTTTGTGAGATTAATAAAGGTTTATCTTATCTTATCTTATTCATTCACTCACTCACTCATTCACTCACTCACTAACCCTCACTCACGCCCAGTTCGCCAAAAAAGCCTTGAGGGAATCCCACATTGTAGGATTTTAACCACAGTTGAGAGCATGTCAATTTTATCATGAAGGATGTATTGTACACATACCAAAAACGGGATTAAAAATAGCACATGTTAACATTAACAGTTTAAGAAATAAACTAGTGGATGTAAAAGAACTATTATACATGTACAATCTGCACGTCTTAGGGATTTCAGAAACGACACATAGACGACACATTTGATGATGAAGAAATTGCAATACAAGGGTACAACATATTCAGAAGGGACAGAAACCGTTACAGTGGAGGAGTAGCTTTTTATATACAGGAAAACATACCAGCAAAAGTCAGAAAGGATCTATGGGACTGTAATGTAGAAACTATTTGGTTGCAAATACATCTACCTCATGTAAGTCCAATGATAGTGGGATGCTGCTACCGCCCACCTAGGGCGGACAGTAATTATATGAGTTTAATTGGAGAAATGTTGGAAAAAAATCAGCAATCTAGCCTCAGAAACCTATTTTATGGGTGACTTGAATATAGATTGGCTTGCAAATAAATGCCCACAAAAAAGCAAACTTGTCGACTTCACAAATGCAAATGGCTTTATACAATTGATTAAAAAACCTACGAGAATATGTCAAAAACAGGACGGAACCATTACTGCAACATGTATTGATCACATCTTCACGAATACTCCCGAACTTTGTACAAAAGCACTATCTATTCAAGTTGGATGCAGTGACAATAACCTAATACTTACAGTAAGGAAAGCCAAAATAGAAAAGTGTGGTCCAAGCATTTTGAACAAAAGATCTTATAAAAAGTTCATAAAAGAAGATTTTATTAAGGAAATCCAAAGTGCTAATTGGGCAGCTGTAATAAGTCAAGAGAATGTTGACGAGGCCATACTAAAATTTAATGATACTTTTCTGTCAATAGTAAACAAGCATGCTCCAGTCAAAAGGTTTACAGTAAAGAACAAAGAAACACCCTGGCTGGATAAAGATCTAAAACAACTAATAAAACAACGGGAACAAGCAAAAGCAATAGCATCTCTCTCAGGAAAGGCAGAGGATTGGATCTTCTACCGTAAACTGAGAAATCAAACTACAAAATTGAATAGAAACAAGAGGAAACTGCACTATGGAATTAAAATTGACAATATTAAAAATGATAATAAGAAACTATGGAACATAATAAATGATTTAACGGGAAGAAAAAGAGGCGTGCAATATCATTTATAGAAGTGGATGGAAACTTTATGACGAAACCAATTGAGATTGCAAACTATTTTAATGATTATTTTACGACAAAGGTAGAGAGTCTGAAGATGACAATATCCAACAGTAATGATACTAGAATATCAAATGAACTAATTAAAAATAACATAATGGAACACAAACGTTGTAAATTTCAATTTATGAATACTGAAACATGCAAAATTAAAAACATTCTGAAAAATCTAAAGAATAAACCGCCTGGCATAGATGAAATTGATTGTTACTTGTTGAAAATGACTGCAGAAATTATTGCTCCAGCAGTGAGTCATGTCATTAACCTAAGTCTCGTAAATGTAGGGTAAATGTCCTCAAGAATGGAAGAGGGTAAAAGTCATTCCACTACCTAAAGATAAAAAATCACCATTCTCGGGACAGAATAGTCATCCAATAAGTTTATTACCAGCCCTAGCTAAAGTAATGGAGCTAGTAGTATATGAACAGGTTTATGATTACTTCCACGCAAATAACCTATTCTCTGATCATCAACATGCCTATAAACACGGGCACTCCACTGCAACAGCTCTGACTCGAATAACTGACGACTGGCTTGGAGAAATAGAAGATAAGAAGATAGTTGGAACTGTAATGTTAGATTATTCTGCAGCCTTTGATGTACTCAATCATCAGATGATCTTGACAAAGCTAGAGAGTTATGGTTTTGAGAAGACAGCGACATTATGGTTTAAAAGCTATTTAGAAAAAAGATTTCAGTCAGTTTTCTTTAATGGCTATTACTCAGGAGAAAGAATGATAACGTGCGGGGTGCCTCAGGGCAGCTGCCTTGGGCCTTTGCTCTTTAATATTTACACAAATGAAATGCCACTGGCTCTTGATAAAACTAAAATAGTAATGTATGCTGACGATTCTACTCTGTATTCATCAGCAAAAGACATAATAGAACTGCGACGAGTATTAGGTGAAGAATTAAAGCAGGTGTTAAAATGGACTCAAGAAAACAAATTGATATTAAACACGTCAAAAACAGTTGCAATGGTAGTTGGGTCTAACAATAACATTAAATCAGATCCAGAATTAAAACTTGAGATAGAAGGAGTTCAAATAAATCAGGTATATGAAACTAAGCTGCTGGGAGTTTTAGTGGACTGTAAATTAAACTGGACCAAACATATAGAAATGATAGGGGTAAAAATGGCACGGGCGATCTCAATGATAAAAAGATACAAGCACTGTCTTACACAGCAATCTACTAAACCAATCAGTGTCACACAAGCGCTGGTACTGTCCTACTTGGACTATTGTCCAACAGTCTGGTCAAATGCAACATCTGAAGGAATGAAAACCTTACAAGTAGTCCAGAACCGAGCAGCACGAATGGTGCTAGGCTGTGACTACATGACAAGCACAAAAGAAATGCTGAGTAAACTAAAATGGTTGTCAGTGAAAAACAGACTCTTGTACTCTCTGTTATCCTCAGTAAAAAGTATTATGTCAACAAGATGTCCAAAGATTACTTATGAAAATCTTCCGTTCAGCCACGAGAAACACAAATATAAAACCAGACATGCAACGGCCAGAAAATTTCTCTTGCCAACAGTAAGATAGAATAGCATCACGAGGACCTTCACATACAGAGCTATGCAGGCATGGAATGGACTTCCAGATAGTCTAACGTTAGTGGAGGACAAGAAGAGATTTAAATTGTTACTGAGAAAACTCTTACGAACAAATATGGATTGAATTTGGCGAATGAACGTGTCATGTGATATTCCTTTCTGAATGCAAATATGTGCTACTTTTATGTACAGCTTTTATAGGATTTTAGTAGGATATACAAATGTACTGATACACATTTTTGTATGCAATACTCTTTTTATTTTTTGTGAATGGATTTAGTGGGACCCCAGGAAGAATAGCGACAGCATGACTGCGCTAATGGGGATCCTTTCAATAAACAATAAACAATAAACTCACTCACTCACTACCTTCACTCACTCACAATAAACTTATAATAGTCATTCCTATCAACACCAGGATAAAAGTGGGTTTCCGTATGCGTTCATAGAGGGTCTTCTTCTCCTTCTCTTTCTCTGATTTTGGTTTCTTCTTTTCCGTTTTCAGGTCTGATCGCCCAGCCACACGTCTTTCATCCTGAGGCGAAGGCTTCAATTCTTTCTCTGGTTTTGGTTTCTTCTTTTCAGTTTTCAGGTCTGATCGCCCAGCCACACGTCTTTCATCCTGAGGCGAAGGCTTCAATTCTTCCTCTGGTTTTGGTTCCTTCTTTTCCGTTTTCAGGTCTGATCGCCCAGCCACACGTCTTTCATCCTGAGGCGAAGGCTTCAATTCTTTCTCTGGTTTTGGTTTCTTCTTTTCCGTTTTCAGGTCTGATCGCCCAGCCACACGTCTTTCATCCTCAAGCGAAAGCTTCAGTTCTTTCTCTGGTTTTGGTTCCTTCTTTTCAGTTTTCAGGTCTGATGGTGCTGTGACCTCGGGACTTTTTGGAGAATCACCTTCTGTAGAAGCGTCTTTGGAAACTGTGTGTGTTTCTGCTTTTATTTGGACACTTCTGCTTCCGTTCTTTTGCTTTCTTTCTTCTTGAGGCGTCGGTGACACCACATCCGCCTGTCCAGCACACAGTGGGCCCTTTTCTCTCATAAATCCTTGTGTCTTGTCCTCACACTTATTTTCAGAAGTAACTGCACATTCTGTCCTGCGAGCGTCCGCTTCAATGTCAAGTTGACGGATTGCAGAGAGAAGTTCGTCGTCTTCCCTGTTTTCCTCGTCCATCTCTGAGCGTAAACCATCTCTTTGAGTTTGGTCATTTTCCATCTGCGGCAAACCAATGTCTGGTCCACACATTTTTGTTTCTTCTGGTTGACTTGCTTCTTCCAACTTACTGTCGTCATTCACCTCAGGATTTTTCTTTCTACTTAGAAACATTCCTCCTGCCCTCTCCAGAACACTCCTCTTTGCCAAATGTGTTCCTTGAAGGCCGTCAGACTGAAGAACTGTTTCCTCTGGGAGCAAACCCAGAGCGTCCTCCTGTGGTCTCTGCTTCCCTGCCTGGACTTTGCCCCTCTGTTGGACTCTCGAAGCCTCATTTTCACGCCTCAAAACTCTGTTCTCCTCACACAACTGTCGGATTGTGTCGTCTTTTTCCTCCGATTGAAAGGTCATCTCTCTGATTGCGTTGTTCAATTCTTCTGCGGTAGCTTTCAACATACTGTGTTCTTCCTTATGTGTGCTGTAATATTGGGTCCAAAACCTCATTATTGTGGATTGGTCTTTTAGCGTCTTTCTCATGCTTTTTGACTCCGCCTTAAGACAACGGACACAAGCCCCGCAGTTGGTCTGGCCGTCCGGTTTGTCTGAATCCTTCCTGCAGCGTTTGCGTCGACGCTCTGATGGCTGTGGGGTCTGCAGGGCCCCTGAGGACTGCGGTAATTCCTCACTCATTTTGCACTGTTTGTGTGTCAAAATGTTGTCACTAGTGTTTTATATGTTTTGACTGTCGAATGTGAGTGTTGACGGTGGAATATTGTTGTTTTCAAAGTATTTTTTAAGTTAAAACGCTCTCCGCTGTCGAAAATGCTTCTGCTCGCGACAAAACCGCTCTCAAAGTGACGACGTGTGTGTTTGACGTTTGGGAAGCTGGCCCTGTCGCTACGGGAACGGATCCACATAGATGACATCACTCACGTTCTACAATCCAATGATGTCATAATGTCAGGTGATCACTGGAATCGCCCATATATGGTCATGCTTCAAAAACGTAATATTTCAACTGGACCTTTTGTCATGGTTTGGAGGTGCGAAGGTGGAATGAGGACCCAGATGCAATCAGCCAACCGAAATACTGAAAATAAATTTAATGGACGATCCCAAGGACAAAATGCAAAAAAACAAAACTCACAAATCTGAACCAGGACACAGACATGAACGACCCAACAAAGACAAGGGAAACCAGAGGGGTCTAAATATACAAGGAACAGGGAACAGGTGAAATACATTAGGGCGGAGCAGGTGTTGAGCAAAGGGGAAGCAAAGCAAAATCACAAGGACAGAACAGACAGGTCAAAATAAAACACTAAGGACAAGAACACTAAGCAAAATAAAGAGGGAACTGAACATGACAGACAGAACCGTGACACCTTTTTTTTTTTTTTGATTTGTTGTTGTATCAACTATGCCGGTGTTCCGGTTCTCAATATTGACCAGGTAACGATGTGGCATGTTGACATTTTGAGGGGGGGAAAAAAAGAAAAAAAATATACATTTTGCACACGGCCCACGCTATGTAGCTCGGTGTGCGCTACCCTGGCCAGTTTTCTGTTGTGGACCTGCCGTCTACAACTGCAGTTTCGACACGAACAGGGAAGGATTGCTCTGAAAGTTGTGTTTGATGTCCATGATAACTGTATTGACTTGCGATCTTCACAATAAAGGCCCCAATCTTATCATTTGAGTGCTTTGGCGTCTTTTATACTACACGAAATAAAATAAATCATTTCTATCAACCAGTCTCGAACTTACGCCACTTGGTCCAAAAACGCGCATCTCTTGACGCTTGCGCTAACCCCTATACTACAAAGACACACTAACTGCAGTTTCAATGCAAGTATTCATCGGATACTCTGTTCTCATCATCACAGTAAGCCATGCTATGGCCATGTCAAAATGTGACAGTCACAATTGACAGATGTACGACGAGGCTGCTTCCTTTCCTCATCCTGTCTATGCAGCAACTATCCGTGCGCATTACACCGCTGCTGTTACTGTTTGTTGAAGTTGGCTGTCGCTGGAGATTTTGACGACATAAAAGCCACAAAATAGCCACAAACTCAACTCACATCCGTACGGTGGCCTAGTGCACACATTTGACCACGATGTGTCGCTGCTGTACTAAACACATTTGTGTAGTACAATTTCGGAATTTCGACGGATAACTGGAGCGGAGCTTTTCAGGTTTTGAGGTTTCTTCTGAATAGGTTCATGACAAGGATAAGAGATGATGCTTGAAAGGGGTCCCTTGTGAAAGTCATCTGCACAAATAAAATGTTTTTACAAATTCTACACCCGATCCAGTCTGAACCCATTAATTCAGTAAAAGTGCAGCCGTGACACCGATGCGCTCTCCGTTCCACCATTGCGAGGGATCTTCTTCAGACACGCGTTTTACTATTTACGACGCATTAAGTCATCATCACAGTAGCCTAGGCCATGCTATTGGAAATGTGGTCATGTCAAATTGTGACATGGGGGATTAGTAGTCTACGCCCTGGCTTCGTCGTGATCATGCGTAACTGCGCAGCATGAATGCTGATGATTAGAGATCATGCTTGTCATGTCATAGCACAAGAAAATTGAGGGGGGGGGGGGTAACTTAGGTGTGTAATGATGCCTACACTTACATGTGGTAGGGCTATGTTTCCACTTGCACTGCTAACACTTAATGCACCTGTAGTCTATCTGTACATTCGTGCTGTTGTTCTCTCTCAATTTTTTTTTTTAATCTACTTTATTTTTAATATATTGTTTGAATGCCCTTATAGATTTAAGTTTTTTTTTTTAAATCACTACCAAGTTTTTAATCCACAGCAAAATGTTAATATATTGCCTATTTAACAACCTTTATAAAGGATAATGCGAATGCAAATGGCATTTCTTATTTTACAGAAGCGCTTGTTTGCAGTTTAACCACACGACCGCACCATAGATATAATATAATCGCACGCTTACTTTGTCCTTCCCGTGCCCCGTAGTCATCGCTCTCCGATGGTCCAGTGCAAAGATGGCAGAAGCTCCTCCATGGCCCAGCCGGTTCTTCTGTCACAGATGCTCTGCGGAGATCAGTCCTCGGCTTCCCGTAAGTTTTACTGATGTATCATTGCTGGTTAATAACGGTATATCATTTTATCGAAACTCGCTCAAAAAATGATGTTGCGATCTTAACAGTCAGTCCGCTTATAACATTAACGGTAGCTAGCGTGCTACTGTGCTAACGCTAGCTGTTGATATCTTGATGTTATCAGTAAAAAAACAGTACGCCGAACTAATAATGTATTTAGTTAAGTGGTGTGTGTGCTCTGTTAAGGCATACAGTTGTTTGGGGAAAATGCTAAATATATTATTGAACTTATAACACGATCACTAAACCTAACATTTCCCTGAATTCATCTCATCATGAGTCCACTATGTGGTTCTTAAAATCAAACCCGAAAAGACAATGCTATCTGACATTGACCATGAAATAATCGGTTCTGTATTAAGGGGATTTTTGCTTTATTTTCAAATCAAGTATTGTTATCATTTTAATATTTAGTTCACAAATAGCAATGGCCTTGTTGTCAGTGACTAGAAAGATCTGTCAAACAAATGCTAATGTCACAATGCCAGAGAAGCTCAGGGTTTCTTCTCTTTGAGCCTTTACATTCAGAACAATAGGTAGATGTTGTACAGTGGACCTAGGACAGTAATCAATATATATATATATGATGCTGATAAAATGTGCCCTTCTTAGATCAAAGGTATTTGAAACCTTAAGGCCAGGCTTCAAATATGTTGAATTATGTTTATACTTTTTTCTCTTGTATTGTGTTGCATACTTTGTATTGTGCCCCTTTGTAAAGATCTGTCTTGTTTTATTCAATTACTAAACAGGATTACACATGTCCAAGATGTGACTCAGGATTTATTGAGGAGCTCCTGGAGGAGAGGAGGTCAGTACAAACTAATGAACTGAAATATGAAAAATGTATTTTATTTATTTGTACATTATCAATAATCTCACGTACTAGACTAGACTTAATAGAGATACAATGTTTAAAATGTAACGGTTAACTATTATGTATCTTTGGGCTGCAATTAATTATTATTTTGGTAATCGATTAATCAACCAATTATTTTTATGATTTATCACTTGGCTGTGAAAGGTGTGTGAAAAAGTTTTTAAAAAGCCACGTTTTTGAAACGTTACATTAAATAATCTGTTTATTTTTTAAGTACTACAAATCGTCCGACATTCCAGTCGACACATAATGTCAAATATTTTTTCCTTTGTTTAGTGCTGACAATGGCTCCATGTCTAACATCTCCAGCGGGTCCCAGAACCAACACCCATTTGAGGTTTCTAACTCATTTTTTCAAGTCATTGCCCAATCTGTTTGTAGCTATAAGCCTTTTTAACTGTGCCTCACTCAAAGATATAACAGTCTGTTGGAGCAAATATCATCTGTTTTTATCACTTCAACACAATACCCTATCATTCATACTAACTGCTCATTTGCAGGTTTACCTTTGCCTTTTCATTGTACACATTAATACACTTAAGGATTACAGTTGATCATGTCAACTTTTTTGTGATTTGTTTGTTCTTCTTTTCAGAATGCAGATCAGCACTTGTTTACATTCCCTTCAGGTTATGGCCAGTTTGCCCTGGGCGTCTTTGATGACGGTTTTGATTTCGGAGCAGGCCTTGGAACAGAGGACAACAGAGAAGCTGAAAATCGCAGAGAAAGGGAAACGGCAGCACGTCACAGATATGGTGCCAGGCAACAGAGACGCAGACATGGTTCAATGCGAACAACAGGGTGGCATGAAGGTGTTCCCACATTAGAGGGGTAAGGCTTTGCCAAAACACTCTATTCAACAAAATGAAGTTTCACACTGTTGCTATACTGCCCAAAAACGTCATAGTTTTGCTTATAGGAAGAATATTTGTTCTCCACTCATGGACAAAATGGCTGGTATGCTATTTAATTAACTGCCTGTTTTTATTTGTTTGTTTGTTTTTCTAGAATTATCCAACAATTGGTTAATGGAATAATTGCTCCAACTGCAATGCCAAATTTAGGTGTGGGGCCATGGTAAGTGTCTGGGATATCAAACTGGAATTAAACACTTAACCGATGCTTGTCTATTATCCGTAGTCCATTTTCCCCCCCAATTTAGTATACACGTCGAAGTCAGTTTAAGTGCCTTGCTATTGTTTGGATTATTCACATTATTCACATCACCACTACAGCAAGTGGCTTGCTCAAATACATGCCTCAACCATGCTACTGTACCAGTTCTTTATGAAACTGTGGTAGTGAGCAGAGTTAAGTGTTTAGTTTTACGTTAAAAATAATTGAAATAAGTTGTATCATCTTGGTAGTTTTTTCCCCCTTTGTTTTATAAGATGTGACAATTATTTTCTAGGGGTGTTCTTCATTCAAATCCTATGGATTATGCCTGGGGAGCTAATGGATTGGATGCAATCATTACACAGGTATACAGTATAGCACACTATTAATGCACTTTTGAACTGTGGGTGATTTCAAATGCTTGTTATTTATAATGGACAAAATGAACAGTGTAGTGCAAAGCTATGTATGTAGAGACCCCATCTCTACATACATAGCTTTGCACTACACTGTTCAGTTGTTTTAGCTTGTTATTAGTGATTTAGCTACTGGAGTTTGCAATGCACTGAATGCTGCTAGTGCTGATGTCTCCTCATTCTCCTCATGGGTTAGATCAGCCCCTCTTTCTCTGTCACAGACCAAAGAGTTGTAGTAATAATAATTTGTATACAACTCTTATCTTGACTTGTGTTGACTTTAAATTTGTGCCTATTTTGCCAATTTATTTTTCCCTTTTTCCCCTAGTTATTGAACCAGTTTGAAAACACAGGGCCACCACCAGCAGACAGAGATAAAATAAAAGGTCTTCCTACAATTCAAGTTACAGCTGATCATGTCGGTAAGTATTACAATTTCTAGTGACTTGTCTTGGTGGTGTAAGAGCACAACTTTTGACATACCAAATGTTTCCATCAATGTGAGGATGTGTGTTTTCTATCCCATAGCTTCAGGATTAGAATGTCCAGTATGTAAAGAAGATTATAGTGTGGGAGAACATGTAAGGCAGCTCCCATGCAATCACATGTTCCACAATGACTGCATAGTTCCCTGGTTGGAACAGGTAATCGTTTAATTTTCCCTTTTTGAAAATAAGTTTTGATGTCTGATGGGTCTTGAGACTGCTGTGTATGAATGTACTTGACATGACCAGCACAAATTAACTTAAACTTAAACTAAACTAATGATTAACTAGCAAAAAACAATTTCTATTTAAGATACCATCCATAAGCTTATTGTTTATGGATGGCATCAGGAAAACGTGCAACTGTTTCCAGCCCTGGTAATTTGTAATGCATGACTTACATTTTCCCTGCTTTTGTCCTCAGCATGATACGTGTCCAGTGTGCAGGAAAAGCCTAACTGGCCAAAATACAGCCACAAACCCACCAGAATTATCAGGGATGAACTTTAATTCCCCCTCTTCCTCAAACTCCTCATCATCATCTTCGTCGTCATCTACCCCTCAGTCTTCAAGTTCAACCAGCAATGACAATTCCACTGATAACTCTTAATAAAAACACTGGTCATTCACTCATTGGCTGTATGGAGCTTAAACACAGCAGAATCTCGGGAGCTGTGACCTCCAGTCCCTTAGCTTTGGAAAAGAACATGAAATGTTCTCATGCCGACCATTCGAACTTGGTGGGTTTTGCAATAATACATGAAGTCCGTGTATTTGTACCTGCCCTGTTTGTCCCACCATTGTAAACAACTGACTCAAGGAAGAGTGGAGTCGTACGGAGCAGTGTCCCTGCGCAAAGATGTGAAGGAACAGAGACATTTTACTGAAGCATGATGTCAGCTGTAAAAACAATGGAGTCCAAAGGTAAAAGACTTCAGTCAACAGATCTTATTATTTCTAGATATTTCAAGATTTGTATATTTTCATACATTCATTCTAGCTAACATGCAAAATGTGCAGGTTTTCATTTTAACAAAAACACCAAAAATGAAGTTTTTCATTTTCAAACCCAATTGCTAATGCTTTTTAATCGATTTTGGAACATGCTTGTTTGATAGATTGCACATAAAACTGATGTGTGCAGCAATTGCAGTCTTACCTTTATGGTGTGAAAAATTTGATATCATTTTCCTAATTTGATGAATTCGATTAGCCCATGCACCTTTTCCATCAGTGTTTCGATGCATTTTAAGACATGGGCTTAGATTTTTTGAAAATCTTGTTTGCAGTATCATGTACAAAATGAAATGAAGGTATAAAAATAAATGGAGTGTCAGTGATTGTTTGGTCATGTCATATATAGTTCTATGCAGTTCTTATAGTGTTTGTTTTTATTTAATTGAATTATCTAAACTAAAAGTCTAGAAGAAAAAGTAAGACAAAAGTGTCTTGTGCGTTAAAGTATATTTCTTAAGTCAAATTTGGAACAATCAATTTCACTAATTTCACTTTTCTTGTTATAGACAAAGAATATTCAACAATAAAATTAGTTGTAAACACTAATGAAATGCACTTTCAAAGTTATGTTCAGTTTAAAGCCCTTTTTGTTGTAGACGGCATTAAATCTCTAAACCGGACGTATGCTTTCAAAATTACATCAATGAACTTATACTTTGGGTTCCTTTCATTGTCTGACCCTGTATGGGTGTGTTTCCTTCACATTGTACCTTTAATGTCCTTTTGGGTCCTGGTACAAAGGCCTTTGGTCTACAAAGATGTGAGATTCCAGTTACAAATGGTCACTTTGAGAACCTTGACTTTTCAATGTGCTTTTCCGACTGTCACGTATTCATATGCCAAAACGTATGAAACGGATTCTTCTAATTGGAAGAGTCCATTTGCAAAAAGTGCCATTGAAAAATGTCGACTTTTTCTTAGACAACTGTCATTAATATCGGGTACGTTTCAGTGCCATAAAATATAAAGTCACAAGTTTCACAAATGTCATCTGTAGAGTACAGTAATACATTAAGAAAAACTTCTGAAAAGAAAAGATACAACGAATATCTGCTTTTGCAAATGCACGTTCATCATTATGAGCATTTAATCGTTCAACACACTCATGAACATACACGTAGATCCATGGTACATACACCATGGATCTATTATATACATACACACCATTGAAGTAAGATACACGATTGTTTTATCCGTGACCACGCCCACGGACGTACGTCACGCGTACGTGCTGATGTAGACGTGTGTGCGTGAAAGAGGTGCAACTAGAGGACAGTCGCCTCCGTCCGATTCAGTCGAAGAGAGACCGTCGGTCCAAGCTTTCGTCGCAACATTGTTTCCTTTCGCCAATTTCGCTGTTATTGAATTTAGCTGCCATGAAGTTACTCTTGGCGCTTTGTGCCGTTCTGTTAGGCTCGTGGAGCGTCAATGCCTCGACAGGTAAGAATTTGTGTCAGCCATGTTGTTGGTTACAGGAACAGACTTTGCTCTCAGGGTGAGCAAATCTCTGTGGCGAGCACCGAGTACTAGATACAGATTTTAACAACATTTTCGACGGTGAATTACTTTGGCACCGCGTAAATCGGCATTGTGTCTTTAACCTCACAGCAGTAACTAGAGGTTAAAAGGCCTTGGTTGGTCACTCAAGCCTGACCATACGCTACCTTTACAACGGCCGTTGAATGGCGTTACTCGTATGGCTATTTTGATACAATGTATTAGCAAACCGAATTCCACACGATGAAGTCTACTGTAAATATGATGTAATTTTACTTAAGACCCTCCAATGGCCTCAAACTGATGCCTGCTAACAGAACGAGAGCGGTGACTAGCTAAATTAAAACATGTCCCATTGTTGGCCCAGTTATATTATTGTACTAATATTGATTTATTATAGCAAAGCGTCTTGATACAATGAATAATTCCATTCTAAATCCTCGATTTATTTTTTGATGAAAGAAATGTTGTTGCTACCCTTTCGAGTCCGTACTGAGTCACGTGACTATCCACAGTAATTTGCAACATACGCCTCTGTATGAGCTCTGTTTTTGCTTTAAATGGCGTAATCTTAAAAGCTTGGGGTTTACTTTCTCACACAACCCGGAGGAGGAATTTTGCGTTACAAGCCAAGATGTTGGTACAGTTTATTTTACATTATTGAATAGGTAATTTGTTAGATCGATGGATGGATAGACTTTATTTTGGGACAGTAATTCGTCTTTCACATCCTCAAAACGTGCACACACTTCCATAAAAGCCCAAGGCACATTTAAAACGACATAACGGGACTATACAATGACCAGGCTACTTTACCATACATAGCAAGTACCCGAAACCTTTCTGGTTGTACTACACCAGTCACACTGGAAAAACAACCTCCCACTCCAGAAAAACCTCATCTTTGAACCATAATGAAGTTTGGATCTATGGAGCATTAGGCTTAACGGGCATAATAATGCTTTAAATGAAGTATAAATGGGAAATTAACTTTTTGTGTGTGGGCATCAAAATTACGCATGTACAGCAAACGTATGCGAAACTCACTTTCATCACAAACTCTTAAGATTGTAAAAGCCTATCATCATACTATGATAAAGTTACTTTCTTCACAGTGCACTATGTGCTGACTTTAATGACTCATTTGTTAAAGCATTGTTCTAGCTACTAGGTGATAAAGAATTGAAGATTATAAATAGATATACAATAAATTTACTGCATACTAGAAAATATATATAGAAACATGGCAATATGTAGCTTAAGCTGTAATGTCTGTGGGGCTGATTTTCTAGTTTAATTCCAACAAAGAGTTTTTTTGTTTTGTTTTTTACCCTCATTGATAGAAGCATAGCTTGGTTTAAATCCTAAATATAGGCGCTTAATACATCATTTAGTAAGTGCCATCCTGTAAAATCTCATTTGAATATTAAAACGTTGACAAATGTTGCACCTGATCTCCTTTTTACACACCAGGTCAGAAGCTGAGGTAGTTTCACTTCACATGTTTGGTCTGTTGAAAATGCGCTTTTAGAAAATGTGAAATTCTTACAAAACTGAATTGAACTGATAACACACAGGTTTCCTAAAGATAGTGCTTTTGAAATGGAACTGACTTTGCTCAATCTTTTGTGCTTTAATCTCGTGCTCATTCATTGCCTTGTAACATATCTCGTCTTTTCAGTGCCTTCTCTGCATATGGACAATCACTGCTATTGCTATAATATTTACCAAAAGGTGCTAAAGCAGTGGTTCTCAACTGGTGGGCTGTCACCCAACAGTGGGTCTCAAGCCTTTCCTCAGTAAACATTTTTTAAAAGTATTTATGTACAGAAAAAGTATAGATCCGAGTGTATAGCTTTCTTTTTTCTTGTTTATTTTTAAAATCTTATTGTGTTGGATGGAGCAACATGCTATATTCAACTAGGTGAAAGTAGAGCAGATGTGCATTCTAGGCCTGGGCAATTAATTGAAATCGCAGTCTCTACTTTGGTTTCTATAATCGTCATGAGACTGTATAATCGTCATGTTTACAGCCATCTCTGTGGCAGAAAAGGCATCTAGTTTAGGAGTTTGGACGAGACAATGGGAGATATTTGTCTGTTGAATTATACTGGAAGAAATAATTAGTTAATTTTTGAGCTGAGGTTTGTATAAAAGGTATGTCTTAGTTTATGAATCAGTTATGCATTTGTTTTTATAATGAAAAAATAAAATGTATTAGAAAATCAACATTGATCAATATGACAAAATAATTCAGATTTTTTTTCCATATCATCCAGCCAAACAGACGCCAATCTGAGGGTAGTTTTTGCAGGAGGCGTGACATACATCCTCCGGACAGAGTCGGCAAGACTGTTACTCCAGGGGAATGTGTGAATTCTGTAGTCTGTTAAATGTATTTTCCATATAGTGCACACTTCTGTTAACAAAATGGCATATTGTGGCACTAACAGCGTCTCTAGAATTTTTATGGTGCAGCCTGCCACACAACACCCGTTTCACATGTCGCCCCATCCGCTTACCCCATGCTAAGATGGCAGCCTTTGGTGCTAAGGGAGTAACACCACACTGACCCGGATCTGCGTCTAACTCAATTCAACAATAATTTGTGAGGAAAGTACAGTATTTTGAATTATATTATTACAAGTTCATTTCTTATTTGGGTCAGGGCTTGTCATCCCAGGGTTGTGGTCGGTCTCAACGCCATACCAGTTGAAAACCACTGCTTAAGTCAGGGTTTGTCTTGTGTTTCTTGTGTGTCTTTGTTACTCTGTTACCGCCAGCACTGCACACGATGTCACTGTTGGGACAAGTGACCGTACTATATTTAATATTGAACTTTGAAACCGTAAGTGGAATGAAGGTGACCTTTGGTAATGGCATTGACTGAACCTTTAGCCTAAAACCAGCTGGCACGGAGTCAACAGGGCATTTGTTTACAAGTACAGTTTGTTGCACTGACGTAGACGCCATTGCTCCATTAATCTATAAGCGTAGCTCACGTGTTACTGTTCAGTGGTCTTGTTTCTCTTTTATCAAACATTGACCTGGGTCGGAATCCAGCTCACAGCATGTCTTTAGCTCAAAGTGTGAGAATGTTATTTTTCTACGGACCCACCCAACAATAGCTTAAGATCCACCTGGCCACCCACCAGCCTGAAAACAAAGAGCAGGAAAACGGTCATTAATGCAACCTCAGTTCCGGTTGAGTCCAGCTTTTGATCCTCTGTGGGCTAGTGCGTGCGCTGTCATTTGCTTTGTTTGTTCATTCATTGACGCTTTGTTTTGCACGCTTATGGTTTCAATGCTTTTTTTTTCTTTCTGCCATTTTCATCTTTTTAATGTGCTTTTATTCCCACCCATTTGTGATTTATTAATGTCTTTTTCTCTTTTCTTTTTGCTTGCCACCATTCTTCTGTTTCTTCTTTTATCATCACTCACCACTGCTACACAACAACAACAAAACACCACTGTGTTTTCATTTGGCCTGTGTGTGACTCTCACTCAGCCGGCTTCATCAAGTCGCCCCTGTCCCAGCTCAGGTTCACTGACGGTGACGCAGAGTTGCACTGTGAGGTGATAGGAGACCCCATCCCTGAGGTGCAGTGGTGGTTTATAGAGGGGGAGGAGCACAATGAGACTTATACTCAGCTGTACGACGGGGCATGGGATGAGCGCGTGCACATTAATGCCACATACATAGCCCACGCCACTAGCATCATTCACCTTACTAGCCTCACCCTCAACGACTCGGGGACGTACGAGTGCCGGGCATCCAACGACCCGGACCGCAATGAGCTGACGAAGACTCCTAGAATCAAGTGGATCCGCTCACAGGCTAACGTTATTGTCATTCAACGTGAGTGGCAGCAAGCGCGGCACGAGCGGCTGCTGATGAATAGTACCATGCTCCCCACTGTTATACCCCCAACCCATAAGGAAGCCCCTCAGCACCCGTAAACTCCTGTAGTAAACTGCCTGCCTGGGGGAGGGAGAGAGAAGTGGTCAGGAGGCGGCCCCTTCACCTGTCCCTTCTGACTTGTCCCAAATCTGATTCCTTTTTTAAGCGAATCATTGCTGTGGGTATTTGTCAAGATAATGCTGGCCATATGGCTGGAAAATGATAAACTGTGAACAAAATAAAAAGTTTGGAAGCTACTGTTTGCACAACAAACACTGGCAGTCTTGTATACAAAATATCAGGACAGAAGGTTGGAACTCGCTGAAATGCTTGTAAAACCATTATGCGCCTTCCTGCCTTGTGGTCCAGTGTTATCTTGGAAATAAATGTAGCTAGTTAATGTTGCAACTTCTGCATATGTTTATCTTTGTATCTGCTTTCCCTTCTTGTAGATTGCAACTCCTGTCCATCCACCCAAACCTCTCCCGAAGACCCACTTCGAAAATCCCTGCTATTGTGTGTTCTACCATTTTGTTTTCTTCTTTGTAGGGCCCATCATTACCACTGACCCCATGGAGGTGGTGAACCAGACCTCCGCTGTGCTCAGCTGTAACCTGACCGGCTCCGTCCAGCCCATCAAAGGCTCCCACTGGACCTTTGATGGGAAAGTTATTGAAGATTCTAAGTCTGAGAGCGAGAGCCCTTTCACAAGTCTTCGGTAAGAAGCACACTAGAGTACATACTACAGTATATGTTCAGACTGTCTTAGTTTGGTATGCAAAGTTTACCAGCAAATAAGCCTGTTTGTTAGACGACTGGAGTACAGCACGATAAGGTAATGGGTAAGACTAGGGCCCGAGCAATATCGTGGGCCGATATCTGCCTTTTATCAGCCGATGTCTCTGGAACCAAAGGTGATGGAGACTTCCAGCAACCTCCTTGGCCTCAAAATAAAAAAATAAAAAATAAAAATTGTGCACCAGTTTGTTCACCTATTTTATGTATTTTATGTTGTAGACTTTTGTGTATAATTTCGTCTTTGAAACAAGCTCTTTCTGAAGTACCTACTAGACATGAATATATAGCGCAATCGGCCGACGGCCATGCCAGCCCCCTTCATATCTGTATCGGTATCGGACCACAAAAATCCATATTGGTCAGGCCCCTGAAGTATTTACACTATTGATCCACCATCCTGTTTATGACTTGCCTGGAAAGAAGTTGATTTCAATAGCGGAACTTACGCAAGCAAACAGGAGGCCGAGTAAATCGGCCAAGGGCAGTCAGCTGCGTTATTAGCGGTTTTGCGTCAGTATTCAAACAAACATATTCAAACTATGAATCACAAAATTCACCTACCGCTGATGTGCTTTTGGTAGTTTACCGCTGATTAGAAAATAGCTCTCGGCGCCCCCATAGATTGTTATTGAGGGGACTTCCGCATCCCAAGAGTGACGCTGCTCGCGAACAGCGCGTGTCCGCTAATGAACGTTTCTGATTGCACAGGCTCGTTTCAGTTTTGCAGCAGCAGCAAAAGCTGATATGGCCGTGTATAAAAGATACAGAGGGGTATCATTCTGGATGCCAGGCTAGTCTATGACTGCCTCAGGGCCCGGGGACAATATAATCTAGTTGGATGTTGCGGCTGCCCGATTAATCTGATTTGAAATCACAAGTTCAATGATTGCAATTATTTATGTTGTTGTTTATGTGTGTTAAGTTCATTAACCTTTGCACGCAACAAAACCTCCTTGTGTTTAAAACCTGTAGTCTAGGATAGACCTCGGAACACAAATGTTCTGAAATGCATGTGATTCTTGTAGTTTAGCAGTTCATATTTCAGTTAAACGCTAAGGCTCCTGGACAAGCTTAAAATGTGCACTTTCATTATTCATTACACTCAGTAATTGGATATTCTTAAATTGAACAGTCCGATTATAGCCTGGCTAACGCAAGACTAAAATCACAAGTGATATTTAGTCTGGGGACCACCAATTCATTTTCTCGTAGGAGAGGTGTGGTTTATGGGGCGCTACGAATGTCTATCATGCGTCTGCACGTGGCCACAGCCAATCGTATCCGATGACGTATGACGTACCCGCTGTAAACTTTCGAGCTAAACTATTTAGAACACGGCCTAAAACTTGATCGAAAAATAGCGTTGCGTCTGCTGCTGTCATGTTTGATCCGTGAATAAACGTTGTTTTTTTTTTATCCGTAAATTAACGACAAGCTTCCGTATATCGAATAGCGCGTCATCATCCTGCCGTCCCTTCTCGTTCTGTGATTGGTTCCCAAATCCATGCGAAAATTTCGGCCATGGTCCCCAGGCTGTTGTGCAGTTCGATATGATTCGAGCGCACACAGCAGCATGGCGTTAGCCAGGTTAGTCCTATTAGGTAATTCTCAACAAAAATATCTAATTTTCTGACTTTAGATGGGCCTTTGCTCACCCTCTGTCTTTTTATGCAGATTTTTTTTTTTATCTTTGCTCCTATTTATCACGGCAGATTAGTATCATTTTCTTTACGCGGTCTTCAGTACTCTTCTTGGATTGCTACACCCCCTTTGGGAACTCCCCCTTACTGTCTTTAGCCGCAGAGCTCTAGCCATTCTGTGGGCATGTTTTGTGGGGATCCGGAGCATGCAGACGTGCAGCTTTGCTGGTAGTCTTGGCAGCGGGGATAAGCGCTGCTAGCACAGTGCTCACATGGCCTGACCTTAATTCCCCATTAGAGCAGCCCTGTACGGGGACAACAACACCAAACAAAAGTGCTATTGTGATTACGGGAGGAATTTGAACACTCTGGTGGCATCAATGGGCCGTGTATTTCCTGCTTTTGTTGTAGATTGTAGTTAAAACACACATAGATTTTTTTTTACCTGTTACTGTTCCATGATCCAAGCACAATAGATCAAAATAACATACACAAATGTGTATGGGTTTGACATATATTTTCATTAGTTGTGTGCAGCAGCAAATCTACAGGTATCTTGATTTTGTGCATGAATAAGTTCAAATCTAATCCTAATGGTTTTTACTGTGCTCTTGGCTGTGTAGTTTGGAGAAGATCACATACCATAACGGAGGAAAATACGAATGTGTCTTTGAGACTGAACCACCAGTGCAGAAGACCATTGAAGTCAAGAGTAAGTCTTTAATTTTGCCTTCAATGGTTCAGGTCTTTGTTTTCCAACACAATTGCACATGAATGAAGAGGTGCTGTGGAGCTGCTTTTTATTGAACGTGTTGCATGATGACATTATTCTTAAAGATAGTTTCAGCACTTATAAGTCTGTTTCTTTCACTGTTGGTATTGCATGAGGCCATTGTAAAATGGTGAATAACATAATTGTTTATGCACTTTAGCTGACCCACACGTCTCTGCCTACAAGCACTCTGAGCATGGTAATGAGAACGATAAAGTGGTCCTGACCTGCGTGAGCCACAGCTACCCTCGGCCCAAAGACTGGACTTGGCAAAAAAAGGACGGCGACCAAGTGGTTAGCATTCTATATTGTGTGTTTTTATTTTTTGGGGGGAAGGGGGCAATACAATGTATTAAATTAAAGTAAAAGACATAATGTCCTTGAGTGTTTAGAAAGTGTGTTTCTACTGTTTTTCTGACATTTTTTTTATGGAATCTCAAGGAAATTTCAAATGGCACCACCAAGTATGAGATCAAGAGCACCACAGAGAAGAGCTTGCTGACCATCCACAGCCTGAGCATCGAAGAGGATGCAGGCGTCTACATCTGCATGGGCTCCAATGACTACGGCACAAAGCAGGACGAGATCCACCTGCGCGTCCGCAGCCGCCTGGCTGCTCTCTGGCCTTTCCTGGGCATCGTGGCTGAGGTCATCATCCTGGTCACTATCATCTTCATCTACGAGAAGAGGAGAAAGCCTGATGAGATCAATGACGGTACATATCCCAAAAGCTACTGACCTGATCCTGTCAAAATATTGGTCTCTAAAAACAGTAGCCTGTGAAATAGGCCTTTTAAATTACATTTGAAAGTCACATTAAATGAGATCAGAATATCTGAAAAGGCAATAGTGTATAAAGAATGGAAGAGATAAAAAATGCCATAACCAGTATATTTTGTATTTGTATAAAAAGGAAGTGCAGTACTGTGCGAAGGTTTGTTAATGCCATACATAAGATGTGATGTAACTAAAATAGTTTATATAAATCTCTGCAGTGGCAGGAGGAAACTAGTGCATTGGTTAGTGTTTACGTGTTCACTGTTTTTGGTGTTTTTGCTTAATGCAGTGGTGCCCAAAGTGTGGCCTCCTCAGACCAATGGTTTACACTATTGATCCACCATCCTGTTTATGACTTGCCTGGAAAGAGTCAAGTTGATTTCAAAAGCGGAACTTACGCAAGCAAACAGGAGGCCAAGTAAATCGGCCAAGGGCAGTCAGCTGCGTTATTTGCGGTTTTGCGTCAGTATTCAAACAAACATATTCAAACTATGAATCACAAAATTCACCTACCGCTGATGTGCTTTTGGTAGTTTACCGCTGATTAGAAAATAGGATGTGAGATGTGTGAGACCAATGGTTAGTGGTTCTCAAGCTTCTTGTTGAATTTACCATATCACCAGAGATGGCAGTTTTTACTCATTCTACGCAATTATCACCTCAGAAACCAATATTTTTGTCTGAGAGACAGCTGCATTGAGTTACCAAGTCTAAATAAAGGTGCGAGACAGGGCTAACACCTATATTAAATGCATCCAGTTGAATGTTTTATTGTGTTGACCACCGGTTTGTAGCCCTCAATACTGTACAAACATCAAAATGTGTCTCTTGTTGAAAATAGTTTGGACACCCCTGGCTTAATGCGTTATGATGCAGTTTAAACCTTGATCTTAACATTTACGCCGATAATTTGTGCCATGGCGTACAATGTGCACAACAAAGGTAAAAGTCTTTTTAAACGTTTTCTAACATTCTTTAATACAGGGTTCCTGTAAGGTGTTAAAAGTGTTACATTTGCCGCGATGAGTCTAGGTTTACATTTTACCATGAAGCTATTTGTCATTTCTCCCGGCCTATTTCACAGGGGCTGCAGTTGTTAATCTCCCGGTTCCATGGAGAGCATATCGACGCAAACGTAGGATGATTGGCTAAGAGGAAGATTGACTGTGAAGGTGACAAATCAGAATAGTGTTGAAACCAGTGGGTCCCACAGATTTCTACTGAGACTATGGGGAAACTGGCTTTCCTAGCGAAAATATTTTTTGTGTATAAACTTGTTGGAAACAGTGTAAGACACTACAGATTGTGCAACACGACTAGTTATAATATTCTTCTTATTAAAACAATGAACTCTTGACATGGAAAAGAACTGCTGGCAGTGTAGTGGCTCTAAAGAAGCCGTGCGTGTTTGAGGACAGAGCGCATGTAGAAGAGGGAATAATGCAGCTTCTCTCCTCCGAACATAATGACTAGAGTTGGAGCAGTGGTAGTTGATATGTTTGGATATTCCTCTTTGGTTGAGGACAAAATGAACATTACTGTGTGAATGGCAGAACCTTCCCTTGCGTTGTGGTCGATGTGCTCTATACAGTAAGTCTGTTAGTCTCAGGCATCGATTTGTCAAACCAGTTACGCAAACAACAAGATTATTATCTGAATTTTCAAGGCAATACAAACTCTTCACATGCACGCAATGTGACACTTTTCTTCAAGCCGGTGCAATCTCAGCACATACAGTAGCTGCGTCATCTAAAATTCATCACAATGCACAGTTAATTTTGGATGATGATTTCTGAGAGGGGACTCTCCAGACCGCCCGCTTTTTAAGTCTTAAACTTGCCTTGTTCGCCTCTTCAGAAACCCTGTTATTGACCCTCTCAATGCCTTTGCACAGTACTGTTACTTGCCTGGTGAGAATATTCATATCAACAGATTCTGCTAATCCCATTTCAATATATTCAACTTTCAAAGACTCTTAACACTCTGTGAATAAGCCAAGCACTAATGCCACAGCACCAGTACCAGTCTGTACTCGGCGAGTTGTTAAAATGCAGCCCCACTGTGGTCATTTCTAAAGCTGCTGAGGTGATGCATTTGCCTAATGGAGTATGAAGCTGCATGCAATCTGTATCAGTCCTCAGTCACTTGCTTTTATTATTGTTTCTCTTTTTATTTTATACCAGTCAGGATTTGGCAGCATCTACCTCTGTGCAAATGATATGTTTTAGCAACCTTTTATTTTTTATTATTTACTTTTTTACTTCTCTGTTTGCTGCTGATTTTGCATTTTGGTAAGTGGAAAAAAAACTGCATGTCAGACTGAAGTGGTTGAGCTGAAATGATCGCGTGGAACAGCTATGGGAGTCTGGACTGCTTTCATAGTCGCCACTTCTTGGAGAACTGTGATAAAAGATCTGGTCACTCTTTCACTGGCCCTGCTTCTGTGGTTGCACTTCAAATGAATATTCTCCTGTCGCTAACAACATGAGCCTCACGCCAATGAAAGAGTCAGTACGGCAGACTCGTGTACTGGTTTGGAAGGTCCCTCCATAGGTCAAACGTGACAGGCTTCAGATTTCTGTCTACTGCATGCCTTCTGCATCGTGTACAGTATGCATGAGAAGTGACAGGATCATGGTATCAGGGTGTTTTACCATTTGCCATTCTCCATTTGGTCCTGGAGATCCAGCAGACTCTGCCTGCCTTTAAGCCTGTACCTTGTTGTGTTTACAATTGAGCAGCACACCGCAGTACATTTCAAATTGGCATTGATCTATATGCTGCCCCGGCAGCGTTCCTTAGCTCTTATGTGCATTTGCTTGTATTGCATGAGCCTTGTTGATGCTGCAGTAAACACTGTAAGATTTATTAAGTATTTCAAGCTCAACTTTCATACACAACTTGTGCCATTAGGAAAAGGTGGGCAATGGGCATGCTTCAGTTCATGTTTAGCTGATTTGGTCATAACCTTTACCTGTGGTGCAGAGGATGTTCTGTTATAACATTGCTGCTGTCATCTGCCGGGGAGAGCTGGGGCATGCCTCCGGGTTTCTCTCTTTAACTTCATGGTGTTTGTTCTTTTTGACTCAAATTAATATCATTTTTTATTCTTGTTTGTTTGCTGTTCAGATGACGACTCAGGCGCTGCTCCTCTGTAAGTACACCTACGGCACTGATCGCCATTTGAATTTGTATTTTTGCTAACTCAAGTTTGATGTGTTTGTAGAAAGAGCAACTCTAATGCAAACCACAAGGATAAGTGTGTGAGGCAAAGGAACTCCAACTAAAACCCTTTAGGTTCGTATAATGTTTCCACCATTTTGTTAATCTCATGAGCCATCGTCTGTCTCTTTAATTATAGACCTTGATCTTATGTGAAGGCTCTTTTAGGATATTGAACACATTCACCTGCAATATTTGTATCACAAGAAGTCACACTATAACGCCAAAATCAATCCATGATCCACCTGACACTTCTGGATCGAGCCTACAACAAAAATTTGCCAAAGTATATTTTTTGTTTTTGTTTTCTTTTGGCTCTGATTTTAGTTTTTTTGCGTTGTTTTTGGAACTATTTGATTAAAAATAAAACAAATGAGTTAAATTTTATTTTTATATTTAACTCAACTATGTGGGTTGAGTAAAATATATCATTATCGCAATATCAAATTAAGTTATTGCTGTCCTAGAACAGGCTTTGTGCCACTCATTGAAGTCCCAAACACAAAAACATCTTGTATTATACTTGTGTAATGATTTAGCTCTGTGGTACGTGCAGTCCGTACTCGATGTGGAAATCAATTTCCTCATTTCTTCATTTCCCCACAAAGATATCATAGGCTGTCTTTAGTACATTCTAGGACAATATGCCCAGGCTGTTTCTTCTTGTCTCTGCCATGTTTTGTTTCTTTGAAAAACCAGCATAGTCTTCGTCTGGAAGCCATTTGTCTCTGCATCCGCCTATTCCGTGTTGGTGCAATCCATGCAGGCAATGATGAAATTGGTTTTATGGACAGTAGCTACCACTACACTTTTTTTTCCTCCTCTTTCTTTCCTCGATAAGCAAAAACACTCTTCCAAAGAGCAGGCGTCACATTTCTACCTGGAGTTTTTGTTTTCCATGCAGTGCTTCTCTTCTCTCAAAAAAAAATGTGTTTCCTTTTTTTCACCAGATATTTGAAGATGTCCAAATGACTAGGAATCATCTGTCGTGTGGCACACTAATGTGCACCCTGCAAATCAAAATACCTTTCTGTGCTTGGGTGTTGATGTTTAAAAGATTTTCAAGTTCCTTTCTTGCGTTTGTTTTCTTCTATAATCTCCACATTGTGCAGCCAGAGGCCATAGTAAGGTCCATTTCTTTATGGCAAAGGGGTCAAAATTGCATGAGTTTTAACTGCTGTTGTTGCAAGTGTGTGTTTGTTGTAAAGCCAATAAATTGTCCACACAGGGGTATTTCAAAGCTCCTGTCTGCTCTGATGCTCTGCACTGCCCCCTGCTGTCAAACTAAACTCTGGTCTGGATCGGCTCTTCTCTGAATCCAACACTGCCACTTTACTCGCTCTGAGAGGCCAGTGCTTTAGAACCACTTTATTTGACCTAGCAACATTTCACCCTCAGATTTTTATACTTGGCCTTAACGCACAGCATTTCTTTAAAGTTTTTATTTGTTGCCGCTATTTAAACATTATATTAAATGCAGAAATGGCTGATAACTCAATGTTTGTGTTTTGCCATATTTTAAGGTATGCAAGATATTTGTCTTGTAAAGCTTTTATTTTGAAGTTTGAAGTCACACTTTTGTCACTTTCATAGTTTTTCATAAGGACCAAGTGCAAAAGAAAACAAACTTTTGCCTTTGTATGCTACAATACTTCTACTACTGCACTGTTTAAACTACAGCTGTAAAACTTTTGTCACCAAATGGACTGAGACAGAACATATGTTTGTGATTGTTGAAAACCGTGTTCCTTCACTGTGTAGACAACTCAGAAAGCCATATGTTCCATTTAACCTGAGTAGTTTTGTGATTGGATGTTACCATACTACAGAGTATACCAATAAAGTAAAAAGAATGGATAAGAGTTGTGAACATGTTGTATATTATTCCAAATGGAATATGGGAAATCATCTGTATGACATGCACAATCTGAATAAAGGTAATGGATTTAACTTTGTGTTCTATCATTGAAGGGTGAAAAGGGGCCAATTCAAGGTTTGGGCTGCTTCTGAATTCCTCATATAATAGAAAATACATGTAGGATTTATTTTTTCCTTTCTGATGTTACTACTCCATAAGAACCAATGAATAACAAGCTACAGAAAATGTAAATGTCCATTCTATAGGTTTTGCGTTGTTTATTGGTGGTTCTGGGTCTTGTAGAAACTATGGGCTGATAAACAACATCGTTAATCGCAATTTAAAAAATGCAGCAATTAATCGATCGCCACATTATTTGATGATCGTGCTCAGACAACCAGTGCCAGTAACTTTACCAGGAGTGGATTTGTCTCCATGGAGATGTGGCTAAAGTCAGCAGTATTTAAGGGTTCAGTAGGTTAGTACCTCATCCAAATCCATTTTTTGATCACCCACTGCAGAAATGGCATTTTCTGTGTCGATCTCAGCGCCATGTTTTGTATTGATGACAACAGCATAGTTGAAAATGTTAGTGTGCCTTTAAATACTTTGTCTCACTCAGTATTACATTTACAGCAGACAATGAAGCAGAATGTTTAGAATTGCCCAATCCCCATCATTTCTGCAGTTTCAGTGATTTTTTTTTTAAAACCATAGACAAATATTGTAATATCGTTAATCGCAATTATTTTGGCCAAGATAATCGTGACCCCAAATTTCATTATCGTCCCATCCCTAGTAGAGACAAGCAAATTAAAATTTGATATGACATACAATTATCAAGGTTTTATATATATATATATTTTTTTTATGTATTTAATAAGACAAAAGTCATATTCTGAAGAAGGAGCACAGGAATTTAAATAATATTGCCAATGGTAAACTGTTTAAAAAAAAAAAAAAAAAAAAAACCTTCATCTTCACCAAGACCTGGTTCAAAATGAGCCACAAGACAACTTTTTTTTTTTGAAGACCAACATCTTTAAAACCATGTGATTTTTGAAGATGCAAGCAACTAGAAAACATCCCAAAATGTATGTAAGTAGTAAAATGTCTGTATATTACACTGTTTTTGCACAATAACCACCAAAGCAACACGTGGCTTATTTTACCCCACTCTCCCTTACTACGTAGGATGAATGAAGGCTAAAGCCAAATAGTAACAGAGGGGAAATTCCACACGCCATCTTTTTTTCCTTGCAGAAAATCTGTTTATCGAGTTGCAACGTTTCGACCCGAATGCGTCCTCCTCAGGAAGCATGCTGAAATGATATATATTTATTCCCTTGCCACTAGATGCCGACGTTTTTCCACGAGTTGAAGCAGCAGGCCGGTGTGCTGCACCTACACACGCCTCCAGGGGGCAGTCTGTAACCAGGTTATGGACTGAAGTCGTGGAGCTGAACTTTCTGGTTACTTTTACCAGTTCTATAGGCTTACTGTTAAAAGTTGCCAATCCAGTTTTAAAATTGGCCTTTGCCAAGTTATTGCACGCGCTCATGAAGCTCCCGCCTCTCACGCACGCACGTAGGCTACAGATAACCAAGGTGCGGCCATAACAGGTAAAGTCCGGAATGAGATCGTAATTTGAAGAAAGCAGAGGCTGATGATGCACTGAAACTCCCGTCTCTTGTTGGCGCCGACGCCCAAGTCCACGTGGGAGTGGCTGTCTGTGTGCACGTGGGATGAGCGAGGCTGAGGACAGCGAGGAAGAGCGCTCAGACTCCGGTGCGACTGGACGTGGGTATGGCCGCGAGATGAGGGGGCTGAAGCCGGGGGGCGGAGCTGTGTCCATTGCGCGCACAAACTCCAACAATGAGCTTTTGCTCCTGCGAGACGAGTCCAGTGGCTCAGTGAGCAGCGGGCACGGGCGGCATGTCCGCGCGGAGCACCCAGTGTCAGCGGCGTTAGCAGACGGGGCCACCGGAATGATATGCAGTAAAAACGGAGACTGTGGAAGGGAGCCCACCAGTTCAGGCAGTCTCTCCTCTCTCATCTCCCGGCAGGAGAGGGGCGCAGAGGCTGAGGAGGCTGAGCGCATAGACATGGATGGTGCTGTCACCTCAACGGGGCCCCTCACTCAGGGGCCCGGGACCGAGGTCAAGACCAGCGCAACTGACAAGAAGGACTCCAGAGTTTCCTTCTCCACCACCCCGGGCGGGAAAGGGCACTTGTCCGACCAGTCCAGGAACTCCGTCTCTTTCTCCAAAGCGGAGGAGATTGTTGCAGATGATGGAGAGTCGAGGAACAACCAAACCTACATGCAGCGCCAGTTCAGTTCCATGCTTCAGCCTGGAGTTAACAAGTTTTCCCTGCGCATGTTTGGCAGCCAGAAGGCGGTGGAGAAAGAGCAAGAGCGCGTCAAGTCCGCAGGAAACTGGATCATACACCCATATAGTGACTTTAGGTGAGTCGAGGAAGCAATGGATGGTCATAGGATCCATAACTCCAGAAAAGTTAGACTCACAGGCTCCTCTGATACGGTCTCACTAATTAATGCAAAGGGACCGGAAGAAGGATAATATGGAGGAATTTCAGCACCATGGTCAGCTCTACTTACCTGAGTGTAATGAGGCAGAAGCGTCTTGTTATATACCTATAGGCTATTATATATATTAGAACTATTTGAAATAATATTTTGTCTACTTTTAACTGCGGTCTGAGTAGTTCTGAGATATAAGTTTAAACAACTCATACGAAATGTGTAAAATCTACAAAAGCACCATGTAGTGTACAGATGGTTCGAGGAACAATAATATGTGAATTGTGAACAAAAGGAAAAAGAGGGCGCTTCATGGACCTTTTTTTGCTTTTAAATAGTATGTGAATAACTGAGTTTCAACAAAAATGTCAGGTAGAACTTCATAATTCTAAGGGGATGATTTTTCATTCAGTTATGTGAGCGAAGCAAGGTTCCACAAATCTCCACAATATCCATGTGAAACAAGGGGAGTTCCAACACCATTCATTGCTGCACATGCACAACTAAAAATATGTTCCTTGTTTTTGCTCGTGGTTTAGCCTGGTGCGTATTGGACGACGCGAGGGGGGACTTGAGACACTAATGAAACCAATAGTGTATGTCGTAGGTCTGTTTTGCCTGATGCACTGAGAGATATAGAAGGTAATAGCAGTCGGATTTGCTTTCAGTGGTTAGAAAATAAAAAAAAGTTTGACTATACTGTATGTTTGGTACTGGGATTGTGCGAGTAAAATAGAGTCCCTTTATGTTTCGTAAGCTGGATTTATTTGTAGGACCTGGCAACCCTAAGTGCTGGGCTCATTCAGCTTGAGAACCAAGACAAAAACTGTATAATGTTAGTCCTGTAAAAATTGTATATTAACATGTTGACCTCACACCTGGAGACACAGATAGGTAAAAATCTAACATACCTTTTTTAACCACAAACCAAACATTAGAATGTTGTCACGTAAAAGGAACATTCTTTCTTAGAGTTCTGTCCTGTCCATCTCAATATTAAACTATAGGCTCTTTAGAATGTAATGTCACATGAAGTCAACTGCCTCAGCAATGTATATGTTTCTGTCACCTGTCCTAGGTTCTACTGGGACTTCAGCATGCTCATGTTCATGGTGGGCAACCTCATCATCATCCCTGTGGGCATCACCTTCTTCAAGGAGGAGACCACCACGCCCTGGATCATCTTCAATGTTGTCTCCGACACCTTCTTCCTCATCGACTTGGTCCTGAACTTCAGGACAGGGATCGTGTTTGAAGATAACACTGAGATCATCCTCGACCCCAACAAGATCAAGCAGAAGTACTTGAAGAGCTGGTTCGTGGTGGACTTTGTCTCCTCTATCCCCGTGGATTATATCTTCCTCATCGTGGAGCGAGGCATGGACTCGGAGGTGTACAAGACGGCCCGTGCACTCAGGATTGTGCGCTTCACCAAGATCCTGAGTTTGCTGCGTCTGCTCAGGCTGTCCCGACTGATCCGCTACATTCACCAGTGGGAGGAGGTACGCGCCGTGCACTCACACACTCACGGTCTTCATATTACATCATGTATTCCATTACGGGAATCAGATTCGGGGTTTGAATAAAAGTTTAGCCCTATCTCTGACATTTTTGATCTAGAGTTCAGAACGGTTTAAGCCCTGGTTTATTCCGGATTTAGAGCTGTGGCTACTATCATCGTGCCTTACCACCACCGAGTATGGAGGTAAAGAATAATGACAACAGTGTAGCTTTGAGACGTTGGCCACACTTGTAAAGCACAAGCGTCAGCAAAAATGACAGTCTTAGCTATTCGTCCAAATTCCTCTTGATGAGTTTTTCCTGATTCAGACATGGTTTAGTCCCGGTTATACTTGATCGTGACCTTGTATACACCTGGTGTGGTCCATCTTTAAATCGGTGGCCGTCCTGTTGTTACTCTCTGTATATACTTTTATAGACAAGACCATGGTCGTCTCCAAGACTCCCAGTTACTGCAGTTTGAATATGGATGTGTAGAGTCTCACGAGGTCTGCCTGCCTCACACACATGGACCTTGAATAAGTGAATATGGAATCAGGGAAAGCCCGTCTTTGTGTTGGGGGAATTAGTGAACAGCAGGAGGTACACAACGTGATGTGCACTCCCACTTTAATGTGCTCAATATTTATTTCCCTTATTTTCCCCAATTTTCCCTTGATTCAGTCCTTCTGCTAGCATCCTAGTTTGAAGAAATACGTTGATATTTAGTTAGTTTGAGTGGTCTTTCAATTGGTTATGGCTGGCAACTCTAGTTTCTTGTTTAATCGCTTGTCCAATAATCATCTTAGAGTTCATTTGAGGTGTTTTGGGATTGAATCTGAAATTCAGTGGAAAGCATGCCAATCATTTCAGTTTTCTAGACTCGGTGAACATAGTTTTCCAGGTTGGAGACGTGCGACTGTAAAACACCTGCTGCTGATTCAGTGCAGTGAGAGCAGTGTGTGAACGTGTTAATGGAGAATCTATTTGCATCAGGATCAGAAAAGTGTGTCAAAACTCATTTTAATATTGCCGTACAGTATTGGTACGGAAAAGGATCCATGAAGGGATGTGACAAAATATTGATATTCCAAAACATCCATCTTTTTCCCAGTGTTTTGTGCAGGCGTTTTTGGCGGCTCTTGATTTTAAACTAAAATTTAGACGCACTGTACATTTGCTGCTTATTTGAAGATGAGGGACTGCAGGTTAATACAGTTTAATGGGTTTGATCAGCTTTAAACCATATTATGTTCCCTGATGGAGCAGCAGTTTTGATTTTAAAAAGTGACTGTATGGGTTTTACAAAGTAATCTTGTTTGAAAATATACTAGTTTCTTTAAAAGTACTAATGAAGTGGAAGGTATGTGAATTTAAACAATATAAGCACTGTTGTATTGTGTGTCATTTATCCAATCATACGATGTCCTCGATCCCACTGTCACAGTCTGACAAACCACTGTCAAGTTGGTTTGCAATTACCTCAAAATATATATAACAATGACTGCGGGTCATGGGGAGACTAAACAGAAACCGGCAGAACTACCTCCAGGGATTTTAGTTTTTTCCTTTACCCCAGCAGGATGGCTTGATATATCTTACCTGTCTCTCTTCCATGATTCAGCAGAGTCGCTTTGAGCTGAGGTTCAGACACTCCCCGAGCTTGTCACACTCATTTTGTTTCCCAATAGAATATCTATCAAGCTATTTTGGTGGCATTTTTTGTTGGGTATAGAGACAGTGACCACTCAACTTAAGTTTAGTTTTGGGTTCCTCGGGAGTTTGTTAAATGTACTTTTAAAAATGAATGACCAAATATAAATTTCCATCTCTATGGCCTTACAATTCTGACTCATTGTATAGCGTGTATTCGTCCTGAGTTCATGCAACTTTAATTCCGCCCTTCTCCAAATGTACGCTCTATTTGCTGCTTGTGTGAACTCCGCTAGACCCTCATTACACATGCAAACGGATGGATGCTCTGCCGCTTAGACTCGACCCTGTCTCGCTCTGGGTCTCCGTATCCAAACAAACGTGATCATGAACAGCTCAGCCCGGTTTAGCCCGAATCAGCACAGCTCTTATCTCAACTCGCCGTACAGTCGCTCCTTGGGATCAGCTCAGAAGAGAAAATCTGACGACTCGCATCGAAATCAATACAAGGCAGAGACTTACAGGCAATAGTGGAAATAGATGCAGTGGTAGAGAGAGGATACAGAAAAATAGCGTTGTGTTAATATCACTCTGTTGTACTCTGTTGATTGTATGCTAGTTTGAAATGCCCAGTAAATTTGCATGTTCTCCCATACTTTCATTCAAGTGCAAATTTACAGTTGAAGTACTACCGAGTACAGTCTTCCCACACCTCGTCTTGCACATAATCTCTGTTGTCACTACAGATTTGTTAACTCCATAATTTAAACACACATGATCTCCACCCAGAGAGTAGACGGCCCTGTAGTAGCGTTCGACCCAGTTTGTGCTGACAGTGACACATGGCCAGGTGCAGCTGTACCGTCAGGAGGAACATTAGTGCTGCAGCCTCATTAATCATAATGGACCAGAGCTTCTAATCACAGGCCGCGGCCCCACACTGTGTCCTTCCCCGCTCCGCCCGAATTAGCATCCCGGGCCATTCACAAAAGTGTAAAACACGGACAGGGCACACAATAAACACCGGAGACGTAAATAACAGCGATGGCATTTAGTGCAGGGAAATTGCGTCTGAAACAGAGCTAAAATTGAGATTTGAGATTACATTTGTGTGACTATGGGGATTTAAATGATCCTTTACAAGCATGTTTACATCCATCATGTCTGCTCATCGACATGCACTGTACCAATCACTTCATTCATAAATGCCTTTGCACTCAACACAAAACTATAATGAGACGGTGTGTGAAAGATTAGTAGCATCAAGTCTCGGTCCCTAAACAGAAGCTGATCACCACAACCGCCTGAAGGGAAGTCATTAATTAAGTTCATGAATGAAGTCAATGGGGCACAATTACTGACCAATATTAAGGATGTGCCTACTCACAGTAGAATAGATAAACGAACTGGAAGAACGAGTCTCCCACAAAGAGGTGAGATGACGATTAACGCTAACATTAGGGTTGTGCACACTTTCTAGTTCAGTTAGTCTACATGTGGTGAAAGAGAAATGAACTAATGTGCGTTATGGCCCAAAGTTCAAGTACTTAAGTGAATTGGAAATGACTCAACTACAACAGACATGTAGTTATGATGCCATTTTAGTTATTATTGGAAAGAGGTGTGGTAACGCTTTATATTAAGGTGGGCTCATTAAGTATTAATAAGGTGCTAGTAAGCATTAATAACATGCTTGTAAAGTATTAACACAGTGCTTTCTATACTTTTTATCTGTTAACATACTAGCTAATAGGCCATAATAATACGCTTATTCATAGCCAATGTGCACACCTTAATCTAAAGCGATACCAGAGATGTTTTTTTGTTCTGTCGGTCTTCATTTGTACAAAATAAACTACATTATAGTGGTGTCCAGTGGTCCGTAGCTAATTAGGTATACAGTATGTTGTGTTGGATGTTGATGTTTGACTTTCTTTTTCTGGCCTGTGGGAGTTTAGGGAAGTTTCAGATTCAGCAAACTGAAGTCCAGCGAGGTCTACATCATTGTCCTGCCCCAGGCCCTGACTGAGCACTGTACCCTCCTCCACACACTTTATTTGGACCTCATTATCTTGTGTGGATGTCTTTTTAGATTACACACTCCCATGGGACTAGCACATCTTAATGACTAACCTTTCACTATTAAATCAAGTCAAGACCAAATAAGTTGCCGCTTGTTCTAAAAATATTATGGTGTTTTGTCCACAACTGAATCATTAATGTCCCACTACACTTATGTGAGCAACATGAAGCTATTACTTAAAGCAGACTCTGAAATTGCCCTACAAAACGGCGATTGGTCATGAATATGCATATAGCTATAGCTTTTTGGCCGAGTTCCAATCTAGGGTAGGTCTCTGGTCTCTTGTGGCCAGTGCTTTCCCTATGATTTAAAGAGGCATCCACTTGGATAACACGCATAATGCAGATTCAGCCACATGTGCACATTTTACACATGTCTAAAGAAGCTGCTGGCAGTAGTGCTTAATCCAATGAACAGTCAACGTCTCCACTGTGGGCTGTATACTGATTATGGTGTATACAGCCCACAGTAGCCTACAAGCCATCATTATACATACGGACATTAATAATATTACAATATTAATAAAGGCAATATAACAATAGACTGAAGGTCTTAAACGAACAGGCCACTGTTTTTCCAAACCTCCAGTTAGAAGCGACCGAGCTTTTCCACGTTTACCCTATTTAAATATGTTTAAGTGAGTAGTTACACGATCCAAGTATAATTACACAAAATTAAACATGTTGATTTATAAGCAGATAAAAGGGGCACTATATTGAAAGGCGTAATAACACCTTAGGAGCACTTCGACGTCCGTACTGTAAAGTGAAGATATTACTGCGCAGATGTCAAAGTGCTCCTAAGGTGTTATTACGCCTTACAATATAGTACCCCTTTTTATCCACTTTAAATAGGGAAAATGTGGAAGAGCTTGGTCGCTTCTAACTTCACCCCCGTTTGACCCCATAGAGGAGGAGGAGAGGCTAAATGATAACAACATCTTTGGTCATTTTATATTTATATTATTCATCTTTTTACGTGGCGCATTTTGTTTATTGTCAAGTTTGTGGAGGTGACATGAGGTGAAATGAATCCACCTCAAAAATTATTTAAAAAAAATAGTTACATCATTATGTTTTCATCACTCTGACTCTTCTGCTCCACTGCTTTTGTCCTACAACTACCACAACAGGAGTTTTTGACAGCTCAATCTCAGCCACTGTCTGCATAGAGAAGACAATAGACAGATATGTTAAATATATATATTGCTATTTGTTCATAAGAAACCTCCTTTAAACCCTTAAAAAAAAAACGTATTTCTAGATTGAACACAATCCCAGAGCTACATACATTAGAATTACTACATCTACTTAAAATAATAAGAACTGTACAGTTTTTCACCAATGCTTTTTAACCTTTGTATTTATTTATTTATTTGATTTGAATTGATATTTCAACTTAAAGCCATTTGTCCCCTTAATAGAATAGAATGATTTTGTATTTATGCTGTTATTTATGTTATTACCTGTCATAATATCTCCTAAAACATGGATCTTAATTGAAAGCGGACTCACATCTTGAGCAGGACATCACCAGCTCATCTCCATGGAGATGCTGCTGCTTTGCTTTGACTACAGGTAGCCAAACATGAGGTTCAGGTCCACTCCACAATATGCTTTATTTTCATTATTTACTGCAAAATCAGCATTGTTTGGAATCACTGGCTTGTTTTTCTATGTTTTGAACCATGTATAGCATTATAAAACCCACAATGGTCCACAGAGGGGCTTCAATGTACCCTTTGATTGAATGTATTCTTTGAGCATACAACACAAATAAGTGTCTCTCTCTCACTGTCTCTCTCTCTTACTCTTTGTCAGATCTTCCACATGACCTATGACCTGGCCAGTGCTGTCATGCGCATCATTAACCTGATCGCAATGATGCTGCTGCTGTGCCACTGGGACGGCTGCCTGCAGTTCCTCGTGCCAATGCTCCAGGACTTCCCCTCCGACTGCTGGGTGTCCCTCAACAAGATGGTGGTAAGAAAATAAAGAAATGTGTGTTTGTTTATCCTGTAAACATTCGGACATGTGGCAAAGGGGTACTACCATAGACATGCAACACATCTTTGGAAAGCTCTAGCCCTTTTGTGATATAAAACAATGGTTCTCAAACTGTGCGCTTCTTCAGGTGGTCTTCAGGTCATCTGCAATATCTGACTTTACTCATTTTAAATAGGAGACATGTTAATTTAAAGGGACTATACGTATTTTCATCTCCCTACATCATAGGTGTCATACTCTGGCCCGCGGGCCAAATTTGGCCCGCAATGTAATTATATTTGGCCCGCGAGGCTATACCAAATGACTACTTGGGCTGGCCCACCGGTATTATACATTTTTTTTCAGATATTGCATATCTGGACTATTAAATTATATATTGTATTGTAATAAGTGTTTGGGTCCATATTAAAAGGTTCATTTGTTCAATGTTGGCCCGCGACTTTGTTCAGGTTTTACATTTTTGGCCCACATTTGAGTTTGACATCCCTGCCCTACATGTTCCAGCCATGTCCTAATGTGTCGAATGAGCCCAGACCTGTTCACCACAACTGCCTCTAAAATCCTGCACTGTCACTCAAAAACTTACTTCGGTCTGAAGTGCCGTCATGCACGAACTTAATATAGAAGCTGCAGTTACGCGTTAGACCTGAGGTGGCAGTAGTGAGCATAAAATGACCAACTTGCATCTAGTCTCTTTAAGCTTTAAAAGGCCATAGAGGCCACGGTAATGGAAAGTTTGTTTGTTTATTAAGACCTATGCTACTGGCAGCGGTGGGAAACTCGAGTCACATGACTTACTTGACCGATGCTTCAGAAAGACTTGACTTGACTTAAGACTTGCCGTGACTTGAGACTTAACACGAGACTTCGACCAATTTCTTGTTATGACTTGCTGTAACATTATATTTTTTAGTTTTTCGAGTTTAACCGATGAAAGACAGCAGGATTCAGCACGTACATCCAGTGCATTTATGTTCACACATGGTAATTAGCTACATGCTCTTTCAGTTTCCTGACACAGCAATCCAATCAATACAGCGGGAAAAGGCAGGAGGAAATGTGAGTTTCTTTGGATGCATTAAAATGACTCATTGACTTCAGACTCATTGAGGACAGGAAAACGTTTGTAGCTACGGCGCAATGAACGGAACGTGCGTAGGTGACGAGAATACGCAATGCAAATCTTGTTTCTCTCTTAGCTGAGCACAAACACACACGCAATTGTTCACACAAGTTTGTACCGCATTTAGTGGCTGTTTTACGCAGCAATACAGAGCCCTGTTACAGCAGGACTGAAGACTCTGCAGAATGTACTTTGAGCAGGGGCGAATCTGAGCATACAGGGGCTGGGGCATTAAAGGAGAACCCGTGCCTCAGAAACTGTCAGAATAAGCAAAAATAAAAATATATTTTTTTATATTTATATTAGAACTGTCCATGTGTTATGTATGTGTTAATACATTTTAACAGCGTCAATTTTTTATCGCACTTAATTAGTCTCAATTTGCCGACACACATTAAAAAGACGCCACATGAGCAGTTCTGCTGCTGTCACTCAAACGGGAGCGCATCACGTGAGAAATAGAACTTGTTGGTTTGTTTTGCTACTACAACGCTGAGAACGCCTTTGAAGAAATGGCTTATGAACTCACCAGGAAACGAGGAGCAGAAACTTTCCCGAGGCTTTACTTTCACCATGTCATGGACAACTCTTTACTCTTACTCTTACTTTACTCTTACTTTACTCAACTCTTTACTCAAACAAAGTAAAGTTTGGAACTTAAGTGGGGCAGCTTTTACCTGACACTACAAGAAGCTGCTCACCTCAGGTTAGTACGAAGATGCTGCCTTGTTACTTAAGCTCTGCGGTTCTTCTTGCTGCTGCATTATCTTCATCACATTTGCCTGTCGCGCATGTGCTTGCTGTTATTGTTCTTGCGTTTGGTGTAGGAGAGCTATAGGCTCTTTTCTCCCAACTCTTTCCTCTAAACTCGAGGAAACAAACATGCTAATGATACATTTACCCCATAAAACTGGACATTTAACAAAACTTGACCAACTGAGTTGGACTTACTTGGGACTTGGACCTTCACGGCTTGGACTTGACTCGAAACATGTATTTAGTGACTTACTCCCACCTAACTGGTTCACTGGTCACGCTTTAACATCAACTTTTTCCCCAGATAACTTAAAGTTTGTAGTTTTATTATGCTTTTTTCAATCACATAGCACCAGTCTATAGCACACTACAATGATGACGCAACCTTCTGTTAGTCTGTAAATGCAGTAAATTAGAATAACTGCCTTGTATATAATTGCTCTCTCAAAATGGCTGTATCAAATGTCTTGAAATAGGCCTCTGTCTCTTTAAGAACCTCTGACCCTTTCCGACACGCCCTCTCCACACGCTGTCTGTGGCATCAGTGGGGAGGGGGTTCTGCTGAGGAGCAGTGGTTGGTTACTCGGCTGGTGACGAAAGCTCGGAGGCGTCTCCAGGAGGTGGGGGCGTTCCTAGGAGGACTCAGGCAAACCTATCCCTAAAATGGCTGCCATCAGAGTTTTTACAGATTACTCAAAAATATGTGAATGTGCCAAGGCAACACTTCAGGCATGTTTTTAATGAGGGAATGACATAATAACATGATGCAAAGCTTGAAAAAGTCGATTTTGCATAATACCCCCCTTTAATCGTGATTGCATAAAAAGGAAAAGAAAGAAAATAACGGAACAAATTATTTGCATCACATAAACCATCAGGTCCACAATAAAAAAACATATTCCCCCAGAGGTGTGTGGTTAGCTAGCAGATGGTAGACTCACACAACCTCAATTAAACCCTCTGTAGTTGGGCCCAGGAGACGCCCAGTGAACAGCGAAGCCAAAGTTACAGATGGAATTAGGGATTTCATGTGGTTTGTCTCCACTGCCCCTTGGTTCTGCGGCCGCCAGGTGTCTGCTGCACATCTGTTCAACTTTACAATAGAAATGCCCAAATTATATCTGACATAATGAAGAGTGAAGCGAAGAAACAACACAAAGCAAATATAACAAGAATCTTCTAGTCTAATTTTCTGCATACGGTCATCATAAAACAAATGCTATTGAAATCCCACTCCACTTTATTCATGTCTACTGCACGTTTCTGTTCTCCCAGACTCCTCTGCCAGTCTTTGCATCCGCTGTCTCCTCATTATTACGTCTTCAAAGCCACATTATGTTGACATTTTTAGCCATAACATTAATTATCACCGCAGGCTATGAATGCAGAATAACAACATACAGCTCTTTAATATCCTGTCATCCCTGGATTACACTTGTCACTTCCTGCCTCCTCCCTTCCTTGTGATGCTTGAAACTGGCGTGAGCTACTTATTAAAGCTTCACTGGAAATTCTAGGATGGTCCTGGTTTAGTCCTAGTTTGTTTTCTCCGTGTGGAATCCTGGTTTAGGCACTGTCTTTTGGCACTGCTTCAGTCGAACAGCCCATGAGGAAGTCAAATATCGGCTTACTCATGTCAGGGATATCCAGCGGTTTTGACTTATCAGACTTTGTAATTGTACCTGTTTGCCCCTACTTTGAAGCTAGTCAAGTTCTGTTTTGTCATGTTTGGTCCTGGTTTTGTAAGTAAAGCGTATTCACAAAGAGTTTTTCTTCGTTATCGTTATAGCGATATTGTTTTTTCCGATGCATCACAGCGCCCTGTGTAGCTCCTTTGCTCGTGTGGGCGTGGTCTTTGTCCTGGTACAAGTACAGTAGTGACGCAGGGTTAGATGATACCTCCATAGTCGGATCTGGCACAGTGCCCACACCGGATATTTACTGGACTCACTATTCAAGGAACATGATAACCTCCAGCAGACAGGATACACTCTCCCTCTAAAAGCACAAGCTCATGACACTTAAAATCTGATGCACGGGTGTTTGAGTACTATGTGAGTGACTATTATTACATGCCTAAAAATAGATCTTTCTTCCCATGGTTAGTGGGGGGGTTGTTTTTGAAGGCACAGTACAAACTTTGACACGTACACTAAGTCATGTTTTAAAGGGACTAGATGCAAGTTGGTCATTTTTATACTCACTACTGCCACCTCAGATCTTAAGCATAACTGCAGCTTCTATATTAAGCTCCTGAATGAAGGCACTTTGGACACGAATTACCTATTTGGGTGACAGTGCAGGATTTTAGAGGCAGTTGTGGTCTGGGCTCTTTCTACTCATTAGGACATGGCTGGAACATGTAGGGCAGGGGTGTCAAAGTCGTTTGGGTCGTGGGCCGCATATATCGTAAAGGATTGTGGCCTCATAAATAACGGCTTGCACTTATTGTGCTTCATCAGCCTGTGTCTCACGTTTCTCAAAGTGCCACATGAAGTCATTCAATGGCAGTAAGCTACTATTGTAGCTACAGCCGACCTGGGGCAGACTGACCATTTACCACGTGGCTATAATATGCTGTTTATATCCTGATCTCTTATGATGTCAGTGCCCTCTGCTGGACACATGTGGAATTCTTTCCTTTTTTTAATTTTAAGCTGCCCCCTAGTGGCTGGAGTGAGCAAACTGGTTATTTATTTATTTTTTAAAAAACTCCTCACAGGAATGGGCTAGACTTACTTTTTTTTTTGGCATGCTCAGAAATTCATGCTCGTCAAAGGGCCACATTAAATGATCTTGCAGGCCGCATGTGGCCCACGGGCCTTGACCTTGACACGTGATGTAGGGGGAGGAAAATACATAATTTTAACATTTTTAAACTCCATATAAAATCAGAAAAAACCCTTACAAAGATGACTGAGACAGAAGGGTTTCTAATTAAAAAAGAAAAAAAAAACTTATGCAATGACTGTGAAGCTGAGGCTGGACATTTGTAGATTTGTTTAAATTTAGGCATTTGATCAATTAATAAGTGATCGAATGACATTTATTGCAAAGCTCATACAAAAGTGAACCAATGTTTTTTCCAGACCCAATAATCAAGGTTTTCAGCGTGTCAGTTCTGAGAGGTGCGATCATTGATGTCTGTTATGTAAGTGCCAGAGTAACACACACACAACACACACACACACACACACACACACACACACACACACACACACACACACACAGGACAGGTAGTTCAGTCCTTCTGCCTGATTAACTCGATCAATGCTGCTTTCTAGCACTCAATAGCTCAGTCAGTATGTCTACTCTTGTTTTGCCATGCTGTCTGGGTATCTCCGGGTATATACTTTGCCTAATGTCTGTACACTGCAGCTGCATGTGTGCACAGTGGTCTCGCTCTGAAAGTTAATAAGGATATTCTCCCCTCATTCAATTACGGCAGTGATGTAAGTGGCAGGTCGGGCTGTCAGCGGGTAATGGACAGGAGAGGCGTATGGAGCTGGAGGTGAATCTGTGTGTTTGACAAGCACCTCTCCCTCTCAGGCCGGATTACTTGGATGCAAAGGTGGAAGTAACCACGGTAACTTAAGTCACTCTAGTCTACAAAAAGGCATTTTGTGTGGCTACAGAGAAACTATCCCAAGTGTTTTGATGTAGTGAATTTTCGGATTTGAAGCGCAATAAGAAGCTTAAAAATAAAAATACAATTGTTATCAGGAGCAAAGGTAACAGTAAGAGTAGCATTAGCAGGAGCAGTCTGCACATGCCATATCCCCTGTTTATGTGCTCATATATGCCGAGTGATGAGGCTCGCTCGTACTCTTTTGTCATGTGTTTCTGTGTTTGAAAAAGGTTTATACATGATAATTAAATCCCAATGGAGCTAGATTATGTTGTTTTAGGAGGATGTTTGATGCCAGTGAATTGTGAAGACCTACTTGGCACTAGACTTCCTTGGCATGAAGCTCAAAAGGATATCCAGTTATTTAGTAGATATGCTCCCCGAAAGCCAGTTCACATTTGTTTTTGTTGATGATTATGGTATTTTTCATCCTATTGTGATTTATTTTGGAGGCCAAGCCAAGTGCTCACTATATCATAAACATATCGGCTTAGCCTGGATAATGCTGCAGTCTTTTTGGGGCAAGTTCCCCCTCTGAAACTGACCCCATTCTGAGAAGAAAAGTAGTCTTGTCACATTTAGCCATGCACTACTGGTATGTCTGGCCTGTTATTCCAATAAAGCCAGTATCATTTTTTCAGGTCTTTATGAGAACATGAACTTGTTTACAACTTTGTAGAAATGGGGTACAGAAATGCTGACATGCTTAAATGCTCTGGCATTTATAGAACTAGACAGTCTGCCCTGCTTCTGGTGTTGTTTTTACACCAACAAATGGGTGCATCTCCATTCTCAAAACTTACTTTATGTTAAATACATGACACATCATACACTCTATATAACGAACAAGGTCCTTAATTGTTTAGTTACTCAATATTACTTTAATTCCAATATTGTGACAGGGTTGTAAAATTGTTAAATGAAATTTTAACACCAAATTATCGTTTTGTGTTAAAACGCTTCTACCGTTCCAGCACATTACAGTGTTACTCAGTGTTGGGTAGTGACTGAATACATGTATTTAGAGTGCGTATTTAGAATACTCATTTTGAGTAACTGCATTTAGACACAGTTAGTCTTTCATTTTAGATATAGAATACAGTTACTTTCTTGATATCAAAGGAATACATAATGTTGCTCAATCATTACATTTCACTTTCATATTCATCGCATTAATAAGAAAGAAAGGATCAAAACAGCCGGGAAAGGATTTAGCTCTGTCCATCTGGGCTGGGCGTTTGCAAAGTGCTTTTTTGCATTCTAAATTAACTTCATAACAGGCGTGTAACAAGTGTAGACAAGATATCTTCTTCGCTTTTATGCTTTAATATTATGCAAATCAACGTGAAAGTGTTCTAAGTTTTCAGTAACGGAATACGTTACTGAATACATTTTAAGACGAGTATTTGGTATTTTGTGACTAAATACAATTTCAAAGTATTCTCCCCAACACTGATTCATATTCATTCTGGTTCATATGGAAACATTTCATGGTAAACCCAAAACAGAGAGGAATCAACATTGTACTTTTTCCCAATTCAATTAAAAGCTTTTATTGCGTCTGAGGTGAAATGCAATTATAACAAATTATATTGTCATCACCTTACATAACTAGTATAATCCATTCTGCTCTGATGCCGTTTTCTCCGTAATGTGCTGATCTCAGTGCAGTGCTGTCTACTGCTTGGCTGGTTTCATAATTTTATGTGGAAAAACATAATGTATTCTTTACAACATTTAAACCCAAAGCACTGCTTTATGCTTCACTTATTCTCTGCACTTTGTGTGGCTTTTCCGGCTGCTCTCTTTCAGAGGTCACATCACATCATATTTGCATCCATTCAGCCTCATACTGTGCATCATGTTCTCTCACACCTTTGGCACATTCATAGCAATTCTTTATAGCCTTTCTCTTGGCCCCCCCGGCCTCAGCTTATAGACTGCGACCACTGTTCAATATGAGCTAATTCTTTGTGAGGATGGAACTCTTGTATCAGGAATTTGATAGAAAGTTGATTTTTTTTGTTTCTTATGAACAGCTGGTGATGTAATTTCTCTGGCTCATGTGTGCTTTGTTCGAGCTGCATGGCTGACTCCTATGATTGGCTGCAAGCAACATATGCAGCTGTAATGTTCCGACAATGCTGTGTGTGAGCGATAGAAAAACATGAATTTATTATAACTGCCCTAAAAACTGCCGATGACAAACCTTAGTTAATTATCAATATCCTTCGAGTCGTCGGAGACAAAAGAATCACAGCCAGTGTTCCATAACTACGTTTTCCTCTTTGTTCCACTTAAGGGGAAAAGTCAATTAAACCCAAGCTCGATAATCAAAACACCCAGTTTCTGTGAGACCTAATCAACTAGACATAATACTGACAACATGTGTTTACGTTACATTGTGTTTGTTCTAGTGTAAACAGAAGGTTCGCTATTCCCAAGCGCTCCAAAAACCTTTTAATGATTTAGGTGTTTTGTACATCTGCCTTGAGACATACAGTGTTGATAGGAATGTATAGGCAAAAGAATAAACTGGGTAAACATCTTATCGTTGCTACTTTTTTGGCTTGACATTTGGTGATGTGTGTGTAACTTTGCTGTATGTTTTGCTATTATGGGTGTTGCTGTGGTCACTAACCATTTGCCCAAGACATTATTGAGGCTATTCTTGTTGTTATCATCATAAGCTCCAAATCCCCCGAGATGGGCTTGCTGGGATTGCTGTGTCACTTTTAGCCAGATTGAGGCTGCTCTGTGTCAGCAGGTCTGGCACATCTAAACAGACAGTTGCTTATTATAAACAGGGTAGAGGAAATTATTTAATCACATTTTTTTCTCCTGATAAGTATTGCAATTACATTATCAATACAAAATGAATGCAACACTGGATCTTCTGACATTATAGAAGCTTATTTAAAGCAGTACTAAGTGACTCATGCCCCTAGAGGCCATAAGCACCACTGCAGGTGTCGTAGCATGTTGCGTTTTTTTGTATGTGAGAGTAAATACTACACTGACAGAAAAGACAAAGGGAGAGAGGGATATTGTACATCCAGTTACACAATGGAGATTTTTCAGTCAAACTTGGCTTTACTGTTTAAGTGGCACTAGCCCGCAGTTAGCTTTGCCTGTTAGCCTGTTAGCTTCTTCTTCGTGATTTCATAAGTGTGTATTCACCTTTTTCCGGAAGTTTGCGTGGGCTCCGCCATGAATTGTGCCCGCCCCTTTTCTCAGTTGACATGGGACTGGAGAAGTCCAGATAAAATCAGTTACTACACAAAACCATGTTTAGGCCGCGCCGAGAAACGTTGCAGTGTTGACTAGTCGGTGCAAATGAACATTGGACATTTTACACAAATCAATAGACTAAACATCAGATTTGAGCGGAGAACAATTTCCCTCGTTCTCCGTTTAATTGAACGGGCTTCGCACTCTACTGGAAGTGTCAATACAACGGAAGTGCCGAGACAAAGCAAAAAGAGTCAAAAGTGGGCGGGGCGGAATAAGGTGGGTAGAGTTCGGGAAATTTCACAGTTACCATGGAGATCCGTGTCCAAGTGTTTTAATGTGAACAATAACTCCAGTATTTTAACTTTTAAAATCTCCATTAGTTTACAATTGCTGCTAATCCCATACGTCACATTCCCGAACTCTATTGGTCTTTGCCCGACGTCGTGCAGGCAAAATTGCAATTGTGGTTTTCTGGCCACAGACACCAGGGGGAGATGAAAGACCCCAATCATCCCATCAACACTATTACCCCGAGAGGGACTACGTAAAGGATTTATTAAGGTAAACAAGTTACTTAGTAGTGCTTTAAGCAATGCCACAGCGAACTGTAATCAAAGCTAAAGTTGTTAGATTCACTTGTGTCCATATTGCACACATCTAGGACACATTGAAATCTGAAGTTGTAAGCTAACAAGGTTCTAACAAGAATCACACACATTTTTGCAGCATACTAGACAAAAGAGGGCATATTACACAGCTAAATGCAGAATTTGTGGCTCAATAATTGTGACCCTTCATGTAGTGACTGTGATGAATTCGCATCAATCTTACAGCCACCATGAGCATACACTATGTGAGCGCACATACTGTACACATTCTCTCTCTTTGTTTTGAGAAACCATAACCACACCCGCCCCATGTCCACTCTAAATGTATTTGAAACAATTAACTACCCACCAGTGGAGCGCAGCAGCAGATAAAATGAAGACTAAACTAATTTCATTCCTCCTTCCTCCGCTCATTCAGACAGTGGAGCGAGGCATCTGTGCAGAATTAGTTTATTGTGTTTCAATGAGGGTAGTAATTTCCAATAGTAAGAGACAGCTGTGCGCCTCGCCAGGTGGAATAAACTCTTATCTCCTACTTAAGAGCAATGTCCGTATACAGCAGCTTTGTGCTCACTCCTATGATGGGAGCTCATGTTCGACTTATTTATGTTCATGTAGTATGGTGACTTTGAATTTGAGGTCTGTAATTTCAGTGCTATTTGCTGTGTGGCTATGGGGAGGGGGGTAGAGTGAGCAGTGTTGTTGTCTGTTTGGAAGAGTGCGTGGTTGGGTGGGCGAGAACTGCTTTTAATCTGTAAAGCACTTTGTGTTACAACCTTGTATGAAAAGCGCTTTATAAATAAAGTTTTGATTTGATTTGATTTGAAAGGCCCCGTCCTGGTGGGAATCGAACCCGGACCTTCTAGCTGTGAAGCAAGAGCACTAACCGCTGTGCTTGGGCGGCACGGAAGAGTGTGTGTTGCTTATATGATGTATGTAGGTCAATTCTCTTATTTAAATGGCTTTCCAGTGCCCACTTATTCTAAGGACCTTATTATTTCTACATGGCATCACTTCGGAACGGAAAGGAATCCGGGACCAGTCATCCACGTTTCAGATCTATGGATAATTGTATCGTGGTGCTTGATCTAAGTTGCTTTGACATAAAACATGCCCGAGGACTGATACAATCTCACAAACATTGAGTGTATATAATTGTCGTATATTCGGAAGACACTCCAATGTCTTTTTCTTCACATTTTTCACCCGCAGCCTTTTTAAGTTTCTTTTGTCATGAATGATTTGCAAATACCATATCGAGCTCGAGTATATCTTTCAAAGCATGAAAACAGCAACGCCCCACTGAGATTCAGAATCTCTTCTTAATGGAGTTATGGGGCGACAGTGGTGCAGTTGGGAGAGCGGGTTGTCTCGTGATCGGAAGGTTGCGGGTTAGAATCCCAGCTCCCATAAATGCACACTGTTATTGTGGGCTTGGGCAAGACTCTTCACCCTACTTGCCTCCAGTGCCTGTGTACATTGGTGTATGAATGAGAGAGTGATTGGGTGACTGGTTCCTTGCTGCAAAGTGCTTTGGGCCTGACGAAGGTTGAAAAGAGCTATACAGACGGCATCTCTGGAATCGCCCATATATGGTCATGTTTGAAAACAGTTAAGGGGGAAAACAATTTGGAGAAATATCTAAACTTTCTCTAATTATTCAGAAACTACTTTAACAAATGCTGAATTTTGAATATAGTTTTCTACTAAATAAAGATACAAAGACATGGGGAGGAGCAAAGTGGTTCAACAGCCCATAAATACATAAATAACGGAGAATGCTACATGTTAGCATTGGGCTAATGCTAACGGTTAACTAGCGCTAGCTACAGCTGATTTTTTCACTTCTACTGAACAATCTGCTGTGAGAAAATATCCATATGGGCCTGAATTACACTTGACTTTACTTATGTGTGATAAATAAGTTCATATTCCACCAGAAAATGGCTAAAAGAGTGGAAAATTGTGTTTCTCTAAAGATTCTATTTTCCCCCTCGGTGAAGGGGGAAAATAGGGAATTTTTTCCTCTGCATTTGACCCATCCTTGATCCCATCCCCAGATGCCGAGCCAGGCTGATGGTCAGTATCACATGGCTGGAGGATTCGCCTATTGTGCATGTTTTTAGTGGTAGGGGAAACCAAAGTACTGGGAGGAAACCTACACAGACCTTCTAGCGGTAGAGCACGAGCGCTAACTGCTGTTAGTTTCGCAAATACAGGGAAATGAGTCTCCATTTTACCCAGCACAACAATATTCATTCATAACACTGTTGTCTCTCAAGATCTAAAGCTACTATATATTCTTACCCATTTCCATTCTTTGCCAGCCTTAAATACGTAACATATGCTTGGCTTTTATGTGAGCGAGACAGATGCGGCAGAGTGGAAGGAGGTGTTGATTTGTGCTTTGGCCGAGGCTGAGGGTCTGCTCCCCTGCTGCGGCGGCCCGTTTTATGATGGCTGACCAGAGGGAGTCGCTCTGACTGTTAACCACCCGGGGCACTGGAGATGAGCCGCATCAACAAACTGGAAATTGCTGGAAAAATACTGTGTTTTGCAATAACCAAGAAGCCTTTGTCATATGCAGTTTATTGTTGGTGTAAAATCTACAGACAATTTTAGCAACGATTACAAAGATTGACTTGACATTGGTTTATTTTGTCCTATGGTCCAAATTCCAAGGCCATTTCAGAAATAAAATTGGCCTTGTTTGCGTTTCTTTCTGAATAAATCAAGTTAACTTTTGTATCTGATGAGTCTCGCGTTGGAGCTTTATATCTTAGTATAAACAATACATTTCATAAGATGTGTGCTCTTGTTTCTGTGCTACTTCTTGTAATTGTGTATGCACTGTTTATTAACAACAAACAATAATCTAATTATCCTATACTAACAGTATTAGGGTCAAGGTTAGTTGCAATTTCAGTGGATCTTGCAAGGGTTGCAGTTATTTTGTCAGTATAGTGTTTTTTTGGCGGAAAAAAATCCCAACTCCGCAGGCTTTTTTTATGTTTAGACCTCTTCAAACATACTCTGGAATAAGAGAAGATAAGGCTTTTGAAAAAAATGAGAGGAAGGAAGGAAGGAAGGAAGGAAGGAAGGAAGGAAGGAAGGAAGGAAGGAAGGAAGGAAGGAAGGAAGGAAGGAAGGAAGGAAGGAAGGAAGGAAGGAAGGAAGAATGAAAAATGTCCTTAATATATCCTTTGATATGTTAAATGTTGTCCATGTTCTATCAATCTGTTGTTGTTGTTGCTGCTGTTCTTTTTATGCTGCTGTCTTCTGGGGAAAAAACATCTCTGCTAAAAACTGCAACAAACTGAACAAGCTGATTACCATGGTTTGAATCACATACTCCTTAGAGGACAAGGTCCTTGTGTTTTCACTTTTTAATTCAATTTATGAATGAAATGAATTCAAATCATGCAGGTGATTTTTATCTCCTGAACAAATTTACAAACAAATACACCTGATAAAAAAAAACCTTCCCTGTCCAATTCTAAACCTCCCCAACAGCTGATTTCCACAAATGTGATAGCTATCTTTTGCCTGTGCCTCGCGTTTCAGAGAAACCACTTGCATTTGAATTTAAAATAACATGCAAACGATCCGAGGGAGAAATACAAAGGAAAGAGTGTCATGGGCCCGAGACAGTGCAGAAATCTGGACAGTGTTGTTTAAAGGAGGATGAGGGGGTTGAGCCTGTGAGCTGCCTGCAATCAACAAGACATTAACATGGACCGAGCGAGCAGTTAAAAAGGCAGGGGAGGAGGAGGCAGACGCTCGTTAGCACAACACCAAACAAGGAAGCTCTTGGAAAGAGATGGAACGAATGAAAGCTTAAGAGCCTTCAGCACGCTGCACTTGGGTTCATTTTAACCATTGTCAGGAGGAAATGTGTGTAAAGAGTTTTGAAGATGCCAGTACTCACTCTATGAAAGCTTCACCTCACTTTCACTTTGTGTCAATGGACCAGTGCAGTATTCAGCTTTTTCTCCATGTGTAATGATGTTTACTATCATGGCTGACTCCGATGTTTACAAAAAGGAAACAAAACTAAATTGACTTGCTTGCAGATACTTGGATGTTATGTTTACCCCCATGTGAACTCTTTAGCTCAGTGGTTCTCAAACATTTCACATCAAAGTAGAGGACTAAACCATGTGTCTATATAAAACAAATTGAGAAACACTGACTTAAATCGCGTAATTCAGTCTCCTCTTGTCTCGTGTTTTCCAGAATGACTCGTGGAGTGAGCTGTACTCATTCGCCTTGTTTAAGGCCATGAGCCACATGCTGTGTATTGGATATGGTCGCCAGGCCCCTGAGAGCATGTCGGACATCTGGCTCACCATGCTCAGTATGATTGTGGGCGCCACCTGCTACGCCATGTTCATCGGACATGCCACTGCGCTCATCCAGTCGCTGGACTCCTCCCGCCGTCAGTACCAGGAGAAGGTAACACATCTGTGACTTAACTGAGTTCAGTGGGTTTGGCTTTAGTACTCCTCAGCTAGACAAGTACTTAATCATTTTTGCTTCATCAGTTTTTTTAATTATTTAATTATTTTATTTTTGTATTAGTATTTCAGTAATAGTTTCAATTATTATCATACGTAAAGAGCAAGCAAATTTACATTATAAAAATTTATAAAATATCAACAAATGAGTTTTCCCATAGAGATGTGATATATATCACTCTGCCTTATTCTCGACCACTTATTGTTGACTTTATGTAGCGCAGTGGTTCTCAATATGGGAGTTGGGTACCTCGTGGGGACTGCAAGACCATTTAAGGGGGCCGCCAGATAATATAAAAGCCATATTTTCTTTGTAGTTTAAATGTAAAACACCACCAGTTCTTACACTGATTTACGGTGCAGGGCACCAGTACACATGCAACTTCAAACAACCTCTCAGTCCAACATTCACATGTGGAAATGTTGATGTTTCTATTCAACACATGCATTGGCACAATGATGCAAAACGTTTGGTTATACTTAATGAATCTCTGTAGAGAAATTTGTCTCTGCGTTTGACCCATAGATATAATAATTAGAGATAGATGATTACCTATTCAGCCCCTTTCATTGTAAAGGTCCCGAGTGGTCTGTGAAGTGGACTGCACAATCTCCTCCTACGAAGCCTGTTCCTTAAAAGGGCAAAAAGGCGAGAAACCCCACTCTCCACAGAGCTCCAGAGCTTCATTGACAGGCTGTGGAGTAAGTCCATGCACTGAAAATGCTTCCACTATTTTGGGCTGATATACAAAAAACAGCATAATTAAAAATATTTCACCTACCCCAGCGTTGTCACATGGGTCATAGCGATTTTTAGAAAAAACAAAACTCTTTGGAGCCAGGCTTTGAAGTCCCACTAGAATCCTGTCTAACAATTGTCTTTTGGAGTCGCCCCTGGCCACCAGGGGGTGGTATTACAGCAATGTCAGCTCCCCGCCATGAGGACCAGAGAGAAACACGTTCCTCACCCATTGGTTTGACCCATCCTCAATGCCGCTGGGGGCGTCCAGTAGGAGCAGTGAGCAGGGCCAGTGTTTCTAATGAGTAGGGCCTAGAATGATGAAGATACTGGAGCTATAGTCACAGGGAAGACCGCCAAAGCATATCTGATGCCATTCACTCTCCCTTTAATTGACTACTGGCTGAAGCTACCAATTAACCGTAGTGAATGTCTTTGAATATCAGGAGGAGGTCAGAGCCTCCTGAGGGAAGCCACTGTAACACATGGAGCAAAGACAGGGCTACTAACTTCACTTCACTTAATTGGTTTGACTGTAAAATTTGTTGCAGCAATATGTTGGGTTCATGTTTTAATATTCTTGATGTAAATTAGGGCTGTAGCCTGGAGCACTGAAAACACTATTAACAGAAAATACACACATTAACTAAATATCACTTCATATTACTTCATCTTACGACTAAACTTCAAGAAATCACACCAATGTTTTCGATGAATACATGTAGGCCCTGATTTGACTAAGCGTTTGCTCACGTGCAACATGATGAGGAAAAAGCCAGCGCAGTTGATATTTGCACTTGGAGCTTAGTGAATAGACTAAACAGGGCGATTTGTACCACAATGCGCAAAATTTGAGCGCGAGAAAATGCAAATTGTTTGCGGGTGTTGTCGTATTGATCTCGACATCAAGGAGTAAAATTATTATTCCCTTATTGTTATAACTCCGCCCCCTAAGATTTTCGCTCTACTTATTGTACATAAGAAACCTCGTTTTCTACTATTTAACTGTTTGCACATTTCCCGTCTCTTTTTGCACACTCAATCCTCAATAAAGGATTATCTTATCTTATCTTATCTTATCTTATCTTATCTGCTTGTCAAAAATAGTTTAAGAAGCTGGTGTAAACTTTTGTGCAGGACAATACATAGGTGCGCTCCAATACGGCGTCAAAAACAATTTCAGATGTTTGTATCATGGTTCATATACAAAGATAAAACCATGTGTGTTGTTTTGATGTGCGGGATTATAAAGAGACCGCTTTACCTGCGACATTATTTCCCGTGACTCTCCGTCTCGAGCCGCTGTCACTGTGCGCTGCAGCTGAGACCTCAGACACACCGGCCACGTTTTCTGCTTGTTTCTGTCCCTGTTCATTGACGCGGCCACACTGAGCCGTGCGTAACGCGCACCAGAGGTAACGCACAAGACGCATTCCTCAAAATAGAAGCAATCCTATTTTTCCACGCGTGTGTCAAGCGTTGTGCGATACGTGTGTTTGGCCCCTGACATACTGTATGCTCCTTGAACCAGCTGGATGAGCGCGCAGAGGGCATGGACGTTTTTGTTTTTGTCTTACCTGCGCCAACACTAGTACGTACACAATTAAATCATTGAAGGCAACAGACACAAATCACATACAGTAGCCATTTTTTTTAAGCCAAGATGATTGATTATAATACTTATTATTTGTTTATTTTTTTAATTATTATTAAATAATAATTGTTGATAGTGGACATCTGTCACTTGTCCATGATAACTTTGTAAATGTTTCCTCAAAGGCGCTCAGTCAGGAATAAGAGCAGCAGCCTTACTTATTACTTACTTGCATGTTATACAGTTTATCAGGTGCAACACGCCCACAAAACGCTTTATTCGTTATTATTAGTAATTATTAGTGCCTACTAATGACCATTTGCAAGAGATCTGTCAGAGGGAATATGCCAGATTTGCACCGTTGTCCTAAGATATTCTTTATATTTCACTTTGCAGAGATTTCCATGGGCATTACCACCTCAAAGTCTCTGATCTGGATTAACAAATACTTTAACTCATGGCAGATCATATGGGATTTCCTCTGCCCAACCTCTATACAGAGCAGATATAATACCGAGTTCATGTCCTTTTCAGTAGAGCTACACACATATTTGATTTGAAAGAGGGAAATTTAATCCAACACTGTAATGGCTGCAGCATATGGTTGGGTAAAGTGGGCTGATGAATATACAGGAGATAAACAATGACCGTTCCGCCCCATATGGCCCATGGTGTGTGAATTAACATGGCACACCTTGCTTCAGACTTCAACATGACAACATAATAATAATCATCATTTAGCCCATGTTTCATATTGGTTAATGAAACATGGAAACTACTTTAATCCACTTTTCCTCATGGCTCTCTGCACCTCTGCCTGTTTGAGGATCAAAGGGCGGGATGTCCCAGGACCAGAGGGCACTCACGCGCTTCCTGTCATGGTTTAGCTTTGTCTTCCGGGATATTGTTGTGACTATACACAGACAGACACATTGCTGGCTGCAGCCTCTGGGCAGTGTTGAGAACAAAGAGCTGTTAGATGTGGTTTTTCAGCCCGCATGTGTCTGGGACTGTCCTGGTCTCTACACCGGATAACAGCTTGTTTGCTGGGTTGCTGGGCGCGATGGGGAGGCAGTTTGCACTGAGGCAGTGTGTGATGTAGAGGGATAATCATCGCTCTTTGTTATCTGCAGGTAGGTGATGAAAGCAGGGAGCGCACACACTGCCGCTGGTTACGAAAGTCACTGTGAGCTGAGTAAACTGCAAAACAGGGAATGTGCTTGCCATTCGCTTCATTCAATTTACTATAACTCTTTGGATTCATTTTTACTGCGATCTTTACTGTTTTTAGTTAGGCAACCATATGACACCAAAACATTTAATGGCCTTTTATTTTATTGTACAGCATTGTCTTCATTGTGTTAAATGATTAATAACACATCTAGCAAAGAACTGTTCTGATGGCTGATTTTAAAGGCACAATTTCAGTACATGATTGTTCATTAAATCTCCATGTTTTTTTTTTATTTTTCCAATATTAAAGAGTTGCCTTCTCAAAAGGGAAGTTTATTTTCTTGATTGATGCAGGTTTGAGTAACCCTGTTGCTTTGGTCATTTCCTCTACTGCACTGATCTGAGATCTAGATTGTGTGGAATAATTATTAGAACCCGAAAGTGTCAAATTAAATCAAACAAACATCAGATCCATTGTGAGCAGTTTGGTGGTGTTACAGTCCCGTTGATGATTAGCTTTCCATTAGCTTAAATGACCGCTACGTTATCTTTTGAATATTTATAACCTCTCTGCCTGTAGAGGGCGCTCCAACTTGAGATAATGACCACCACAGTCCTTGGTAATAGAGTTGTTTTATCCATACACAAAAAGTATTCAAAGTTTAGGCACCAAAGTGAAGTGCCTAAATGGCCCAATCATTATTGTATTATTAGAATATTGCTTTACATCAGTACAGCAAACACCCCAGCAGACAAACCAACAAAGTTTGAAGAATGCTTAACTTACATTATTGTACAACGAAATGATGTAGATCAGATGTTTATTCCTGAGCCTCTGCGACTCTGCACGGCGCCACTGTAGGTCAACCTGACCTGCATGTTTTTAGCTATGGGTAAAATGGAGACCTACAGGGAGAACATGCAGACTCCTCACAGAAAGGCCCCATCCGACCAGGAATCAAACCTGGGACCTTCTCGCTGTGAGGCAAAGCGCCGCTAATTAGGCTATTGTTCTGTTTTTAATTGGAAAGACAATAAAAGTGACTATCACTGCTATCATTTTCATAATAATTTCTTCTTTTATTTTGGTGCGTAATGAAAACTAACTTTTATCCTGAGTCATCAACAACAAATAGGGTGTGGGTTTTTAATGAGAGGCAAACCACCAGTGCAGAGCGCATTGTCCGATAATAAGTGTGTTTTTTTAATAAAGTTGGGCTTAACTTTCTCGTGGCTAATTCAACAGCAGCTTTAATATCCTCTTCTCATAACGCATAATAAGTTTGTTTTCATGCACTTGGCTTTTGATCTTGCCATTCTTCATCCTTGTGCTGCTTGCTGCACATTTTTACAATCACTTTATTATTTGCTGAAGTTTCTTTTCTTTTGATCATGTATTCTTTCCTGTTCTCATTAGATTTTAGGTTTTATTTATTTAAAGTATTTTTGTTGTTTGTCAATGAGGTCATAAAGGTCTTGTTGTTATTTACGTCTCAAAACTTCTCAAAGTAAAGTTAAGAACATGAGCTCCTTGTTGTTCCATAGTCTCAGCAAACTCAAATATTAGAGCCAGATTGCAATAGATATTTTTGCCTTTAAAACCAGATCCTCGACGACAACACTGAAGACGCAAACAAACAACTAACCGACTTTGTTACTGAGCCCGGTTTATGTCAAGTGTGATAAACGGATATGTCTGACGTCTTCACAGTGAACATATCCGGCATCTTTCCCTGCACACGTCAAATCCGCCCCATGCCAAACGCAGCCTCTGCTTTATACACACGGAGCCATTAAGTGGACCATGCCTCTGTGCAGTCTGCGAATAGCTCTCCATCAGATAACACGCTGGACACGCGGCCCCGAGTTTAAAGATGCCTCGCTGACGGAACAGATTCTTGGTACGAGATAGTGTAAATGTAGGAGACAGCACGGCCGCTTATTGACACAAAGCAGAGCAAACAGTTCGCATTGCACCCGTAATAGCTCCAGCACTAAGCCTTCCCCTCGCCTGCACGGGCAGACAGCAGCGGCTAAAGATCGTTCAGTTAGCAAATGTTTTGTTCGTTTTGTTTCTTTTTGGGGGGGGAGGGGGAGGCAGGATGGCAGGATGAGTGTTATGGCAAGCAAACGTTTTAGTGGAGAATTAATGCTCGGCTCAGCTTCTGTTACCTGTACAGTCAAATTTCATCAAATATATGTATAGATACTGCATTTTTTCCAGTTCCGCTTTACCCAAATCTAAAAGCTTCTCGACTGGAGAGCAACAGTGTAATGCCTCATTTGAAAGCTAACACCTACAAAAGTGATCGTAACTTTTTTTTGTCAAATTGTTGGAGCATTTTTAAGCGTTTTTGTTACTATTTCATTGTTCGTTTTTTTGTGTGTTGCTTTTGTGTCATTTTCGTCACTATTTTGATGGGGGGGTTTTTAAGCTTTTATATTTGGGTAAAGACAAACTAGAGAAAAGGTGCTCAGTTCAGGTGGGGGTTAAGAGGTTAACTGATTTATTGAGTAATTTAAAACAACCAGAACAATGTACAACTTTCATGATAAAGGCAACTTTCTCTTCTGCTGTTTTTTATTACTGCTTTACTGCCAAGGGTCTGCTACTGGCAATCTAGAAATGACCTTTACTCTTTCTACTATTAATTATGTTTCATTGATGCAAAATAGACTTTTTGTGCTTTAAAGCGTCATTTTATACTCACTACTGCCACTCACTACTGCCACCTCAGGTCATACGTGTAACTGCACCTTCTATATTAAGCTTGTGCAAATTCGGACCCAAAGTAACATCTTTTTGAGTGACAGAGCAGGATTTTAGAGGCAGTTGTGGTGAACAGGTCTGGGCTCATTCTACACATTAGGACATTGTTGGAACATGTAGGGGGAGGGAAATACATAACTTTCTGTATAGTCCCTTTAACCATGTTAAACTCTCATCAAAATGTAATGTTTCTGTAATCCTGCAGTCTCTCCCTCAGCCGAATGTGGCCAAATTCTCTCTGATTTGAATATTCATCAGTGCTTTATGTAAGTTTTGTTTTGCACAGTCGCTCTGGTCACACCGGTGAACAAAAGGACGAAGTGCATCCCCTGCTGGCCTTTAGTATAACCACACTTTATAATACCATCAAACATGTGGATAATTTCTCGACACTCATCATTTAAGTTTTACAACTAAACATTCAAAGATAAGTGGTATAAAGTGGCCTAGTTGTAAAAGCTTGAATAAAGCATAATATAGGACCTTTAAAGACAAACACAACCTGTTCTATGCTTCCCTTTTCTATTTGGGTATTAGCAGTACACAATATTTAGAGCAATATTCATTCATTCATTTCTGCATTGAGAGAACCTCTGCTGCTCCCATGTCCTGTTCTGACCAGTCCCAGGACGTCTCCTTTACCTTATCTGTCCGCTTGCTCTTCACTGCCTGGCCATACACCATCTGCCATTGGAGCATTAGCCATTATGTAACAGCTCTCTCTCCTCTTCAGTGACTTTCTCCAGAGCAACACAGCCCTGTACAGTTCAGGATCTACAGGGTTTTCCTTCAGTTTCAGAAAGTGAACTTAGTGTCAGACTACACTGAAATAATTGATACAGGTCTGAAGACTTAGACACTAAATACGAAGAGCGATTCATGCAGGGGTGACACATCGAACATAGGGTCACTTTATGGGCAAAGGGATGGCTGGCTTTCCTGCGAGGAGACCGCAGAGTCTCGATCCACACCAGGTCCAGCTGACTTAGTGACAGCTTCGTACACCAGGTTTCAAAAAGCTAAACAAATAATAATCTTTCTCTACTGGCCACTATGTGTGCACACACTGCAACATATTTGACTTAGATTATTTCACTTGTTCTGAGATGTTTCTGGCTCATTTCATGACATTTCATCCTTGTTTTAGGATATTTTATTTGCAAGTGGGGTAAGAGAATTGGTCTTATCCCATTGGCAGTTTTACTTTCTTATTTCAAGCGAGGTTGTCAATCAGGCTGAAATGTCATCAAAGTTTTTTTTGTTTTTTTGTAGTGTATTTTATTTTTTGCACCAAGCGTTTGAGAGCAAGTCATTATTTGTTCTTTCATTTGGTTAAAAATGTCGATTCTCTGTACTTTACATTTCATGGATTGTATCTAAATGCTATCTCCAAATGGAGGGAGGAGGCTGTAAGTAACACATACCATCATGACGAAGACGCATAAATTGAAACCACAATCTTGCTGAGCGAGGAGAGAAGGTGCACCCTGCCACCTCCATTCCTTTAACCAGGTATAATTAATTGCAATAAATCAACCTTTGTCCTGCCCCATCAGTGAACATGCTAACACAGCAAGTCAAAATGACGGCTTGAGATTATTATTATTATTACACTACAGTTTTACACTTAAGTTTTATGCCTGGCACATGGACACTCACTCGCATAGGAAGGACATACGACTTTTCAAATCCTGACGCTCAGTGACATGTCTCGCTAATAGAAGAGCCGATTCAATTTCTCTGCCTCCTCTGTGCAGCCTGTGCAAGAGCCGTGGATCATCCATAAAAGCAATGTCCCTTAATAACAATTCACCACATGGCAACTCCATCTGTTTGTTTAGAAACAGATGGGAATTAATGAGCTTTGTGCATTATATTTGTGCTAATAAGATCATTAAACATTTACTCTCTGTAGAAAACATAATGTTAAACACACATTACTGTTTGGTATGGGTCTGGCGCCGTCACAACCTAAGTACTTGCTTTCGTTAGTAGTAGAACCATTGAAATAGGATCATTTTCATGGTCGCAAACGGTAAATCAATGATTATTCGGGTAAGAAAATGTCCAAAAACTATGTCTCACTTACGATTTTGCCAACTCTGTACTTTAAGTTGTCTATCAAGCTTGCTTCTGAAGTAATTTCATGCATCCCCAGGTAACAGAATGCGCGCTTGAGATAAAGGGCTTTGTGGTGTAATACATTTTGTAAACAAGGGAAATTTATTGTTTCCATTGCAAGTTTGGGGGCAAAGTCTGTGCGCTCCAAAAATCCAAATAAGGGTTGTTGATCGATGTTAAAAGATTGTTGACTTTTACCAACAAACATACAGAATATTTTTTAGTTCTATGTTCACTGTCAACATGATCCATCCTTCAACACCAGCCTATGCTTTGTCCCCATAATCAAATTGGCATTGCTCAACGAATGCTTTCTCTGTGGAGCGCACTCAACCTTTTCCATAGACGCTGAGACAAATATAGCCGTACGTTTTAAGTGTTTGATTTTGATTGCGCCTTCATGTTTCCATACGTACAGTCGTTCCCTCACAGTGATGTTCTCGCTGTCTGTAAATACTCTTGTGTGAAAGGCGTTAATATTGGCCGCCTCGGCGAGTATTAAATGCATTGTGATTTACCATCATGCCCATCCCACTGGGGTCAGGCCTGTTGTTTATTTTCCCTCTTTGTGACAAAATGTAATTTACCACTGCGATGTCCTTCTCATTCATGTCATTGGGCGTAGCGTGCGAGGTCAGAGTGGGTGCCCCGCTGCTCCGGGCCTGCGAGTGTCAGTGTAAATTCTGATGGTCTCCACAGAACATTGCACTGCCACTCAAGATGATTAAATATATGATGGATAGACTGGACAAAAGCAGGTGAGGACACTCGTATATACAGGTCCAACCACACAATTCAGTAAAAGTGCACATGGTTTCTGAAAGAAACTTATTATTATATATTTCCAAAACCTTTAATCAGCTCGCTTTACTTTCCCAGCCTCGCATTTGGGAACAATACTTTTAATTTGTATCACATTAATATCACTTCCCACGTCTCCATCTGGTTTACAAGAAAAGGTTGAAAGGATTTGAATTGGTCACCACACAATGTGTTTTGCGTGGAACAGTCTGTGCTTGTTACAACTCTTCTAATTACTGGAGTGTGGGAGTCACTTAAAAACAGTTCATTGTTAAACAGAAGTTGTGGACGAATACGGAGAATGAAATACCAAAGGCTTAAAGTGCAGGTTTTAATGACTTATTTAGATGGATAACATCTGTTGTAAGTACATAATTATCATTTTATTTCAGTGAAGCAGCTATTTAATGAAGAAAATGTCAGGCAGAAAAGTTTTTTTTATTAGAATTTTTAAGGTAAAGTTCCATAGCAGTTTGACTCATTTCCCATTAACAACATGGTTGCACGGCAAAAGTTGAAAATTGTGGTCCTCTATCTATGTCACGTCCTGTCATTGTCCAATAAGGAAGTGAAACTATAAACATCACAAGAATGGTCAAACTAAAGAAGGTTTTATGCAATCTTTAGCAAAATTTTAAATATAATTGTGTTAAAGGGATATTTCAGGATTTTTGACATAGGGCCTCATTTCCTAGTTATCCAGTCACTTATAACACCAGACTACCAATATAAATGTCTGTGTTGACCGAATATTATTTGAAATATAAGCAGTTTGAATTTAAAATAACTTATATTTGAGCAGCATTAGTTTCTTGGTTGTAAGCTACGCAGTGGGATGATCTGCTTGGTTACCGGATCTACAGTAGTTTGTTTACCGTCATTACTACACGTGGAATTCACGAAGGAGCTTCCTACAAATCAGACATGGCAACATCTGGAGGACTACCCCATGATTATGCCTAGCAACACTAAACTCTTCAAATATAAGGACTGCATGAAGTAACAACTTTTTGAGTGACAGTGCAGGATTTTGGAGGCAGTTGTGGTGAATAGGTATTTTTAAACTCTGTATAGTCCCTTTAAATCAGTGTAGTTTATATCAGTTTCTGTTGCAAAATGGTAATAGGATGTATTTTGTAACCCTGTCTCCATGATATTACCAAGAAAATGCAAACCACGTCTACATTCTAGGTTAGGTACAGGACTAGGATGAGGGTTAGTAAACCTTGACACAATTTATAAGAAAAAAAAGTCTTAATTTGATTTATTTCATAGAATCTCATGAAGCCTAACTCTCTAACTAGTGTCCTAATGTCTTTGTTATAGGCTGGAGTGCTAGGTTGTATCTGTGGACACTCAGATCCTCCTTTACTCCTCTCACCATCCTGCTCTATAGCTAGAATTTGCTGAATGTCTCTTCATCCCCTTTCACCCTGTGCTGTCCTGTCGAATAAAGCCGCCGAGCCAAGAATCCAATTCCAGCCAGGACACACTGTTGTTGTGTCTTTGGGCAGACACTTCATCCAGTGAGTAATTGGCGGTCAGAGAGGCCGTTGACATGGATTGGCTTCGTTTTAGTCAGCCCCAGGACAGGGATGGCGAAAATACTGTTGAAGCATACCCTCATCAAGTATAGAGGATTCATGAATAATGCATGTTCTTTAAGTGTCTGGAAAAAGCACAATATAAATGTATCATAATGGAATATCACAATAGTTTGCTCTAGAGAAGCTGAGACAGAGCATCCCTTCCAAGCCCTGCACACGCACATCTACAATCTTGAGCCAGGGCCAGCGCTTTGCTAACCTTTTAAACGCTAACAAAAACAGGAAGTGAAAGCTTGTCCGGAGATTGCTGGCCTTTTTCCCGTTGAAGAAAAACCATGTGATGTGATGTGTCCGTTTGTCCTCCGGGCAGCTGCTGCTGATGTGTAGGCTCTTGCGTTTAAAGGAAGGTGTTAGCGCGTGAAACCACATAAAGTGACCCATTTCTGAGCACGTAACGCCATAGGTCTGTTGGTTACACTGTATATGAATAGAGCAATTGACTCCAGGCCATTCAATCTTGTTTTATGGAAGAATCTGCTCTGCCTCTATTTCCATTGTGAATCCAGGCATGTAATATGTTGTGTGCTTTTGTAATGAGATGACAAGTGAACGCTCGCTCTGTTTGACGTACAGTCGATAAACAGAAGATGTGAACGTGTGAATCTCGGCGGGATTGGACTGACCTTTTGGAGCTGTACAGTGGTTACATACTAACTATGTTTGGTCCTATATTTATTTTGGAACTGGGTACACAATAAAATGTCATACTTCGGGATTTGTGAAGAAAAAATATTAAACTTACCATTGATTATTGGACTTCTTGCAAGAGTTTCCGGAACGGGTTTCAATATCATATTTCTCATTCATTCAGTGCTGTATTGGATTATGTTTACTGCAGGGCAGAAAGGAAAACAACACAATGAGCCAATCATATATGTCTGTTCTATTATACGCACTTTACTCACCAAGCAAAATTAAAACTCATTGTAGCAAGACGTTATTACAATTGGAATCCCCAAGTAGGAGTTAGTTCATATCTTGCTAAAATTGTAAAAATGTCCCTTTCCTCTTTCCTTCTTCCTTACTTGCTACTACTGCTATTGTGCCTTTGGGCAAGGCACTTTTATGTTTTCCACATCACCTGCTCTTGCTCCATTTACAATAGCGAAATAAATCACCATCATACACTAAGAATTGCCTTTTGTCTGATGAAACTGAAGCGGTGTAGTGTGAAATTTTGATGGCTTTCCTGTTACGGCATGAACAAAAGACCTGCTCCCTGTCTCACACACCTCTCACTGTCTTTCAGTACAAACAAGTGGAGCAGTACATGTCGTTCCACAAGCTGCCGGCAGACTTCCGACAGAAAATCCATGACTACTACGAGCACCGGTACCAGGGAAAGATGTTTGATGAGGAGAGCATCCTGGAGGAGCTCAACGAGCCACTCAAAGAGGTATGGACGCAGAGGGGTGGACTATAAGGTGCTCACTCAGCTGTACTTAACCAACTCATTTACCCCGAGGCGAGGCACTTTCAAGTTATGCTCTGTTGATTTAAAATAACGGGAAAAGGAAAGTTTTCAAACTCACAAAGAAGTTTCACTAAACTTGGGTTGAGGTGGATTAACTTCTTATTTTAGCAACGACATACCACCAGATTAGAGAAACATATAGGTTGTCAACAAATACATGAAGATGATTACCCCTCGCAAACAGGAACTGTGCAAAGTGGATACATTTAGGTGGGTGTTCAGGCTCCTCCCTATATAGTCCACTCTTCTCACCTGTGTTTATATTATGCACCCTGACGAAGGCTCGAAGCGTTGGTGCGTCACGTGAAAATAGGAGCTAACAGGCTAATGGGCAAAACTAACTGTGGGCTAGCGTCACTTTAAATAGTATTTACAGCCAAGTTTGAGTGAAAAAATAATTTCCATTGTGTAATTGGATGTACAATATCCCTCTCTCACTTCGCCTTTTCTGTCTGCGTAGTATTTAGTCTGACTGAGAATTATTAAGTTAAAAAAATGCAACTTGCTACGAAACCTGCAGTGGCGCTTATGGCCTCTAGGGGCAAGAGTTGCTTAGTACTGCTTTAAAGCTGCCTTTTCACAGACATTGCTAGTATTATTGGTCACTAATAAATAAAGTAAACTGTGTGCAGATGGACTTTACAACCTTTTCATCATTGGGTACAACAGCACACTTATGTTTTACAGTTTGTTGACCTCAACCATGACAATAACTTTAACCTCTCTTCCTTATGTTGAACATGTTGCTTTTAGTTCTGTGCTGTCTCTTGTCCATCTTTAGGAAATTGTGAACTTTAATTGTCGAAAGCTGGTGGCCTCCATGCCTCTCTTCGCAAACGCTGATCCAAACTTTGTGACGGCCATGCTGACCAAGCTGCGGTTTGAGGTGTTCCAGCCCTTGGACTACATCATCCGAGAGGGCACCATCGGTAAAAAAATGTTCTTCATCCAGCACGGCGTGGTTAGCGTGCTCACCAAAGGGAACACTGGCATGAAGCTCCTGGACGGGTCATACTTTGGAGGTGGGTCCCTGAGCATTTGAATCCTCATATACTGCACTTTAGCCGGTCTAAACTCTGGATCATGGGCTCAACTCCTCGGGCTCTGACTGTGTTTAACACGTAGTTATACAGTATCTGCCCTGTGCATATAGGCCTATTGTATTATTGCACCAGTTTTGCACCGTTCTTAAACGGACAGTGGCCTGAGCTTGACCTGACCTGAGCAGCTAGTCCACACATCCAATTAGTTAGTACACCGCTCTGTGATGACAGGCCATTGTTAGTTCAGCAAGAACTGGTGGGTGTCATGTGAGGTTGAATACAGTAGGATTTAACAACAATTTAGATTGGGCATGAACTATATGTATATACACATACTCTACATTTCATACTGGCATATTCTTTTGGGCGCTGTTTAGTAGTAGTTGCATTAGGTCATCCTTTATTCAGTGCTTGCTTAGCCTTTACGCTGGCATGCCAATGGTATACAGCCTACTATAATGAAATGGACAGGGTTGTGTCAGTGCATCCGAAACAAAACCTTACCAAATGGTCATACATAACTGGGTCAATAGCTCTGTGTGTGTTTTCACTTTTTTAGCGTTTGTACTCAGAACAGACAAACACACAGTTTTTTGTTGTCATTGCACTTGACAGTTGGCCAATCCACAGGTTCAGACAGTCTCTTACTGCAGCCCCAGGGGTTTCATTAGTCTCATTATCCTTTCCAAGTGTTTCCCACTGCATTATAATGATGCACATGGAAATATGCAAATCACTGGGCCGAGCATAACTGCAAAGACCTCATGGACCAACATCTGGGGCAACAATTCAGAAATGCTCTTCCAGTAGCATGCACAATGTTGAGCACAGTATGATAATATGCATAGTAGTTGACGTTTTGGCAGTTCAGTATAAAGGTATCAACTGCATGAATTATGCAATTCCTTTTTCATTCATTCATGTGCCATATTTAGCTCAGCGACTGACCAGGAGCAAATTGAGTTTCTCTGTGGAGATGATCAAATGTGTATGTATCATAGAAAATGCTTTAGCAGAAAGAACTTTCTGCACTGCATCTACTGGCATGTGCTGTGCTAATGTTGTGCTTTAGCTCAACTTTAGCACAAAGTCTTGCAGATTAAGTGCTTTCTAGTATTTTCATATTAAGTAAAGCAGTGATTCTCAAGCTTTTATTTAATTATTATTTACACCAAGTAGTAGAATCTAAGACAAACGTCAGCTTCACCTTCTAAAGTATAATCTCTAGAGATTAGGCGACATAAAGAAATTGCACAAAATCACAATGTTTAAAGCAGGATTAAACACAGACTAAACCTGAACCAAAACAAATTGGAGCATGACTAAAGAGGGCTACACAGACACTCAACCTGGATTTAATCAAGATTAACCTGTCATTAAACCTGCTCTACTACAAGCCAGTTCTAAAGCTGTATTTTACCAGACCTTAACACAGTCTTTGCTTAGAAAAAGTTTCTATTCTATTTGAGAAACACTGCTTATTGTGTTGTACACTGCAGCCTCCTCATACGCATGCTCATAAAACAATATTGAACTAAAATCAGAGGAGGTCACCGTTTCAGGTGCAAGGCATATGGTTGTCAAGACAACTCCTCATCCAGTTCACAGGTAGTATGAAAGAAGAGAGAGCAGTCCAAGAGAGAGATGTAGCGTGATGAAAGAGAGAGCATCTGAATGTAACGAAGCATCTCCAAATATAGAGAGCTTCTGTCAGCAGCTGTCAGTGCGGCTCAGGACTGTTGTGGACACACTTGGCAATACTGTTGTTGTCCAGGCCAATAAACTAACACAAAGTCCTGGCCAAGTCCACTCTGTAGAGGCCAAGGCAGGTTCAGTTTATGTCAATAAACTCCAAATGACACTGAGTTGAGTATATCCTACTCCCAATGATTGAAGAATACATTTAAATGGGTAAATTACTGGGGTAGCTCGGTGTACTGTATGGTATTCCTCTGTCAACCACCATTACATCTACTTTAGGCCCTATGTAGCTAAGTGTAGATTATATATTGCGTAATGGTAATAGAGAAGGATAATTGAAGAGTCTTTATTGGACTGACTTTGTATGCAAATGGTTGTGTAAACCAACACCTTTCAAGGCGTCTCATCAATCATTCAATTCAAATGTTTAGAAAAGAAATAATGAAATGTAAGTGGTTCTTTTGTTTTATGCAAATAAGCAGAGCCACAGTGAAAGCAGGTCAGTCCCGAATCCCATTTCTCTCACGGATTATTACTGAATGACTTTGTCTCCTCTGATGTACTTTTGTTCATAGTGTATTTGTGGGTTTCTCGCAGAGATCTGCCTGCTGACCCGCGGCAGGCGCACGGCCAGTGTTCGCGCAGATACGTACTGCCGCCTCTACTCTCTGTCTGTGGACAACTTCAATGAGGTGCTGGAGGAGTACCCCATGATGAGGAGGGCCTTCGAGACTGTAGCCATTGACCGACTTGATAGAATAGGTAAGAAAATGTAAAGCTGATGTCATAAAGTACATTATTGGACAGTTGACTCGTATCAGAGAAGCGGGGCCTACTGTTTAATACTTGTCTGGAACAAGCAATCTTTGGTTAACCAGCTTTGGGACAGGGATGAACCATTGTTTCCTATTCTTTTCCATTCCATTCATTCCTGTTTTGTCTCGCATACCCTTTGGGTCTTTCATCTGTTGGCTACATCAGAGGTCCCTGTCAGAGGTCCCTGCACACCTAGCTGGAAAACACAGAGATAAATTATGATTTAGTGACTTTGGATTCTAAAATTTAGTCATAATCACTTTAAGCAAATATCGCATTTACCATTTCATTGTAAAATAATACACCAGGCCTTATTTTATCCAAGGAGTGACTTTTTCAAAAGAGTATTTTTAAAAGTGATAGGAATCTGAAAATTACACACAGAAATGTGCCTTGTCCGTTTCATAATTTACTGCCATATTAAGGACAAAGGAAGGAAATGCCAATGTGATCAAAATGTAATTTATGCGTCTCAACAATTTAGTCACAGACGATTAGCATTTGTTCAAAGTGATAGCAGTCACAGGTATTAAGTTCATTGGTACGCGAGTCAGTCAATCGTGCAACCAAATGAGGCATGAGGGAAATCTATTCGTCTATTAATGTGTCAAAACTGGCGGCTCTTAGAGCTGGGAGATTGAGACTTTGTGATATTGTTATCGCAGTGCATCATTGATGTTGTACTTCCTAAACATTTCAAAGAATGATGACATACTGGTGAACTAGTCATGTCTTAAGCCCCAGATAAATTGTTACTTTTGGAAAAGTATGATTTATGACAATCAAATATAGAATTTACAACAAACTTTGGGTGCGCAAATACTAAAAAGTGCCCCCACACGTAAAGCTTGTGGTGAATGTAAGCCTTCAAACTGCTGGTAAAAGACCAGATTTAGGTTGGTTTTGGTTGTGAATCAAGTCTAGTGCCTGCACTTCTGAACATTTCTATTAATATTAAACAAGTGATTCACTGGCTCTTGTAAATGTAAGGAATATACAGCAGTAATAATACCTTCGTCACTTGGTGCAATGCAATTACAATCAGTGAAGAAAAAGAAACAATAAAATAGCAACACTACAAAGTGTTGCTATTTTCTTGGATTTTATAACCGTTGGCTTGTGGGTGTGTTTTGTGATATATGGTATATACAGAACCAGCCAGGGGAAAAAAGAGAGAAAAGAAATGTGTACGCTGACATGGAGGAACAGCTCGTACACAGATCAATTACGTTTATAAAATATTAATGTTCACCTCATATACAACAAAATGTCTTCACTTGAGAATGAACTTTTGTAAAAAAAAAAAAAAAATGTCAGAGATGGGACTCAAACCCATGACCTTGAGGACAGAGTAATGTTCCACCATATGCTGCTGCCTTAAACACTACTACAGTATCTGCTGCTTCAAAAACTCCCTCAGAGACCATCACCAGCCTTGAATCACAGCCTATTTATATTAGATTTATATTAGCTCAGAGACACGTCCGCTTCAACTGTCCTCCTCGGACTTTGCCCCCGATGAATATTAATCGCACATGTTTGATGTTTGTTTTGTTTCTTTCACTCAATAATGAACTGTGCAAACAAGAAGAGACTGACAGTGTCCATGCCAAGAATATGAATGCGACCGAAACAGAATTTGTCCAAAACTTCCTGGAAATGACTCAAAGAGAGCAAACTTGAAACTTTTCATCAGAGATCAGGCGACGCAAATGCTCAAAACTTATAATGTATTCCAAATTGTTGTGGCTGGCTTGCATCAAGATGACCAGTTTTTCTCCCACATGATTGCTTAGTTTTGCTGGATAGCTAGCTATAGAATCTGTTACAGGATTCCAAATGTGCTGTGGGCTTTCTCGCTCAGCAAAAAGCTTTCAGAGAATCTTCTGTCCATTCTTATTGTATCATACAGGGGGGGTTTTGTCCTCACCTCCTGAGCGTGCTCCCTGCCACTGGCTCTAGTGCAAACCAAAGAGGTTAAACAGGCTAAAGAGGCAAATGACTCCCCGTCCCGCCATGATCCTATTGGCCAGGCTCTCAGCACTTTGAAGTCTTTGATTCTCCCACACACACACCATGACGGATCCATACAATAGCTCAGTGTTAGAGTCGCCTTCAGGTGCATGCCGGACTGGTGGATGGTCCGCTTTGGCCTCGGTAGACGGGGAGTCGTGTGGATCCTGTTGTGAAGTCCAGGGGCAGCCAAATCCTGAAACCCCACAAAAAATTCATCATCCACAGTAGCAGCTGGTGAGGAATGACATTTAGCAGCTGCACCATTGGCTTGGAACCATGTCCAACAAAATGGGAGGGGGTGGATCAGAAAATGTCTGTATGCTGTTTTCATTCCAATATTGTTTATTCATTGTATAAGACTGAAATATGAATCACAAACATGTTTGAGGAGGTCTAAACTACAGTGCTTTCTGTTTTTATATTTAATAAAACTGTCCATTTACAAAATAAGCAGCTCTGTAGATGATGAAGCCCTGCACGCACACATTGAAGCCCGCCGTCGACGCTGAAACGACGAAGAGGATTGATTTTATTTGCTCAGAATATTGTAAATACTATAAATAACTGCAGGCTTTGTGACCTACTGTTGAAATAGCGATTTACTGGTGATTCATTTTGCAGCCCCTATTATAGACCCTTTTTCTGTCAACCTGGGTGGGTCTGGAAGAATATTTCCCTTAAGGAGATATTTGTCACTGTTGATTCACCCATTCACACTCACAAACACGAACACAAATTACACAAACACGTGCACACAGATATCGAAGACATCTCAACCAAGAGCACAATGGCACAGAGTGGTCAGTGATGCACTGATGGCATTAGCTTTGGGTTAGGGGCAAATGCTCTTCCTGCTGAGCTCCATATATTCATTTTAAAATATACCTTTTGAAATGTTGAAGTTGTTAAGTTAAATATAATATTGTTATCGCCATATGGAAGACAGTTCTCGAATATCTACAGCAGGGGTCTCCAACAGGTGGCCCGCGGGCTGGATTTGGCCTGCGAGAGGATTCAATCCAGCCCCTGACTTGTAGAGCACAAATTCCTGAGTATGACCAAAAAAAGTAACGCTCTAGCCCATTCCTGTGCGGAGTTACGAATTTTTAAAGAAATAACCACAATAACCACAATGCTCACTCCAGCCACTAGGGGGCAACTTAAATGTATATAAAGAAAGGAACGAATTCCACTCGTGTCCAGCAGAGGGGACTGACAAAGAAGAGGTCAGGATATAAACAACACATTATACTCACGTGGTAAATGGACAGTCAGCCCCTGGGCGGCTGTGGCTACAATAGTAGCTTACTAGAGTGCTGCAACCCGTCCGACGTCCGACGGGACCCGTCGGAACCCGACGGGCTCGGTCGGACTCGGACAAATATTTAGAACTTATTTTCGGGCTCCGGTCGGACTCGGACACATCAGCACGATAATAAAAAATTAAAATAAAATGGGTCTGTTTCATTTCATGCATTATAAGCGATCATTTGTCAAAAAACTAAATAAATAGAAGATGCGGCATTTAAACCCGCTTATGCACTGCGCAGTGCGCACGCAGTAATGCTTTTAAGAAGTTGTGAACTGCTGTGACAACGAAACACGTGCAGTGACCGCACAGGTAAAACTGTTGCTCCGCGTAGCCTACGTGCGTGCGTGCTGCCGTGCGTGCTCCGCTCATCTGTGTTGACGTTACGAATGCCTTTTGATGGATAAAATCTGACTTTTTCCACACAAACAGTATCGTATCCTACTGTGTCATTAGGCTTATGGAAATATTGTGATTTTAAATGTGTCGGGCTCGGTCTGACTCGGACACAAATATCTTAATGCTTGTCGGGCTCGGTTCGGATTTGATCACTGCTCTGTCGGACGAGGGCCGGGCTCGGACAGAAAAAAACGGCCCGATCCGCACTCTATAGCTTACCACCACCAAGTGCTGAGTGAATGAATAATGACTACAGTGTGGCAGAGACTTGTGACACGGGCTTGTTAAGTGCAATACAAGTGTAAACCTACAGTCCTGTCAGGCTCATTATTATTCATTTATTGAAAAAAGTTTCCTCAATAGTATTTTCCCAATCAAAACATATTTTACTGGAGCTTTTGTTTATGGACCCCGGCAATACACTCCCGATGTATTTTGGCCCCCAGGGAAATTTACTTGGAGACCCCTGACCTACAGTATCTCTGCATGAGCCGTACTATATAATATTATACAATTAACATTTTGCCTTAGTCTGAAAATCCAATCAAATAATAATCAAATAATAACAGACATTTATTTTTGCTGTTTAAACTGGCAATGATAGTTTTATTTGATGGGGAAATCGTAACTGCAGCATCATCTCTATCAAGGACTAACCACAGTCGTCGTTAGCACGCACATTGATTCAGCACCTGACTGTGGTGAGAACGCCATCACCTTGCATTTCACTTTCTCATAACACCTGCTTTTTCCTTTGGCACTCGAAACCTGCCAACGCATCCGATCTGATGACTCTCACACACTTCACTGGCCGAAAATAGTTCTTGATGGATCATGAACACATTGGCTTGATTTGAATGGACGTATGGACAGTGGATGTCAGTGAGGCAGTACTGACGTTATATAACTGCTGCTCAGTAAATCTTATGTAGCTGGGCTCATTAGAGCTTCAAGTCGATGGGGAAGCCGTCCAAAGCAGGTGGTAAATATAGGGTAGCATATTGTTATAATGTGTGCCAATCAAGTGCTGCATGAAGAGACATGTTTCACAAACGTAGGAAGCTGTGAAATTAATCCAGAAGTATTTAAATGGAAAGTGTAGGACTCATTGATTTACTTTTCTTGTTAACTATTCCACTTATCTTTGTTTGTGTCTAAATAAAAACGCATGAATTCATCTTTCAGACTCCTCGACTCTCCTGCCAACCTGTTTTCCCATCTGTGTCCCTCACAATTTCACAAACTAACATCCTCATTTCTGTCATTACAGGAAAGAAGAACTCAATTCTGATGCACAAGGTTCAGCATGACCTGAACTCGGGCGTCTTCAACAACCACGAGAACGAGATGATCCAGGAAATCGTCAAATACGACCGGGAGATGGTTCAACACGTGGACGCGCCGCGGCCCCGGGCTATGTCGATGTCGACCCTCACCCCGCCTCTCCCCGGTGGGATCTACCTCCCTCCTCCCCCTTCCATGCAGCAGCAACAGAACTCGGCCATCGCCACACTGCAGCAGGCGGTGGCCATGAGTTTTTGCCCCCCCAACCAGGGCAGCGCTCTGCAGTCCCCCCGGATGGTGCGCCGCTTCCAGGTGATGCAAAGCCCCGTCTCGGCCACTCCGCTCCAGTCACAGCTCATCGCTCCCGGTGCCTTCGCCTCGGTCATGTCCAGCCCACCTATTCAGAGCCCGCTAACAACCGGAGGGCGGTCTTTCCAGTACGGGTCTAGTGGACTCACGGGGCCCTCGTCTGGTTCTCAACTCTCCCTCATCCAGCAGCACTTATCCAGCCCCATTCACCGGCCAAGCACCCATAAGAGCACCCATTCCTTACAAATGGGTACCTTGAACCAGGATGCAAGAGCGCTATCAGCATCCCAACCCTCCCTGCCCCACGACGGGTTGCAGCCTGCGGCCCCCAGCCCACCCCAGTCCACCCGAGTCTCCTCCACTTCCATAGGACCACCTCCTCAGACCCCTTCAGGACACACAGCCGTTCGGAGCGCCATTCCCCACAGGGTGATGCTGCCACACCAAATGACTGTTGGGGCCTTTCCCGTTACCTTGCCTACACCCTTTCAAGGGTTCGGGGCAGTGGGAGGACAGGCGGCAGGGGGTTTGGGACAGGGACTTGGAGACTCAGGGCTACCCAAAAAGGACTCTGTAGGGAGTCTTCCAGAAACAGATCACGTCAAAGTAAGATCAAGGTTATCGTCCAACTTGTGATCTCAATAAAACACCGGTGAGGGGTGCAGCCGGACGATCCAACCTCTCCCTTTTTGGCTCTATGAATGTATGAATGTGAACTGAGGAGGGTCTGAATGGAGACGGCTATGAAGTCAGTGTGATGTGCTCAAGCTCCTAAATGCACAGAACTATAGAGGTAAAGTAGCATCGTCTCAAAACATCATACATTGTTTTCATTTATATTCAACACTGAAACTTAAATTATTGGAGAAAAGCTTGAAAGACAAATTCTGGGACCTAAAAATTGTCAATATATTTTTAATAGTATTAAACATGAATTTCACTATATAGGCCAAAGCCATACTTTGCAGAGAAAATAGAAGCAAATATCCAATCCTGACTCATTATTTGTGGAGTTATTCTTCACACATAATGAGCACACGAGACAAGCATCTTTTGCTCTAAAAACTCCAGAAGTGGGACAAATTGCTTTGTTCCAGCAAAGCCATTGATTTTTACAAAAGAGTATTTGAGTGTCATTTAAAGCTGCATCAATCAATATTTTTCATTAAAGTGGTGAATTATAAAATAAGTTTTGTTTACTTTCCCAAAACAAGTCTCTGAAGTAATATCAGGCTATTATGCTAATAATGTTTAAAATGGTGTTGTTTTCCTCATGAACAGTTCGCCTAAACATATTTGACTTGACTAAACTAAATGAAATGTAGCTTTGTTACATCAGTATCATACTTGAATGACTCTGACATGAAGCGCTCACCTTATTCGCCTGTAACCTCAGATGGTTCAATCTGATTAATGTAGCTTTAAAAGGAATAATCAAATTTCTACGTGTAAGTCGGACTCCAACATTATCCTTTTGAAAAAGTTAATGAAGTCTATAATTTTAGGACAAATTATTAAGCTTATCGTTTCTTAAAGTATGCTGTATGCGTAGTTCACTGCCAGTTATTTCCCAGGATTTTCTACTTCTAACCCCACATTCATAGTTCGGTCATTGTGTCTAAGCCAAAGCGACTTATAATGAACTCACTGTACACTACAGTCAGAGCTGCGCCAAGGTCAGACCGTCTGTGTGCCTCTGTCATTACTGCCTGCAGAAGAGTTTATGGGACTCTGCAGACTCTGATCCAAAACCTTTACTCCTGACCTGCCACTCTGAAACTGCCACCTTCAGCTGGCTAATGCCGCCCCATTACAGGTGAATGAGGGTCTTTATAGACTCCTGATTTTATCTGAGTTTATCCTCCCTCTGACTTTACAGTGCCAATATACACTGCCTCTTATTCCACCCCATCCCCCCGCTGTGTAGGTTTATTTTTCAAGAGTCCCAAGTATTTTCGTACAGCTTTTTTGTTTCATACCCAAAGGATGCCCCCTGGAACCCATTTACTGACAAATAATTAAAACTATGTTTGCGTCCCCTTTCCTGGAGACAAAACCTCCAAATCTGGGTTCTAGGCAACGTCTGAAGATTATGTAACACAGGATTGTGCAAGGGATGGGGAAATTCTCGTCACACAAAGCTTTTCGGTCGATAGATAGACGATGATTGTTCAATGTGCTGCCAGGTTTTCATGAAACTTAAAGCGACAGCCTGAAGACGGTTATTACCTGGTCTGGAAGTTCCACATAATAGGCAAAAAGGCTGTGGCCAAAGTTGGTCCTGTACATTTATGCAAATTTTTACAACAATGACCAACCACCCGAAACAGTACATCATTTCTGAAGACAGCAATAATCACAGGCTCATTTACTCATTTACAAGTCACTTTATCTGCAGAGGAAAGTCTGAAAATGTTCATGGATTGTGCATTGAGATGAAATATGATTTATAAAATTTGTTCTGAACTTGACAAATTGCCTGGTTGTAATTTTTGTGTACACATGTAAAAGGGACTATTTAGCCTAGCCTAGTTTATTGTAACTGTAGGCTCACTTAATAAGTATGTTTTCATATTGGACAAATTCATATAGTTATATATTTATTTGGATGCAGACGGTCTTGCTTTAGAGAATCACTTTTCACACCATCGCAGCTTGTGCTGAGCCGGCGGCACCATGGTTTCATTTGAGTTACCCAAGTTCACAGCTAACTTTGACATCACTTTTACTCTATGCATGTAATCCTACAACTGTTTCTGCACTTCACAGCTCCAGCAGCCGCAAGTGTTATGTAAAAGTTAATGTCTCAGCTGTTAAACAAGTGCAGCCTGCAGCGTTTCCGTGGCATATGTGCCACACAGAAGAGGAACAGAAATGTGAATGCTCAAGTCAAGAGCTCAAACAAATGCATTACATTGATATTTTGATTTTTTTTTACTTTAATGTACAACCCAAAAGGCGAAAATGTTTCATGACAAAATTGCGACATTGTGCAGCCAGATGCTTCATTCCTGTGGCAATGGCACCACAAAACGCACTTTCTGCCAGTTGTGCTTTTCCTCAGATGCTGGATGTGAAAATTGAACACACTGGTCTCCTAATGCTAAACTCGCTATTGAATCAGCATCCAATACAGTAGTCACTAAGGGATTTGATTTCATTCACACTTGTGTAACAGTGTGCATTTCTAGTGCCTAGAATACGCATCACTCCTGTACTATAATCTTTTTTGTGTGGCTGTGTAGAATGCATAACTACCACAATGCAAGTGTTACTGTCACATGTAACCCACTGCAATACATGTAAAAAGTACAATAATAAAATGTATTTATACTACGGTATTCCTGTGTCTGGATTACATCTGTTGGATCTAAGAGTCTGAGGCACAGTATGAGTTTGTATCACTGCAAAGTCATCAACAAATACACAATATCTGTGTACAGTGAAATATTTAAATAAAGCCGAGAGACTTAAATGTAGGGAAGAACATTTGGTGAAAAGGTACTTCTGCTAGCTCCTTTTTGTAAAAGTTGATCAGACTATTCCATTTTTCCTGTGTGATATTTTACAGGCTTCAAATTACTCCCACCAAACTTTTGACAGCTCCAAGAAGTTATTCTTAAAAAAGATGATCACAGGGACAGCGTGAGGTAGCAGCTTCTCCTCCTGATGTCTCGTACGATAGTCACTAATCCACCAATCTCTCAGGTCACTGACACCTATCACCTCTGTTTTAATCCTGGCTCAGTCTGGGCTGCTGCCCCCATCCACTGCTGCTAAGTGCCAGACTCCCCTGGTGCCATGGTGCAGCAGATATGCCGGGGCGACCCGGCAGCCTGGCAACCGAACCAGAGCTGTCTCATTCAGAGTAAGTTGAGTGGCGCCAATCAGCAGTGGCTCCCAGCTCTGACATCCCGGGACGATAGAGACTGACACGGTCTTTCTGCGGATGGTGTGACCCTCCCAGTTTATCTCGTTTGAACCTGCATGTCGTTTAATGTATGCGCAGATCTCAAGCCACGAGTGTCTTTCATCCCACACCGATATAAAGCACGGTCTCTTATAGGGGCAGATACTATTTGCTAAAAGGAAGGGAACATGCATTACTCAATATAGCCTAGTTGTCAGAAGCTGTTTTGTACCATAATCAATGTAAATAGATGTGGGTTTTGAATGACACATTTGGAAAACTGTCCGAGATAGTTAGCATTTTACTGACAGAATAAGAAATTGCTCATAACAGTACATGCAGATGGGTCTGTCCACAAGAACCGTAGATTTGGACACACCAACTTATTCAAAACGCCACAGCAGGAATCCTCAAAACATAAATAAATGCAGAATCACTCCCAATCTTTCATCACTTTCCTGGATCCCTGTGAGGCAAATATTCATTTTAAAATAGTTTATACATCTCTGACTATATCACAGACATACTCATTCAGTACAGTCCTGCAACGTCCTCAAATATTCACCTTACTTTGTACCCAGAAACCTCTCAAAAGTTATGAAAATAAAAGGCTTTATTAAAAGCAGCGTAACATAAATTCATTGCAGACCTATTCCACGGAGCTCACTGCCCATTAAGGCTGTTAAAACTTTGACATGCTTTAAAACCAAACTAGACATTTATTTGCATGAAATTTGCTCTATAAATAAAAGTGTTGTTGATGAGGCTTCAGGCAGTAAATGAATGGAGGTAAACTAAACCGTTATTATGACTAATGCAACCTAAATTTTATGACATTTTCTTTCTCATTTTGTAATACTTTCTGTTGACTGCCATAGTGTGGGCAACCATAATAATGTAATAAAAACTCTCGTCGGGTGAACACACAGTAGATTATTACAGCCATATCAAACACAGAGTTGATGAAGTTTCACAAATCCCCAAAAGGTCAAGAAGGAAGAAGCAGCAGTTTGACAGTTCTGTGGCCCGATAAGAGAAGGAGACGAGGGCTACTACTGCAAAACTATAGTACTTGAATAGAAAAAAATAAGCATACAGCATGTGAAATCTTGCTCTAAAGAAGCCATCAGTAGTTTGTGTCTATTACTAACACAGTACCTTCCCCATAAAACATATATAATAGATTCAATCTTTCAGTTGGGTAGACCTGATCAAACATAGGAGCAGTGGATGAGCAGCAGTTACACTGGGGTTACACTGGGTCAAAAGAAGATGCAAAGACTAAAGCTACACTTGAAGGGCTTTATTTGTCATTATAGAACAACATTGAGCTGCAGCAACTCCGCGTGCTGCCTCTCAGGGTCAACCTGACCCACTTGTTTTTAGAGGTAGGGGAAACCTGACAAATGAATTACTCTGAATCTAATACATGCAGTAATTGAGGTTGGCTTGCCAAGGTACACAGAAAGCCCCTGCCCCTGTGCCTCCCATTCCCAGAGACAATGTCTTTACCGGTAATTCTTGCCCACTCCAGTTTCCCTTCACAAATGCCACCGATGGTGCTACTTTATCAAACTACACATTTCCTCATGACTTTCAAATTCATCCATCCCATCCATCCATTTTCTTCCGCTTTATCCGGGGCCGGGTCGCGGGGGCAGCAGTCTCAGCAGAGATGCCCAAACTTCCCGATGTTCTTCTCCAGCTGTTCTGGGGGGACCCTGAGGCGACACCAGGCCAGCTCGGAGACATAGTCCCACCACCGTGTCCTGGTTCTTCCACGAGGCCTTGTCCCACTAGGACATGCCTGGAACACCTCCCGCGGGAGGCGACCAGGAGGCATCCGGAACAGATGCCCGAGCCACCTCAGCTGGCTCCTTTCGACATGAAGGAGCAGCGACTCTACTCCGAGCTCCTCCCGGGTAACTGAGCTCCTCACCCGATCTCGAAGGGTGCGCCCAGCCACCCTGCGAAGGAAACTCATTTCGGCCGCTTGTATTCGCGATCTTGTCCTTTCGGTCATGACCCAAATCTCATGACCATAGGTGAGGTTGGGAACGTAGATCGATCGGTAAATCGAGAGCTTTGCCCCCCGACTCAGCTCCCTCTTCACCACGACAGACCGATACAGCGACCGCATCACTGCTGACGCTGCACCGATCCGTCTATCGATCTCACGCTCCATCCGTCCCTCACTCGTGAACAAGACCCCGAGATACTTGAACTCCTCCACTTGAGGCAAGGACTCCACACCGACCTGTAGAGGGGAAACCACCTTTTTCCGGCAGAGAACCATGGCCTCAGATTTGGAGGTGCTGATCCTCATCCCGGCCGCTACACACTCGGCTGCAAACCGCCCCAGAGCATGCTGAAGGTCCTGGTTCGTTGAAGCCAACAGAACAACATCATCCGCAAACAGCAGAGATGAGATCCTGAGGCTCCCAAACCGGACACCCTCCGGCCCCTGGCTGCGCCTAGAAATTCTGTCCATAAAAGTAATGAACAGAACCGGTGACAAAGGGCAGCCCTGGCGGAGACCAACACGCACCGGGAACAGGTCTGACTTACTGCCGGCAATGCGAACCAAGCTCCTGCTGCGGTCATACAGGGAACGGACAGCCCTTAGCAGAGGGCCCCGGACCCCATACTCCCGGAGCACCCCCCACAGGGCACCACGAGGGACACGGTCGAACGCTTTCTCCAGATCAACAAAACACATGTGGACTGGTTGGGCGAACTCCCACGAACCCTCGAGCACCCGATGAAGGGTATAGAGCTGGTCCAGTGTGCCACGACCAGGACGAAAACCGCATTGTTCCTCCTGGATCCAAGGTTCGACTTTCAAATTCCTCCATAATTTCACCCCTTTATACCTCTGACGCCAACCTCCTGTCCCTCCCCTGGAAGACCAAGCGAACCTGGGGAGACGGAGCCTTCTGTGACGCGTCTTTGAGTGTCTAGAAAAGCTCTATACAAAAAAAATTATCAATTAAATCAGTTTTGAGTTCTTGCCTCAAGTGGTGGTGTTGAAGTATCTCAGGGTCGTGTTCTCGAGTGAGGGACGGATGGCGTGTGAGACGAGTGTGATGTGGTCGCTGTATCGGACTGTTGTGGTTAAGAGGGAGCTGAGACAAGGGGCAAGGCTCTCCATTTACCGATCGATCTATGTTCCCACCCTCACCTATGGTATTGAGATCTGGGTAATGACCGAAAGGAGAACGCAGATCGCAGATACAAGCAACAAAAATGAGTTTCCTTCGCAGGGTGGCTGGGCGCACTCTTCGAGTTAGGGTGAGGAGCTCAGTTAGCCAGGAAGAGCTTGGAGTATAGTCGCTGCTCCTTCATATGTCAAAAGGAGCCAGCTGAGGTGGCTCGGGCATCTGTTCCGGATACCTCCTGGACGCCTCCCTTGGGAGGTGTTTCAGGCATGTCCTAGTGGGAGGAGGCCTCGTGGAAGACCCAGGACACGCTGGCCTGTGTTACCTCGGGGTCCCCCCAGAACAGCTGGAGAAGGTCAGTATGGATCAGGAAGTCTGGGCATCTCTGCTCAGACAGTTACCTCCACGACCCGGCCCCGGATAAAGCGGAAGGCAAGGCAAGGCAAGGCAACTTTATTTATACAGCGCATTTCATACACAAGGCAACTCAATGCGCCTGAGATACATGGATTAATACATTTAAATCTTTGTTTAATACCTTTCTTGAATTGACAAACATGTTAAGCTCTTTTCACCTATTCAGTTTGAGGGGCTGTAAACAAAGATTGGGACAGTGTTTATGGGTTTTATTATTCACTAATAATCATCAGCCATGGGAGAATTGAGGGTGTTTTTTGTTGCTATAAACATTTGCAAAAAAACAGTTGAGAGCTCTTATGCAAAAAGAGCGTCTGGGAGCACAGATGTCAAGTAAGAAAAACATGGTGAATACTTTTGAAGTTCCGTGCAGAGATGTGTACTTGACAGCTCAAGTGATTACTGCCCCACTTATTAAGCACCACTCGACAGGAGAGGCTGCAGGTGATCACAGCTAATAAAGGTCTAATGAACCAAAAAGTCAGAGGTAGGAACATTAGGAAATTCAAACAGCAATGTGCACGATGCAACGCGAGTATAACCTTTACATTAATGAGCCCATAGCATATTCGTAACCTCCATTTCATTAGATTGTCATGCATCTGTCTGTGTTTGGAGCACTGTGGCTTTGAACATCAATGCCACCTTTAGTCTGAAACTTCTGTAACGTTTCCAGCAAATGAACAGATCTATTTTTACATCTAGAAGCAACAATGGCCCAGAAAAATACGAGCTAATCAGCCAAGCCTTTGTGGTCGTCTTAAAAGAAGGGCCCTCGTCTTCTCACACACGGGATGGGACTGAAATATGCAGGTAGGACTAAATAAAAGCCCAGATGTCCAATTGAAGCTTGAGACGGGTGGCTACTTCTTTGAAATATGAACTGAATGAGGCGACAATTTAAGAAACACGTTTATTTAGAGGCATTTATTTATCTAGTGCCTTGTCATTCCAGGGACGGTGAGGGGACAGACACACTGCTGACTATATTAGCTGTAGTGCTTTCTGTTGCCAGGTTCATTTGTAGCAAAGGTTTTCAAAAAAACGTCACCCATTGAAGGCAAGAAGGTCAAATATTTTATGAAGTGGTGCTTGGTCTGAAAAGTGAAAGCACCATTGGAATAAATTAAAGCTGATTAGATGAGAGGCAAAGTGTCTTCAATTCTAAAACAACCCAATATAGATGACTACTTTTATGAACACATTTGCAACAGGAAACATCAGAACAACTGAGAGCTTATTTTAGCAATTGTCTCAATTCCTTGGAAAGTCCAATGATAATCAGAGTCAGTGATCAAGAGCAGCACTCAGCAGCACAGCAGGGCAACGCACACACGCGCCGTCCAATCAAAAGACATTACAGTCAGTGCAGCTCAGTTCAATAGAGCGAGAAGGTGTGACTGATGAAGAGAAATCCAATGGCTTTATAAAAACTCCTGTTACACTCCAGTATAAAACAGAAATCATGGGTAAAGATGTCCTTAGTTCACTGATAAAAGCTATCAGCAATATAGTGCGGTTTGCGGCTCAAGAGTCTTGTCATAATGTTGTGGCTGATTTCACTGCTAGGATCTTCTCATCTTCTTCCTAGGTGATAAGCCCACCTCCAGGTTCGTTCCTCTGTGGAGGGGTGGGTGGCCTATAGAGGAGTGCCCGTGGAGAAGCACCTGGATCAATGCAGTCTCCACCAGGTCCAATGCCTTCCTGCGGCTCAAGTCAATTTCATTAATCTCCTCGCCTGATGGGCCTCAGCTGAAGAAAAATGTGGACTCTTTCACCTGCTCCAGATCAAAATCACCTGCAGAGACAGAAGGCGGGTTCAACGTGACGATCTGTTCAGTGAATCAAATATGACGTGGAGGAGTGATTTGCAAACTTTTCAGGCAAAATGTTTGACTTTACAAAAACACACAACGGGGAGACATATGCAAGTGCAACCTGGGAAATAGTATATGGCTATTTGTGGCCGTGTTGCACCTAATTCAGTATTTAACGTAAAGGCGATTTCTAAATTAGAGAATGCTGTGTGAGCTAAAAATGTACAACGCTACTGATCCACTTTTTGTGCAACTTGTTTTGCAAACGCTTGTATATCGCCTTATAGTGCAGTTCTCTGAGCAAGAGATAATGTAGGGCCTCATTTCCTAGTTTTCCAGAGTGTTGTTGATTGCTGGAGCTATATATATTTTTTAAATTAATCCAGTCCTTATATTTGAAAAGTTTAGTGGCGCTAGGCTAATGCTAGGTTAGCGCATGTCTATGGTAACTAGTAGCCTGCATTAAAAACAGTCTGGCCCAAGCACAGAGCACCTGAGGCAAATCACTTATAACACCAGACTACCGATATACAGTGGGGAAAAAAAGTATTTGGCCAAAATCCAATAGAATGTCTATGTGAAACTGACAAAATACTTTTTTTCCCCACTGTAAATTTTTGTGTTGACTGAATAATCATTATACAACCATTTTGTATTTAAAATAACTTATGTTTGAGCAGCATCAGCTTCCTGGTGGTAAGCTATGCAGCGGCGGAGTGATCTGCTCGGTTACCGGATCTACAGTAGTTTGTTTACCTGCGGCCAACATTACTACATTACTGGAGCTTTCTACAAATCAGATATGGCAACGTTTGGAGGACTACCCGATGATTTTGAAGAGGTTTTTAATGCATTCTACTAGTTACCATATACATGCACTAGCCTAGCACCACTAAACTAAATACTAACTAAACTAAATATAAGGACTACATGAATTAAAAAAAAATTAAAATCTCCAGAAAAAAACAACACTCTGAATAAGTAGGGCCTATGTCAAAAATCCTGAAACATCCCTTTAAGTTAATTTTTGTAGTTAAATTCAAATACTGTCCATTGATGCAGAACAGGCATTTTAATAGTGAAAATTCAAAGATGAAAACTCACAATCATACAATTCCCCGACCAGTTTAGTTTGGGTGAACTTTCGGAGTTGAATGCTAATTTTAGCCCCTGGTCGGGGTCCTGTCCTGCTCGGTGCTGTGATGTGATGTGTGTGCTCTTTGGCTTCCAGTCAGCAGTGAGCACCGGCAGAAGCAGCGGAGTGAATTATTCAGATGGGCCAAAAAAGTGAGTGACGGAGAGCGCGTTTACAGTTGTGTAGTAGGTGAAAAGTGCAGTTGAGAAATGAGCTAGTGAAACTTACGTGGAGTGTGTTTTATTTAACAATCTCACTTTTTGTTGAGAGTTTTTCTTTGTTTGAAAATGTGTTTATTACGTCATCATAGTAACACGCCGGACAGATTGTAACCATGATGACATAATGTGTGAGAAAAAGGGAAAAAAAACAGCCCTAAATGTGTCAAGCTGTGCCGCCCAAAAGGAACGACAGTCAGTGCTGCTATTAAAAAAAAACAGTGCCTTAACCTCTTAACCCCCACCTGAACCGACATATTCTCCAGTTTGGCTTTACCCAAAATATAAAAGATTCTTGAAAAAAGTGTCAAAATAGTGACAATAATAAGACAAAAATCAGGGTAATAACGTAACAAAAAAAACCATAAAAGAGCAACAAGAAAGCAGCAAAAATGTGACAAAAATGCAACAAAAAAAGCGATCAAAGTGCAACAAAATAGTGACAAAAGAGCAACAAAAAAGTAAAAAAAAAGCTGCAAAAAATGTCGAAAACTCGACAAAAAAGTGGCAAAAATGTGCCGAAAATGCAATAAAAAAGCCACAAAAATGATGAAAAAGAACGTCAAAAAAGTGACGACAACATGGCAACAACGCAAAGAAAAAGATCCCTTAAGACCAGTTTTGTGGGTCTTAGCTTTTCAAATGACTGGACTATAGGCTGTAAACTCCAGTCAGGAAGCTTTTAGATTTGGGTAAAACTGGAGAAAATGCAGTCGGTTAAGTGGGTTAAAACACATTTGCGCAGAACTAAAATTATCTAGAGACGTCAGGTAAAAAGTAAACGGTACAGATGTTCTTGGAGTGTCTTTGCCCCTGTAAATAAGTGTATCTGTACAGATTTATACAAAATGTTCCAAGGACAAATGAAAAATAGACTTGTGAATAGACTTGGCTTGAAAAGCTACCCAACAATGGCACTGGATTCTGGAAGGTTCAATTCAATAAACCCGCTGTATGTAAACCTTTACCCACAGACCATTATAAAAGATTTCTGATAGTGAGCTAAGCACTGAACAGTGAACACAATGGGCATTCAACGTCACGCTCTCAGCTCTCCGGGTCCACACCTGACTGGCCTCATCCTTCTTAAGCTGATTATGCAGAGGAGGGACAGAATTAACAACAATCAATTTGTCGGAGCCAGCTGTCAGACAGTCGGGCTACAGATGGAGGAGTTACACAAGAGCAAAGCGAGCACCCACTTCCCTCTATACCTGTGCTCCAGCCAGGCTACTGCACCTTTGGACAATACCAGTGGCTAGCGCGCGCATTCCTGCCATTGTTAACTACAGCTCCGGGACAAAAAAGCTCGTCGTTCACCCAATTAAGAATAGAGGCGACAGGAGTCTGGATGGTGGCCCCATTTCAAACAGCACCGTGGAGCTGAGGTCTGCATAACTAACCTGTCTGGGGCACCTTGGCCAGCAGCAGCATCAGCCTCCGGTACTCTTGGTACTTCTTGTTCTTGCCCTCCGTTCTGCCACAAAGGAGAAAAACAGAATTGAAGTCACAAGTTAATGACCCTCTACAGACGAGCGAGAAGGTCAAAGAGAGTAAACACACGAAAAGTCAAAAGCACTTGAGCAGGGAGTCACCGGGGCCAAAAAGAAATATTGTGGGAACAAAAAAACAAAAAAAAACTCTTGGATGTGCTCTAACCAACACAGGCATAAATAGTATAGAAAAGCTTGATATTCATCTACCAATGGTCAGGGTGACATGGTGATTTGCGCCCACACTGTACATGATCTGAAGTTCTTGTTTGGAAAAGTTGTTTGAGAAGTTTTAAGTAGACAGAGATTGTAGATGAAATGCCAGTCACAGTCAAAACTCTGAAGAACTTTATTTTCATCAGTTCCTGTTCCAGAAGACATCAACACTCCACAGATTTGAGGTCGTTTTACCATTCCAGTCAACCACATGAGAACGATCTCGTCTGCCTGATCTTGGAAGCTAAGCCAGGTTAGAGCTGGATCGTGATAGCAGGCCGTGTTGGAAACCAGTCGCTGTGTGCTCGGGGGCGGCAGTACGGCTGTCACAAATTAATTACTATATCGACTTATTATTCAATACATGGCAGTTAAACAATACATTTTTATATTCAATATTTATCATCAGAGCATTTATTTGACTTCCCCCCCATTTTTCTAATGTAATACTTTAAGTTGTGTGTCATTGTGTTTTAGGTTCATTGTGGGATATTTTAAGATTAAGTTCTTAAAGGAATAGGCCACCGTTTTTACATACTGAGATATGTTCTTACCTTAGCTTTGACGAGTTCTTTAGGACCTGTCTGGTCTTCACCCGTGCCTTCAATCACCTAAACACAGCGCAGACGGCGTTAACTTAGCCTCTCCCTCTCTCCTCTATAGCTCCAAAACAGGTGAAGATAGATGCTACCAAGCTCTTACACGTTTTCCCTATTTAAATATGGTTAAGTGAAGTGTTACACTACGAAGTATAATTACACAAAATTAAACAATGTGGATTTTCTAAGCGGATAAAAGGGGGAACTGTATTATAAGGCGTAATAATACCAGGAGTAGTTCGACATCCGCGCAGCAATATCCTCACTTTACTGTGCGGATGTCAAACTACTCCTGGTATTATTACGCCTTACAACATAGTTCCCCCTTTTATCCGCTTAGAAAATCCACATTGTTTAATTTTGTGTAATTATACTTTGTAGTGGAACACTTCACGTAACCATATTTCAATAGGGAAAACGTGGAAGAGCTTGGTAGCTTCTATCTTCACCTGTTTTGGAGCTATAGTGGAGAGAGGGAGAGGCTAAGTTAACGACATCTGCACTGTGTTTACGTGACTGAAGGCACGGGTGAAGACCAGACAGGTCCTAAAGAACTCGTCAAAGCTAAGGTAAGAACATATCTCAGTATGTAAAAACGGTGGCCTTTTCCTCTAACTCCCACATGAACCAAGCACATTTTTTCTCCAGTTTGGCTTTACCCAAATCTAAAAGCAAAAAAGTGGCAAAAGAGCGACAAAAACATGCCTGAAATGTAACAACACAATAAATAAGCAACAAAAAGAGCAACGGAAAAAGTGGCCAAAAAGACCGGAACACAACAAACCACTTCCAAAATGCGACAAAAAGCGGCAAAAGAGCAACAAAAGTGTGACAAAAATGCGATGAAAAAGTGACCAAAACATGACTAAAAAAAAAACCTGATAAACATGACAAATCGCTTAATAAAGCGCACACAATAGAGTTGCAGGTCTTAGCTTTCAAATGAGCCGTGAATCTGGCCTACAGGCTGTAAGCTCCAGTGTAGAAGCTTTAGATTTGGGTAAAACCAGAGACAATGGGCTCGTTTAAAGGCGGGAGGTAAGAGGTTAAGTATTTTTTAACAGGGCGTACCTGTAATTTTCAAGCTTTAGAGCTAGTTTAATTATAAGGTCTTTAAACTCTTACTCACACCTTAACTGAGTGCATTTTCTCCAGTTCAGTTTTACCCAAATCAAAAAGCTTGCACCCTAGCGGCCAATCTAACGCCTCATTTGAAAGCTAAGACCTACAAAACTGATCTAAATTGATCTTTTTCCTTGCTTTGTTGCTGTGATTTTTTGTTGCTTTTTGGGGGCTCTTTTTATTGTGTTTTTGACCAATTTCAGTCATTTTTTTGGTGTGTTTTGTGACTTTTTTTTTACTGCATTTTTTTATTTAATTTTTGCCACTTTTTCATAGTTTTTTGTGTCACTTTTTGTTTTGTTTTTGTTGCTCTTTTCAATCACATCTTGGTCACATTTTCATTGCATTTTTGCCACTTTCCTTTCGTTTTTATCGCTATTTAGACGCCTTTTTTCGAGAAGCTTTTAAATTTGGGTAAAGCCAAACTGGAGAAAATGTGCTTGGTTCAGGTGGAGGTTAAGAGGTTAATAATATGATTTTTCGCAAAACAAGTTACCTGCCTCAATATGCAGTGGCTGTGATTTATAACAAGTCAAAGCGTGGTGAGATGTATTTATCCAATAACACGGGCTGAAAGTTTTCATGGAATTCCAATACAAAAGTTTTAAAGCAGCAAAATGTTTCTTTATTGTGTGCAGCAGGACATTTAATCATCCAGAGAAGAAAGGGCGATAATACAGATGATAATAGTCTTGCTTATTTGTAATTGGATGTACTGTGTGTGCTGGCCTAATAATAACATCCCAGTGAATAGGATTTTTAATAATAAGACGTGCTCAAGGGAAAGAGAATGGCAGCTTAGTATTCATGGCTTTATGGACCATAGGCGCACACGAGAATGATAAATTAGTTAGGGACATTCTCAAAGCCTGAATCTGTGTGACAGTATAGATCCCTTTATTACCGTGAATATACTTAACAATAGCCAATAGGTAAAGCCAATACAATGCCGCGCTGAAGAACAGATTTAAGTGCTCAAAATCCTGCAAAAAGTAAGAACCCCAAATTGTCTAAGTTGTCCCCCACGTCCTTCCCACATGAGCCTTGGGGGATGAATGTGTTTTGTCGGCTTACAGGAAAATAATGTGAGTTTGGGGGGACAGAGAGACTGAGTGAGACGGAGGCTGCGCTGGAGTCAAGGCTGCAGCGAAAAGGTGTCCAATTATCCCAAAGAGAAAAACATGCCGCGATGGTGAGCATAACTACGCCTGGGGCCAGTAATGCACACAGACACGCGTCAACTACACGAAACCATTTCATGTGTGAGAGGGGAAAGTGCGGTGCGCTAATAAACTCTTACAGACTCATAACTTTCAGCGCGAGATGTTCGATGATGAGACATGGCAGTGTTTGTTTGGATTGTGTAATGGCGCGTGAATACTAATATAGTAGTCTGGATTGTAGCCTGGATTTGGATGGACAGTGGTGGCAATATGAGACAAGCTTCAGCAATATCCGCAGAGGAACCCCTGCCTACAGGGACGGGACAACTATAACTGAAGCCTGGGTCCATCTATAGCCTGTCCAGCCATAGGAGGAACACAGCTGTGGGAAGTACAGTACACTGAGAACTATCCTCTATTTCTTCTTACTGCAGACTTTGTCTTAATTATGATACAATATTTATTTTGATCTGAAGTCTGTTCATTACTATTCACATTTTGTCTCCTGTCCCACTGACCCTTGGGAGTGCCCGCTTCAGATCGAACCGAGGAACCTTCCCTTCAGGGATTGGACAAGAACTGACAGTTCCAACAAGGACTGGACGTTCTATGGTCATGGCCCGTCTACTTAGGGACTCCCATCGGCCGTGGCCACTATAGTCTGTACGTCCATGGGAATGGAACTCTCCTTCTGCGGTTCGCCCCGAGGTTTCTTTTTTTCTCCACTGGGTTGTTGATATTTTCCTCGCCGTGTCGGAGAGTCTAAGGACAGTGGACATCCACGCGGCTCGTCACCACCAGTCGCTTATTTGGACATCATGTTTGCCTGAACTTTGCCTGAACTACATTGTCTTGTTTGTTGTTTTATTTTGTTTCATTGTCTTAATGTTTGTGCAGTCCTATGAAAAAACTGATTGAAGCTTGTAATTACAACTATGACAAAAAAAATAGCAACATGGAGAAGGTTTTCAAAAAGTAGTTGTCAATATTGTGTTGTAGTAATCTACAAGTGGGGAGGAGCTAGACTTTCCATTTGTTTCATCTTGCTGTTCCCTTAGTCATTGATCACAAACCCGCGGCCTAGAAGTCAAGTTAGGCCTCCATCTGGCCCTTAGGCATTCCCAAGCTGGTCTCCAGTTCCACCTTAACTCTTATGAAAAGTAGTTATGAAGAATTTTAACAAAAAATGTCATTAATCGTTATAAAAAGTTTCCATTTGTTTTATCTAATACTCACATGGGTTCAGAGCAGTATTTCTGGAGTAGGAAGGTGGACAGGTCTTGCAGGATGGGCTGGCTATGCAGTGCGACAAACTGTTCCCGACAGATCTAACAGGGAAGAAGGGGACAGAGAACAGGACTGTGAGCAAACACAGGACAAGCAACATGGAACTTCATGGTCGGTCTGATCAACAGCATGGACAAACTGAATAAAATAAAGTCTAAATGGAAAGTTTAAACAAGTACTATGGTTAACTTACTATCATTCAGGAGGAGTATGTTTGAAAACGGTTTAATAAATTAGAAATCATTTTGAAGTGCAGTCTGCATGTAATACTATGACAGCTACTAATTTGACTGGGATATACAGTACAGTGGGAGGAGAATTTCTTACATTCCGCCTAAATTGGTCATAAAATATGGTCTGATCTTTATCAAAATCACAGCAATGAGTAAACAACAGTGTCACACCTGACTCTAAATGTCTGCATATTTCTAAGTAGCTCTTGGAGGATCCTTAGCCATGGGGTGTACTCACTCATTCCTCCCTGTCCTGTGAATGTTTACATGTTATGGCCAATAAAAATATGATAACATGTAATTGTTTGGGTGGTATTAGTTTAAACGGACACTGTTTAATCATTCTTGTGATTTTAATAAATATCAGAAATGTAAGAAATTGTCACTCACTTTTCTTCACACTGTATATTACGCACCATTTTATTATATTTACGGACAATCATCTAACAGTGTATTCTTTGGGGGCATTTTCCATTTAAACAATCATTCCGTATGGCTGCAAACCTCTCTCTTCAAGCTTGGAACACAAGGTGCCGACTCTGATTGACTTCAGACCTGGGTCATGTGCTTTAGAGGTGACTGAAAGATTTAACAGCCTGCGCCTCCGCTGTGTTCAATTACGTGCATAACGAGCCAGGCACACGCTCATCATGAGACACAAATATCAGGGAGGATAAAACGCTTTAGCCGACCCTCCTCAGCAGACATTAAAGTGTGACTGGGCCCAGAGTCTGTGCCTAGCTGAAAATTGGGACTTTATGGTAATTTGATCCATTTTATTCAGCACCGTGTCTCCATCTGCGCCTGTTGACAAGCCAGTCTTTTTCTGGGCAGGACCACTCATTTATTCTGCACAACGGGCGCGTTTTAATGGTGCTACCTGCAGCTCCGCGCCGGCCTGTGGCTTCAAGAAACTGGCGACAAGATGAAGAGTGTTTTACCGGCATCATTAAGAAGATTTTACTGCCCTAACACTGCCATTAGATACAGATGCAACTTAAGATATCTCATTACATACTGGGGAAAACCTCAGATTAGCTTTTTAAAAATAGATCTGTCTCACAAATAAATATCCTCAGACGCTGGGGCTCACTCAAGACAATGTGCCGAAAATAAACCGACAAGTCACAACCCATACAAACAAGGGTTTTCTATGGACATTTGAATGGAATCAAACATGCACATATTACCATGGGCCAAAGGTAGGACGTAATCACTTTAACATAAAATAGACAATAGAGTCTGTGCATACATGTTTTTGTGTGGGAGAAAACCCAGAACAGATTGTATTTTGACAGTTGAGAGGTACTACTGATCACACTACATCGGGGTCCCAGACCAACAACTCAGGATTACTGTGAAACGTAAATCGCATATTGTTAGCCACATAGCATAATTGTCTAAGCCCTCAACATTGAAACATGATCTAAGCAAAAATGTGGCCAACGATGTGCAATCAATTTAGGTGCAAGCGGTGGTGGTTTGGATACTTTATTTAAAATGTTTTATTTTCAATCAATAATACATCACATTCCATCCAACCATCCATTTTCTTCTGCTTTATCCGGGGTCGGGTCGCGGGGGCAGCAGTCTCAGCAGAGATGCCCAGACTTCCCGATCCACACATACCTCCTCCAGCTGTTCTGGGGGGACCCCGAGGCGACACCAGGCCAGCTCAGAGACATAGTCCCAACAGCGTGCCCTGGGCCTTCCACGAGGCCTTGTCCCACTAGGAAATGCCTGGAACACCTCCCGCGAGAGGCAGCCATACATACATCACATTCAGAGGTAGAAATTGAATAAATACTATCATGAAATCATCTCGCGACCACCACTTTGGGAACCACTGCACTACACCATCATAACATAGACCACACAAACGTGTTAGCAAAGATATAAACCATTACGGCACCTTGTTCATCGTGTCCACAGTCAGGGCATGGGTCCAGTAGCAGTCGTGCACCGAGACAAAGGTGAGTCCAGCACTGACCAAACAGAAGAATAGAGATTAGGACTGTAACGTTATAGTGCTAAGCATCATGGGATTGCCAGCAATAATAAACTAATGGAGATTTTCAAAGGTAAAAGGTAAACTGGAGTTATTGTTCACATCAAAACACTTGGACACCACAGTGTATTACATGTATTTACCAGCAGTAACTCAACAGCTATCCGAGTTGTTCAACAGCCTTCTTCTTCACGTTTTATGCTGCTTTTAGCTCATGTTAGTCTATGGGAAATGCATGCTAACAGCCACAAACATCACATTTTAATATTTCATCAGTAAAAGAATAAAAATCTACCTGTGGCAGTGGAGGGATGTCAGCATCATGTGGGTTGAGTCCAGGGAATGGATGAAGTTTGGAGGGAAAGCGTTCTTTTGTTTGACTGTGTCCGGCCTCCTGTGAACAAACGGTAAATGGAGACATACAGTGATTGATATGATTGTGTTAAGTCTGCAATAAATGGGAAGATGCTCAAAATAAATGTCAACCTTACATACTATGGTTACAATAAACAACGTAAGTGTTGACATGCCGCCGCCTTTATAGCCACGAGAACTTTCTTGTAGCAGGGCATTAGTTGTAATATATATTTCCTTAAAGGCGCTGTACTTCATTTAATTCAGGCTCGTTTTCTAGCATTTTTGTGAAGGTGAAAAGTGACCCTGCAAGTTGTGAAATGTGCCTGTATAACTTTTCCTGTGACGAATTTGGATGCTGCAAATCTTAGGAAAGTTAGGAAAGAGTTTGGACACAACTAACATTTTAATTTAGTGGCTTCCTCTTTCATTGTTTGCAATAAAAAAAAAAAATCTGATTTAGGGCCTTTAAGTAAACAAAGGCTGCTTGGCTTGTAGTTAAATAACACGTGCTTTAAGGGAATCCACATTAGAGCTTTTAATGTTGAAACAAGATGGCCATAAATGGGATGTAAATGCAGTTACAGGAAATGCATAAGTTTAATCAATACCATGAACAACATACTATATTGACTGACTAATGGTCTCATCGGAGTAAATGTATACAGTATATGTGATGTGTACATTTCATAAAATTCAACTGTACAAAAATATCAGTTCGTATATTTATTCTGTATATTTTTGCACCTGTAAATTGAGAAAAATTCAAGGTGATATAAATGCAAGGTTGCTGCAAATGAGTGTGGACGACATGTAGCAAAAAAAGCAATCTACATCTGCCATTACTGTGCCATTCAAATCCTCTGGGCATCCACTGCGCACCACAGTCTACTAATGGAAACAGATACAGAGAGAGACGCCTAATCTAAACACGCACACAATACACACTCAAAACCCGTCTATTCATCATTCTCACTTTACTACTTTTATTTTTGGACAAGCTATTTTTATACGGAGCTGAACAAAAACTTCATGACTTCTATGAGCGACGAGAAAGAAACCTTAGCTGTCTATTTGGATCAAAACTTCTTTCTCCTGACTCATAGAGCTCTGGTCCCATAGGTCTGACTCAGAGGAAAGGTTAAGTGCAAACGGTTACATACTGGGCAGATTGTAATACCATTTTAAAACGTAATTAGTATAAGGATTAGGAATTTATCATCCAAGTTACTAAAGCTGTAGTTTCAACTAGAGATGCATCGATCCACCTTTTTTGCTACCGATACTGGGGTTTGAGTAACTGTGGATATCCGATATTTACTGATACCAAGGGACTTTCTTAAAAGTGGCAGTATCTGAGTGATTACATTTAATAAATGTAATGTGATGTGATTACATTTAATAAATGTAATCACCATATTTATTGTCATGTTACAGATCAATTATCAATTATATCTATAGATAAACTCTTGGATAAACATTCAACAAGGATGACTTTTCTACACTAAATATCCTATACAACCTGATCATTACAAATATGTTGGATCAGTTATTCCTTAAACTAAAATACAAACACTTGGCTTCAGCAGTGGCCGATTTTATTTTATTTGGCTACTACTAGGTATTTGTATCAGTTTCTGACCCAGCATTGATTAGTTTTTGTTAGCATTAGGATGCTCCCGCTAGCTTTGGCATGCTATTGCTAACTAAAGTATTTTGTTGATTTCACAAATCAGCGATTGAATTCTCCAGGTTCTAAGCTTTACAATGATATACAGCATGTCCATATTCACTTAGATGTAGGTGGTAAAACTTGTGTTTCAGTATCGGATATTTGTAGCCGATACCCCCCTCCACAAACTATTCTCACTTTGATCAGCCTCAATGCACTGTGATATTTATTTTTAAAGCATAAATTGTGATTCTATTTGTGATTTATGCAATTAGCGTGCTAGATATAAAAAAAAAATCTCCAATATAATGTGCAATAGCTATTTGATTACGTAACTCCAAATGCACTTCAGGTCAAGCGTCCAACATCATCTGTTCTGAGCTTAATATTGGCGAGATGATGTAACCATAATCAAAATCTCACATCACGTTTGGCAAAGTGACAGAGAAGCTTGAGACTAGTGTAATAAGAGTTTGACGCCTCTAAGCTCTGGAGCTGCAGCTATTTACAAACAGGAAAGGCTCTTTTTAGAGCTCAGCCAGAGTGAATAGCTGTGTCATGTTTGGCTCAGTAAAACATTAATGCATGCGCTGACAGCGACTTTATGACGAGTTGGTGATTTTGGGAGCAGCGTATTCCCCCAAGTTGGACTTGTGGATGTCACATTGTGGAAGATGGTTGTCAGTCTTCCCCAGTCTCTCTTTCCCGATGACCTCCCTAACCTCTCTGCGGTGCTCTGTCCCCTCTCGCCGCTGGAGCAGCCATGCACACAGCACACAGCCCCAAAATCCTTTTCCAGACAACATTTTCACCCACCATTGAATTTCATTTGCTACAGCGCTGTGGCCAGCAAAAGTGTTTGTGCTGCTTTATCCAAAATTGTGTTTCTGGATGGCAGTCCTCTATTTATCTACAGTACAATGAGTGTTGCATATTCCACTGCTGTGAGGCCACCGTTTTTTCATACCTGGGCTTAGACGAGTTGATGCGTACCTGTCTGGTCTTTACGCGTGCACTCAGCCACGCAAGACCAAATGTGTTGTCAGCATTTAGCCTCTCCTCCTCTCCTTTATGGGACCAAACGGGGGTGAAGCAAAAAGAAGCGACCAAAGTTCTTCCACATAACGATTTTCTAAGCGGATAAAAAGGGGTACTATATTGCAAGGTGTAATAGCACCTGAGGAGCACTTGCCACTCCACTATCTTCACTTTGCTGCGTGGATGTTGAAGTGCTCTTAAGGTGTTATTACGCCTTACAATATTATACCCCTTTTTACTGCATAGAAAATCGGCATGTTTAATTTTGTGTGACGATACTTGGATCCCTTCCGTTGACCCTCCACCTGCAGGAGGAGCCATAAGGGGCTGGTGCAATGTGATTTGGGCAACTCCAACGGCTGCCCCCACGACCCGGCAACGGACAAGTGGAAGAAAATGGATGGATGGATGGAACGTGAAAGAGCTTGGTCGCTTCAAACTTCACCCCCGTTTGGCCCCATAGAGGAGAGGAGGAGAGGCTAAATGCTAACAACATCTTTGGTCTTTCTGTGTGACTGTGCGCGCGCACGCACAGACCGGTACACATCCACTCGTCTAAGCTCAGGCAAGAAAATATCTCAGTATGGAAAAACAGTGGTCTGTTCCTTTAAATGCTGGTAGTTATTAAAAGGACAAAAAAATACACATGGGTTTCAAGACTAAACGATATACTCCTATGCTTTGTGATAGAAGTAGATAGACAGGCCTAGACAGTGTTCAAATCCAGGCTGGTTCTATTTAGCTAAGCATATGACAAGAGAAAGTATTTTATGTGTACGCTTTCCTTTTAATTTTTTATTTATATTTTATTTATAAGAGAAGTCGATGATTCTCTAAACGTCGGCCGTCGATGTGCAGAAATGTCCCTTGCAGAATGTCTTTCGTGTTTATGTATTTAATTTGCTTTGATTTGAAAGAGTATTTTCAGGTAGCCTACTTCAAATACTGGAAGAACAAACTGTGCCCTACAAATAAACCGGCCTTGTCTTGATCAAAGATATGCCCTCATAGATTATGTCCTCCAAGTGCTTCTAGCTTAGCTCTGAGCAATATTTTCTTTTCATTCTCGTTGCACAGCATGAAACAAGCTGCACGACAGTCGTAATACTGCACTTCCGATTCCAATTGGGCAATTAGTGGAAATATCCGCAACAAGAGACTGTGCTTTTGTCAGGAAATGTACGCTAATGGCCCGTGGTCTTTATATTCCACCTCCATTCACCTCCACGGCTGAAAAGAACGTTTCAGAACTTTCTACTTTTCAAACTTCTGTGGCCAAACTTTTAAAAGGTTTTTATTTCTCAGCTGCTCATGCTCGTCTCTGTTCTGGATCACTAATGTAAAGCAAAAGGTGACAGTTTTGCACAGATGCCAGAGCAGTCCAGGGACAGAGGCGGGAGGAGAGAGGACTCACTCTTTGGCATCATGGCTGATCTGTAGGTTGATGTGCTGCATGGTGCTCTTCACCTGTGGACACAAACAGAACAGAAAACATCTTTAAGTGCTGAACAGGTTTTTCTAATTATTACTTTGAGTGTCAAGGTTGTAAAAATGATACCAAGATACTGAATAAAGCATCAAGCAAGTATATATACTCCTTTTCTAAATGACAGCTTTCATGAACAGTAAAGAATGGGCATGATCTTCAGCAGAAACTGTCTAAGGAGAATCTAGGCACTGGGTTAAAAAAATGTAAAATCAAAATCACTCTCTACAATTTTGAACCGATGCATCAAAATTGGTATTGATTTAATTATTTCTGATTGAAGGCAAGACAGACATGGATACAGACTGTACAGATGAGATCAATACAATCACATTTTCATTTTCAATCAAATGTTTTTCTCTTGTGTTTTTATTTTAAGCACTTTGGTCTGCCAAGTGTTGATGTGAAGTGCTATAGAAATGAACTTTGATTTGAAATGACTTTCCACTTACACTTTCAAAACAGAAACCTCAGTTATTAGTATCAGTTAATCAAAAGCAGTCGGCATTTACTGATTGATGAGTGCATAAATGTGAAGGGCTGGCTAAAAGTTAGTTATGAAAGTTGAAAGCACATGGTTCTGTGGAAGGAAGTTGTGCTAAAGTCAAAGTAAATGTGGCTCTCCTTGACACCCGAGGTTTTTGTGTGTTTTCAAAGTTCAAGTTATTAATAGGTGCCGTCCCGGTCTCCCCCGTTCCACCAGACTGTAGGCATTTTGAGGGGATTAAAGAAGGCCCTGAAGGATACAGTGCATTTTCAGCCAGGGATTATCGCCCGAGTATGAGCTACGTTCACAACCTCAGTGTCTTCACAGTGTTCTCTGTCGGCACATTTTGGCAGCGCTGGCACCCACAGACCTCAGCTAAAAAGCAGATTAAATGAGCAACTGTAAAGCGCTGCTTTTGGGTTTGCCGTACTAAAGGAAGACGCCCACAAAAGGGACTGGTGCAAGTGTGTGAGTAGTGACCTGGACATGCCCTGTCAGCTCTGGAACAGCGCCCATTGCTTTGCACATTGCATGAAATTGGGTGCAGACAGCAGTTCATAGAAAACGTCAAGTCTGGCCACTGGCAAAATTAAAACAAACGATTTGAGTGCCACTCTACTGCATTGTAAACATTATAGAGATGCACATTGTTATCGCAATATTAGGGAACAAAACCTTTTCTAACACAACCAACACAAAAAGGGTAGCTTAAAATGTGCAAGACTTAAAAATAAGTACTACTATAACATTGTTATAGCAATATTTAGGACAGTTGAATGTTGCCATCTCATATTGTGCATCTCACATTTGACTTTTTTTTCTTGTGTCTGTGTAACTCACCTTCTCGAGTATGTGGATCATGGCATATTTTCCACCAATTTACCCTGACTTGTATTTAGTACCAGCTCTAGTGCTGACAAGCCTGAGGAAAAAGCTAATGAAATGAAACGAAATTGGAGTATTTTGTAATTGTCGCCATGTTTCAATAAAAATGAGAAAATGTGATTATAATTTAAAACCTACTTATGTATCTGGAGATCCCAGTCTACACACGTCTAAAGTATTGTACTGGAGGTAAGGTGTGATGTGTTTTGCCCAAGCAGCAACAACAGTGTGTAGGAGTCGGGATTCCAACCACCAACCCTGCCACGTATAACGGTCTGGTCTCTGTGCACCAAAACAACTTATCATCAGTGTGTGGTAGTGTCCCAGTGTGACAAAGAGCATGGAGGGTCCGCCCAGTCAGGCTGCCAGCCCCGGCCCGCTGTATCTGTGGCGGGGCAGACTTTCCTTGACCTGCTGGACGGCTGCCTGGGTGAGAACACTATCAGGGGACTGATACGACCCACTCTGCCCCGCTCTCTGGTGCATACAGCATTAATGTGTTTACCGTCCTCTCACTCTACACTAATGCATGTGTGGCATCTACTACAAAACACCTTCAATACGTCTTGCTGTACTTTTGATCCATATTATGCTCAAAGGGAATGTAATTTTAGTTTAATTCACTAAAACATGATATTGCACAGCGTATTTGAAATAATACTTATCAGACTAGGCATAACACATTATGAATTAGACAAGGTTTATGAATATATTCACAAGAATAAATGGACGATCAGCAGGAAAACCCATTTGCATTCATTTGCTTGTTTTCAGGTCAGAGTGCTGCATTTTTAATGGACTTAATAAGGACACAATCAAATTATGTTGAGGCGCCGTCTTTGTTTGTATTTCAAATATTTATGAGAGGTAATTTAATTTACCTTTTTAGAGCAAAGCCTTTTAATTGCATATTACTAATTCATGTCGGATTCCCCTATTTTATCCAATCAAATAAAACCTTTTCAGATTAAGAAGGCCATAGTCTGACCAGTGTCTCCCTGTAAAGCTTTAAACTCCTGTGTTGGCTATAACTGGCTTGATGTGGCTGATTTCACAGTAGATCAGCTCCAAGAAAACCCATGGTCTTTGAAGCACTCGTCTCTTCAGAAATCCTCTCCGTCACATGGTCCTTTAGATCGGCAGTGACCTCCTGAAAGGCTGACAGCTTCCCAGCCCCTTGGGTGCATCAGCTGCTTTAGGAAGGAGATGTATAGAGGGGAAGTGTGTTTTCACGTGTCTAAAAGGTCTCACAAGAGATTTGGACTGTGTTAGTTCACAGGCTCTAGATATTGATTTTTGTCAAGGGCAAAATGGGTTTGAAATTGGGACATCATGGCTTTCATTAAGCGACATGAATACATACTGTGCACTAGAGGTCGACCGACATGGGTTTTTCTAAGGTCGATTTTAGATTTGGCCAATGCCGATATACACGGCCAATTTTCCCAAATGTCTCGTCTATAATCCTGTGAATGATGCTCCTAAACTGTAAAATGCGTCAGTGTTGAAGTGCGACAGCAGGGGGCACTTTATTGGGGCATAGGGCTGATACATTTATGTTTAGCAGGTACTTCAGAAGGAGCTTGTTTGAAAGACAAAACTCAGCTGATTCAAAATCAATAAAAGGCAAGTCTCTCATGGTTGTGAAATTAGAAGCAAAAGTCTGCAACGTAAAAATATACAAAATACAATCTGAGGTGTACAAACCTGTGACCGACCAATGCGAATGTTAGTGATAGTAGAACAGGCGCAAATTCAAAATATGTTATCTGTACTATTCAAAAGGGTATATTGGAAATAGGCTTACAAGGCAAGATTGATAATCAATAAAATTATTACACAAAAACAACAATTTACCTGTTATACTAAATGAATGAATATCAAATAAAAACTAATAAAAATAAAGAAACAAAGTGCTGGCCGGTATATCAAGGTTGTCAGAGAAAATGCAAGCTTTCAGTTGTCCAGTCTGAAGGTCGAAGCACTTTGTATGACTGAATGTCAGGTTTATCATGAAATGGTGATAAAGCATCATGTGGTAGTAGATGCTGTCACCAGCACAATCTCATCCATCATCCAAGATAGAAGCTCTTTGGGAGTTTTTGTCCATCAATCCTATTTTTACACACGTCTGAGCTCGTGAAGACAGGTTATAGACAGCAGAAAGTCAGCGTGATATAAGAGGTGGTGAGGGTCACGGGAATGGAGGTTGCCACTGGCTGCTGTGATTAATAGACTTCCACATTGTGAATGAGGCCAGCAGTGTCCATTGTGCCCACCTCAATGCCCAATGTGTTCACAGGACCAGAGTCAAACCGTGAGGGTGATGGATGAGCTGAGGGCTAACCCTGTGGATAGTCTATGGGGACAAGGCGACTGCTTCATCTAAATCACCCAGGACATAGTGCACAGATGGCCTTGTGCATGATGGCAACTGCTAACCGCATGTACGAGCTATACAAGGGAATCCCCATCTATCACAATAGGGATATTAGCTAAAGTCCTGCCTGCATATTCAAACATGCGCCCGCCTCACCGCTATTTAAAGCTCCTACTAGGTCACTTTGCTTTTCCTGTGAGCAAATATGGTGCTTTGTCTAACGCTGTGCACTGTACCAGACATTCCTGAGAAACTTTTAACCTCAGGAGGACTGTCCTTGTGACTTAAACAAGATATTTTTATTTTAGCACAAAATGGCACAAGATTTTGTTCAAGATCAGGGTCTTTCTGTCCTCAACAATACTCAGAGTCAGAGAGGGTATCACACTGACATTGACAGAGATGTGGGTCTATAAAACTGGAAAAAAGTCAAACTACTCTGACTTCAGCCTGAGGGATTTTCTCTGGTTCCACAAATTCAGCACTAAAGATGAGAGAGGATGGTTTACGATACTGATTAGACGTCTGCTATATTCTATTTAATAAACTGAGATATAATTATGTTTACACTACTCCAGTTTCTTTATACATGCTTGGCTTCTCTCTGGTTCAAAGCCCACTGTAGACTATATTTATCTATATATTTTCAATTTTGAGGATAATTGACCAGACTCTAGGGAAATCATCAGTCGGCAGCATAAAGCCGGGATTACCTGATACTTCCCTTCTTCACTGAGGACATTAGATCACAGGCTTTTAGGCACACTATAGACTCCAAATCCACTCAAATCCAGCCAATCCAACTGATGAGTCCCCTGTGCCACGATATACTGACAATGAGATCCCCGGCGTCACCTTGCCAGAGCGGGAGACGGATGGAGAATAAACAAGAAACAGGAGCCTCAGTGACCTGTGATCCAATCAACATCTGCCTGTACAGCTCCTGCAGCCTCAGTCATAAGCAGCATCTTCATGTTATTTCAACTTCCTGCTCCAATTAGCAGCACCGTGCCTGCAGCTATCGAGAACCACTCCGGCATGAAGTTCAGGGCATGCACCACTTCCCTACTACACATAGGTGGTTTGACAAGTGGCCACTTCCAAACACCACAATTATTTATTCCGTACTTTCAATGGGAATCCTGGTGGAGCTGTAGTCTCTACAACAATGCTCTGAAATGCAAAGGATATTTCTATTTGCTTAGCAGCTCATAATTCAGTCTTCTCTCAAATGTAATGTTCCCTGATCTGGTTTAAAATGCGCACAGTGAGAAGATTAGCAAAATATATCACAAATCCAGAAAAAATGCTGGTTGATTTTTTTTTAAATTGTGCAGCCCAACTACACTATTTAAAAATTAAAAAAAAACTGTACTTCTGTATCACTGTAGATTTTTCCCCCACAAAAAATATGCGATTTTTTTCCGATTCGATTTTTCCCCCCATTTAAAAACAAAACCCCCAAACAAAATTATATTTAAAAAATATATATATTTATTTATATATATATATATATATATATTTGTTTATCTAAATAGGGGATAAGGGACTATACAGAGTTTAAACATGTTAATCCCCCTACATGTTCCAGCCATGTCCTAATGTGTAGAATGAGCCCAGACCTATTCACCACAACTGCCTCTAAAATCCTGCACTGTCACTCAAAAAGTAACTGCAGTTTCGCGTAAGACCTGATGTGGCAGTAGTGAGCATAAAATGACCAACTTGCATCTAGTCTCTTTAAAGTGCATCAACATAAACAGAATTGCAAAGGCAAACCCTTTCTCTAACTGAAAAGTCACTGTGCAATGTGCAACAAAGATGGTTAAACATACTGTATTACTGTATACTGTACTGTAATAACATAAAATCCGTAGATGGGCTCTTTTCTTCTTGGCACATTTGTACAGCAGCAGGACCTTCTTCATCTGAGCAGAGAGCAGAGTGCAAAAAAAAAAAAAAGCCCCCCCCCCAAAAAAAAAAATCCAAAATTTTGTTTAAAAAAAAATGAATCGATTTGACCTACCAACTCGATTTTTAAATAAAATCGATTTTTTTTTCCTAGCCCTATATCACTGCTATAATAAACTATTAAGAAGCTGCAGGTAATTTGTCCCCTTTTGTTTTACACATTACTAAAAGTAAATAAACAAACAATCCTTACCTGTTCGTTTTCGGCTAACCACCTATGCTTCTCGTGCATTGAATCTAATATGTTTGAAACTCAGTTCATCCTCTGTTCATAATTACTAACGACCCTTCCAAATCCCAACCTTGAATTTAAGAGGCTGAGAGGACGCTGGGAGATTGAATTTAATCCCACTATACAGTAAAAGAGGTGACCTTTCTGCAAGTTACTTTGATTTTTTTTGTTGCCCAGTGATGCAACTGGATTAGGGAAATTAAGCCGGGGATGAAGAAAGTTATCTGTGAAGCATGAGCTAAAACCTCTGCGACAGTTCCAGGATGTCACAGCTTCATTCACTTGTGTACTCATCCAGGGGTCCCGAAAAAGGCACAGGCTAATCAGCTTCCACATATCCCTGTACGTTAAAGAAAAAAAATCAGGAGGCCCCCAGGGAACACAGCCATCTGTCACTCGGCTTCTTCTGCACCTGCTTATGAGGTGTCCCAGCCACCCCAAAGCAGACTCCCGCTTGATGTCAAACCAAAGGTCTGGCTGCACGCGGGACTCCATACCCTGAAGCATATGCCAGACTTAACATTTCACACACACAGCAGCCTGTAGAGGTCAAAACGCATAAATACTTTACCATGTGCGCTCATATAAAGCCCACTAAAAGGACGTGTGCCTGGACATAGAAGTCTTATCTCCAAGACAAACCACAATCATAGTCTGAATAGCAACGGGAAACTATATTGAAGGTGTTAGCTCTGCTTCGGTTTGACCACTTATAGCGCAATCTCAAAACACCATCAGCGCTGCATCAGGCCTATCAAGACTTGGAACAGACAACCAGGACATTCCCTTTCACTATAGGATGCCAGCTTTTTGATAAAGGTTTAGTAGGACATACTTTAACAGTCCTACAACATGGACAGTAAAGAGCAAATGACAGGAATTTAGCTAAATCAAAGAACAAGGAAAGGGCTGCTATATTTGCACAGATTTCAAGAGACTTCCGCCTATTTCAAACCAACATTACCAATTTATGAAAAGTGGCAAAATAACAGTAGACTGGACGTTTTGGACCTTTTAAAAGTTACTGCTAAGACCTAGTGAGTCAAAAGGGTGCGTTGAAAAGGTCACATTTGGACAGTTTTGATTTTTAGAGCAGAGAAGATAAAAGAGCCCGAACACAGTGGCAGGGAACGAGAGCATAAAATGTCAAGACTATGAATTTCTGTCAGCATTGTAAAAAATATACCTTTTGGCTAAAACACAGTGAACGTATTGTGCCTTGATATTTCACGTTACTTAAACCAATGTCTACATATGGAAAAGACAGTGTATGAGCTCTTGTGACATCTCATTTCTTGTGCGGTACTTGCGAGCCTCCATTTAGAGCTAACTGCATGTAAGTAGTTGGCTAAAAATGCTCCAGATATTCTTAGAAGGGGCCTAGTGATGGTTTATGGCTTTAGAGAGGAATTCCGTGTTCTTTTACGCTTCTGCGGAAGAACAAAGCTCAACAAAAGTAAGCAGGATCACTGAAAGCTCCGTGAATGAAGCAAAATACTACTCCATGTATAGTTTTAATGAGGGAACAATGTTATACCGTGGTTAAAGCCTCCAAAAGACGATATTGCGTGGTCTGTACCCTTTAAGCCCGTGTCAAATATACCATGCTGTGTGACATGCATACTGCATGATCTGTACAATACTTACCACTTGGTTGCGTTTGCGATGGTACGGCTGAATTATGGGTAATCCCAGGGGAGTCCCCCACTCCACAGTGTGTCCCGACTTGGAAATGAGCCTGGCACTTTCCGTCAGCCAGTCCTGGAAACGGCAAGAACAAATACAGGAGTTCAAGAGCATATCGAGCAGGCATGTTCAAACAAGGCCACAAATTTGAAACATCTCTGTTCATAGTGTTCCTACCACTGCGTTAAACATCTCATAAATCTGGCTATAAAAAGATAATGTTCTGTGTTTGGTTTAAGCAAGAACTCCCTGAAGGCGCAAACAGATGATCTAAATGCATTGACTCTGCACTGTTTCATAAGCCATTGTTATGGAGGGGAAGAGAACAGGTGAGAAATTGTTGCTTAATTTAAAAACGCAAGTGCTGCTTGCGCAAGTGTCTGGCACAGCTTTATGTGAATGAAAGTCCTGACAAAATCCCACAAGGATATTTTCACACAATGAGCTGCTGCGAAGATAAATATATGCCCTAGCAAACCAATGTAACAGCCTCGCCCATAGCAGCCCCATTCATCACGGCTATAGACGTCAGCCCGATCCCAGGCACAGTGAGAGGAAGATAGCTGCAAAGCAAAGGGAGGGAGAGATTAACTAGATAGATAGCTGGACTGACTGACTGCTCCGATCAATATGGCGGATACGAAGGAAGGGGAAATTTGGCAAAACAGTGTGGGTGCAAAGTGATGGGGATGCCGAAATTTGTTGCATGAGTAAACGGACATTTGCATAACTGAGGCTTATAACACTGGTTTCGATACAGAAGCACAGATATTTTAAGTTTTGAAATATGAACAAACAATGATGCATGAATAATATTAAAGGTCCTATATCAGGCAAAATCGACTTTTTGGAGCTTTTAGCCATGTTGTTATGCTATTTCCTTATCAAAAACACCCCCAGAGTGGTTTGTGGCTTCATTCACGCAGTTCTCAGCAATCCTCCTGAATCCTGCTCTCTGAGCAGCTGCTCAACCCTCTGCTGGAAAACGACTGAGTTGTGACACTCTGACGGTTTTTTGCGGCATAGTGTCAAACAGGAAGAGCCCGACGTCTGTAATGTAGTGCCTTACAGCCTAATTTTAATTTATAAAACAGCTTTCAAAAAAAAAAGGAAGCCCTTCCAGGTCAGGGCTGAAAACAAACGCAGAACAAACCTGAGCGTCTGAACAGTTGTCATGTTTGCACTGAAGGATGTGAAGAAGGAGCTCTTTCTAAACTATTCTGGACACACCTGTTCTTTATTCTTACCTAACGATAATGTTGCGGAGAAAAGCGTGTTTGGCTACGAGAGGTGCTGGACTTTTTTCAACCTTCTAAAGAAGAGGCCACTCGCCAGAATTTGGAATTTCTTTCCGGGATTCAGCGACTATCAGCCAAAATAGTGTTTTCTGTGACTGTCTCTGATGGATGTTTGGTAAACCTTCGCCAGAATCAAAGTGGATTAACTTTTATAACCAACGGGAGTCCCCAATGTGATGGAGAGGCCAGGACAGAGCGGTGGTGAGTCAAAACAAATGTTAGCATGTGTGTTAGCCATTTATGAAGCTGTGTTGCAGATGTCAACTCCTTATAACTGTATTGTGAAGTAACTTCACTTATTGCTGTGATATTTATATTTATTTTACTGCTAATAATGCATGGGCAGATCCGCTCGGAGAGAGGGAGCGGAGTTAACTGAATCAAAGCGTCTTGTCTTCCGCGTTTGGAAAAATACCCCCAGAAAATACTTATATTTCTCACAAAAAATAGTGCTCCATAGCGGAAGAGGTACAATATATCATATAAATGCCTATACTATACTTTGGGATGGCTAAAATAGCATGATACAGATCCTTTAAGAACAAGACAAGCGTTCACTTTCCACAAACGGCATGCTAGCAAATCGATGGTCCCAGGTTCAAGTGCAGAGCAGCACAGAGCAGGTCCAGTGATGGATTATGGACTAAATTAAGCAGAAAATCTTTCAACTGTTTCCTTCTCCCTCCAAAACAATCACTCTGATACAAAGGTCGGGATTTTACAACATTAGGTTCCCTTGTCTGAGCACGTGGAAGTGACCCACTTCAGAGCAGCAGGTGCACACATGAGAGAGCGCCATAGTTGTAGGGAAGGGGATTTTTCATAGTGGACCGGGCCATCCCTGCACAGTCCCTAAAGGGTGCACACTGCCAGCGGGTGGCGGTTCTATTAGCTATCCCAGACCAGGTGCACATCCAGAATCTATAAATGGACCATGTGATGAATGAGAGTCTACGGCAGGGTAATAGTGAGGTACAAAAGTCATTAATAAAAAGGTAGCCTACATTCAGGACTGGGTCAGGAGTGACGCGAGTTTGTTACATTACAAAGTCATATTGGATGTAAATGTGCGGCTATTCACACATTTCAAACTTTTTTTCTACACCTGAGCATTTCATACATTTATGGCATTTTGTCTTTTATAACTTTGACATATCTACTGTTATTTTTTGTGGTATACTTTATTGTCCTCATGGGGAACCTGTTCGGAGCAGAGGGTGATAACAGTGCAGCTCCAGCGTTGACCCATCTCCTGAATTGGAGTAAGGTTTTACCCTACTGTGCATGTTTTGGTTGATGGGGAAAACTCACCCAAAACCGGGAAGGACGAGCAAACTCCACACATAAAAACCTAAACCTAACCTAAACACAGAGACCACCTCATGACATCAAGGGCCAGATCTTGTGGCGGCGCACGGGGCGGCGCAGACTCTTGGCGAAATATTTTCCGAGTGGCGGCGCTATATGTGCCATTCGCCTCCGCCACCTGTGAGGGGGCATCACAAGAGGAGGTGACTGCACTGATGGAAACACGGCTGACATTCACTTCCTCATTTACATTGCGCTGTCTTGCGTTCTTTCTTAAGCCTTAGGCTCTCACAGGTCAAACTAAAAACTTGATTTACCCCGTCGTGAGCTAAACGATGTTCACGTCTCGAGAGAAAAAGAGCTACAGCGCCCGCTGTGGCGTGGATCGGCCCGCGCTTGGCGTGAACGCGAAGCAAAACAAAAGCACATGTTCACCCCCCACTCCCACACAACCACTCTCCTGGACGCGGAGTCGATCTGGTTGGAGGAAAATGTGTATGTCTCAACCCACTTAAATGCGCTAAGTCTGGAGTGGCAAGATCACAAAGTGCGCTCCGACTGAGCGCTAAATGTCACGCTATCGTCTCCGTTTTGATGCACAAGATCGGGCCCCAAGTGTTTTGAGCTCTTGGAAAGGAGTGACTGAGACTATTGTTCAGCAATGCATGAATGAAACAAAACACCAAGTATGTCTTGATGATTATATTATATTAATCTGGAAATACCCATGTATTGTACAAACCTGGATTTCTCTTGTGCCTGTAAACATTTCTTTTAAGCCGCTGAAGACAAGCCGTACCAGGTAATGAGATGCGTCCCACACATAGTCCTGGAAGAGAACAAAGAGTTAAACCTATGTATTCATAAGGGATGTCCTGTCATTATAAATCTAATTAATGGAAACATTAATTGCATGCATATGCTCAATTTGTCAGGGGCAAACGGTCAAACATGATGTAAAATAAAGCCATCTCAAGCGGCTTCTGTGATCAGCAATTACTGTGAGATTAGCCTGCCTCTGTTTTGGGTTCATAGTGTCAGAGTGGTTAGCACTTCAGCTTTTCATAGTGCTATATTTCTCTATTGCTATTCGATCTGTGAATCATGTTTTTAAATCAAACGTGCATATTTTAAACATATCCAGAAGTCGTGTTACACCAAATAAGATCCCAGGTAGACAGGGTATTTTGATGTTGGCATTAGAGTCGACCGATAAGGGTTTTTCTAAGGCCGATGCCGATTTTGGAGGATTTTTTTTGGCTGATGCCATTATAGTCTTGTATGACTTATAGTTCCAAAATTATAAGCAAAAGTCTGCAACATTAAATGTATAAAATATGATCTGAGGTGTAAAACTTGTGACCAATTTCCATTGCAATGTTTCTCAGTTCCCCTGAGGCCAAGGGAGTAGTGAGTGACTGAGCTCTTTCAAATGTAAAAAACAGAAAATCTGTACCACTCTCAGCCGAAATATCAGTCAACCTCTAGTAAGCATGTTGATTGTTGATGATAATTGAATGGACGTAATGATATTTTTCAAAAGCAGGAACTATACTCATGCATTGGAGCTTCATTTCTCCAGCAGAAATACAATCTTTCCCACAACAGCGGCTGCCTCTGCCTCCACCTATCCGAGCGCAATCAGTCACAATTACACTTCCCACTAATTCCCCGTTTTAACAATTATAGACATTATGCAGAAGTCATTTGGCCCAATTCTCTAGCTGTGAGGCAGAGGATACGCAGAGGCATGACCCAGCCAATCCCTTCAACACATACAATGAGATTAACTGCTGCAGTTGCATGTTTACCACTGCAAGATAGTCCCTGTGTCATAGCCTGAGTCTCCAATGAACTTCAGTTTCAATCACCCTTTTTGGGGGGATCTCACATATTTCAGGTAAATGCCCCGCCCACCTCAAAGTAAATCACCTTAAAGCAGAACTAAGTAACTCATGCCCCTAGAGGCCATAGGCGCCATTGCAAGTGTCGTAGCATGTTGCGTTTTTTTACTCATTAAATTATCTTTGAGAGTAAATACTACGCTGACAGAAAAGACAAAGGGAGAGAGGGATATAGGACGTTAAGATCATTTTTGTCACTCAAACTTGGCTGTAAATACTGCTAAAGTGGTGCTAGCCCACAGTTAACTTCTTCTTCGTGATTCTACTAGTGTGTATTGGTGCTCCAGGCCAGCGCAGGGAAAGTTCCAATCATGGTTTTCTGCCCAGAGACACCAGGGGGAGATGAAAGACCCCTGAATCATCCCATTAACAGTATTACTCCCTGATGGACTACGAAAAGATTTACTAAGGTAAAAAAGTTTCTTAGTACTGCTTTAAATAATTTGTATAGACCTTTTGAATAAAAATGAATAATCAGTATTTACTAGACTGCAGGAAGCTAAATCCCACTTGCTTAAGGTTCCAATTATGTATAAAAGAAATGGGGTAATAACATGGTAGGAACATGTACTTATAATAAGGAACGACAGGAAGTCCATATGGAGCTGATCCCCTGCTAAAGGGCCTCTCCGTCATGCCAGGCTAAAAATAAGACAACTCACATTCAAAGGAAGCCCTCCCGCATATCTCTCTTTCTCCCTCTCTCACTGTACCTTGGGGAACTCATCAATCTCCTTGAGTCTCTTCTCGATCTGCAGGCGTCCCCCGTAGCGCGTGACCCCGTACACCACAGTCATCACCGTCTGCTTGACCACCTTCCGACTGATGAAGCCCTCCAGGACCTGAGCGATTTTTAGGCCCTTCTCTGCATCCCGCGCCCGCAGTTCCTCCACCTGAAAAACAAAGACAAAATGAAGTGTAGTACTGTCCGTCGTAAAGGTCAACAAGTCGTATGAAGTTCAAACAATATAAATATATATATCATATATATATATATATCATTAACTCAATATTTCCTTTGGTATTAGCCATGGCAGAATAGATTTAAAATAAAATGATTGTATACAGGGGGTACTCCAAGCTTTCCACCAATACATTGCTTGAGTTTGTAAATCTTAACCGACCAAACTGATTAACTATGACCAAATAGCCAGGACACACACAATTCACTGAAATGCTAAGAGCTATGACGCATAAACCTACACCTTATACTCCCAACTCCAAGTTTAAAAACTTCCGAGATTTTAAGATGCCTTTTGATGGCCTAGATCTCACCAGCTGGGTTCCAAGATAAGTTTACTGTATTACTAAAATCCTGATAAAATGTCCCATTTGCAGAGCATCCAAATTAGCAGATATAGATTCTTCCTGTGCTGTAATTGTTCAATAATGGGACGTCACAGTGAGACCGCTGCTTTGATTGCATACTTTGCACACTTGCCCTTTGAGCTTTCTGATATAGTTTAACTTTGAGGCTAAGGTGCGTAGCATATCAAGTGAGCAAATTACATGCAGACCTAGTGCACAGGAAAACTTCAAGTGAGAGACAGGTCTAACTATGCAATCTGATGAACCATCAGAATATTAAGTATGCTTTCTTTGAATTACGTATAAGCTTGCCAGCAAGATAAATTCTTGCGATATTTGTGAGACGTTTGCCGACAACAAGAAGCACTTTTATTGACACTAATTAAATACATGGCGAAGACACAAAACGTTTTTACTTTTTTCAAAACTCTATTCAATGAATTTGCTGTTTGAAGTTATGATGGCCAAAAGTTCATCCTCCCCTTAACAATATGTGCTAGAGCCATAATATCAGGGCTAATATCAAGTAGAGACAAGACTGAACACATTTTAAAACGGTTGTGAACTGCAGACCTGCTGCGCCACTCCACTGTAGACGTCCTGGGGCAGGTCGCAGGGCATGAGGTTGACAGATGTGGCACCTATAACATCTCTGCCCAGAGCGGCGTAGTGCTGCAGCCCATTACAGGAGCCATCCTGCAGCAGAAGAGGTAAGAAAAGATGAATGTGGAGGCATGAAAATAAATGAACTACTGAAAAATGAGAAACTACATACAGAAATCATGATTTAACAAAGAACAAAAGAACAGAGCAGATTAGTACAATTATTGTGAAACAGCTCAGTGGAAATAATTGATTAAAGCACTTAATGACGAGATTGGTTTGTCCCAAGACCCAACACTAGATAATTAAACCATTTATAGCCAAGACATTTAATTTTTCTTTTTTTAACTGAAAACTGAGCAGCACTTGAACAAATTTGACACGATTGAATAGACAATTACTAAATGCAAACATTTACCATGTACTTAATATAATTAGATTTTCAGCCAAAGCTCACAATAACGTTGGGCATGATTGGTTTCCAACGCTTCAGAAAAAGTCAGTAGCTTTGCCTGATTAATTGATTCATAAATGAAGTGTAATGTAGTGTTAACACAATGTGAACTGTGGGCCTAATGCAGCTGGTAAATAAGATGTTTACCTGGTGAACAGGAAAATGGGAAATGAATACTTCGGGATCAGGCGATCTCACTGCGTTGGCTATTTCCATACAACACGCCAGCGCCTGCCACGGCTCATCAGCAGTCATCCACCAGTTCTTTCCCTGGAAACAAGCAAGTCAAATGGTATATTCAAACATGGCTATGGCCTCCTTTCACAGATTTGTCGAAAATACCATTATACCTAAAAATATGCTTTGACAAGACAGTTATTATTGCTACATTTCAAAGAGTTAAAATTGTTGTAACTTTGCATTAGCTGTACTGAAACGTCTATGCTGAATCTGCTTTTTTCTGCGTTATTCAGCAATAAAACCACCAACTTAGGTGCAGTCTTAATTGTGAGACTTTTAATATTGAACACTGTAAGCTCCAAAAGAACAACATAACAGCTTATTTTGAGCCTATGAACATCTTCAACTGCACAGTATGAATCCATTACACTGATCAAAAAAGCCACTCACATTCAGAGGGTTGTCGGCAGAGTCCAGTATATCCTCCATGATGGAGTTGGCGTACTCCAGCCGCCCCTGTAGAGAGCTCCTTTTCTTTAGTCCTGTCAGATTGACTAAGTGGATCTTTAACCAGTCCAGACCCTTAGGACCGAGGGTCTTTCCTTCCGCAAACAAAAGAATGGCCCGTGTGACATCGCTCCCCAAGTGGTTAAAATACGGCGGACAGGGGTAGGTCCGACCTCTGAAGTCCATGCTGTGAGGAAACCAGAAGATCTCGTCGCGCATGTAATTGGCAATAGACAGTTTATAAAGTGCGTCCATTCGTAAACTGTGCATCTCGCCGCATTTCTTTCTGGCAGTGACAACCTCTCTTTTGACTTGGGCCTTCTCAGTGGCCGTATATGATGGATCTTGGGGGTTAAAATGGGGGATCTTAGGTGCTTCTGACATAGGGGGAGGGATATCTAATTTATCACTACCTTTGTCGTTGAAAATTGAGATTATAATATCCAAAAGCGGCTTATTAACTTTCCAAGCACAGTTCCCGAGCTGGTTTAGAGAGTCCATGACCGGCTGTAGGTTCTGGCTCCTCTCCAGCAAAGACTCGTGCTGGGTGGCTCCGTCTACAGTGCGCATGAATTTGGTGGGGGTGAGCAGGTACGCCCCGAACTTGACCGAAGTCCAGGGCACAGGAGGGCACAGCGTTGGGATCACGTACGAGTCAAAAGTCAACTTGGTGTCCACGGCGTCCTGCAGGATCTGGGAGAGGATGGGGTGAGGTTTAATGAAGCCGACCTGCAAAAAAAGACATCAATTTAATACACAAGGACAGGTGGGTAATAAAATGTGAGCTCTGCAGCTATTCTATCATCACATCTGCGAATAGGAAGAGCTATATTCGCGTGTGACCCTCGATGAAAAGCTGAAAATAGAATCCATCACTCATGGCACAGTGGCTGAGCGATAAGCATTCTTTGATTATTATCTCGTGTGGGCCTCTGTGTGGAGTTTGTGGGTTCTCCCTGTGTCTAATCCTTCAGCTAGATATTCCTGACCCTCGCTCAAGATCTGGAGACGGCTCTCCAGGAGCTGATCACTGCTCTTGCCAGACTACCCTGCAGCAATGAAGCGGTTTAGGTATTTAGGTATATCTGAAAGCAGTACTAAGTCACTCATGACTCTAGAGGCCATAGGCGCCACTGCAGGTGTCGTAGCATGTTGTGCTTTTTTTACTCATTAATTGTCAGCGAGAGTAAACACTACACTACGATAGAAAGGACAAAGGGAGAGAGGGATATTGTACATCCAAATACACAATGGAGATTTTTTTTTTTCCACTCAAACTTGGCTGTAAATACTTTTTAAGAGGCGCTAGCCCGCAGTTAGCTTTGCCTGCTAGCTTCTTCATCGTGTTTTTATTAGTGTATATTGGGCCCTCTGACCTGGTGCAGGAAAGCTGCAATTGTGGTTTTCTGGCCCCCCAATCATCCAATCATGTATTACCCCCGGAGGGACTACGAAAAGGATTTATTAAGGTAAACAAGTTACTTAGTACTGCTTTAAAGTTTAAACCTTAAAACGATTACAATCCTTTTAAGTGATACATCAACCACCAATTATTAATGACTTTTCATGTTATTATGTCATTACCTCATTAAAAACCTGCCTGAAGTGTTGCCTTGGCACATTCACGTATTTTTGAGTAATCTGTAAAAACTCTGATGGCAGCCATTTTAGGGACAGCTTTGCCTGAGTCCACCTAGGAACGCCTCCACCTCCTGGAGACGCCTCCGAGCTTTCGTCACCAGCCGAGTAACCAACCACTGCTCCTCAGCAGAACCCCCTCCCCACTGATGCCACAGACAGCCTGTGGAGGGAGCGTGTCGGAAACGGGCAGAGGTTCTTAAAGAGACAGAGGCCTATTTCAAGACATTCGCTTGAGAGAGCAATTTTATACAAGGCAGTTATTCTAATTTACTGCATTTACAGACTAACAGAAGGTTTCGTCATCATTGTAGTGTGCTATAGACTGGAGCTATGTGATTGAAAAAAGCATAATACCCCCTCTTTAAGTACAAACTATCCTCACCAATTATGGAGCTTAGACCCAAGTAAACGATATAATTATCATGAAGAAATAATTTGTATTGCTCGGATTTTACAAGCTAAAATGTCCGGATAAATTATCCTATAAACTTGAAGACAGAAGAGAAACCATTTGTCGAAAGAACAGACTAGACGTAATGACATTAAGGATTATGTTCTGTAATTAATGTATCTACTAAATGGATCTCTGGTGCAAGTTCACACTAAAGATAAAACTGTAATTGACCATGACATAAATGTTAACAAGCCAAAGTTTAAATTACTCTAGTTTTTAACTGTACAGGTCACAGGGCACTGTATGCGACAATTTGATGAAGAAAAAAAAGTGCAATTTGACGGGGGGGAAAAATAATCCTTCAGTCAAGCCTGCATGAGTCAGACTTTCCCGCTGCGCTGTAAAATCATTAGGATGCTCCCCCGTTGGCCTGACCTCCACCAAGAGAATAAGAAAATGGACAGAACAGACAAAGGTAGAGAAATATATTTGTGGGATAATGTCGATTAATTTGAAAATCTGCCTTTGTTGAAAACTGCACTGACATCACCTTTTCACAAAGTTCAATCTTTTTCCCTCCTTTGACTTGTCCAGCCTTCAGTCAGGCCCCACGGCAACAAATCAGAGAGCCAATTAAGGGGACAGTAAAAGAGGGATTAGCCGGGACCCTATTCATCTAACTTCACTGCCCCCTGCCAATTCACTCGGTGGGAAGTGGTTTGATAATTCACACTTTGCACACCGGAGCGGAGGGTAACGGGGCTTTGAGGCGACTGACAGGGTCCAGAGTGAAGGTCAAATGTGTCAAGCCTCTCCTTATTCAGAGAGGTGACAGACGAGTGATTCAGTGGGTCACGGCCGATTAATACAAAGTCAATATACAAAACCAGCAAGCCGAAACAGCAGAAAGCAACTATTTCAAATCATGAGAAACAGCGTCATTTTATCAGACCATAAGTGACATATCAGGTAAGGTATTTTAATTTAAAGTGGCTATAGTTATGGCTTATAAACCGATATTTGAGCATCTCCATGTTTACATTTCATGTCAATGGGTGAATGTTGCTTGGAGCGCCCTCCGTTGTCAGAAGGGGGAATTACACACAACCAGATACAAGCCACCATTTTCAGCTAATGGCCTGCTAATAATTCCCCCCAAAATGTATCAGGGTGCAATAATGAAAGCAGTTTGCAGAGACTAGTGGTTGATTCTGACTTTTAAAAATCAGACAGTTCTCTGTTCTCTCATCAAAATCCAAGAAATTACAAAACTTCAGCTGGAGAAGAAGAAACAACTTGACCTCTTAACCCCCCAGTTTGACCTTACCCAAATCTAAAAGCTTCTTGAAAAAAGTGTTGAAATAGCATCAAAAAGAAGACAGAGATGAGGATGAAAACGCAACCGAAACGCGATAAAGTGACAATAACGCAAGGAAAAATCTTTGATCACATTTGTAGGTGTTCGATTTCAAATAAGGCGTTACTTAGGTGTATAGGCTCTAAGCTCCAGTCAAAAGGCTTTTAGATTTGGGTAAAGCCGAACTGGAGAAAATGTGTTCCGTTGAGGCGGGGATTAAGCAGTACTAAGCAACTCATGCCCCTAGAGGTCATAAACGCCACTGCAGGTGTCGTAGCACGTTGTTTTTTTACTCATTAATTGTCCACAAGAGTAAATACTACGCTGACAGAAAAGACAAAGGGAGAGAGGGATATTGTACATCCAATTACACAATGGAGATCTTTTTTTTTTTCACTCAAACTTGGCTGTAAATACTGTTTAAGTGGCGTTAGCCCACAGTTAGCTTTGCCCGTTAGCCTGCTAGCTTCTTCTTCGTGATTATATTATATTATATTATATTGTGTATTGCGCCTCCGACCCGGTGCAGGGAAAGTTGCAAGCATGTTTTTCTGGCCAGAGACACCAGGGGGAGATGAAAGACCCCCCAAATCAGTCCATGAACACTTGTATTACCCCCAGGGGACACGAAAAGGATTTATTAAGGTAAACAAGTTACTTAGTACTGCTTTAAGAGGTTAACTAAAGAGGATGACTGCAATGCTTGAATGAAGCAAAGTGCAACACCAGGTGAGGTATGTTTTGATGAGGGTTTTGCATGTGCCCTTTCATTTAAAATGAACTAAAAGGAAAGGATGTAGCAACTAACAGGATTCACAAACAGAAATTAGAGAAATATTCCAACAATTTTTCCCAATCTTTGTTTAAATGGGATATGTAAATTGGACTAATGGGAAAATCTATGATCACATAGTTACCGGCAGTCCGATCCTCAGTGCACGGCATTTTAAACAAATAATTTACATGCAAGAGATAGAGCAGGGGAACATTTTTAAGTGCTTCTTAAAATACATATCTAACGATACAATTTATTTAGTGCATAACCAGTATAGCTAGAGTTGTATTTCCAATAATAATTCAATATAGAAAACCTGCCCTTTTAACATCGTCTTAATTACCTGTCTGGTGCTCCTGAACGTGTACATGTGGTAGAGGATAGGGATGAGTTTGCGGTCGTGCGCGGAGTTCAGGATATCGCTGTTTATCTTGAGGTTTTTCACCATCAGATCCACCAGGAATGTGCCCACCTCCAGAGTCACTATGTAGGGCCAGTAGCTGTCTGTTCCTTTCAGTGTGGGCCCAGACATGTGCTCAGCCTCGAGTTCGCACCAGCGCTCCCTGGGGAGGACCCTGGCCGCCTAAAAACGCACAGGACATTTGATTTTTTAGTAGTGGGATTAGGTAACACTGATAGTTGAAATTCAAGATTTTTAAACCTGTCAGGAATATAAGAGAAGATTGAAAAATTTACTTTACTAAACTAAACTACAGGGACAGCAAAGTAAACAAGATCAAATGAAGACAGGATATTTAATTGCAGTACTGCCTAAAAACTGCCGCCTTTGTGTTTTCCTAATTGCAACCATTCAAATTGCAAACTCTGAGCTTAAAGTTTATGCTGGAAGCAAGAAAAAACGGCTTAGCATAGTGATGATTAGGTTTTGGTTATGATAATTATTTTGTTGTTGAGAAAGTTGTAGAAAGAATAGTTTTTCTTATCAATGCATGTTAATGACTTTTTGCATAATAAATAGGTGGAAAAAAGACACTTTTGTCTCTCACAGTCAGGTAGAACCTTAACAAAACAGGAGACAAGCGTGTTTAGCCTCTTAATGGAAGCAAGATATGCAAATACAAAACCTTTCTAACATACAAAATCTGAAATTATTGTTTAAGGTTATCACATCATGAAAACAGGATAACAAGCTCAATTTTCACTACAAAGGGCTGCATGTAAAGTACCTTAGAAGCAAACACCTTCACTAACTACAGGTAGGGAGCCACTGAAAATAATGAGCAGGGGCTCATTATAATAAACAAGAGGGTTTTCTCCAGTGAGCAGCTGCAGCAGCGTCAAAACAAAGTGCAGCCTGACTCAGTGGAATCGGCTCCAACTTCCCATTGAGAAAACACAGACTAGCATTTTAATGAAAAGACTCACCACAAAGTTAACAGCAGGCTTAGCTTGTCTTATCAGGGTCGTGTTGTTGTATGATTAAAATACTGAGACATCTGTAGTGGAAAATCCTAATAATATTTACAAAGAAATGAAATGAAATAAAATGCTCTATCATCCAAGCAGATAAATATGAGTCTGGTGACACAGAAAACATGCCTTCACACAAATGTTTGAAGAAAGGATTTGTATGAATTCTGAAACGTCAGAGCCTCAAATTTGTAACAGAAAGAATCCTGCTAGGTTGGAAAGTGGAAATAAAATGGAGAGGCAGCATTTAATCCAAACTAATGCAGACGATTAGCAAGTCAGCTACTCCAGGAAACCTTTCAGAGGCCATTAGCTTGCTCAATGTATATTTCCTATAGTGTTCAGCCTTCAAACATCGCAAATTATGAAGGATTCACATGATTTTCAGCATCGACCACAAATAGATGAGGTCAAAACCTGGATGGATATTATTAATGAATGTACAGAATTGTCGTATAAGAGTGGTCTCTGAGCTAAATGCTCTATCAATTCAGTTAAGTTTCTGCTTATTATGGGGTCAGACTCGGAAACACATCCAATGGCCAGACATCATCTTATTAGACGTTAATGATAAAGAAAAAAATATATAAATGTAATGAAACGGACATAACATGCCTCGACACACTTTAGTATTGGAGCCTGGCTTCACCATTCATTTCTATGTGGACAAAAAGTGCGCATTTGGCAGCATAGGCGCAGATATGTCCTAATATGTAGAATGAGCTCAGACCTGTTCACCACAGCTGCCTCTAAAATCCTGCACTGTCACTCAAAAAGGTGTTAATTCGGGTCCGAAGTGCCGTTATGCACAAGCTTAATATAGAAGCTGCAGTTACGCAAAAGACCTGAGGTGGCAGTAGTGAGTATAAAATGACTAACTTGCATCTAGCCCCTTTAATAGCTAAAAGCATTTCTGTTATTTCTATGTGGGCATGTAGTGTAGTGTGTGCTGACTTAACAGTACAAAATAATTAATAGTTAAAAAAGTTACACCTAGTCACTATGGCAACGCTGTCCAAATTCTGATTGGATTAATCCTTACCTGGTGGGAATAGGGTGATGGTAATTTCAGAAAAAAATAACCATAAAATCCACAATGTTGAACTTTTTAGGAGCAATTAGGAGGACACTGACTGCTTTATATTAGATGGAATCGATTGAAAAAGGGATTTGTTTTTGGCCTTACCTCGGTGTCTTTGGCTAAAATGTCCACATACGAGCTGTAGATGCTGCTGATCTTCTGCACAATGTGGTTTTGCTGCTTCAGCCTCACCGAGTACTTGGTGTAGATTCGGCTTCCAAGGTCTCGGGCCAAAATCTTCAGGGACTCTCCACTGGGCGACATGTTGGCCACACACTGGTCAGGAGCAGCACAGGGTTCAAAAACGTTTAACGCAGGAAAATCACTTTTGAGCGTCATACAGAACGTAGAAAATAACCACAACGCACACCTCTGATCAGAAGTGACATTGGTTTCTGACAGAAATTGATCAAAGCAGACTCTACTTTGATACTTTTCTACAATTATGTTGAAGTCTTGTCAACAAGATTTTCTAAATTGATGCCCGTTTAAAAAAACAAAAAAAGAACAATAAATTCAATAAACCTCAATTCAATAAATAAAAGAGACATACAATGGGATTCAAAAATAAGTTAAAGTTGATGATAAAAAAGCACTGCATTTCCTAATACGTTTTACACAAGTTGCATGCTGCCAGGGCACAGGGTCGTTTACCTGAACCATGATGTCCACATACTCGCTGTCCTCCAGGAGACAGATGTACGGATAGAGGTTAAGCCTGTAGTCTCTGGAGTTGGTGTTGGAGAGGATCCTCTTGTTCTCCTTAAAAGCCTGAAGAAGAGTCTTGTGCCACTGTTCCCTCAGCTCTGAAAGCAGCTTCCTCTGAAAGCAAAAAAATGGACGAAAACAAACTTAAAACAAAAATGTAACTAACAATCTAGCAATTCTTATTTATGGTCATTTTCCCACTATTTGTAATGGTAATGGTATTATAATTAAAATTAAAAGCAACTTTTCATTGACCAACAAAATGCTGCCTCAGGGTGGCCAGTCCGATTTGAAGGGTAGCCTGTGTTACCCCAAGGCCACTTCTTGGACATCCTGTGTACAAAAAATACGCCTAAATACACAGTAAATCATTGTTTAATAATAGTTAGCAGTGCCTCTATCTATGTGCATAGGGGAATCTGCAGCTGTAGGGTAAAATTGTGTACATTTAGATTTTATAAGTGAATAGTTTTGTGCCTGCAGCAGCGATTGTGTATAGAAAGGTGGCGTTTTCCCCATTGGCCTGCCTCCATTACAATGTATTATTATTCTGCTCTGTCTGTCTGTAAATGCTCCCTAACCACCAGAGACTCTCCGACTGCTCGCTTCCCACGTAGCCCATCTGCAGAGGCACACCGTACAGGGCCAGCTCCAAATGCCACGGTTGGAAAGAGCCTCAACATTATGTTTCCTCAGTTTTGTCATGCATATTACCAACAGTTTGAGAGAAAGATCTAGAAGAAAAGTTATGCTTGTTAGTCGAAGTAGCAGGTATCAATCCATTATTGCTTTTCAAGAAAGGTCATTTCATTTAAGGTCCTGCTCATGAACATAACTAAATTGTATAGTGATGTTCACACTGCCTGCATCATGTTATAACTAGAGCAGGGGTGTCAAACTCATTTGGGTCGTGGGCCGTAATTCAGCCCCCACGGCGGGTCGCGGGCCGCATATATTGCAAAGGACTGTGGCCTAATAAATAACTACTATTGTAAACACAGCCGCTCTGGCGCAGACTGACCATTTACCACATGGCTATAATATGCTGTTTATATTCTGATCTCTTATGTCAGTGCCCTCTGCTGGACATGTGTGGAATTCTTTACTTTTTTATACAAGCTGCCCCCTAGTGGCTGGACTGAGCATTCTGGCTCTTTAAAAATTAATATCTCCGCACAGGAATGGGCTGAGGGAGACTTACTTTTATTTGACATACTCAGAAATTCATGCGCTACAAAAGGACCACATTTGCCACACTTTGTTTGAGGTACAATTGACTCATAATAATGCTACCAACAAAGAAATTTCCGGTCCAGCAGACACACGGCTAAAATTGTTACCAGCATACTATCAATGAGCTGAGAAATTTCAGTTCCAGGCTTTTAAGTTGCAAAAAGGTGAATGCTCCCCACAGACTTTTGATTGAGTGTACCATTTTGTCCATGTTTTCCGTGACCGGTTTGGACGCCTCCACAGAGTCGATGGTGACAGTGCAGGCCTCCTCCATGCTGAGCTGCTGGTAAAAGCGCTCCTGTAATTCCCGTTTGGTGAAGTGCAGTTTTGGATAGTGGTGCTCTGTCCTCTGAAAACAAATCAAAGACACAGATGTTTTACTGCTGTCTGTATTGGGTCACTGTTGGGGCACAATGCTGTGATTCTATCAGCCCAGGCCCCGGACAGAAAGCAGATAAAGACTTATGAGGCCAGTCACCTAAAGTCAAATCGTAAGCCCATCTCCACAGCTGCCAGAGGGGAATTAATCTAAACTTTCGCAGCCACACAATTCTATCTTTTAGAGATCACACAGACCATCGGCAGACAGCTGACAGGCAATGCACATTGAAACAATGAAAAACCCCACTCTCTTTCTTCTATGGACTTTTTATTGTACAGAATTTTACCATTTGCTTTTTTAATGTTCCCATAATGTCCTCTGAAAATGGCACAACAACCTTTTTACAAACAATCTCTTTCTACATGCCCTCTTCGGCATATCTTTGTATCTTTAAAGCAGAACTAAGTAACTCGTGCCGCAAGAGCCACTGCAGGTGTCGTAGCATGTTGCGTTTTTTTTCTCATTAATTGTCCGTGAGAGTAAATACTACGCTCACAGAAAAGACAAAGGGAGAGACGGATATTGTACATTCAATTATACAATGGAGATATTTTTTTTCACTCAAACTTGGCTGTAAATACTGCTAAAGTGGCGCTAGCCCACAGTTAGCTTTGCCCGTTAGCTTCTTCTTAGTGATTCCATTAGTGTTTATTGGAACCGACGACCCGGTGCAGGAAAGTTGCAATTGTGATTTCTGCTCAGAGACACCAGAGGGAGATGAAAGACCCCCCAATCATCCCATTAACACTTGTATTACCCCCAGAGGGACTACGAAAAGGATTTATTAAGTTAAACTTAGTACTGCTTTAAACAGAACTGTAAAATTGACAAGCAGACTGAGGAAGAAAAAAAAAAAAAAGATTTTGATTATGAGGAGAGGTGTATCGACAAGACTATGTTATGTAATCTTCAACAGTGACACAACAGCTTGACATATGGGTCGATTTTCTGATGTAAAACAGAGAAAAGCGACGAATACACGCGCCACAGCTTGATCAAACAGCATTCGATAAACTGTATTTTAATCAATTCCATCTCGCTGCAGCAAACGTATTCTAATGCGTGTGTTTGCTGTCGAGAGATCTGCCAGCCTTGCATTCTGTTATCAAGAGGAACAGCCTTTCCCCCATGCAAATAAGTCAGCCAAAATGTTACAGTTAGCTCACCGGGGCGTCCACTTAGCTAGATTTCCAATCACAGGCATGAGTGACGATGCAAGGACATGATTCTGACTGAACTTTTATCGCGAAACACAAACCCCACTCTTCTCATCAACACACCACCATCAGCCTCGGCCTCCAAAAGGACAACTCCGAATGTGTCAAGCCCAGAGAATATGGAGTGTGTGATGGGGTTAAAAATAGCACAATTGAACAAAAAAGCTGTTAATGAATCATGTGAGATTGAATAGGGGGGGAGGGAGGTGAGGGGAGAGGTGAGAGAACAGACTCAAAAAGGGAAGCACAGGAACCATTAGAAAGCAGAGTTGGCACGCTATAAATAGGGCAGAGCCAGCGCCTGACTGCAGCTGGCTGTGAGGGGGTGACAATCATATCTTCAGGAGTCACGTTGGAGCTCTCTGACAGCTCTCTCAGCCCTGTCATGGTGTAATACCCCCCAAAAACAAATACAAGACGGAGTGATTCAATAACAGGGGACGGGAAATAAAGTCCTTTTATTCTTTGGGATCACAGGGTCACCAATACAGCCGCCATATGCAGTATAATAATTAGCATATTGATTCATTTAGGGGTTTTAGTAGACATGATGCAGCCTTCTGCTTTTACACCGGACTGGAAATGCCTGGAAATTGAATTGTAAGTCGTCATAATATTTTTTTGAAAAATATATGGGTGTTTCAGTAACATTTTTTATGCCATGGACTCTATTTTGAGGACTTTTGTCTAGTTAAAAAATAAATTGTTTAGACATGTTAATTGCTAGGAATACAGTCCAATGTTTTCCTCTCTTGAGACGCCTCGACAGTTTAATATTGAGGTACAGCAAAGACTTCTATGTGGAATTTGCCTAACCCCAGAGGGACTACGAAAAGGATATATAAAGGTAAACAAGTGTTGATGGGATGATCGGGGGGGGTCTTTCATCTCCTCCTGGTGTTTCTGGCCACAAAAACCACGGTTGTAACTTTCCCTGCCCTTGTCGGAGGCCTCAATACACACTAATAGAAACACGAAGAAGAAGCTAACAGGCTAATGGACCAAGTTTGAGTGAAAAAAATTATCTCCATTGTGTAATTGGATGTAAAAAAATCCTTCTCTCCCTTTGTCTTTTCTGTCAGCGTAATATTTACTCTCACGGACAATTAATGAGTAAAAAACCTTGACATGCTGCGTCACCTGCAGTGGTGCTTAAGGCCTCTAGGGGCATGAGTTACTTAGTTCTGCTTTAACTAGCTGAGACCCGGCCTTCGGCCGGGCCTCGCTAGTCTCCACATGTGATATTCTGAGATTGTGAGTGATTACAAAGAAATGTCCAACCCGTCACACAGTTCAGCTGTGGACCAGTGGTTCCCAAACCATTCCAAAAACTATGGCCACTACAAATGAGTAAAAGAATGAAGGCAAAAAACAATTTCAAACAAACTGCAATTGGAGTGTTTGATGCACCCGTGCTCCTTTCTTATAAACTACGACAATATTTTTGCTAAACTCGGGGAACAGGATTCAAGAGACAGTGGAATAATGATTGATAAATATTAGGGGTTCAGCTGTAGCGGTTTGGTTCACGGTGCAGGACCCGTGGTTTGGTCCATCACGGTAGTGTACAATCAAAAAAATAATGAGTAGGTTTTGAACTGAAATAGCCGAATGATCGTTATTAGACAGTATTTATAACCTTACAATAAAATTGGCAATACGTTCAAAGCTGCTTTAGAATGAAATGTACCTCTGGGCTCACAATACGTGAAAGCAAAATAGAAAACAAATGGTACAGCAGCAAAGAAAAAAAGAAAGAAAAAAAACTACGCAGTGCAGGCCATGCGCTCGTTAAGATGTAGTTTCATTTTCGCTTTTACTCACACGGAGGATAAATCAGTCGGAGCAGCGCGTTTGATAAGGCTCGTGTTTAAGCAGATTTTGGGCACGCACGCACACACATACACACACGCCCACACACGCACACATCGCCCTGTTTGGATGCGCGCGCACACATACATACACACACGCACGAACACACACATCGCCCTGTTTGGATGCGCGCGCACACATACATACACACACACACACACGCCCACACACGCACACATCACCCTGTTTGGATGCGCGCGCACACATACATACACACACACACACGCACGAACACACACACACGCGCGCACACATACATACACACACGCTCGAACACACACATCGCCCTGTTTGGATGCGCGCACACGCACGGCAGTCAGATCTCGTGCACTTGCGTTTTTGTGACAGGGGGTTGTCCTCGGACAGCAGCAACACCAACCACGCACATACTCAGTACTGTCGCCAGGCTTCCTGTGCGCGCGGCAGTCAGATCTCGTGCACTCGCGTTTTTGTGACAGCGGGTTGTCCTCGGACAGCAGCACCAGGCCCTTCCCTGCTTAGCATCCGAGGAACGGTCTCCCATCCCAGTTCTAACCAGGCACTTCCCTGCTTAGCTTCAAAGTCGGTATGGGAAATAAACATGGCGGCGCCCAGGCGGCGGCCATTGAGATAGCGTTTTCTATAATAGATGTTGATATCGCTACTACTAAGCCTATACACATGAAACAAAAAACAAGCACAAGGTTAAATGTCTTTTTGGCGGCATAAAGTGAGTAGGATCAATCCTCTTTCGCACAATTGCATTAAAAAGTAGTGGCATTATTCACCTCCTATGTGCAAATGTTTTTAGCTGAACACACAAGGAGCAACTGAAGACCAAACTTCATAAGATCGCCGTGAGGTCGTGATGTGGAGTTTACGAGATCAAAATTCCATATACTTTTTAGCCCTCAGGGGGCGGTACACACACGGTTTTAGCCTATACAAGTGCAAAATATGCAAACAATTAAGTAGGAACAGCAGATAATTCTCTAAAATCATCAGATATACAGTTTATCAGCCAAAAAGTTGGTTTGGCCTTTAGTTGCTTTTTAACAAACAACAATATGGTTCAGCATTGAAGGATTTTTCAATGCTGGATTTTTCTTTGAAAAATAGTGAGCATCTGTCACGAATGCACTACATTAAACATCACTGATCATTTAGCCTTTGGGGTTTTGGCCCAGTTACCTGTGTGTAGTAGTTCTCCACCAGCGAGGGGTACTGCTGATCCCCGTTTGCGGTGAGGGTGGGCTGGTATTTGGGCTGCACGATGCGGATGGCATTCAGCACTATGTCCCGTTCATCTTGCCTGAACACACACCGACTGAACAAGTCATCTACAGAGAGTCCATCCTCCTCCATCTGGTTCAGGCACCTGGGCGACACAAGACACAAAACTAAAATCTAGTCCAGGAGCTCAACATAAAATTGCAATTCATGAGTTCGCTCAAGGAATTCAGAGACAAGATTTTGCAATGGCTAAAACTATGGCTTCATGGGATATGGATATTATATTAACAGCAATTGGACGACAGTCTTGTGCAGCACTAGTAGCACCAATAATAAATTCAAGCAAGAAAAGTAATATGTGCGACTGTAGGATAGAGTGACTAGATGGATTAGGTTGGACAAATGTGTGTCGCATTCGAAACAGCCCATTAGAGACACTTTCATTTGCATCACAGATAAGAGCCACCGTCACAAGCACAAGATGAAAGGTCACAATCATAAGACCTCTGACCCGTCTGATGGTATGGGATTTGACTCCTCTCAGGTCGGATTAATTCAAAGAAAAAAAGGCCTATGTTTTATAAATCTTGGGATACAGCAAGCTGAATATCAATACATTCTACAAAATAAGGCTCGTTTAAAAGGCACTCTGAAACTACATCCTTAAATACAATACGGCATGAGAGACACACTTAAACGCATTCATGTGGACTGCCTTTTTCATTAGGCTTCAGTAATTTTTTTCTAGCAAGCATTGTATTTTCGGATTATGTTGCACAGTAAAACTGTCTGAATAGAGTAACTATGTTCAATATCGCATTGGTCATTACAAAAAGCTCAGGTATGTCAGTCACAAAGCTGACACAGGAACTTGTATACTTGTCATTTCACACATTAACACAAGAAGGGCTCCAAACATTGTGCGTCTTCCATTATATCTGAATGCAACACAGTGTGATCTAGAGTTCAGATTACATTACTGAATCGAATCATTTTTGCGAGATTGAGCCTTACAAATTAAATTCAACATGAACAAGAAACTGAAAAACCCTGAAAAAATAAAATGTTGTCATCAGAGGCATGACTCTACCTTGATCTGTTCTCCTTCTAAAGATAATTATAAATAACAGTGCGCTAATTATGCCTTGGTGGAAACCCTGGCTCAGCAGCTTCCTCGGGACTAGTTTAATCAGACACAAGCAGAGTTCTGCAGCATCAAGTCGAATCAGTTTAGGGAATGGAGTCATAACGTATGATTGTAATTCAAGTGTAGGACTGGGTATATGGCAAAAGTATTACCAGTTAACACAAAAAAACTAAAACAGAAGTGCTTCTAGAATTTTTCTTCATACTCAGATTAACAAGTCTCTCTGAAATACACAACATAAAACAATTCTTGGCCTGGCACAGTCAGACTCTCCACTGTAGTCTATACACAGTAGAATAAAGCAAGAACTCTGTCTGGCGATAGCAAACTACCCAGTTCCCATTGGTGCAGCCACACAGGAAAGGAACACAACTCATGCACTGTATAATATAAAAATGCACATATTTTACAATCCACATCAGTAAATACAGGCGTTCATAGTAGAGAGTGTCTAGTTTCCTTCACCCTGTCTTGGAGTCAAGTGTGATGCCATGTGCAATTGGGGCTGAACTAAAAGAGAGGCTTGAACAAAGGGAGGATTAGTGTGGGTGCTGGCAGTGTGGTCCACATGAACAAAAAGGGCAAAGAGGTTGAATGATAGAGCATAATCAGCCTGGTGAGTGCTCAGCGGCACACTGGGGAGCGCGGAGCTGTGGGAGAGGCAGCACTTACAAAGGCAAAACTTTGACGGATATATGCAGAGGGCTGAAAAGATTGAGAAGAGAGTAGACTTTAATGTTTGATATGAGACAAGTGCAAGAGAAACGGCTAGACAGCAATATATTTAGAGTGCCACTGGAGAGAAGAGGTAAATGAGTAGGACTACAGTCTGCCCATGTCATGAGAGCATACATTAACAGTAACCGATGAACTGACCAGAAGCTTCAACTGCCCGGTTAATGCTACTGGCTCACATTGTATTAGGTGATATCCTCGATGTATGTTTGGATGTGTGATGTGATACCTGGGGCTCCTGGAGCTCACCAGCGACTAGTCAAGCCAAATGCAACTCAGGTAGTCTCCTGTAATCACTGGTGGGCACAGATGTGACAGAGGAGTGTAAGTCTGGAGCAGGGGCTGAACGATTTTGACCAAATATTTAATTCTGTTGTTTGTCTTGTTTTTTGATTTGTATCGTAGTTGCATTTCAATATCTACTTATACAATCAAGAAACAGTTCATAGTGTGCCATTTAAACAAGGCCAGAATCATAAAGATTTGAGCAAACACTCAAGTAAGCAGAACTCCAGGTTTAGCAGGTTTTATAGCACATACGACTTAATATGGCGTAGCATTAAACACAGAGGATACTGGTTGCTCTTAGTGTTTCCCAAGAGCAACCAAAAAGCCTATAGTATTTTTTGCCACAACAGCAAAAAATACTATAGGCTCTTGGAACAAAGAAATCAAAAATGATCAAAATAAACTGCAGATTCAAGCACTCCAGTAAACATGAGCTGCACAAGGAGGTACTAAAGGTCTTTATTTTAATGGCTAAAGCAAAAAGGTTATGACCATTGCCAGTCTTCTTCAGGGCTTGTATTTATGTTTTTATTTGTATGGCTTGGCCATTCGGCTTTTTAAGTATTTCCTCATGCAGCTCATATTTATTGGAGTGCCTGGATCTGCGATTTATTTTGGCATGGTGTGACATTCAGTTGTTTACAAAAGACATATTACCCAAATAAGTTTGCCTTTGCAACTTGATAATTGTGACCGTGCTAATTGCAAATTCCCAAGTAATTAATCTTCCAGCTTTATCTGGAAGTACTTCATAGTTATATGCACATCTGAGGACAGTTACTTGAAAAAAAGTGCTTAATTACAAGACATGAGCAGAGCCATCAACATCTGTAAAGTATACAGTGATTAATTGTGACCTTTGCAGAGTTTCTCAAAAATAATGAAGGTCCACAAACGTCCACAAAGCGTTATGACATGAATGTAGATTGAAATTGCCCACAGTAAATTAATATAGACAAATGCAATCAGATTCTCAGCCCTTCATCTGACTGGTCATACAGTATCATAGTTGCTGAGAAAGGATCTACCTAGTACCTAACTCCATACAACCCTAAAAAGGAAATTCCCTTCTTTATCATTGATATTTTTTTTTTACTCAAAGTTGCCTCAAGTCACCCTCTTCATGAAAAACACTGTGCATCATGGCCGTCTGCCTAGTAAATCTATCAAAACACCTCATATTAGGATACAGTGTAATTTGTCAGGATGCCCCATATGCAGAGAAACTAGGATGCTGCTGCAGTCAGGACTCGATGGAGGAATTTACTTTGCACAAATATATTAAAACACTGCACAAAGTGAGTCATTGGGGTCCCATCACTCTGTTACATTTTAATTACAGCAGTCTCTTGTCGTCGACCTCTATGAGCCTTATTAACACTTGGTCTTCTGTGCGGCGGTAGCTTTGTGAAAAATATCATTAAATATTACGGGCACCAGCATATTAGAGTTGCTATGGAAACAGTGAAAAGTGAAAATTGTGAAGTGCAAAGTGGTGTTGTTATTAGGGACGCAACGACTCACTAATGTCACGATTTGACATGTATTTCGATAAGGAGGTCATGATTTTGATTTGATTGAACACAAGAAATGGAAGTTCTAATTATTATATATATTTTTTCAAATAAAATGTATATGCAATAATGCGTTTTCCTAACAAGCACAAATACCTAAACAAATATATATAAAATATTCCTTAATTGTTAGTTACAGTACTACTTTGATACTAAAGTTGTGTTAACATGTGCTTTAACTAGTATGTAGTTGAGTGCAAGCTGATAAAATATTCTATTTTGAATGGAGCTCTCGAATGAGTGTTGGAAATCTGCAGTGTTAGGGCGAACAGGAAAACAGTACATTTTGACTAAGTGTGAACATAAAAAGTAGAGAAAAGAGCCGCTGCCAGGTGACTATCAGTAAATACAACAACACACTGTTGTGTCCTAATGCTTTTATCTGAATGATATCTTAAGTATTTTACATTCTTAAATTAGGCAATTTTGACATCACAATCCTGAACTCTAAGAAAAATAAGACTCGGTGGTCTGCAAATAGCGCAAGGAGAGTGTGGTCAGAGCCACCATTCTGAAAAAATGGGTTGATTGATTCCACTATAATAACAAACAATAGACATTTTTAAATACAAAATATTGGGGTTATTGTTCACATTAAAGCATTTGGATGCTATAGTATGTTAAGATGGAGTAGTGACTCGCCAGCTAACTTTGTCCAGAGTTCTTAACTTTTTTATATTGATTTTAATTAATTGTTAGATTGTAGACAAAGTTCACTAGTTCCACCTAAAATGGTGATTTCTATGATTAGGTGACAATCCCTAACTATGAGCTTCAAGTTAGAAAAAAAAAACATTAATTGGGAGTTAGAAAGTTAAAAGTAGGAAAACGTCTACAACTAAAAAGAAAATGACTTTGTCTCTATTTTCTCCTATTGAGTTTCAACTTTTATGACTATTGTATTCTGACAAAATGAAATAATCTCGATTCGAAAAATAAATAAAAAGAAAGCCATTTTATATGAAACAGAAGTAGCTACTATGTACACGGATGATGCCAAGGATTGAAAATAGAGTTCAGCGAGGCATGGAAAAAAGTACAGTACAACCGAAGGGAAAGTGTGCCCTCTAGTGGTGAGCACGAAACAGTACACGCATGCAGCAATTACTCTAGCCAAGTGAAACTATTGACTATAAACACATGTTCTTTACATACCTAGTAATAACTCGTGGTGAGCAGCTTTTCCTGCGCCCCATACACTCCAGCGCTGCACAGTAAGATCCAAGGTTTGGCTTAAGACCGGCCTCTTCCAGCAAAGTAAATATGCGGCCAATTTTATTCAAATTTACCTATTGGGGACAACGTAAAAGTTACATCACCATCACACACAGCTTGAGATTATAACAAAACAAAAACAAATTACTATCTAAAAAAAAAAAAAAACATAAATAAAACATAAAAATGCCCTTTAACTTAAAGCCCTCTTAACAAATATTGAAAATAACTCACCTTTTTTGCCCAAACCCTCATCACAATGTTATAGATGTCTGTGTTGAGATGTTTTCGCCTGCTCCTGACTCTGTGTTGACTAAGCAGGAAGTTGTGTGCACGGTCAAGGTCCCCCACAAACACACAGGCCTCTAGGAACGAGTGGATGCTGCACCGAATGTCTGCACATGTCTCATTGTCCGACACTGTCTGAACCGGCACTGCTGTTGTGTCCGAGGAAGACAACTGCCTTAATTGTTCATTCACTCCTTTCTCCAGCTCCTCAGCCTCCACCAACGCATTCGCTCTCTCACATGATGTACTCTGCTCCGGCTTTTCCTCATTCACAGTTAGGCGGTTTTGGTTTCCTTTAAGAACCTTTTGTGATGATGCAGTTGTTCCAGCAGCAGTTGCGGAGGTTGAAGAAACAGCAGCACGAATTTCCTCCGATATTTTTTTCCGACTTTTCTTTTTCTTCTTTAAGGGTGCGGCCTTTTTAGCTGTTGAAGATATAATTTTATGTGACGTACCGGGTAGCATTTGGCTGCCTTTACTTGCTTTAGAGTCCTTAACTTTTGTATGTATTTTCTGTTGTAGATGTTGCTCTTTCTTAAGTTTGTTTTTCTTCTCCTTAGACAGTTTCTCCATCCATTTTGAAGACTTTGACTTGCTTGATTTAGGCACATCTTTTCCCTGAGGTTGGCTTTTGGCACTTTTACCAGATAAAGTGCTTGCTGTTCCTGACGATGGAGCTGAAACAAACTGAACCTTTGCATGTTGAACGTCTACAACATCACATTGGAGCTGCTGGATTCTGGCTTCAAGTACTGAAGAAAAGATCACAAACAGGTTTGTTATTTTATGTAGCCATGATGTCAATGTGCATGACATCATAGTAATAAGTGTATTTGACAAGTATTTTATTGTAGGGTTGTGCAGTAATTCAACAGGCTTATTGTTTGAAGTAAAGTTTGAAACTAATACTACTACTACTACTACTACTACTACTACTAATACTAATTCTAAGAATAACACTAATAATAATAATAATAATAAAAAATCACACTTGAACAGCGCTTTTTTGGACACTCAAAGATGCTTTACATGGGGAATGTAAATAGTGAAACTATTTTGTATTAAATAATGGCACTGGAGGGGAAAGTTTATTTTTAAAAAGTATATTTCATCCCGACAAAGTTGGCCGACTAACCAGGCCCGACTCTGCTTTGCTTCCAAGATGTGACAGGATCATCACTCTCAGTGTGGTATGTCCTTGTATGACCTCAATGGCCATAAATACAGACATGGCTAGCTTTTAAGAAATTGTTGTATAGAAGTGTAGAAGAAAAGAGTGGGAGTTTATGATCTCTACATTTCACTTCTTTACTGATGTGAATGAACTAAAATGTTAAAATGTACAGATGTGGTACCATTGTAATGATAACAGCTTACCATCAACTAGAGACTGTTCCAGCCGACGTTTCTTATTGTCATTGGTCTTGGGATTAAAAAATGACAGCTTTCTTCTATGCAGGGTCAGATTACTTTCTGCAAATAGAAATTGAACACACATTAAGCCAGTAGTAAACAGGTGAACATATGAACAGTTCCAGACGAGGATGAAAGTAGGCTCATACTGACAGTAGGCTGCACGTGTCCCATAAACAAAGGTTAATAACAGAGAAGTATCCCCTTCAACTCACCTGTTAGTGTCAAGGCACGGTATCGTACAGAGAAACACAGCGGGCAACAGCTCACGGGAGGGATCCGGACAGCACACTTTTCCAACAAAATGCGGCTATTATTCACACATTTGGTTAAGGCACACACTCTGAGTAGGGACATGTTGACATCTTTCATAACCGCATTACTCTTCCCCCTGCATGTAGGACGCCATTTTGCTCCAGACCAGAGTAATCACGTGGTGGAGACGTCGTCGTGGGTAAGGCGAGACGAGCAGATAGTCGAAAAGTCGATTATGCAGCCGAAAAGTCGAATTTAGACTTCGACAGCAGAGAGCATTTCAAGCCAAGGTAAAGTCAATTCAAGTGACTAAGATAATTATACTGCAAATAAATGATGTTTAAAAAAAAAAAAAAAAGGCAGGTAAATTATAATTATTTAGCTGCCAGCGTTCCACTCGTGTTTATTACTACAAACTACAGCAATCGTACTGGTGTAACAAGACATTTAACTCTATTTATCTGATTTCCTTCTTCTTCTTTTTCTTATGCAATTGCTTTTGCATGTTAAACCGAAGTTGTTATTTTAACCTATAGATGGCACTCTCACTATGACCAATGAAGAGGTGGAGATCAAGCTTCAAGCAGGTAAAGTAGACCGATCGTTTTATCCTTTTATGCCTAATAGAATGAACATTTTACTATTCTGTGTGTATTTTCTATTGGCTAGGTTCTTGAGTAATGAAAAAACATAGCTGTTGCATTATAGGCTCTTGGGAGCAGATGCATTGGATGGCAATGGTTATAGTTATGGTGCTATTGTGGTTAAAATAGTGAAGTAGGTGTAGGGACAGCTGACTGTTCATTTTGAAGGAGCAATTCTTTCACTTTTACAGAAAGATGTGTAACCTCTCATCCAACTAGTATGAGGATAAGAAAACAAGAAGCGCAGAGAGTAAAACAGAAAAAAAAAGAAGGGGAAAAATTTGCCAAGGAAGGACTTCCCTCTGACCAACTCCTTTGCAGCTCCCTGAATCTAATTAGCCCTGCCATTCACCCCGGCAGCGTTTGAAGTTCAAAGATCATACAGTTGAAAATCAAGTGTGACTCTGCTGCTCCGAGCCAGGAGTTATACTAAATTTATCTTATTCATATCCTGTATACTTTCTGACCCCCAGCGCAGCCCCCCCCCCCTCCCCATGTCATCCATAAAGCATTCTGAAACACTTTAGCAGCCCTTTGTGTCTCGGCAGGCTGGAGGTTAACACAAGCACTACTTGACAGAGAGGCCGGGAGAGCGAGGGAGGGCTGGTGGGCGCACGGGGAAATGAGGTCCAGGCAGTACATCTTTTCTCACTGGAGGCAGAGGCTGGAGCTCAGCGGTAGGTGTCTGCTGCTGAGCTGTAGGTGAGGATCAGGAGGTGTTTGTTGCCACGGTTCACGAGCAGGGCCCCTCCACGCTGCCGTTTGATGTGGTCGGCCCCTGTCGGCGGCTGGCTCTTAGCGCTGGTGTGACAGTCATTGCCGGGTGAGTGACTGTCAATGCCTTGCCGCACAAAAGAGGAGAAGACAGGCATTCATGGGGCCTGATAATGGCCAGGCCACGACAAGGCTGCCATTCTCATACACTTTGATCATGCGGATTCTTTTGCACACCTTTGTAGAGGACTCCCTATTTGTTTAACAGATGGAGAGGGCCGCTTTCAAATGGCTTCACCTGGCAAGGATACTTGATGGAGATACTTTTCAGTGAAATGCTTGGTAAATGCCTTTCACAAGGGGCTTAACATCACTTATACATAGGTCATTTGTGGCCAATTCCACCAAGCACAAACGTTTACCCTTCATATATGATTGTGAAGAACTTAAAGAGGATAGGAGATATACTGTGGCCGTTGGATCGGGCAGGAGCCTGCAACCTTTTGAATCCAAGGTGTAGTTTTCTAGAGAATATTACATTTTTATCCATGATGAGCTGTGATCAAGTATTTTTTCCGTGAATGGCTGGATCAGACTAAACTTAGACTACTCCAAATTAGAACAGGACTAAAGACTGTTGGCCATGATTGATTCAGGACTTTACTACAAATTTATACTGCTTTTACAAATTAGCCAAAGCCAGTTCTACAGTATCACAGTATAGCTCCAAAACCACAGGCTGCAAATGTCTGCTACATTTTACTATACTATTCATAGTATAGTAAAAGTTTTTTTTATTTGCATCAGGTTCAGGCTGGCTCCCACTAACTGATGTGTGAAAGTCATTACTCAAGTCTCTCCATTTATCCAGGCTTTGGACCGGTGCAAAGGAGAGAATGGCTTTTGACACATTTGCCGGCTGAATTAAAGAAGTGTGCATCATTCTCAGTAAGCAATAACACAGAGTGACTCCACAAATACTTAAGTCTATTAGTGCTAATTACACCAGCGCAGACATCAGAGGCTACAGACTAATGCACAGGCTTTTCCTGGACTTCTGTGACTCACTGAGCTTCCCACACATTTTGAAGATGGCTTCAATTAGTGAGTCATTTTATTTACAAGCATATCCCAGCAACATAATGCTTTCAATTTACCAATATCCAGTTATGATAAACTTGACATTTAAATATGGCTACTGTACTTTCTCCAGTCAACACAGAAATACTTGTCTTTTAATGCTGCACTGACTGTATTTCCTGACATACAGCACATTGTTTGTACTGGGCATGAAGGTCATCACCCAAAATGTGGATCCATATTATACATGGGTTGCTTCTGTTTATTGAAATAGACTTAGTTCTTCAGAGCTGCATAAAGGTTACAGCCCATCGAAATGTACAAAGTAATATACAATTTATCTAGTAACAGAGCCTAGACAATTGGCTGGAGTTGAATTGGGAAACCATCTGGGGGAAATCCCACATTAATCTTCAAATTCAGAAGCCACAAGACAAGTATAAAATTTGTAAACACATATTTCTATTCATTTATTGTCTTGTAAACAATAAGAAATATTTTAGATGCAAATCCCCGGCCTTTAAATCCGTTTCCTTTCAGGCTCTTTTATTTGACATCATATCAGCAAACTATTCAATGGCGTGGCTCAGACAAGCCAAAAAAGCTTTGCAGAAAAAGGAAGTAAAAGATTGAAAGATATAATGGTGAGTAAGCAGAAACACAATTAATAAAAGGCAGCCATTAGCTGGGAATAGTGGATGCTAAGAGGAAGGTCAGGTTTCAACTCTTTTGAAGACTTTGATGATTCAAAACAGGCCTCATTATAGCGATATTATCTCTATTCATACACTTACAGAGCTCTTGGATACCTGCTGGGAAAGATTAGGTTCCTACACTGGAGAGCATCCTTGTTGGACACTGTGGCCCATAGCTGCGGGCACACCTACCTAACCTCAAAAGTGTATAAAAGAAAGCTGTGTATCGGAAAACAACAAGAAGAAGACATGGCACTTAGGTCAGAGCCCAAATATTTGAACAGCACCACAAAGTAATCTGCTGCTGCATCTGATACGGCTTCAGGCCTGATTTCTCCTCGTCTTAACCTCGAGCACACTCCAGAACTAAACATCTTGAATACGTTTGGCTAATTTAGGGGCAGGTATTAAAAGAGAGAGTACGGAATTGTGCACACCAAATACGGGCAAAAAATTATTTATATATATATTTTTTCTTACATTAACTAGTACAGCAGTGTAAATTCTGAGCCATGTATGTGGTGAATTCACTCTTGTTAGATTCTCATGATTGTACCATGCAGTTTTGCACACCTGACCATAATGCTGCACTCTTTAACCAAAATATGACTTTAAAATGTAAAAAAAAACTACAAAGCGACTGAAAAACGAGCCAGTGAGCCAGAAGGTGAACTGATTTTCGTGGAAGGGTGACAAACAGGCCGCGTCTCTGGGGGTATTTAACAAGCTCGAGAGTGTTAACTCAACTGTGCCCCACTTTGAGTTAGTAGCTCCCCAAACACCTTTGGCTTAGCTGGTGGCCTAAGGGTCAGAGACACACCACGGAAAGAATCACTTTGAAAAGCTCAAGTTAAAACAGCTATACTCTACACTTTTCTGATTTCTGTTCTCGTCACGTGAATAACAATGCATGTCATTATTTCAGTAGCCCGACTTGATAGAATGTGGTTGTTCTTTGATGCCTCTTAAACAACTTCATTACACAGCTTGTAAAAAAACAGACAAGAGTGTTGGAAGTCTCTAAAAAAGGTGTTCTTCATTTCCGCCCCGGCTCCCTTCAAATGAAAGAGTCAAGATCAGAGGGGGTGTTCCTCTGAAATATTAGCACAGGTGATCAGAAAGCCTGTCCGGCCAGCGCCATCTGGACTAACTCTACTGACACTTGTGCAACCCGTAGACTGCTTTTCCCACCTCTTGATTTGTCCCACGTGCTAAGCCAGAGGTGTAAGAAAATGAGCAGTTGATGGACAGTAATCAAGGTTATATGACCCGTGTTTGCACATCAATGTGGAAAAATGGAGCAAGGTGTAACCCGGTGTAATTGGCTCCATAAAACCAGGAGGAGTAGGAATAAAAAAGGCCAAGTTGAGTCTAAAACGTATAACCTTTTTAGACTCAGGGGCAGAAGGATTTTGGAAAATATCTAATTGCGATTTTTTCTGACTGATATTGCAATTGTGGTTAGATTTGAGATTTTTAAATGTATTATTTAATCGAGATTCTTTCTTAAGTGCACATTTTAAACACTGTAGCTTTAACATTTCCGAGAAAACTGACAAAATTATATAAATATGATATGTTCCACTGAGATATGTTGCCATCTTAAACAAAACATTTTTATTCTAGAAAAAAATGTTTTGATTTGGATTCAACTGCGATCACTTGTGCAACCCTCGTCAAGAGTGTCTTTGATGGCCCCACCTCCTCGCCCCGCTCCACACAGCCTCCCAGATGCAGGTCCTGCCCAGGATAAAATGCAGGACAGCTCCGGTGGTGCTCCCACAGAGGACAGACAGAGTGACTGACTGACTGCACTTGCTGCTTCACTGCCCCATGCTCACTGACTCTCACTCCCTCCCAGACGCACTCTCTCTCTTTCTCCCTATCATTCACTCGCGCACACACATACAGCCAGACACCCGCCCTCATTCAACTCCCTCTCAGCTCCGGGTCAGTAGCTCTCGTCTGCCGGCACCTTATTCCACTCCAGCTGGAAGGGACCAAGCATTGCAAGGTGCATAGTCCACGCTGGAGCATCCACACCAACAGAAGCTGAGTTGTACATTTTCATAGATTCTTGGACTTCATCTGGAAGAAAGAAGGCTTGAGGCTAAGGAGGAGTAAAAGCAACTTTTTGGGAACTTTTAGAAGTGAAAGGATGTAGAAAAAGCCAAGAGGAAGATGAAGCGGGGACAAATTTTGGCAAATGTGTAGGAAGACATTGTCATCTTTGTAAACCTCAGAGACCTCCAAAGGACCGGCTTGAGCTTCAGTTTTTCTGGACTATATACTGATTATCCCTCACACAGGGCATCTCGAGGACATCAGCATGCCTGCAGCCACAGGGGGCACTTTGGGAGTCTGACCCACCATGTGCAGATGGACGGCATCCGCAACCCACTTCTGTCCTGAACCTGGCCTTGGCGCCACCAGAGCTGCCCCCTCCAGTGGGCAGCTCATCCCCCTGCCCAGCGCGGCCTCCCTTTGCCTGGCATGCCTCACCCTACTCATGGTCACTGCTGGCACTGCCACAGGGGCCTGTCCTCCCGGGGTTCACCATGAGTCCGTCCAGGGGCTCGCAACTGCAATCAACTGTTCATGGACTTTGGAGAGGCACACTCGGAGCTACAATCATCTGGAGGGAGATGTCCGTCTGCGGAGGCTTTACTCTGCCAACAAGTTCTTCCTTTGCATTGACAAAACGGGCAAGGTGGATGGTACCCGGCGGAAAAACTATGCTGACAGTAAGTTGTGTTTGTTGCCAAGTGCATGGCATGACCACTTTTATGGGACTTTCTTATCAGTCCACCTTTATAGGTGTGAATGGGGTATCCTGAGTTTTTATTACGACTGAGCTATTTGTGTTGTGTTTTGAAGCATGCGGGACACGTTGCTAGGAAGGAAGGGAATACCTTAGGGTGGACTAGAGTCCTCACGAGGGCAACTTGCGCAGTTAACTATGGTGCTGACCTGAGGAAAGACATTGTGCATCAGTTGGCAGATCAAAGTATTTGAGAGAGTATGAAAGAAAAACAACTGCTGGAGTTTTTCCTGAAGATTAAGTTGTACCTCTAAATTAAGTATTTGATGACAATGCGTTAAACAAATTAGACACTTGTTATTGATGGCAGACACCAGAGACGTCCGCTCAGCTGCATCTATATAGAGATGTATCTATTTGTGTAATATAACTGTCTGGTGACATCATGACATTTGAAATTACCTTCTCCACCTCAGGTGCACTGACCCATTTCTTTATGCCCCTTTATCAGTAATAAAACATAGTTTATTGATATTCATCAGTGTAATGACATGTACCCGCAGTCTACACTATCTGCTGCAGTGACACATGAGATGAGGTTGCTCTAAGAGCAGCCGTGCCTTTTTGCTGTGTCTATCAGGGGTGTCTCTCTGTTAAATGAGCTGGCTGTGGTCAAGCACTGACCTCCCTCTCCATTACTCACTGACTGAGTGGATGGCCCATAGAAACGGTTATGCCCTCGAGTGTAATATTTATGTATCTTTGGTTGTTAATGCCTTTTTATGAAAGCGTGTGACTCAGAGTTTTTCCATGTAGCTGCAGAGGCAGCTGCTGCATCCAGCGGAGGCCACTCTCCTCCTGCCACTGTTTCACGCTGTGTGACATTTGTTCACTATTTGGGGTTAGCCGCTTGGCAGAGTCTGTAAAACCACACACTTCGGTAGAAAATGCAGTTATAAAATATTGCGATGTTTGACATTAGTAATTGCGCAACATTTTACTTTTTATGTTACCCACCATTATAAAATATTACCTTCATAAAATATGGAAGAGAGCTTTACCTTAAATTGTTCCCACAGATGTCTGACAACATTTGACAACTTCTGACAACTTTTGGCCAAATGAATTGGAAATGCATTTTCATGGATGCTCTAAACAAAAGTAGTGAAGTATCTTTATTATGCCATTTGTTTTTGGTTATTGCTGTGTGGCTGCAGAGACTGTGAAAAGGTGCAGTCCTCTTCACTGTAATGTCCTCATCCACTTGAGCCATCATCCTCTCATTTCCTTTGGTGGAAAGAACGATTCTTTCAGCACTCACACAGCGAGGGTGTGTACCTGCTCAGGCCTGCGCGCCCTCATTGGCCGGAGAGCATTTGCCTTAAATTGAACTAAGTGGAACATGTGGCCGCTTTGTGTTACTCATCACAATTGCTCAGGTTGAGTTTGATTGGCGTTTCTACCGAGTTTCTCCAAAGTCACAACAGCTTTTAATCACTTAAAGCTTCCTGACCCGGAGCATTTCTGGACACTGATACTTTGGCCATGCGATCGATTAGAGTGAGAGGACAAGTGAGTTCTGCATATTTAATGGCAGTGACACAGATACAAGAGTGCACCATCAGCAAGACAAAAAAGAGGATGCATTCTCATTTAAAGAATGTGCTCAAGCGTGAAAATTCAATTTTATATGTAACTGAAGTTAGTCACTTTGCTTTATTTACAGAAACACGTAAAATGGTTTATTTCGTCCTTGCAGTGAAGTCTAAATTGCTTACTCTCTTGAATGTGAATGTGTAATTTCCATAAGTACATCCTGTAATATGATACAATTATAGGCACTCCTATAGGTTGCTGGTTTGACCTGATGTGTCACAGTCACAGATATGAGCCTTAGAGTGGTTCTTGGCCGCAGTCAGGCCGTCTCTCCTCTGCCCTCTGCGTCCCCCCTTCCACTCTTGTCCACAAACTGCCCCGACAGCTCCATCTGCTACACCCTGCTCTGCTCCTCACCTCCACCCCGCTCATTTTTTCCACGTTCCCGGTTCAGGTGCAAAAACAGTTGGTATTAGTCAACACACTTGTTGCTAATTGAGGCTGGAAAATATTGTATCAATCCCAGTGGAGTAGTGGCATGGAGCAGCGGAGGGACGAGGGACTTGGTCAGGGAGACAGTTGACTGAAATGTAGATAGTAGAAGAAGAAGAAGAAGAAGATAGTGCCATAAGACACACGGCACACAAGTGGCTCCGTAGAGTGGTCAGGCCTGGAGTAAAAGATAGGGCTGCACAATTAACCCCATGAAATTGGAATCACAAGGAGTAAATAGCAAAGGCGGCAAGTTTACAAACAACTGACACTGTGCATAACTTCAAATCATAGCAACGCCGCCCAAGAAGTGACTTCCTGTTTCGATCCACACAGCTCGTCTCATTGATCAGTTCAGCAGGTACTTGCAACATTACAAGAATATAATTAAATACACACATTTTCAGTGTTTTGTCTGTTAATAGTTAGGCAGAAAGAAAGTTGAACTAATGAACTGCTGAACTAATGAATAAGATGGTGCTTTTATTTTGGTGTGCTGGATCGAAACAGGAAGTCACTTCCTCGGCGTTGAAATTCTGACATATGTATAGGTTTAGCAGTTCATAAATCAGTCTTTTCTCAGTTGTTAATTCCTGGGCGTGTACTGAGTGAAAATCTAATTTCGCAAATCTAATCACAATGCTTGTGCAAAATATAGGGTCCCCCCTCCCTAAAAAACAAAATCAGTACACTGAAACTAAAATAGGACCTAAATATAGTTTCAACCAGTACCAATAGAGGCGGATGAAGGCCAAATCCACAAACAAATAATGTCAGGAAGGGACAAAGAAGGGTACTTTGAGGGGTCTAAAAAAAGACGGCATGTTTTCCTATACCTCTGTTAGAGCATAAAATGATCTAGAGGAAAAACACACCCAATGTTTAGAAAAGCTCCAGAGGCAGGTACGCATCATATCCTGTCCCGGGTCATCGGTCATAGGCTGCTAATTAGACTGCTCTACAACAGCTGTGTGGGCTGCCCCGCCTAGTGCCCAATATGTGGCAGCAAACACCAAATAATTCAACATAATACAATAAGTGTGGGGCAGGCTTTTCAGCTTGAGTTTACAGAAGACTATAAAGCAGTAACAGCTTCTTCATAGTTTGTCCTTAATCCAAATTCTTTTCTGAGGTTGTATAGTATTTTAATAGATGCTTGGCTTATTTTTAAAGTATACACGTTTAAAAGGGTGTGTGGCTAAAGGCATTAAACCCATGTGCAGGCTCCAGGCTGTGACAACCAATTCACCCTGAGGAAATAAGGTCACCTGCCATGAGGCTGGCTTTACATCTTACAGGGCCAGGGCGTGTTGTGTTTACCAACTTTCCCTCAGAGTGCAACATCTCAGTTTGAAGAGAACCTTCCCCAGTTTATTTCATTTGGATGGAGTTTGTGGGAAGAAAAATCTTCCACTAGTGAAATATGATGTGAAAATCATTAAAACATGTTTGAAAAGTGGAAAAGTGGAAAAGTGGAAACGGTCACTCAATTGGAGACTGACATGAAGAGAGAAGGTCTAACATTTGCGAACGTGATTGTGACTTATTATAAATCAATATATTTATTATATATAAATATTTTTTTAAAAAAAGACTTAATAATATGCCATAAACACAAAGTCTGTGAGTTGTGTTTATGGTTAATTCTTAATTCTTAAAGCTACACTGTGCAAAATTGTACCGAATAAATACAATTGAAATGCAAGCATTTATTTTATGACAGATATTTTCATCATTGAAAAATACCTCGTGCCTTGCTGTGAGCGGCTCACTCCTAAGACACTTTATCGGGTGTGGGTACGTCTCCAGCTTGTCTCCATGGAGATGATGATTTAAACAGGTTAGGTCCTCATCCAAATCCATTTGTTGATTACCCAATGCAAAAATAGCTGGTTGGGAGCATTGGGAGCATGTTTTGTATTGATAGCAACTGTATAGTCCAAAATGTTACGTAGTGTGCCTTTAAGAAAGAACAAAAAGTATTGTGCTGGTGCAATGTGATTTGGGCAGCTCCAACAGCCCCCACGACCCGGAAACGGACAAGTGGAAGAAAATGGATGGATGGATGGAAAAAGTATTGTTTGAGTGCGTCCAAGCTAGTACTCATGTCCAGAGCTTGATCGTGAACTGTTTGGTGGCTGTGGTCTAAATCAATACTTGAATATTATTGTTATTGTGGGGTATAATTGTTTGTTGCTCAGTGATTAAGGTTAAGGTGTACTTAATTGTCCCCGTAGGGAAATTATCAATCACCTCACAGCAGGGAGGTTGCCTGTTTGACGCACGGCAGTGTGGAGTTTGCATATCCTTTGCGTGAGTTTTCCAACCCCCTTGAATATGTACAAATCAGTTTCCCTCCGGGGCCAGGACTCCTCCAAACACGGGATTCTGAAATCTCAGTGGCTTTTCTAGTTCAATAAAAGTCACTTGAAATATATATATATTTTTTTTTGCATTTGTGGATATTTGTATTATTATTTTTTGAGTAAAGAATTGCAGTCCTGATTGTGAGTGCATTTTAAGTTTACTTTGTCTTGAATCTTAACTTAGCTCAACATTTGCCATGCAGACACTATTTTATTGACACACTTTTTCTATGCTCTCCCGGAGGCAACACCGAAGATAAAAAATAAACATTGCCGTTAACTTAATTTAACTTGAAAGCCCGTACAGCATAGTGAGACTTACTGTATATAATTAAGTATGTAGATTTTTGCCTTACAAAGAATTTAGGTCAAATTGTCGGCAATGGCTTTCGCAGCTGAGTGCACAAACATTGCCCGGGGTCTGTTCAGTGTGATTTTATAGGTGGTAGTTGGAGGGTCTCTTTGGGCCATACCACGTCCTGATGATGACTCAGTGTTACTCCTGGGACGGCTCAAACGTGGCTGACAGGACGAACAGAGCCCGAGGAGGGACGCACCTGGACAGAGCGGGTTGTGTCTGTGGAGAGAGGGGAGAATGCACATGTTAATGAGGCTGCAGAAGGACTGGGGCGTGCTCTGCTCAGTATTGAGGTGGAAATTAAAGGCTGGAGAAGGGCTGGAGTGGTTCCCGTTGCTCATTAGTCATTATGCAAGGTTTGCTCTGGGTCGTCTCAACTTAGATCAGGGGTTTTTGGTAATTTCGGATGGCAGCGAATGGGTAATATCAAATGAACCCTGTAAGTATTAACCAACTATAAACTGCCATGCTCACAATAAAACCTGTAAAGGCAATTTAGCAACATAAACCAATATGTTGACTGTGCTCATAGAAGCTGATTGTCCTGGGATTAAGAGTTCCTAAGAGTCTCGGTGCCATTTTAATTGGTAATTGCAATGTCCGATATCAGGCTTTATCGTCATGAATGTTAAAGCAAATGTTAGCATTAGCTACCTGGCTCCGACTGATTTGCAGCGTCCAGCTCGGGCTTTACTGGGTTCATAAGCAGGTTTGTAGAGGGCCGGAGGCTGCCTTCGGCTCCAGCTGTCCGCCGTCCTCTCCATCTCACAGTTCTGCACATCCTGTGGGTGTGAAGGCAAGACAAAGGCCCCCGAGCTCCCAGTGCCAGTAACCAGTCTCACATCCTAAAGCCACTCAGGAGGGATGCTCAGATAGTTAGGCTTGTCAATATTTAGAACGGTACCATGTGGAAGCAAGTGTTCGTGTGAAAGAGGGAGCAATTTACAACATTTGCCAAAGCCAACTCGACTGCACTCCACCTGAGGCCTTTCCATTCCTTATTTAAGATGGAGCAAGACAAATGGTGTATTTCCTTCATGAATCATTTCTCAGTTTGGTAGAAGAACTAGGTTTATTCAATTCGTCCAACAAAGCCAGATCATGCTTTAACGTTTTGCTAATTTAAAAGGTATTAGAGCTCTAATGTTGTGGTTTATAAAGGTTTTTATTGAGTATCACTAGTATATCCCCCCAGAGTCGGCCATCAAGCGGGTTTTATGCCACTTCCTTACCTGAAGTTATCCACACACTGACTTTATCACCCAACACAGCACGGAAAGATAAGGCATTAATGGCTTTGTTTCGAGCCGCTCACCATCATCCTAAACTGAGCCAGACACCATGCCCTGAAAGGTGCGCAGCCACTGGCCCATGAATAAGTTACTGAAAGAGAAACCCTGGTGTCAACTCAAGAGATGGAAAAAAGAGTGATCCAAGCATCTCGAAAGCATCTCCGGCCGTGTGTCTGCAGAGGTGCACAGTGCTGATCCTCAACGAACGGGAAGCAATAACAGCAGGAATGTGATGCTGCCCTAAAGACACTTTGTTTTTCCTTTTTAACATTTGGTCCAGAATATAACACAAGCAATATCAGGCACTTAAATCTTTTTGGGAGAATTGAGTAACAGATTAAAAAACAATAGGTGTGTCTCATTATTAGAGGCCTTAATGACACTCAATATGACTTCCAATAAAAGCAATTTAATGTAAAATTGTAATAAAACCAGTTTTTAAAAACAAAATGAGAAAAAAACAGAATGAAACGATATCAAATTACGTAGTGTTACAAGCCGGTCATGTTCTCATGGTTAAAAATCACTGCTTTATCGCTAATGCAGTGTACGCGATGACTTAACAAAAAGAGAGAGGGAAATGTCAAGATGGAAATGAGACAAAAAAATGTCTATAAAATTGTACCCACAAAACTGATCTCACGATAATGGTAGAATAGTAATTGTGCGAGAGTTCTTTGTACTTTTGACAAAAGTTCAACAAATGGGAAAATAAATGCAGGTACGTGATCTGTGAATACCAAGAGGCTGAGACCAGACTATCTTACTATAATTGTATTAAGTGGAGGCTTTGACCTGAGAATAGTTTTTTAAATACAGTACATGAGTGCATTTGAAATGCATGTGCCTTTGTATATCCCACTGCCATTGTGCAGCGAGAGGACTCTAAACTGAAAAAGATGTGCGTGTCCTTCTCTAATGGATAACATGAACCAGACCAGACTGAGCTCTGGCCTGTGCAGCAGCCCTGCTGTGTGTGTGTTAGCATTAGCAGGCACAGTGCACATCTGAAGACATGCTTCTGATTACCACTCAGAGGGTGGCACAATGTGTGAGTGGACAATTCAGACCATGGCCACAAACATTTAACCATTTTAATTGTCATATTGTAATGTGAGTGAAATGTCACACAGGTTTTATTAAAACACATAATAGTGACTTATTAGGTGCACTTGTTATTACTGTACCATTGTAACTTTGGGGAGGGATTTTTCAGATGTTTCCACAAAAGAGGTAATGCTTTTAAAGTTTACTACAGCGTTTTCGCCTCTCTCTTCCTCTGCTCCTCTGCAGAGGATAGATAGCATTGGGGTGAGAGCCTTTTGACCAGTGGAGCAGGTGACAGTTCTGACAGAGGCTGGTTCTTTCTCCTCCTATGTGCCTATGTCATTTTTAATAATGGGACCGGGGCTGCCACTGCGCACTGTTTGGAACTGCAGTAACATTTTTGTATCGCCTATACATTTTATCTGCAGTGGTAAGCTGACTAAAGACAAATGCGAAGAATGAAATCTGACCTCATTGTTGTGAGCAACAACATGGCAAATTTGTTCTTAGTGAACACATGGTCACAAATTAAAATTGTAAATCCTTTATTCAAGGTTTGTTGGGTGTATTTTCTGTTGGAGCAGAGCATCAGACAGTTTGGTGGCACAGAGGAATGGCCCCCATGTGTGGCCACCTTTTTTTTTAAGACCAGGAAGCTGCAGCAGTCATGAGTCATTGGTGGTCTGACCTGATGGTAACTGTCTGTGAAGCTTTTGAAGCTCGTTGTTTGCTTGTTACTGATGTGATGCATGATTTCGAGGCTCTCTGTCCTACCTGCATGATTAAAGAAGAGGCCTCCTGTTGGATAGATTGCAGCTCATCAGCTCCACATAGACACATGCTGGCAGAAAGGACGCATGCTGGGGGCTTCGTTAACCTCTTTCACCTCTGCTACCTCAACACACAAGACCACCTCTCTGCCACAGAACCTCCGCATCAGGTTTTCCTTTAGTGTTGCCCCAACACACTTGTAAATCTGGGATTTGATCAGAGGAGGTCTGTTCCCCCTGCATGAGAGTCAGGGAGGTCCCTAATGAGCAGAATGATGTCCAATTATAGACAATCAGAGAAGACGGAAGTTCAGGTTCAGGATTAAACACAGACAGGTTGAAAAATCGCTGTTTGATGTTGAATGTGATGGTCTTTATAAAGACGTGATTTCACTTTTTAACCACTTTTTTGGGACATTTTTATTTAAATGTCCCCCCACTCATGTTGGTCTCACGTCCAAGGCCTGTGTCCGTGTGTGGTGATTGGGTCAGTCCGTCTGGGGACATATCAGACGGACTATCTGTCCTGTGAAGGGATGGGGGGTAATTGGTCACATTTGACCCCCGGCCTCACGGACTGTGGGAACGCAAGCATTATCTGCAGCGGTAATTGGCTAATGAAACACTTCCGCAGCTCCTCCACTAGATTGTCATCCACTGTTGGGATAGGGCGAGTGTGGCAGGCACAAGTGGCCCCTGGGCATGTGTGTGCCAGGGAGCACATGAGTGTGTCCAGAGAAAATGGCAGGATGCGGAACTCCCTGTGGCCATCTCCCGTCCTTATCAGCAGGATCAATCTCACGCTGGCAGCATACCGATACACTGACAAAATGCACGGCACTGTGCTCTGAATTACAAATCACAATGTACATGTAGAAATTAAGTCAGAATATTGATGACAGTGAAGGCTGACCCCTGATACAGAGTGTGTATTATAGCATCTGCTAAAAGTATAACTAATGCCATGAGTTAGTTGCATGCTAAAAGAGAAGTTGTGCCCACATCAGTAAAACTTGGGATGTGTAGAGAGAATGGGTTTGGTGGGGGACTCCTGTGAAAAAGGGCTAAAGTTACGGTGCTGAGACAATGTCTCTGAGGTCCCATCAAGTGAGCCATTCATTGATGTTAGTCTAAGTTTGTGGAGCCAGCGAGACACTGTGATAGAGAGGGGCCCAGGGTGGCCTTGTCTTTTTGTCCTAGGCTGACCCCTGGACTCCCGCCTGGCCTCTGCGCCCCTCACCTGGCCTGTCCCAGCACACTGGTAACAAGATACCTGTAATTTGCTCTAATGGCCTTTGAAAGACCTGGCTGGGTTAATCCCTGGAGTACCTCTTCCAGTGGTAGAATATAAAAGGTGGGGGTAACAGGCCGAGTGCGGCCCTGAAAGAGGACCAGCCTCTGGATTGTGTGTGTGAGAATGTCCCTCCTCGTGGCTGGACTGTTGGAGTCACTTTTCAACAGATCACTGCCATGTGGCTGTTCACAGGCTCACAGACCCGGGTTTAGGCTTTTACTGAGCTAAACGGTTGGCTTTGCACAAGTAATTGTGGATTTGTCTCACAAGTAGGAGATAAGGACCTGCCATGACACCTGCTTGAAAATAGTTCAGGTTTATTTTTCAGCTGTAGACTGTACAGAGTACAGTGCATTTTCATGCCTGATATAGTAGTAAATACTATTGCCATATGGGGTGTTATATGATTTTTTTTATTAAGCAAAATCCCTTTTTCTGCGCTTACTCCAGGTATGTGGAAATATTTACACTGTTGTAATGGAGGAAGTGGTTCCTCACATTAGCAGCACACTGTAATTAGTCATGAAGACTAAAAGTGTCTGTGTGTGTGTTTGGCCGAACTCCATCAACTTGACTAAAGACGAACTTTGTTCATAGCTGGAAAGAAGTGAAAAGCCGTGAAGCAGATGGGAAACATGAGGAAATAGCTCCACAATGCTTAAAACAGGCCGTAATATGACATTATTGTCAGGTTTGTAGAGCATATAGTGCATATATTCACAGATCTGCATGGATTCTGATGCATCTCTTTTTTCCTGATTTTGTTTGTGTCTATCTACTATCCAGCTGCTTTTTAATTTTCCAAGTGCATTTGTGCAATGACAATAAAGGTATTCTGATTCTGAAACCACTGATTTTGAAAGGTCTTCTGGGTTTAGTTTGATAGACACAGACATCCTTGTCACTCTTCAAGGGCAATCGAGCCATTGACATTTATCATTTCAATTTTTCAGTTGACTTTTCATATTGGCTGACAATGTGAAACGAATCGCGGTGACTGGCTCAGCAGTGAAGAAGGCACAGATTAAAACCAGCTGCAATCACTCGCCAGGGCACAGTGTTTCAATGTATGAATTTCCACTCTTCATATAAAAGAATGACAAACTTTCTCAATGAAGTGGGATGTACTGTATAGGTTTAAGTGTCTCAGCCTAAGGACAGCGCTTTCCTGTAAGTGATCTCTTCCTGTCTCAGTGGCACTGTGGTCCTCCAAAGCGGACAGACGATCGGCTTTCATATCTGTGAGATCATTGCTGACCTGTATCACATGCCACTCAATAAGTATCCAAGTTTATGCAGTAAGACAATAGGTGTTAAAACTCGTGTTCTTCTTGTTCTTTTGTTTTTAGTCCTGTATGTGTCACATTTTGTTTTTCTAGATTAATCACTCAGTCTCAAGGTCATTGTCTGACACATCAATACCCTTTATAATTAGTCTTTGTGCACAAGATTTTTTAGATTTAATAATCACTATGATAGTATGTTTTCATTTCATTTTCATAGTGATTATTACATTAATAAATTGTCTTTAAATTTGTAATGTAATCTGGGATATTACCACAAAAATACAGTGAGCCGATTATGAATCATAATCGACACAAATTTTTTCCAGTTGAATTGTTTATTGTTTTTAATGATTTAAGATACTTTTATAGGCTTGAGCTTGTGACATAAGTTGAACTTTAGACCAATGCAGCACAGCTTGTTCTCATGGTAATAGGTGAAGGTGTTTAAAGCAGCAGTGAGTGATGCAGCTTTTGTCTGGACTGATACACTCAGGCGGCCATTTTTCCTTCAGACCAGGCCTTCAAGAGGGTCAAGGCAGATCAAAGGTGCTGGTCACAGCCATTAGGCCCGGCGGCCCAGAACCGACATGAAAAGCCTGTATTTTGAAAAGGAGGGCAGAAGGGAAAAAAAATAACAAGGCCCTCTTCATTTAAAGACCAAGCAAACTGTGAAATAATTGAAAAGGTATGTCAATCAAGAGCAGGAGCACAGCAGGAGCTCCCAACTTCCCAGGATCTGGCCCGGTCGAGCACTGAGCCGTGGAGGGCCGTTCAAGTGGACCGCCCAAGAAATGGACTATACTACCAACCAGAGCAAAGGGACATTTGCTCACTTTTTGATGACGATTTGAAATGGACAACAATCTGTAGTGATCAAACTCTTTGTAAAGAAAGCAAGGATGTTTTTTTTCTCCATGTTTAGCACAGAGCACATGCACATTCCTTAGAGCGCACAGGGCAAAATAATATGTAGGCTACTACTGTATTTATGTCCCTTGCTTTAATGAAAGACTTACAAATAGCTTAATTTTTTGTTTTGTTTTAGGGTTATCAGTGGGGATATATAAATTGTCATCCTATAATTGTTTTCCATTGTATAAACATCTTTCAGGTAAGTGCAAGTGATGCACCTGCCACCCCCCTCTTCCCTTGAGCTTTACTCTGACAATGGAGAACCCACTCTTCCTTTCCTTTTTTTCTCAAGGTCAGAAAAGGCTTGAATGATCTGACGCTGGGCCAGCATCCAAAAAACGTGGGATAATACCAGAGGAAAGAGTAAAAAGGACCAGCTTTTTAAAGTCCAATAGAGAAGAAATAAATGCTAAATCCACACTTGACTACACATCTATAGCTGGAGATTTGCTGGTAATGGCAGCCTGAGCTTATTGACAATCCCAGCCAAACATGTCAAAGGTTAAGAGGTCTTACCCACTGCAAATAGGAAAGCAAAAGCACCTTTTTCAAAGTCTCAATGGGCCAAGAGTGATAATTCCACAGCAGGATATCTATTACACGCAAGTGACATTCACTTTTATCTCTCAAAGAAATAATTTGTACCCATTATGCTCCTTCACAAACTTCATTTAGATACTGTTGTGTACGAAACAGGTCAACAGTCTCTGTGTTTTTAGTAAAGTTTATGTTTTTTTACATGCATTTCTACATGCAGTTAACAACAAGTAGTTTCCTTTAAATTACATTACATTTGTTTTTTTTTAAGGAACAATGTTCAAAACCAGACAGAGATGCACCAGATTACAGCTCACAGGCTAGTTTAGATTAGTTTAGTTTAATTTAGTTAAGTGTAAGGCTAATTTCCAGTCACAAGTTAGAGAAGATAAATGATGTATTTTTTTTGTTTTAAATTGTCTGAGAAAATGATCTACGTTCAATCCCATTGATAATCATAGTTCTCCATTAATACAATAACATAGTGTTGAAGTTTCTAAGTTTCTGAATGGGAAACCCATTCAGCTCAGCAGTATGAAAATCCCATTGAATCTTTTGTGTTGCATTGTTGGCACCAAAATGAAATGTAAATAGAAGATGTAAGAATAAAGTCTGCATCTTGTTCATCGTAAGAAATACAGTCTGAAATATTGACTGTTACGGCTGGCACCACTTTCAGGCACCAGCGATTTTCATTGGCCTGGACTAATGCCCCATAAATCCTAGCGGTGCTCCAATCGCTGCTCGGCCTCGAGCTAATTGCTTATGAGTGTTTTGCACGCTCCAGGTGCCACCAGAGCTCAGCCGCTGTTTGTAAACAGAGCTTGTAAAGTGGAGACTGCCATCAAAGTGTTAAAGTTTCCTGTGAGGATCAGAGGCTGCACTGATGGGGGTGCAGCTGGGTTGATACCTGGATGGCATTCCCCTGTTCCTGCAGCTGTGGCAGAAGAAAGACACTCAACAGTACGGCCTGTTTGTTTACCCTCTGCTCTGTCTCTCTTTGTACTGTGTCTGTGCGGATGACCTCACTGAGGAAGCATGACTGCTGATGTTCAGTGCTGTAAAGGTTTCAAATCTGTCCAGAGTGATGGCAGCAGCAGATGTGTGCAGGTCCTGGTCTTTCTGATGTGATCTGAGGCCTAAGTGTCTGATGGTATCAGCAGCTGTCCTCTTTACACGAGCTATGGCTTTGCTCCGGTGTTTGTTCAGAGTAAGGACAACATCGCACCAGTAAAAACATTGGTGAATTCAGCCTAAAATTAAAAAATGTTATAACATTGTCAGTTTGTATACCTTCCTTTATACTTTCATTAATCAGTTTTGTACGTGGATCATAAAGGTTCTCCTGTGTTTGTGGGTATTGTCTAAGAACTCTGGACAAGTCCTTGACCATGGAGTAAATTTGAGAATATGAACCTGCATAATATATATGAGTGTTTCACAACATAATTGTATGTCATTATAGTAGGATCCGTGGCATTACTCCTACAAGACATCTAAAATACTTTCCCATTTACTCTCAGGCAATCAACAATTCAAAACTTTAAGATTATTCATAGTCGAATGAACAGAGTATTCTTTATGGAAGTCCCAAGTTTATTGGGGGTCCCAAGCGGTGCCTACAGCTGGATAATGCCAGCCTCAAATCACCTTTCCCTTCGCACCTTTTGCTCTGTTTACAGCACCTTTCCAAAGCAAGCACAAACATCCAGCCGCGGTTTGCTACTTTGGTGAAATGTTTTCCTTCCGAGCACACCAGGCTTATAAGGGTGTAACAGCAAGATTATATGGTGTGATTAGATTGGCAACCGCATCAGGGTAGTTTTGAAGATGTAAGTGGGCAGAAAGAGATATTGATAAGAGAGATTCATGGCCCATAATCAGCTGCTATTCAGAAACTCCAGGTCGTCACCCAAACATCCTTTTAGTGCAATCACAACATGTGTGCATCAGGGTATTGCACAGAAGGCAAAGGATACAATTAGCCGACATGTCTGAAAGCTTTTATACCCTTTTAGGGCCTTTTAAGCGCCGGATAAGTGGCGAGCATGCACAAGTTTTACGTCTGTCAATAAACAAGTGGGTGTGATTAAGATGTAGTATCACATCTGGGAGAGGGGCCAGCCTTACAAAGATTATCGAGCAGCAGACACGTGTCACGAAACTACAGGCTTAGTAAGTGCATCAGGTGTAGACATTGTCATTTGGAAAGTTTCTCGGTTACATAATGGCAGCAATGGATTGAGTAATGGCTAAACGAGTTTGTAGTTGCAAATGGAAAACATCTGCTTTCATGTTACTAAAAAACACATGTGTCTTCTTTCCATAATTTCTCAAAGCATTTTAAAGGTGAATGCAGTATTATAGTTATCAGGGTCACCAATGCATGTCATCTGCCTTAATTATATTATTATTGTTTATGTATCTGGACGCAAGTCATTTCATCCAGGCTTCATGGGAACCGGCATAAGAAGTACACTGATATGTCACTCCTTGCAGCTGGATTACATAACTATATATAAATCAAATATATGGCCAAACCTAGGGCTGCTCAATTTTGGATGCATTTTTTCCTGATAAGCATCATGTTTTAAATCAGGATGTTGTTCTTAGTGCAAATATGAACAGGTTCAGAAGAACTGACCCTGAAAAGACTGAAATATGAACCGCTGAACTGCAGCACAATGCAAGACACAGATGCATTTTACAACATGTTTAGAAATCCTGGGGTTTACCAGTTAAACATGAGATGAATTAATTTTTAAAGCAGTACAAAGTAACTTGTTTATCTTAATAAATCCTTTTTGTAGTCCCTCTGGGGGTAATACAAGTGTTGATGGGATAATTTGGGGGGTCTTTCATCTCCCCACTGGTGTCTGGTGTCATAACAACGCCGCCCAAGAAGAGACTTCCTCTTTTGATAAAGCACACCAAAATAAAAGTACCATCTTATTCATTAATTTAGCAGTTCATAAGTTCAACTTTCTTTTTGTCTAACAGACAAAACACTTGAAATGTGTGTGTGTATTTAATGTGTGTGTGTATCGTGCTGGATCGAAACAGAAAGTCACTTCTTGGGCGGCGTTGCTACGATTTGAAGTGTATGCACAGAGTCAATTGCAACTTCGCTGCCACCGGCTCGGAGCCACAATACACACTAATAGAATCACGACGAAGAAGCTAACGGGCTAAGCTAACTGCGGGCTAGCGCCATTTCAACAGTATTTACAGCCAAGTTTGAGTGAAAAAAAAGGTGTGTGTCCATTGTGTAATTGGATGTATATCCCTCCCTCTTTGTCTTTTCTGTCAGCGCATGACTTACTACTGCTTTAAAGCACACTACAGTACCATACCTGCTTGCTAATTGTGACCAATATAAGTGTGACTTTGATTGAATTACAGTGAATTGTGCAGCGTCGCCCTCATCATAGCTGAAACTGCTTCCCTGTAACGGGGGACCTCTCTCTCTCTCTCTCAAACCCCTGCTGCATGTCCGCTGCCCGTGTGTGGCTTTTCTCTTGTCCTGCTTCATCTCCCTCGAGTGCACGGCTGTCTGCTTTTCTAATCGCTAATGCCACAGTGTCTTTTGAAGGGGGGAAACTCCCAGAGCCCAGTGTCCCTAACCCGGACTCTTGTTGCCTTTTATTTTGCAGGCCTGATGGAAATCCGATCCGTCAGTGTGGGAGTTGTTGCCATCAAATCTGTCAGCACCGGCCTGTACTTAGCCATGTCCAAGAAAGGCACGCTCTTCGGATCGGTGAGTATACAACCTGGTCAATACGGGAGGGCCTGGGAGGGGACAGCGATCACCTGAGCGCTCATTGGTCTCAAATGGATGACTCTTTGAAATAAGTAAACCAGAACTAAACCTGGATTGAAATAAAAAACAAAAAAAAGCATAGAGAGAGAAAGAGAACTAAACCAGCACTAGGTCCGGGTTAAGCACATGTACAGGTGATATCCAGATCTATAGGGCAATACCCAATCAAAGTGGTGCATGTTTTTACGTGGGCCGAGGAGTGGCATGTTCATAGGGGTCCTGAAATGGCTGCCGACTAAAAAATGTTTGATATCTCTCGTGGAATGAAGGGAAATCCCAGGAATCCCCATAGTCTGGTTTAAGGTCAGTCCATTGCTATCAATCATGCCAGTACACCTGAGCCTAGTCCTGATGATACCTGCAGCTTGAGTTGGCTTGTGCTCTGTCAAAATACAGCCAGCGGAGAAAAGAAAAGCAAGCAACAACGACAAAGAAGCCAGCTGGGGCGCCTTTAAAGTCTTTGCGTGCCATCTGCCACTTGTTGTTCGCACAAAGCTTTCAAACATAATCACAGTTCTTTGTGGAAGACCAGCCACACATCAAGCCCGGGGTCTGTGTTGTGTACTGTACCTTAAGTACATTGGGTACAAAGATAGAGGAAATAGTTAATCAGTCAGTCAACAGCAATTCAGAGCGGTAATACTATTAACAAATGTGTTGCTCTGCGTAAAGATTAATCAAGGAGCAAAGTTCACATAATTCAGTGCTAAACAAAGGGTAAACTCAGTCTAAACTAAAGCAGGACTAATGACTGAGACTAGCTCAAGAGAGAGTTAACTGAAACAATGATCAAATCAAGGACAATGGCCTTTAAATATCAGGACAAAAGCAGGACTAAAACAGAGAAGTCACTGCCCATGTGACAAATCCTCTGTAACAAGAAAACAGTCAGGTGAATCCTGCCAAGCCTTTACTGTCCTGATGGTATCTCAAAGGGGGCTCATTATAGCACAGAGATAATGATCAGGGAAAAGGGAATGCGGTTGAAGCTCTTGTCTCCGTGATATCTGTCAAGACTCTTTGAGACGCTGATAAGACTCCTAACCACCCATGGAAGATGGTGTGTGCACTCTCCACTGTTGGTTTGTCCCTTCAGATCGGCGAAGATAAAAGAAGATTTTCAGGGCAGCCGAAAAAAGACCTGCTAATTCAACCAGAATAATCACGTAGGGTCTCTTTGGGATCGTATGCAAATAGGATGAAACATATGTGTTTAGATATTAATTTAGAATTTCAGGAGGCCACAAATGACAGTTAGGAAAATGCACATCAAACACGAAAAACTGGTAAAATATACAGACATATAAAATAATATGCATGTATAAAATACACCGACTTATCAATCTAAGTCGGTGGCTTTTTTTAACGGCGCTATCTCGACATCATAGCAACAACAGACGTCTTTGATTCTTCCATGTACAAATGTTTTTGGATTGGACAGTCTGATCTTGGCCAGGACATATTTGTAAAAGATATTCTTAATCTTAATGGATCTTTCCTGGTTGAATAAAACATGGCCAAAAAAATAATAATCTCCTATTGGTCAATCTTGGCTTTTTCCCCTCAACTTTACTATTGTATCCTAGATCAAATGAATATAGCTTTTAATAATAAGGTTTGTGAAATAGACTTTCCAAAACAAATCTCACTAAAAACAACAAATTCATACTTTAAAACATTTGACTCCTCCAAAGTCCAAACTCCAAATCAAACCATGAGCTTTAAGACAGGGTAGACCTGCAATTTGCGATTGAAAAAAAAAAAATCACAATTTGATTTGGACAGATTTGATTAATTGCATCGTCCTAATCTTGTATTAAACCGACCAATCTTCTTTTAAAAAACAAAACAATTGTTATATGAAAAGATAATTCAGATTAATCACCTCAGATCTCGTGTACTATAGCTTTCGAACCGCTGCTACTAAAATATCAAGGCTGTGAGCACTTTGTAAACGTGAATGAAAGCGCATTCAGACATGTTTTACTACATCCACAGACGTTAACCTTTGAGCTCTTCTTGGAGGTGGGCCCAGTGTCCCGCAGCGGCGAAGAGCAGTTATAGATTCGCTACAGACACTTTGACCCCTTGAACCTCTGTCCACAGGTGAAGTACAACCCGAGCTGCAAGTTCAAGGAGCGCATTGAGGAGAACGGATACAACACATACGCCTCCCTGCGGTGGAAACACGGCGGCCGGCAGATGTTTGTGTCTCTGAACGGCAGAGGGAAACCAAGGAGAGGCCACAAGGCTCGGAGGAGGCACCCCTCCACTCACTTCCTGCCCATGCTTCCCTCCTAGCTGCATCTCATGGACTGCTATTCCCCAGTGTACATTTGTTTTTATAACATGAATGAGTTAGTCGAAATGTTTAAGTTATTTTCCGTGTTGGTTCTTCAGTCCAGAGTGATGCTATGCTCCGACACTAGTTACTGACCATGTTTGAGTGTTGTATGAAGCTTTACATAATATGCAATTCCATCTATGAAATGCTGATCATACATAATAAGAGCTAAGCCAGCTAAACCAGTGGATAACCTTTTATCAGTGAAAACTGGCAGGGTTTATTTTGTGTTGTATATTTCATTCTGTGTGAAAGGGTACTGCTTCAGACTTTCCAATATCAATCCAATGAAGAATCGCTGACCCGGCTGCCAATATGTAAGATGCATAAACAATAGCCAAAGGGATATTTCAGGATTTTTGATATAGGGCCTCATTTCCTAGTTATCCAGAGTGCTGATTTTCTTTTTTTATTCATGCAGTTCTTATATTTTAAGAGTTTAGTGGCGCTAGGCTAACCTACTGACATAAATGTCTGTGTCGATAGAATCATTTTAACCATTTTGCATTTAAAAGACCTATTTGAGCAGCATCAGCTTCATGGTTGTAAGCTACGCAGCGGCGGAGTGATCTGCAAGAAAATAGACCCTCAAAATGCGGTAATTCATGTGATGCAAGGTCAGTTGTATTTCAAAAATTACTCTATCGACGCAGACATTTATATTGGTAGTCTGGTGTTATAAGTGATTTGCCTCAGGTGCACTGTGGAGTGGGTCAGATTCTTTTAAGGCAGGCTAGCTGTTACCGTAGAAATGCGCTAGCCTAGCACTAGCCTAGCGCCACTAAACTCTTCAAATATAAGGACTGCATGAATAAAAAAAATAAAAAAAATATCTCCAGAAATTAACAACACTCAGGTAAACTAAGAAATGAGGCCCTATGTCAAAAATCCTGAAACATCCCTTTAACTGTGTTTGTTGGGCATTTTCTGAGGCCTAATGGGAAAAGGCTATTCTATATAGGACTGTGGGACTCCATGTACAGTGTATATTATTACCAGGACAAAAACCTCCCATTCATTGTGCAACTCATATATACTCACGATGACACATAAACCGTGCATATTATGTGTCTCATCTAATTTAGTAATTTGACTATTAAAATGTCTTAACTGCGATGTTAATGTATGGTTTAGTGTGACTAACATTTTTCTACATACACACGGCTGGTGTAATTAGAACATAATATATTTAAAATCTTTTGTGCTCTCATGATTTGCGGGCAAGGCTGTTACCGCTGTCCATTTGATGTCAGATTGGATAAATAGGAAACATTTAGTGTCAGGATTTTACTGTAACAAAACATGACAGTAAATTAGCTTACACTTTTACGGTACTGTGCCGTGAAATAAAGTTTTTTGTTTTTTTTAAAGCCAGTATTTTACAGAAAATCGTCTTTTTTTGTTTTGTTTACAGTGCATTGTTTTCAAATCCAAGAATCAAATGTAGCAGTGTGAGTGCCTTGGTTTTGCCGAGTTTGACAATAAAAATACATACGTACAAAGTCCTGACTACTTTGGTAATGCTGTGATGTGCGTGCTAAATTCATAACGTCTTCATCACTTCATCTTTGACCCGAACAGCGTCATCATTATGATCGCGGCGCAGCTCTCAGCGGGATGGTCATTGATGCCGAGGACCTCCCAGTGTCTGTTTTTACGGACTACACACAGGTCATTTACACAGAGGCAAAGCCCGCAGTGAGACAGAAGGCCACTTGAACCTTTTCAGGCGAAGGGACATGAATACAGTGAGGATAAAGGCCACGCTCTCAGCCTGTCATAGTGTGAGATGACTGTGACGGGGCACATGTCTGCTCGGGCGCGGGCCATAAAGTCACACTGGAGTTCAACTGGAGGCCTAAAGAGCTCATTTAGACACACCATCGCCCTAGGATGATGACCCACGTGTTAGAGGAGTTTTAGCTACTTTTAGAGGTACTGAGGCTTTGAAGACACTGGTAACTGCGATGTTGGTGTAGGCTTTCCAAGATGATATTTCAACGCAGTCAAAGAAAATTTCAGTATATTAGAGTATCATTCAGTACTTTTTACTTCTACTTAATATTGTAATGAAGTATCTTTGCTCTTACCAGAATAAAAAAAAAAGTTCCTTCTGCAACTGTGAGTACATTTTAAAGCTAAAAAAGGCTCATGTCTTTTGTTTCTTGTCCTTTTTTCTTCAGAAATGCATATTTGTAATACTTCTTTCTGGTGTATTTTGCGGAAATATTAGGATTTTCACATAATAACACATTGTATCATGATTTATGTTAAAACTGAAACATAAATCAGACGCTCAAACAGTTTATTTTACACTCCCCTTGATACTTTGTACTTGCCAAATTTAGTACAATGTAACGGACTTTGTAACAATGTGTAATAACTCGTGCCTAAGGGTTAGATACACAAAGGAATATATTGTATATTAGTACTTTGCAGGTACATAATGGAATAAGACATAAGATCCAAACTCGCTCTAACCCTAAAAGTATTAGTACTAATACACATTATTCCATTGTGTATGTACTACTAGATACAACTTATTGCAGATTGTTACAAAGCAGATTACACTGTACTAAATGTTGCTAGGTACAATGTATCAAGGTAGTGTAAAATAAAGTCCAAAGACACTAATATTTAAGACATTATTTGATGTTAGAGCAGCCAAAATGTTATTTCTTTATGATAGAGGTGAAATGATTATGAAAATCTATATGACTGTGTGTAGTTTTCTCACCACACTCCATCCATCACTGTAATCATGTCCAACTCAATGACCACGTTCTTGCTAATTTTGCAGCAGCAACGCACCAGTTACTCACATTTCTGTAGATGCACCACAAACACTCGCATGTTAAAACTTAAAACAACTTTCAGATCTGTATATTTTACCATTGAGTTGCCTCGACATCAGAGGCCTTTATTTCTGTCCGTCTACCTCTGCCCTCCTTTTTAAACCATCCAAGAATCTTGTTCCTCCTCTTTGGCCTGCGGGTGCAACGAGGTGCTGGTGCCAGTTCCTGGGACACTAAATGGGAGCTGTAATTATCTACCACTGTCCTGTCAGTGCACTCTCAGCCAAACAAGCCCAAACCTTTGGATGTCCTGATCAAAAGCTTCGGGCTTTGATCACAAAACAAAACTCTAACACACTGGAAAATAATGTGGAATGTCCCAAAACGGGTCTGAGGCAGGAGTTTTCCATCTAACTGTCGATGTAAAAACTTCCAAGGCCAGCAGGCATCTGAATGTATGTAGTTTGTGTGGATAAAGGGGTTCAGGTTTACAATACATTGGGTATGTATGCATAATGCTTCTGCCCTTTTCAACTTAAATTCTCAATTAGATATAAAAGTCCGTGCTGCAGACTGACCGAGCAGTTAGGGGCTGTGTTGAAGAGCAACTGGCCCGCTTCAGCTCAATTTCTGGATCTATTAATGTGATGAATGTCTCTCTCCACTTTCACACACTTAATGTCCCATCCAATAAAGCCTGCATGCCCCCTCAAAAAGTCTTAAAACATAAAATACTACAATAAACGTCACAACAACAGGATATTATAAATGAAAAGGGGACTAATATTAAACCCACGCATTGGCTCAATATCCGTAGTAAAAAGATAACAGCAGTTTAGCATCAACAATGTGACAAGTGCTCAACGAGACACAAGGAAATAAATCTGCAGCAGAGTGACAACTTTCATTTTGTGGGGCCCTTTGCCAAAATCTACAGGGGCACAAGTCATGCAGCCCCAGCAACAACAAACTGCAGCTTCTGAAACCTTTGAAACCCTGTGTGGCCATTTTCTCTCACAGCGTCTGAAAAGAACTGTGGTGGGTAAGGGAAAAAAGCTCCCCTCGCCACTCATAATACCAATCTTATGTATGTCGACCCAAATGGGATGGACGGGAGGGGCCGGCGGGGTGGCAGACAGACTAAGGCACAATTTTAAAGCGCTTATTGAATTGCCATTACAGGTCCTGAGACTAATTGTGGCTGTTGTGTGTCCCGCGGTGGCCTAGGGGGCTGTGGAGTGGCCTGTGTGCTCTTACTCAGTGGGGTGAAAAGGAGCCGGACCACCGTAGATCAATGGCAAACCTTTCACTCTTTCACAGGCCTTTGCTAATCCTCCTCATTTGTCTGCCATTTGTTGGAGGCACATTCACAGTTCTGCGAATTTAGGATTAGGCCTTGTTTTGTTACAAAAACAGCCTGAGTTATAATGTCGAATGAACTGGGCTAAACAGATGATGAAGGATGAGTTGGGGTGAGAGCACTTACATGTACATGCGAGTATTAGTGTACTGTACTGTCTAAAAACGGATGAAATGGCACTATGGTAAAGTAAACTGAAAATGCCTAACACAACTTTAACTAAATAAGACATTACATTGCCTTGTGTCTATAGGCAAAATCATGGCAAAAATGCACACATAAAAGAGAAGAAGAAGATATCCAAAAAGACATAACAGTTTCCAGCAGAGACGTGGGACGATATTTTAGTTAAGGGGTGCTGATGTACCCCACAAACGCCTTTTCTGTGCATATTTCCTATTTATTAATATTGCCTGCAAACTATCCACTATTGGGTGCTGCAGCGCCCTCAGCACCCTGGGTTCCCACGGCCTTGGCTTCCAGTGCCTTAATCGTAAACAATGTTCAAGATTTCAAACGCCTGACACTATCAAAAATCAAATACAATTCACTTAATGTATCAGTTATAGGAACTTCACTGGCAGACATACACAACAATCAACAAGTTACAATAAATACATTAAAGGTGCATTATGCAACTTTTTCTGTGAAAAAAAGAAGTTGATATTTGTGCGTATTTGACATTGTAGTCAGCATGGCACATTTTCTTTCAATTGCAGTGGTCTCTACATTGTTTTGTAGGTTTTCTGGTGAGAGGGTCCATCAGACGTGAAAACCTTCCAAACAACTGATCCTGGATCCTCCTAGAGATCACTGTGATCAGTCATACAGCCACTGGGTCACTCCAAGGTCAAATACACATAAGTATCAGCTTTTTTAATCCACAAATAAAGTTGCATTATGTACCTTTAAAAACCGAGGAGCACTCAGTCCTTCATTTGTTCAACAGGCGGATCGAGGTAGGGAGAAAAGTGGAGGTCGCCCTCTTTGTCCCCAGGGGAAGGCATCTGAACCTGACGGTAGCAGGGCGTAGTGAGAGTGCAGGGCATGTGAGGGGTCTGTTTAAACCTGGGTGCCTTTTCTTTTCTCCGGTGTCATAAATGGTACTGGCTAGTGGTAGTGGCTATTTATTTATAATGAAAATCAGCAATAAAAGCTTATTGCTGATTTTAATTATTTTATTGAGCATGTGAGTGAGAGTGAGTGAATAAAACAAGGTGATGTTTTCCAGGCTTAGCGTTATTAGTTCAAGTCTTCACCCTGTAATGTTCTGTCTATATAAAATGTTTTTTTACTTTATTTTTTAATGAGAACTAAATCAATAATAAAAAAAGCTCCCTCTTAAAGATATGAGAGATTATAGGTGTAAAGAGTGTTAAGAGATGCTACAATTTATTGTATAGCTGTAAATTAATCTGTAATTTAGATTTTTTTGTTTTGAACAAACCTTTGAAGTCAAGCGTGTCGCTCAAAGAACGGCACGCTGAAAGTCTAGCAGTTCACTGCAGTCATCAGTCTGGCCCATCTCATCACTGACTGGATTAGTGTCCACATCTAAATCCTCTCACTCCACACGAGAGGAGATGCTGAGCGGCACACGGGACACTTCTCCACAGAACACAGGTATGTGGAGCCAGGACGTCCTGCCTCGTGTCAGGCATTCCCAAGATGCCAGCAGCTGTGCCAGCCCCTGGGGGACAAGGCCAGTGAAACAGAGAAACATGGGTATATGAGTTATTGTGTTGTTAGCAACAGAATTGCATTTAAACTTTTTCTTTACATTTTTAAGGCAAATTAACTAAACTAGTCGTTCTCAAACTGTGGTGCCACTGTGGTGGTCAGGGTCTTCTCTTTAATCTTTTTTACAAATTTTTTTTTTAGCTTTTATTCATTTGATTGGGGCCGTGCATGTTACTGAACAGACACGTCAAAGAATAACAATAAAATGATCCTTATTTTAGTCAGATACAACTTCATTAATGCTTTTGAATTGGATACAGATTGATATAGTCTTGACGACGTGTAAAGAGGCAGCAACCTCCCTCTCTCTTGGTACAGCTGCATTTTTGGCTTTTTCTGCAAACTGCATTTGTGGTTGATGTGCTCCACATTGGTTTACTTGATGCTTCTGTACGTCTTTGCTGTGTTTTTGTGGGGTTTGGTGATTTATTTTATTTTTTTACTGTAGACAGTCCATAATGGTCCTGAAGAAAGCAAAACGCTAGCTTATGAGCTAAAGACATTTGAGACTTACAAATGTCTTTTTCTGAGACACTGAAGAGGCACCAAGAGCCCCACACACCTGCAGCACAGTGGAGGCATCACAAGAGGCGCTACAGGAAACAAAAAAGGGACAAACAAGGAGGTACCCGGACGAGACTCAGAGCTAAGCCACACATGCCTTCTATAATTCTGGCTAATGTTCGTTCACAGGAGAATAAAACAGATTAACTGCTAAGCACTTCCCAGAAGATGTTGAAAGACTGTTGTGGAGCCGAGGGAGCTGTGCAGGAGGAAGAGGAAGGAGGAGCTGACTAGTGCAGGACACCACGCTCTGAAACAGGGACAAACCCAGGAACCCCGTTTCAGAGGAACAGAGGAGCACTGAAGGCAGCCAGCCGGGTTCCTCCAGGTGCAACGGTTTCCCCGACCTCCTGCTGGTTAGGCTGGTCCACAGTGGTAGCCTGGCTCATTTGTAGCGGCACAGGACATGTGAACACTATTTAATTGTACACTTGAACAATGACAAATAAAGCACTTACTTACTTACTTACGATCCGGTTTTGACATGATTTAGTCCAAGCTTAGGCACATTCGTCTGTGTTTGGGCTTGGTCAAATCTTGAAAGTGAAACATTTTATGAAGTCGTAGGCCTACTTGGTGTAAAAAGCTTAATAAATGTACTAAACAGAATGTGATGCTCAAAAACAGAATATGAGAACAGTGGGTGAAACCCTTTCATTTATTTCTGTGTTGTTATGTTGGATTTAGTTTAGTCTAGTTTGATCGACACACATAAAGAGGCTGTACCTTTTATGGATGTGCAAAAACAACTGTGATTATGAGTAAAACAATAGGTCTGCAGTTGTTGATAGGGTCTCAAATTTTAGGTTTTATTTTTTTCTTATTTTTTATAACTTAAACATTCTAACTTTAATGCAGGTCTATTATTGTAGTGTGTAGAATATTTACTAATAGAAAATAAATGATACGATTTCAGTTGGCGATATAGGCCTAAATAAAACTGGGTTACACTTTCTTTTGCACTTTTACACTTTACCTTTTTACAATGCACTAACTAAATTTAGTGCAATGTAATCAGAATTGTATCAATGTGAACTAACTTGTACCTATAGTACATACACAATGGAATAATGTGTATTACTTTGGAGGTACCTTTTGTAATAAGACATAAGACCCTTAAGGTTATGGCTTAAGGTTAGGGTTAGAGTTAGTCTTCTGACTTGTTACATTATGTACCTCCAAACTACACATACATATTATTTGTGTATGTAGGTACAAGTTACACACTATTGCACAGCACATTACATTGTACTAAATTTGGCAGGTACAATGTATCAAGGGTAGTGCCAAATAAAGTGTTACCTAAAACTGAAACAATTACAATTCAGATCTACACAAAAACTTTTCTTTGTGATATCAAGCTGATGACTCTAATCTTAGTGATAAAGTCGTGTTTAAGTGTTCAGTAGTGTCACACAGTCCAATATAAAGACGGTAACATCAAGGATGAAGGAAATTGGCATATTTGCAATAACCTGGTACACTACATATTTTCTTTTCACTGTTAAATTGTACACTGTTCCTGTATGAATAAAGAACATACAGTGAATCAGCCAATTCACCTTAAGATTACTTTTAAAGCATAGACATTCGCCTTTAGATCTTTTTTTTTTTCATTTTTTTTTTCATTTGATTCTTATTCCCACAAAAAAAAAAAAACACCATTACAGTTGCCTTTGGCCGCTGGTACCTGGAAAAATCCGACAAACTCCATGTAAAGATTGAGCACTTTCAAGTCCCTCTGAGTGAAGTAATGCTGATGCCAGTACAACCAGAGGCCGCCTGTGTTCTGTCACTGCGCGCGCGGGCCTGTTCCTTCAACACAGCACTTTTCACGGCACAGATTAGCCAGCGGATGGTCTTCCTCAAAACAAACTCTCCTTTGCTGTGGAGGTGTTTGAAAGGAAACAGAGTATTGGGTTTTTATTGGATTTAAACTTTGGGTTGTACAGTGACATGTGAGCCTCACCACCGCCATGGAGCTGGGATGACGTTCCTGGAAAGAGGGAGAACCTGGCACTTTAGGACGAAAGACTACAGATGGTACATTGTAAGGAGAGCTACCTACAGGATAACTACATGAATGGTATCTTGTTCACATCACACGACGATATTTCCATGCTTGTTTCAGAATTTGCGAGGTTGAAAACATGACTTTTACATATCCAGGCAGGAGTTAACGTTGCTTCGTGGGCTTACAATGGTCAGGTGGCGCCCTCGTGTGGTCAACAGGCAGAGCAAAGTTTCAGAGCCTTTTTTTCAACTCCTCCGGTGTCCAGTGTCATTTGATCAGCCTATAACCTAACTTAATGTTTCCACCTGTTTCAAAATGCATTAAGAAAACTAAACTAAAATCAGACCCATACAAATCCGTACAGATCTGGACGCAGGCAAGAGGTTATCATGTCATATAACAAGGCACAAAGTCCATCTTAGTCCCGGCCAAGGCCGTTTACTGAATATCTCTCCCCTCCCTTCACCCAGTTCATGCTATACAGTCTGGTCCATCACTTAAAAAGAAAAAATAATATTTAAAAGAATCATTCAAGCCACTTCAAGGTAGATTTCACACTGACTACTTTTGTAAATGAATCATAATTATAAATAAAGATGCAATAAATGATTAAATTAGATCCAAGTTGAGTAATTCATAAAGACAATTATGTGCCATTTTTGCAAGATTATTTTTACATTAAATAAAGGAAAATGACAGCTTTGTCACTTACATAAAACTATTATGTTTATCTTGCAATGTTTATCTTGCAAAGATAAACAGCTTGTAAAGTGGAAAGTTAGATAGCACTCCAGAGAAGATATTTGTGATGAACCAAAACCTCAGACTTATCTGATTAGAAATGGACCAAGTTTGAAAAGTCACACGAGGTCTTTCTCAGAAAGAGATAAGTTGCTTTAGATCTAAGCTGTCATGCTGAAAGTTAACACATTCCTTGCAGCAGTATGTTCTTTATTTGAGTTGCATACTCAGTAGCTGTAGGCAAGAATACTTTGCAAAGCATGACACATATCACAATCCTTCCTTTGATATGACTTTTCCATTGCAAATCCACTCAGACATGGGGAGACCGTTCAGATTCCTCCCAAAAGACCTTCTGTATTCAAAACGAGACAGCTCAAGCAATTCATAAAAAGAGGTAAACGTCAATTATGAATCAGATCAGCTACAGTAAAAGGAAATGAGAAACTGGAAACTGCGCTGAATGCTGTGGTTTCTCGGGTTCATCGTTACATGGATGAGAATAAAGGGCAAACAACTATAATGTTGCACAAATGTGAGAATTGCTTGACAACTTTACAACAGAGCAAGCATGGACCTTTTACCTGACAACTTATACATAATACAACACATATTAAGTCATCGCTGAGAGACGCACATTCTAATTTGAAATAATCCATTTTTGATCCTTTAAAAAATGACAAATTAAGCTTTGTGCCATATTTAAACAAAGCGAGCCATTGTATACACCAAATTAGTAATTTGCCTGAGAATTGGTGCAAAAAACGTTCATTTGTGCTGCTTGTTCCCCTGTTTAACGTCTTACCCCTTCGCCTTAACTGAGCGCATTTTGGTTTTACCCAAATTGAACTCACAGCCTACATGCCAGTGTAAAGCCTCATTTGAAAGCTAAGACCTACAAAACTGATCGGAACTTTTTTGTCACTGCGTTTTTTGTCACATTTTAGTCATGTTTTCATAGTTTTGTTTTGGTCACATTTACTTGCTATATTATATTATCGTCACTTTTTTATCACTTCTTTGTTGAGTTTTTGGCTTTTTTTTGTCACGTTTTTGTTGCTTTTTCATCATCGTTTTTGTCGCTATTTTGACACTTTTTTTCAAGAAGCTTTTAGATTTGGGTAAAGCAAACTGGAGAAAATCTGCTTGTTCAGGTAGAGGTTAAGACGTTAAGGAATTGATTAGATTGCAGATTTTAGGTTCTCTGCATAAAAAAATGTCAGGTGGTGCAACCGAGATTTTTCTAAAATGTAAATAATTTCCAATAATTTGTACAAAGTCAAATCTTTGTACAAATATACAAGTATATCTTAAAACAGCCTTTCTTCTCTGAACAGTCCATCAGTAATTTGTAACAGGCTGATGCTTGGTGCTTGGTGTCAGCCCAAAACAGTTATCGGCTCAGTATCGGATATTTTGAACTGGCGTCTGATCTTTTATTTCTAGTATTGATTCTGATCATTTATACCAGTACAGGATCAGTGCATCCCTATAATTTTTAGATGGTAATTTGACTTTTTTTTTGCAGTTGCACCACCAGAATGTCTGGTTGCACCACCTGACATTAGCAACTAATTTCAAATTAAATTGGCTTTTATGTGGACTCTTACATTAGCTTTAGCATTTGTAAGCATGGGCATGCATTTGTTTTTTACTTTTAGGTTGTACCACCTGACACTGAAAGTGTCACAGTTTACCTATGAGTCGGAAAAAAGCACCATCCATCCATTTTCTTCCGCTTTATCCGGGGCCGGGTCTCAGAGGCAGCAGTCTCAGCAGAGATGCCCAAACTTCCCGATCCACGCACACCTCCTCCAGTTGTTCTGGGGGGACCCCAAGGCGACACCAGGCCAGCCCAGAGACATAGTCCCACCAGCGTGTCCTGGGCCTTCCACGAGGCCTTGTCCCAAGAGGACATGCCTGGAACACCTGGAGGCAACCAGGAGGCATCCGAAACAGATGTCCTAGCCACCTCAGCTTCTTTCTACGCGAAGGAGCAGCGACTCTACTCCGAGCTCCTCCCAGGTAGCTCCTCACCCGAGGGTGCGCCGCCCAGCCACCCTGCGAAGGAAGCTCATTTCTGTCGCTTGTATCTGCGATCTTGTCCTTTCGGTCATTACCCAAATCTCATGACCATATGAGGGTGGGAACGTAGATCGATCGGTAAATCGAGAGCTTTGACCCCCGACTCAGCTCCCTCTTCACCTCAAGGAGTCCGATACAGCGACCGCATCACTGCTGACGCTGCACCGATCCGTCTGTCGATCCCACGCTCCATCCGTCTCTCACTCGTGAACAAGACCCCGAGATACTTGAACTCCTCCACTTGAGGTAAGGACTCCCCACCGACCGGAAAAAAGCTTGAGAACATTTTTTTTTACCAATTCTTGATAGAGATTTTCTTCTTCACTCAGCCATAAAGACTACTTGTTCTTCTGGCTGATGTAATATCCTGTTTGCTGATACTAGTTATTTCAAAATAACAGCCCTGTTGTCACGATTGTGCCACCCTGACATTTTAAGATTACAAATTGTCGAAAAAAGGTTTTTAGCTTTAAAACTATTAAAGGGGGGGTATTATGCAAAATCGACTTTTTCAAGCTTTGCATCATGTTATTATGTCATTCCCTCATTAAAAACATGCCTGAAGTGTTGCCTTGGCACATTCACGTATTATTGAGTATAAAAACTCCCCCACCTCCTGGAGACGCCTCCGAGCTTTCGTCACCAGCCGAGTAACCAACCACTGCTCCTCAGCAGAACCCCCTCCCCACTGATGCCACAGACAGCGTGTGGAGGGGGCGTGTCGGAAAGGGTCAGAGGTTCTTAAAGAGACAGAGGCCTATTTCAAGACATTCGCTACAGCCATTTTGAGAGAGCAATTTTATACAAGGCACTTATTCTAATTTACTGCATTTACAGACCAACAGAAGGTTTCGTCATCATTGTAGTGTGCTATAGACTGGTGCTATGTGATTGAAAAAAGCATAATACCCCCTCTTTAATATTCACAAATGATGGCTTATTTGAAAGATATTTGTGTTATTTGTGTGTGTGTGTATATATATATATATATATATATATGTGTGTGTGTGTGTGTGTGTGTGTGTGTGTGTGTGTGTGTGTGTGTGTGTGTGTGTGTGTGTGTGTGTGTGTGTGTGTGTGTGTGTGTGCGTGCGTGTGTGTGTGCGTATATATAAATATGCTCGTCATGTCAATGCCCCAACTATCTCTGGTCTGTGCAACACATTTGTTGTGTCATGTCCCTGTCAAATCAATAAGTAAATAAATATACTATTTGTTATGAGAGACAAGGACAGCAATGCATGTGAAAGAATGAGACCAAAAAACATTTGTTTTGTCTACAAGGCCTGGAACAACTATATCATTCTCTGTAAATATCTGTGACTTTCTTGATATAGTGAGAGAGATGGGAAGAGCTCTGAGAGAAGCCTGTCTGATTCTGTGTACTGCTGATTGTTGCTCTTGTTATTTAATCTGGCTCAGGACACGATCTGCTACTCTCCGGGAGGTTTTTTTGTTACGATTTAAACTTCCACAGAACTCACAACCCGCTTTACAGCACAGTCATAGCAAGGTAATAAGGAAATAGCATAGTACTTAAAAGACTGGGAATTACATGGAAATAGGGCAAAAACAATAGGGCTAGATGCATTATCCTTTGTTGAAAAGAAAACATTACACTCCCTATCAATCCTCTCAGAGTCAACTTGAGAAACATCCTGTTTGCTAATACTGCACCACTGATAGTTATCACTGAAGAGGCTGCTGCATTTGCTTTGATAAAGGTTAAGCAGTTATTTCTAAGGTGTTTCCAACATGCATACAATCCTCAGAATCCTTCTGCTCTGTATTCTCACTTCAAACCAGCACAAAGGTAAAGTAAACTATGAAGTGGGCCACATCTGCCTTGGAAGTTATATCTGAGCACTTGTCTTTAGTGTTTGGAGCCAGGATCATACATGGAGAGAGGGTCCCAGATGGGATGCTGCCGTACATGGCCTCGGTGCAGACAGCCTCAGGGGAGCCCTTCTGTGGAGGCTTCCTCATCAGTGACTGGTTTGTGATTACTGCAGCCCACTGTCAACTTGGGTAAGTTTTACTAAGCATTCAAAAGCATGTAATCATGTGCTTCAAGCAAAAACAGGGCACAGTAATATCCTCTAACACACACACGCATTTCTCTTCAACGAGAAAAAGAAAGCCACAAGGTTATATTGAGGGCCGTCCAGTGACACATTCAGGTCAGCCTGTGACTAGAACTACTTTATTCACAGTTTAGTTCAGTCCAGATTTAGATCCTTAATCCCATGTAAATTATTTTTAAGCTCCAACCTCTGAATTTTGTTCCACTAGTCACAAAAACTTTCCTGATGTTTTTTATTTTTAAATTCCAACAACATTTACCCCTGCCTCATTGACCTTGAAGTTTGCCACCTAAAAGTGTGTTTTCTAAAGACTAAAAAGACTCCAATTGTGTTCCATGTCGTGGTAAAATATATAAATTGTATATACAATTCATTTACATTTGACACAAAATAGGTATTGGAAATAAAATACATTTTGTTTAGGCGAGACACGGCAGGTGAATGTAAAGATACATTTTTTTAACTTTTACTGTCGATCACTGACATGAGTATGTGAAAAAAAATGTATTGCAAGTTTTTTGACATTTTATGTTTTCATAAAAAAGTAAGGCGTTTTATGCCTAAAAAGGTCTAAAATTCCCCATATTTTCAGCGATGAAATCTGAATATTGGATCGAGCCAGGTTTAAATTTATGGTTTTATTTTGTTGATATATTTGTTACAAAGACTTCTTCAGAGGGGATTCTTTCTTTTCTATATTTCTTTTCATTTCAAATCATATTTGCTTTAATCACTCCCAAATACAAAGCATCTCTCAGAGTTCCCTCGGGCAAAGCTTCGAGGCCGATGAGGCAGGGGTAAATGTTATCCAAAAAACACCTGGAGAGTAATCTCTACTAGTGCAATGAATTCCAAGGGTTGGAGCTTCAATTTTCTAAATTTCCATTTCATGCACAAGCTTAATATAGAACCTACAGTTACACGTAAAGACCTGAGGTGGCAGTAGTGAGTATAAAAATGACCAATGTGTATCTAGTCCCTTTAAGTTACTGTTTGATTTTACACAGCCGTCCTCAAAGTGTGGTCCTTGGCACTCACGATCTTAGCAACGCTGATGATACAATGAGATACGGAATAAAGAAATGCAAAGGACAGCCTGCTTTTGACCTCAGCTCTGACATAATGCTCCTCAAGGTAAGCACAACATCTCAACATCTCAACCACAACAAAAAACAGGTTCCATTCATACAACCTCTATCATCAACATTATCATCAAGAGCCTTAATAGTGGTTGAATTTGCTCATTATTGGACCTGAACTGGCATAATGTCAACTGTCAGCACTCTCTCTCTTTCTTGTTAGTGTAACTTCAAGTGTTACAGAATATGGTATCCAGTATTTACAGTACCTTTTACATTGTACCTAACTAAATTTAGTACAATGTAATGTGCTCCGTAACAAAGTGTAACAACTTGTACCTATGGGCTAGATACACAATGGAATAACTTGTGTTAGTACTTTGTAGGTACATAATGTAATAGAGACCCTTAGGGGTGGAGGTTATGTCTTATTACATTATGTACCTACAAACTACAAATACATATTATTCCATTGTGTATCTAACCCATAAGTACAAGTTATTACACATTGTTACAGAGCACATTACATTGTACTAAATTTAGTTAGGTACACTGTATCAAAGGTACTGTAAAATAAAGTGCTACCCAGAATCCTTTCCACTTCTAGACATTTTTCAAGTATTAGTTGTTATTTAGAACTACTTTAGCCATGGTTTCGTGTTATTATGGACCTAGTTTAACCCCATTTTAGTCACGATTCAGCCCAATATTGATAGTTCTGTTGTAGACCTGTGGTACTCAAAGCGTTTAGTGTTTTTCTCTGGAGACACTAAAAAGTGTCAAAAATGTAACGAAAACAGCATCAAAACCTAGAATGAAAATACAGCAAGAAAGCAATAAAAGAGCGACAAAAGTGCTAAGGGCTAAAAAGTGATAAAAGAAAAAAAAAAGAACAACACAACATAAAGTTACGATCAGTTTTGTGGGTCTTCGCTTTCAAATGAGGCGCTACACTATGCCTATATATGCGTTCCCAATGACATCACGCCTAGTTCCGGATGCCATTTTGAATACCAAAGTAGAATTAGGCAGTACTACAACAAGTAATAATATCTCTACTCGGGTTGAAAATGAAAGACAACTGAGTGACAGTGGCATTTTTATGTAGTCATTTTCATTGCTCAAGAAGATAACAGTTAAGCACGGCCCCAGAGACGCACGTTTATGTGATATAACCAGCAAATGTGGCACAGATGTAGCTGCGTTGTCTGTCGAGCTACAGCAGGATTTAATAAAGATCTGCTTCACTCCTCAGAAATTAACACATGAAAGAGGAAACAGAAAACTTTTCTCTGTGATTTTTACAGTTTGTCATGTCAACAGTCTCAGTCTGGGTCAGTGTTTAAGCTGCTCATGACATTAGCATGCTACCGTTTAGCAACTGTGATCAACCCACTGTCAGTGGCTTCAACATAATAAACACTTCTGTGGCTCAACACTGAGGAAATACTACAGCAACAGCTCAGCTCTGACCTCCCTGACCAAGGCTAGATGTTTGGAGTTTGGAGTCCGGAAGAGCTTCACCCAGATTCCGAGGGGGGTCGGGGACATTGAGTCCGAGTGGACCATGTTCTCCTCCTCCATTGTCGATGCGGCTGCTCGTAGTTGTGGCCGTAAGGTCTCTGGTGCCTTTCGCGGCGGCAATCCCCGAACCCGGTGGTGGCGCCCGGAAGTAAGGGGTGCCGTCAAGCTGAAGAAGAAGTTATCTGGCCTTGTTGGCTTGTGGGACTCCGGAGGCAGCTGAGAGGTACCGCCAGGTACCGTGCTGCAGCTCGGGCGGTCACAGAGGCAAAAACTCGGGTCTGGGAGGAGTTCGGAGAAGCCATGGAGGAGGACTATCGGTCGGCCTCGAAGTGATTCTGGCAAACCATCCAGTGCCTCAGGAGGGGGAAGCACTGTTTACAGTGCGGGTGGGGAGCTGCTGACCTTGACTGGGGATGTTGTCGGGCGGTGGAAGGAGTACTTCGAGGATCTCCTCCATCCCACCATCAAGTCTTCTGATGAGGAAGCAGAGGCTGGGGACTCGGAGGGGGGCTCGCCCATCACCCAAGCTGAAGTCACTGTGGTGGTTAGAAAGCTCCTCGGTGGCAAGGCTCCGGGGGTGGATGAGATTCGTCCTGAGTACCTTAAGTCTCTGGATGTTGTAGGACTGTCTTGGTTGATACGTCTCTGCAACATCGCGTGGCGGTCGGGGACAGTGCCCCTGGATTGGCAGGCCGGGGTGGTGGTCCCTCTCTTTAAGGGGGAACGGAGGGTGTGCTCCAATTACAGAGGGATCACACTCCTCCCCGGTAAGGTCTACTCCAGGGTGCTGGAGAGGAGGATCTGGCTGATAGTCGAACCTTGGATCCAGGAGGAACAATGTGGTTTTCGTCCTGGTCCTGACACACTGCATGGCTTCTCCTCCATGGCTTCTCCGAACTCCTCCCAGACCCGAGTTTTTGCCTCTGTGACCGCCCGAGCTGGACCAGCTCTATACCCTCCGTGGAGTGCTCGAGGGTTCGTGGGATTTCAACCAACCAGTCCACATGTGTGTTGTGGATCTGGAGAAAGCGTTTGACCGTGTCCCTCGTGGTGCCCTGTGGGGGGTGCTCCGGGAGTATGGGGTCCGGGGCCCTCTGCTAAGGGCTGTCCGCAGTAAGTTAGACCTGTTCCTGGTGCATGTTGGTCTCCACCAGGGCTGTCCTTTGTCACCAGTTCTGTTCACGGACAGAATTTCTAGGCGCAGCCAGGGGCTGGAGGGCATCCTGTTTGGGAACCTCAGGATCTCATCTCTGATGTTGTTCTGTTGGCTTCAACAAACAGGACCGTCAGCACGCTCTGGGGAGGTTTGCAGCCGAGTGTGTAGTGGCCGGGATGAGGATCAGCACCTCCATATCCGAGGCCATGGTTCTCCACCAGAAAAAGGTGGCTTCCCCTCTTTAGGTCGGTGGGGAGTCCTTGCCTCAAGTGGAGGAGTTCAAGTATCTCGGGGTCTTCTTCATGAGTGAGAGGTGGATGGAGCGTGAGATCGATAGACGGATCAGTGCGGCGTCAGCAGTGCTGCGGTTGCTGTATCGGACTGTTGTGGTGAAGAGGGAGCTGAGTTGGGGGTCAAAGCTCTCGATTTACCGATCGATTCATAGAAATGCCACTGTCAATCAGTTGTCTTTCATTTTCATCCTGAGTAGAGATACTGTTACATGTTGTAGTACTGCATAATTCTACTTCAGTATTCAAAATGGCCGTCATAACAACAAAAGTCACATGGCTGTAAGGGATTTATAGGTTGTAAGCTCCAGTCAAGAAGCTTTTAGTTTTAGGTAAAACTGAACTGGTGAAAATGTGCTTGGTTCTGGTGGGGGTTAAGAGGCTAAAAACAGTGAATCACACACTAAATTATAGTCTCCGAAAAAAATGGCATCAAACCCCGCAGCTTTACAGTTTATACTTTTGTGCAGCTTTCCAGACCCTGCTCGCTCCAGCCGGTGCTGTTGCCTAAGCCGGGGATGAGGGTGTCTGCAAACACACAGTGCAGACTTGCGGGCTGGGGCTCGACCCAAACTAAAGGCTCTGGGTCAAGGCACCTCCGTATGGTGGACGTGTCCATCATAGATCACAAAATATGCTCAAACGAATGGGGTAAATTTGACGTGAAGCTACCTGAAGATGTCATCTGCGCAGGGGGGTACGGGACAGACAAAGGATTCTGCCAGGTATGCATTTAAACGCAGCTCAGTCTCCAGACATGTATGCATTGTTTGTAAATCCAGTGCCTTGTCTTGTGTTTTTCCAACAGGGAGACTCTGGTGGGCCGCTGGTGTGCAACGGAACAGCAGTGGGAATTGTGTCTTTCAATTACTTGAACATCTGTGACTATCCTACTTTCCCCAATGTTTACACCGGCCTGAACAAGTTCCTCCCCTGGATCACAAATGCCCTCGCAACGAACGACTGCTGAGTGCAAGAATAATCGCTATTGAATGATCACGTTTAGCTAATCGCAAATGTTGCAATCTAGTTATTATAATGTAGTCAGTATAAAGCAAAAATAGCCTGTATCCATGAAGATATAACTATACAATGTGTATAGGCGCATTGAGTGGCCTTGTGTATGAAATACGCGGTATAAATAAAGTTACCTTGCCTTGACTGATGATAATAATAATGCGGTTTTGTCACATTTTTTAAAAGTTTTTTACCACTTTTCTATTTTGTTTTTGTTGCTTTTCCGGCATGTGTTTGTTGTTCCTTTGTTGTTCCTCATTTTTGTTGCTTTTTCAAGAAGCTTTTAGATTTGGGTAAAGCGAAACTGAAGTAAATGTGCTCAGTTTAGGTGGGGGTTAAGAGGTTAAATAGTTGCAATTCAACACCGATTATTGAAAAAGGATTGCAAGTGCAGAAAACTCTGATTTCTTTTGATTTGTCTAAAATAGAGGCTTATTTGCAATTTGAAAGTATTTGAAAGTACATTTGTGGCCGTGTGGGTTTATACTGGAGGGAGAGGGGGCTGTCTGAGGAGACTTCAATGACAAAGGGCGGGATTCTCTGACTAAGAGCAGAGCACATTAGTGTCGAGCAAGTCAGTTATAGCTGATACGAGCTTCTGTCTGTGCATTTATTTGGAAAAATTACAGAAAAGACAGAGGGACGGGAAAAGCACTGAAACACTTGGTCGGTATGTGCACAGAGATATGAAAATAGAAAGAATTACTTGCCGAGATGCAGAAATTGCACTTTAATTTATTGCAATACTTTATCAAAGCCATAATGAAAAACAAACGTAGTCAGAATCACAGTGGGTTTCTGAAATTACAGCATGTGCTCCACCTCAGATAAAAATCTGTCTTGACCCACGCCTCTATTGATGGGTATATAAGTGCCAGTCAAAACAGCCCACTCTATCGACATGTATCCTCGTCACAAGCTTCAACTCTTCCTGCTTCTGGGAAGTGTGTTCCAGAATGGTAAGACAGCATACTAATTTAGTAGAAAAAGAAAATGTTGATAACAAATGAACCATGTTTTCTTGCTCATTCAGCACTTGGAGCCAATATTATAAATGGGCATGAGGTTTCTGACAACTCAATGCAGTTTATGGCATCACTGCAGACCGATGGAGCGCACATGTGTGGAGGTTTTCTGATCACCCAAGACTTTGTGCTAACTGCCGCTCACTGCCAGAAGTAAGCTGTCTGTTTTTGTGACAAATGGACAATTTATCAATTCTAGTAAAATGTATTATTATTGATGTACAATGTATGATTTCTTTCAAGAGTGAACAGTGTGGTGCTCGGCACATACCATCTTTCCTCTGCATCCAATGACATGAGATATGATGTGAAAAAGTGCATACATCCTGACTATGAGAAACACACCCAAGGGAATGACATCATGCTTCTGAAGGTGGGTAACACAAAAAATAAACACAACGGCAATAAATAAATAAATAGACAAACAAATAAATGAACAGGATAAAGACAATACTGAATCAACAAATTGAGTAATTGAGCGTAACAAAAATGGTGACTAACAAGTTAATTGAATAAAAATTTATCAAAAGTACTGTCAATAAAAAAAAATCCTAAATATTTCAACAGCTATCCAGAAAAGCTCAGGGTTCCACAGTCCAAACTGTAGATCTTGGTCAAGTCTCTGGCTCATACTGCAAGGTTGCGGGATGGGGATATACCAGCCAGAGTTTCAACAGGGAGACCGTCAATGACCTTCGAGAAGTCAATGTCCAAATTGTCGACCAGAAAGTGTGCAGAAAGAAATGGGGCCGTCACCTTCCTCACAATACCATCTGTGCTGGTGGAATGGGCACCAACAACGGATTCTGCCAGGTACTTATGAACAAAATGTAAATTACTCTCAAAATGTCCAAAATAAACACTGTCTTGTGCTTCTAGTGCGACTCGGGAGGTCCCCTGGTGTGCAAGAACGTAGCAGTTGGCATTGTGTCCTTCAATCAAAAGGGAGATTGTGATTATAGCAAAAATAATAAAGGAAATGATTTCCCAAACATCTACACCGACATTTCCAAGTTCCGCCCCTGGATCAACGAAGTCTTAGCCAAAGGGGACTGCTAAAAAGTGGCTTTTCGAATGGTGAATGTACTCCTTTCTTGTCTTCTATCGCTATTGCAAAGCAAAATAATAAAAAAAAAGGTTAATGTACGCATGTGTTGTGCATTTAATAACAAAAGTATTAAGGACATGGTACTTTTTCTGAAGTCTATACATAGAGTATATATGGAGAATAGCTGTACTGATGACCGTGTGATGAGGCAAAAGTATGGTGCTGCATCAAACCAGAGTCTGAATCCATCTATTTCTTCATTCATTGTTACAGTGCGATGTCTGTGTAGGCTCCGTCGTTCAGTGAAGAACCGTCATTGAAGAAGGTTCAGTACAGTGCATTTAAAAGTACATTTAAAAGTACATTTAAAAGTACTGCCAAACAGAATCCGAAAATACAGTCTTGCTGACTAATACAGACTTTGAAGGCTTTAGACTTTATTGGCCTCTGGGGGATATTCTTTTTCACGTACACAGTGCATGTTTGACAATAAAGACAGAACAACAGAGAACAAACAGTAAGGGGTACACTCAGCGGGGCCAGTTGGTTGGAAATGTGATGGCTGATGGGATCAGGCTTCTTTTAAAACGAGCCTTCCTGCATTTAATAATAATAATAATAATAATAATAATAATAATAATAATAATAATAATAATAATAATAATAATAATAATAATAATAATAATAATAATAATAATAATAATAATAATAATGCATCAGTTTTATATAGCGCTTTTCTGGACACTAAAAGACGCTTTACATTGCACTATTCATTCACTCCATACTTATGAGTTTGGAGCGTCCTGAGGGCAGAGGGGGAGGTGTCCTGTAAATACAAGGGGTGTGCGCGTTCCTGTTCCATCCTGTTCCATGGAGAGTGCAATGCATCCAATGGCCCGGTTGTTCAGATCATTTTGGCTTGTGTTTGTTACCGTGGTGAGTTTAGTTGTGTTTTGACAGTTAACAGATTAAAGGTGGAACAGAACAATATGACAGGTTGAATAATGGGTTGATTTAACAGTAGCAGCAGAGAATGGATGACGAAAAAGCCCTTTTAGTTTCTGGATCATTGACAGACGCTGTTGACTTCTGATCTGAATGTCCATGATGTGTTGAAACACAAACACACAAACGAAACAGGTGTACATGTAAAAAAAACACAACACAATGTGTGTCTTGAAAAAAGACTTTATAGATTCACTATGAAGGCAATGAAAGTAGCAAAGATATAGACAACAAGGATTTATACTTAAAGCTTCTTAATAACAAGGTCAAAAGTAGACTTGGTCAGTTCATGCTCAGGGGACTTTCTGCATTTTGATCTTTCATCTACAACACATCTCAGACCATTCAATGTAAAAAAAAAAATGTCACAGACACTTTGAATCAAGAAACTCACCCCAGTGGTTTATAATATGGTCTTGTACTGTAAAGAATGAAAAGAATGAATCCTTTAGTGCATTATACACAGTCTCAACATGAAGCAGTGACTTATGTGTAAATAGTTACCAAATATCATCTGACTATGCAACTATGTGCCCCATATTACAGATAATGAATCGATCAATCAAGTGCAAAAGTAAACCATAACCACCTTTGATTGGTCGATTAGGTTCTTATGAAACTGAGGGCAGGCAGATAAGTTCAGAAAATTAGAAGCTGTCATGAGAAGCAGACACTGTGGTGGCTGTGGCTGCATTGCTGAGTCACTATCTGCTCATCTTCACACATTTGTTCATCAGTTTGGTGTGATCCAGTTTCATGCAATAATGCCCTGATAGGTATCACATGGGAAACAAAGCCAATTTTTTGAAGTGTAAAGAATAATATTTGAGATTTGTTCTGAAGGTAATAGTTTTTCACGTTTTCCATCCTCCTGAACTCTGTGAGGAAATATAGCTATATTCTAAATAAAGTAAAAAGTCACTTATTTAGTTCAAATGAATCGTTGAGAACCACTGCTGTAGGGTATGCTTTTACTCAACAGACTTATTGCTCAGGTCGTTCGGCTTTGCACAACTCGCCACAGTTTTGTAAAACGATGCTTACAAAACTGTTGCAACACTTTCACAAAAACGTTAGAAACAGAGGCTCGAATCATCTTCAGTGCAAAGAGTTGTTATTTTCACTGAAAACCAAACATTTTTTTATCACAGATTCGAAACGTGCAATATTTGAAATAATAACTCAACACATCATGGTTCTTACTTGTACTTAATACACATTTACTTTATGTCTAAATAGTAGCGGCCGTATGCTGTACTTGTACTTTCAGAACATAAGCCTTCAAATAAAAAAGGTTGTGTGTGCCGTCTGAGTGCTCATGATAAAAATCTCTCATGCTGCAAGAGGCTGCATAAAGGTTGCACTAAGTCCCTTCACTATAACGGCAGTGTAAGGATGCACCAGCGACAAATCATTACCAGTTTTTTCTTGCTCAGTTTTATTCAACAGACGGGTGAGCAACTGCAACAACACAGTATTTTAATAGTGTGATATTTCACTTTTACAGAGCTAGATTTTTACAGATAAAGCTACTTTGTGTTTACTAATAGAGTAGGGTTCTGATTAATTCTTATTAAACTGTCTTTGCAGTGCTTGGGAGCCTCATTGTGAATGGAAAGAAAGTTGCAGATGATGACATGCAGTACATGGTTTCAGTGCAGTCCATGGGAAGCCATGTGTGCGGCGGCTTCTTAGTGAGTGAAGACTATGTTCTCACAGCAGCTCAGTGTTGGGACGAGTAAGTAGCTGATTTACTCTCGTATTTAGTTCAAGTCGAGACATTATGCAAACTAAATGTCACTTGTCGCCCTTAGACGCCCCGATGCAGTTGTCCTGGGAAGCCACAACCTAAAATATAAGAAAACAAACATTGAAATCGCAACTAAAATTAAGTACCCATCCTATGAAGACATAAACAAAGGGGATGACCTGATGCTGTTAAAAGTACGCAAAAAGAAAAGAAAAGAAAGAAATACTCACTTTACACTCACATATTTCATCTCTTTTTGTTTTAGTTGAAGAAAAAGGCTACGCTGGGCACACGCGTCAAAATAATACAGCTTCCAAATGAAAACATGAACGTTAAAGCAGGTGATTGGTGTGAGATTGCAGGATGGGGAGCTACTGTTGTTGGCAGACAATCTGTCAAGGATCTATATGCCACCAATGTGTCCATTATTGACCGACCAACCTGCAAGTCAAGATGGTCCAATCTTCCACCTAAAGTCATCTGTGCCGACAGAAATGTCAACATCAGAACATTTAATCAGGTAAACACAGTCAAAGTACGTCAAAATCAAATAAAGTAATAATGGACTAAATTGAATGGTGTTTCAGGGGGATCATGGAGGCCCTCTGGTGTGCAAGAACATTGCGGTGGGCATTGCGTCTTTCAACAGAGATCCTCAAAAAGAAGGTCCTAATGTCTTTGTCGACATTTTTCAATATCTTCAATGGATCAACAAAACAATAGCTAAAAAGTAGATTCTGAAATATTTGCTTTGATGCAAGTAAAGCAATAAACTATTCTGTTTACCTTTTCCTTTGTGTATTCTTTCCTCTGTGGTGATACAACACATTATCTTAAGCCCGGTGCACTGTATAGATCAGCAGAAGGGAATTCTTCATATTGTTTATTGATAAATGACTGGAAATGATGCAACTTTCTTTGAGTGAGAGTTAGATAAGGGCAAGTCTTTACCTTGACACCTCGTCTTCACATAAACGTCACTAAGATTGAAGGCGAACAGTAAAGCAACTACAGCATCATTATCTATTGTTTAAAAAAAAATACAAAATACAAAATACAAAATACACACACTATCTATTGAACAAAGTAACACTCAAGGACTAGTTTTTGTGGCAGCAACATTAGTATTGGTATAAATAGTAATCATTTTCACCACATACCTGCCTAAAGTGGAAGGAATTATGAGTGTTCAGAACGTACTGTATTCATGTTATAGTACTTCCCTGTTGATTACTATTCTTCATGTTTGGAAATAAAAGATAACACTTGTTTATTGAGTGCTTTCTATGCTCTCAAATGGAAAAGATGTGAATTAGTGATGTCAGCACAAACGTGTGGGGCCCCATTGGGATTCTGAACTTGCCAAGAGGGCCAGACCACGTTGTTTCAAACAATTCTCAAATAGACAAATAGAATTGCTGTAATTGCCCACCCCGATCTCTAGATCAGAGGTGGGCATTCTCAGTTTGATAAAAATCTAACGTGATGACTAAAGAGTCTCTATAAAAGTGGCACGGTTTCACTTCACTGACAGTGGCAGGGCAGGATGCAGCGTCAGCATATCATTACCTTGTTTCTCTCTTTCACATGTCTACAGCAGACTGGTGAGTTACTCTACGCCTATATTTTGATAATCCACATATCCTAGTGCTTGTTATTACAGTAGCTGTCATGACGCTAGTGGTAGTTGAAGTACTTGATATACAGATATATTCTAAGTTTTGTAACATATTCTGGACTATGCCAACTTATTTTCTTCAACAAAGTTTGCTAATTCTATTGTGTGATGTTCACGAATGAAAAATACCCATTTTGACCACTTTAAATGCAGTGATTGGAAGTGTCATTGTCAATGGAGACCGAGTCCAAGACAATGCTATGCAGTACATGGCCTCAGTGCAGAACAATGATGGTCATGTGTGCGGCGGCATCTTAGTGAGGGACAACTTTGTGCTCACAGCAGCTCACTGTTATGACGTGTAAGTAACCATCAAACACACAAAATGTTTACTGCGGGTGTTTTTTTTTTTACACATTTCAATCTGGTCTCTCTCATTTAGTCAGCCTATCCGCGTTGTCCTTGGCAACTACAACCTCGAAAATGCCCATAATGGACAGACAATCGACATCGATAAGATGCTCAGGCACCCATTCTATAGAGAAGTGGGCACTGGGAATGACCTGATGCTGCTAAAAGTAAGTATAAAACACATCCATGCTGTATATACAGAGGTCTGGGCAGTTTGTAGCTTGGTGGTATCAAACTTCAACACAATAACATAGAAATAAATGTTTCTGAACCCACTGTATGTGTATGAAAAGTAAGTATGGATTTGAGGAGAAAGAAATATTCAAATATATTCTTAAGGCAAAGTACTGACAACTAAAAATGTTAGTTATAACTGCTGCAAATAATACTAATATTACTATTACTGTGATAATTGGTATTACTATTAGCAAAAGTACGAGTGACCCTCTGACCACCATCAACCACTCACTCACACATCCAGACACACAGTATGACTGCATTGTTACACCTTAACACGCAGTTTTAAGCATATGGGTCAACAGTTTGTTTTTGTTTTTCTTGTTAGTTGAAGACAAGAGCGGTGCTGGGAAACGGCGTACAATTGGTACAACTTCCGAATGCGAACATGAACGTCCAAGTACACGAGAGGTGCAAAGTTGCAGGATGGGGCGCTACAGTGACCGGTGGCCCAAATAGCATGGATCTACTGGCCGTCGAAGTGTCCATTATCGACATAACAACCTGTTCAAATGCCTGGCACAACCTTCCTCATAATGTCATCTGCGCTGGAGGATACACCACTAACAGAGGATTCTGCCAGGTAAAACAAAAAGTGTCGAAATTGGTTAAACTTTACTTTTTAATAACGCTGGTCTAAATAAAATCATGTTTTTAGGGTGATTCTGGTGGCCCTCTGGTGTGCAAAAACACTGCAGTGGGCATCGTATCTTTCAATAAAGACCGCAACTGCAACTACCTGGATGGAGTTCCCAATGTGTTTGTCGACGTTTCAAAATACATTGATTGGATCACCAACACCATCAGCTCCAACTAAAAACAGCATCATAAGTGCTTTTGTTAAAGGAATGCATAACAATAAAGTAAATAGTTCACTTCCTGTGTGTTTTTTTGAGGTGTTGGAATGATTTCATTTTATGTTAGAAGCCTAATCAGTTGCTTACATTCATTGATAAGTAGTTGATATGCTGTTGTAGTAGTGCTCATTTTTCATGTTAGTATTTTTCATTAGCTCTTCATATTACCTGACAGAATAGTGCTTTCACCATCACATAGCATGCTGTAACAATGAAGTGACTGATTATGAATTAATAACAACAATAATAATAAAATAACAGTAGAATAGTAGAATAAATGAGTTAATCAATAATGATATAATAGTAAAAAATATGAAATAAATTATATATTAATACATCATATAATGTGGTGATAATATATAATAACATAATCAACAATATTGTGTCCATTAAAAGCATTTAATTAACAACAACAAGGAACAAATGATCAACTTAAAAGATTGGTGACTAGTTGTTATTGGCAGTGATGGGTAATTGTAATTATTGAAAAGGTTAAAGAGTTTTCTTGGGATCAGCTGAATGTTTGTGACGTTAATATTGATGATTGTATAGTCACTGGAATAGGACAAAATAACTATGTGTCATATCTTCCTGCAGAGTAAATGGTTGCATCGATTTCTTAAGTACAAAAGGGGGTAGGCGCTAACAAGCTTTAGCTTCTGCCTACTCCTTTTGAGCATCATATCCACGTTATTTATTTATTTATCTATTCACCTACTCATGTATCCTTTCTTTGGTTTTGATTACTGTGCTGAACTCTGTTCCTATGAAGAACTTTGTGTAACTCAGACGCTCCAATAAAAAAGATGAATTGAATTATAAACTATTGGGCCCAGTCAAGACATAATAAAGGGAAGTTGTTTGCTTCATTTCTTGCAGCAAATTCTGTTGACATTGACTTCACAGCTTGATTGACCAAGACATGGTGGTTAGCACATTACGACACAAAATGAACAAGGTGTTTCTTTAAATGGCCAGAATAACGGTAAAACCTCCTTATCAGATCAGTCATCATGGCGAAAAGATTGGCGCTGCTGCTAATACCTCTGATCTGTGGTAAGCTCTACCTGAGACAACAATTTCAGATTCAAATTTGGAAATTTGAGTGTGACTACTTTGTCTTCTTCAGGAGCAGAGGGATCACACATTGTTGGGGGCAGAGATGCAGTGCCGCACTCTCGGCCGTACATGGCCTCACTGCAGCTGCGTGGACGTCATGGCTGCGGAGGGCTCCTGGTCCGAGAGGACTATGTGCTCACAGCAGCCCACTGTGAGGCACCAGTGTAAGAGAATATTACTTAAGCTTCTGCAACATTTATTGGCAATTTTGCTGATGTGAAAGAAAAAATAGGCACTTCTTAAAAAGTTACTGGAGTGAATCTTTTATTTGAATCTTTTTATTTTATTTACTGATTCTGTGCAATTACTAAAACACAATTGTATATTTTGTTAGGCCATTCACAGTCGTACTCGGAGGAGATTCCGCAACAGCGAATGAGCCGACAAAACAGACTTTCACTACTGTGAGATCTATTCCACATCCTGCCTATGATGGCCACGCCAATGACATAATGCTGCTCAAGGTCAGAAGTAAAACACATTTTTACTTCAAACAACATTGATTTTTATATTGTGATTTATATTTATATTTTATATTTGTGATTCCGTAAGCTGAACAGCAGGGCCAACCTCACTGCGGAGGTGCAGGTCATTCCGCTCCAAAGGGCCCGGCTCCAGGCTGGGGGGAACTGCATCACTGCAGGATGGGGAGATATTGGAGATAATAACACCTTAGCAAACCGGCTGCAGGAGGTCAACGTCACCATCTTGTCCCAGAGGAGGTGTCGTGGGAGATGGGGAGCGGTCCCAATCTTCCGGAGCATGGTCTGCGGCACCGGAGCAGACAGCTTTCAGGGATTCTGCTCAGTAGGATATGCATACACAAACACTACAAAGACTGGCTTGTGTATTCAGCTGTGCAATTTCTCTGGATGTTCAAAATAGTCAGTCTGTCAGTCTTTATTTTTTAGATTTGATTAATAACACTTTTAATAATCAATGCTAGGCCTACATAGGCTACATTAAACGCTCTCATTTTAAGCATTTGTTCACATTTTATTAACATTTCATAAATGTATGTGAAAAGCCCAACTGCTAACAATTTCTAAATTGTAAAGCAAGTGCTCTGCCTTTGAGGTAGGTAACATGTTCTTGAGTGATTTAGTTAAAACAATATGAATGTGCTAATAATCTTTTGATTAAGCGTGTGTTAAAGGTTTAACTTAAACAGCTTCATATCAAAAATATTGTAAGCTTGTTTGTATTGAAAAATATGAATAATTTGATGAAATTATGTTTTTTTTCTTAACAAAGCCAGTGCATGTTGGTGAGTGAGAACATGACTGACTTGCTCATGATGCGCTCTGTCTTTCCTCTGTTGCTCAGGGTGACTCAGGCGGGCCTCTTGTGTGTGATGGTGCTGCCGCAGGAGTGGTTTCTTTCTCTGGACGCCGATGTGGAGACCCCAGGACCCCTGATGTATACACACGCGTATCGTCCTTCAGAGACTGGATTTTAAATGTAATCAACAACAACTAAGCATTCCCAATAAAATAGTGTTGACATGTATTCAATATACTGCTCAAATTAGGCTACATGACCAGACCCTTTGACCAAATTCAGCTCCAGGAACCCGAATCTCTGATGTGGATTAAGAGTTAAAATGCAGGCCATCCTGTTATGATTATTAAATATTAAAATAATCAATTGTTTAAATTAAACCGCGTGCCGTGGTTGTTCATTGCATTTCATATCCACCTTATTTATTTATCTATTTGGCTATTCACCTAAGCATGTATCTTTCTTGTGCTTGATTACTGTGCTGAACTCTGTTCCTATGATGAACCTTGTGGAGCTCAAATGCTCAAATAAAAAAGATGAATTGAATTGAAATTAATTTGTGGCCATCTCAAATCCCCGTATGCGATGCCCATACAGTATACTATTCAGTATACTATTCCCAAAGTCCGGAACACTGTGACCCCCGTATCAATCCAAAATTCTATCAGGGCCCTCAAATAATAATCATTTTCAATTACTAGTAATTTATTATTATTTACAGCTAAAATTACATTCAAAAGAAACAATGATTGTTGGCTAAATACTGTAAGCCTCTGAGGCTCCCTTTGGGAACCACTGCAGTATACAATGAAACATGAAACTACAACTGTTGCATTTAGTTAGAATTTTTCATAAGCTAAAAGCTGTGATGCAATTCACTTTGTGAATGTCTGTAATGTGAAATAAAAAACTGTAACTGCAAATTTTCAGTAAAATTCAGGCTGTCTATTTATTATATTATTATTTATCATCATATCCTGTTTGCTAGTCTTGGTGCAATCGTTAGTTAAAACCATATGATACAGATTTTTTATTTACAGTTTTATATTTGCTGATTTTGCAATGACAATAAAGTCCTGTTCAAAATAAAAGTAATAAAATGACAGAACAACATTTCCCAAGAAGCACTGCGCTGGCCTGGGCTTGTCCTTTTACGCAGTAGCGTCAAATGGCTTACTGGGAACTGGTGTTTTTTTTTCCCCCTTGAGAAAAAAAAAGAAAAGAAACCGATTTCGCAAGGTTTTGCACGCAAGCAGATTCTTGTTGTGAAGAGAGTAACTGTACTGCCATGATATCTGTCTAAAGGTAACATTTAGACGTGACAGTAGTATCTTGTTACGGTCGTTTTGAAAGCTGGTATTAGCCGCACGGAAAGCGTGAGTCTGCCTCTTGTCCTGTGCAGTCTGTCTGCAGCATGGGTCTGCAGTGAAGCCGAGGCTCTGCTAGGTCAGTGTGTGCTGCTGATTAGCGCCTTCACTGCCAGGTGTAGCTCTTCAGTCTTTGACAGGTGGGCTGCGGCATGACCTAACGTATCACCTTGTATGTGAAGCTTTTCATAAAATATAAAGGCAGAATCTGTCAAAATAGATTACACACGAATGCTACATGTTGCTAACGCTACAAAGGTATATGCTAATTTAATATTAGATAATAGATATCTCCCACCCCAGCGTCGTTGTAATTCACGTTACTTGACTTTAGTTTAACTGTTTAATATTCATAATAATCACCTGCTGTTTTTTGTTCTTCCAAGTCTTTGAATGTCTGGAGGCATGTCCAAGAAAAGAGGCAGGTATGTGCAGCAAATGATATGAGGCGAAAGCCTTTTTCCAGAAAAACAAACACTATCTCCCATCTCTATTTCTAGAAAGCGAAGTTGTGGGGAACTGAGTGACACAATAGACCCTAATAACATTTTGGGAATGCGTATTCAGCACAACTGGCGTGAGAAGGGAAACCAGAGCAAATGGAAGGGAACTGTGCTTGACAGACTCAGTGTAAATCCATCTCTTTACATGGTCAAGTATGACGGCTTTGACTGTGTTTATGGTATAGAGCTGTTCAAAGATGAACGTGTATCTAATCTGCAAGTCCTATCAGAAAAAGTTGGTACGTCTCTTCTATATACTTCTTAATTCAAATATATCATGGTCATTCATCTTTTTTTCTATTATCTCGTGTGTCCATACAGTAAACAATAAGCTTAAGATCCCTTCAGGAGCTGAGGAGCTGGTGGGAAAAGCTGTGGAGCACCTGTTTGAGAAGGAGGATGGAGAGAAAAATGAATGGAGAGGCATGGTACTCTCCAAAGCTCCAGTTATGACTCATTGGTACTACATAACATATGAAAAGGATCCTGTCCTTTATATGTATCAGCTGTGGGATGACTATGCTGACGGAGACCTTAGGATACTGCCTGAAGCAGGTACTACTATTCAGTATCTTACAAGAGTGTTTTTTCTTTGTTTATTTATCTTTGTGTAACTTCATATGTGATGAAAATCAGTTGATTCAGAAATTGCTTAAAAAAAAGTATGTTCTATGTTATCTTTCTTAGAAAACAAGCACCTGTTACCGCCAGACAGAAAGCCTGGAGAGGAGACGGAAAGCCTGGTAGGAAAACAAGTGGAGTATGTGACTGAAAAAGGTTTGAAGAGAACAGGTCTGGTAATCTACCAGGTCCCTGCTAAACCCTCTGTGTACTACATAAAGTACGATGATGACTTTCATATTCATGTTTATGACTTAGTTAAGACTACCTAGATACATCTCCCAAACCTACAGCCTTATTTCGTCTTCATTATCAAAGCCATCACAGGGTTAAAAGGTTAATATGCTTTGCCGTTCTGAGAAAAGTGCAATAATATTTTTGAATGCATAGTAGTATTGTTTAACTACTACATTAAGCTTTGAGAAAGTCTTTATTTTATTATTGCAGCTTTAAGTTTAGTTATATATTTTATATTTGGGGAAATTGTCGTCTCACTTCCCAACAGCTACATGAAGCTATTATACAGCTATGTTGTTTGATTTTGTCCCCCAGAATTTGAGAATTTTTATTGAGCTATAATTTACTGGCACTTTATTTGAAATTCTTGTTAAAAATGATTTGGCTAATAGATGACTAGTCATAGTACTTTTAAAATGTTTTTATCTCAAGTACACTAGTCTATTGTGTACTGGCAAGAAAACAACAAATCTAACAGTGTATTAAGTGCCTTGAAGCTTGTAGTTTTGCACGTTGTGTCTTTAAAGTGTTGTCGTTTGTTTTTGTCATTGTATGTTGCTACTTGTTATGTGTGAAATACTATACCTTGGCATTACATCATAACTTAAGGTTCATTTACAATGTGTTGCTACATGATGTCCAATAAAACTTGACACATTACCTCTCATTATTTGCTAGTTGATCTAAATATAATAATGATTGTCATGAATATTCAGCTTGAAATAAGATCAATAAAGGACAAATAGTGTAGCAAAGCACTCTTAAGATATATTTTGATATGCAGTACAGTTCAGCTTGTTGTGATCTTAAATTTAAGTTAGTGAACACACAGCACTAGTTATGTGGCTATACACCTCTCAATACCTGTGATGACATGAGTCAACTTAAGATAAAATAGATTCAATATTGTTTGTGACATTATAGGTTTTGTTTATGTACTTACAATGCGTTATTCAGTAGTTATGACAGTTGAAAAACAGCCTGCATGTACCAGCAATTGTTCCGATGTTGTTATTCATAGTGTTGGTGTGAATGACTGTTATCAATCTGGTTAACCATGTTCAGCAAATTTAAGTTCATGTAATACATCATTACAATATTGTCACAATGTTGGTGTAATGTGTTCATTTCTTTTGGCCTACATCACCACCTGGTGCAGAAACAACAGGCAATATGGGTGTTATTGTGCAATCGAAATAAAGATTTTTGCACCTTTTGAGGGTTACTTTTTAATCAATTCATTGAATCAATTGATTTGAAGGTTTAAGTATTATTTTCCTAGAATTTTATAAATACAACATTCAAAACATGTTGGATAAAGGAAAAGGCAAATACTCAACTGAACATTGTATATACAGAACCGACTTTACTGTACATAATAGGCGTTGTAAACAGTTAAAACTGTCAACATACTTCTGTAACGATCAGTCTGTCAAGCTGTTAATAACGAGGGTAATATTCCAGAAGGATTCATGTGCAAAAGTCAAAAGATAAATAAAGGTCAGATGTCCGGATGGTTTACTTTGTGAGGTCCTTTATGTACTGTACGCCCTGATGGGTGTAATCAGATGCTTTTGTTGGAGCTTCAGAAAGAGTTGAAATCGTCCACCTGACGCCTGTAAAATAGAATAAAACATTTTAGTAATACATCCACTCATCCACATCCACACTTTCACAAAGCCCCTAATATTTTGCAAATAGACCACATCAAATTATAAACTTGTGACAAACCAAAGTTACAGACATGGAAATTACATTACACACCAGAGTTCCATGCCTCAAGGGGAGCAAACTCAATCTTTGGCACAGTGGGGAGTTGAGCCTAAGGGAACATGAACAATGTACATATTACACTGTGAGCTCCATTTTAGTTCTCTGTAACACTGGAAAAGAGAAGACTGTACAATGTTACCTCCACTCCGAAGTACTTCATCCACTCATTCAGGGCAGGGGGTATGGCAGCCTTGGCTCTTTCCAGAGCTACAGCGCCCTGCTCGCTGCTCCCCAGCAGCCCAGAGTCATAGACGACATACAAAGCTCCTCCAGCAATAGTCGCCTTAGTTGCAAGCCTAATACAAGTCAAAGCGTGTATGTTTAGTTCAAATGTACTCTGAAACTAACTATACAAGGACAAATCGTACTATTATTAGCAAAGCAAAAATGACGACAATAATCAATGGGCTGCTAGCTAGCAAGCTTAGCCTAGTTAGCAATGGGTTGAAAAGGTTTTGCCATTAAAATGAAGAGACTGACTTTATTACGGGCAGTACCCTTGCCGCCATGTTTCACGTCAACGTGTAGTCTTCTTTAGTAGCTATGATTTGTCCAGGTTCCCAGAAAAGAGATGCAGAATAGTAGATATGCTTGAATTGAAGGACGAAGGGACTGACTGTCACTGACTCGCTGTTCTGTTTTGTCAATAAAGTTGTACTTTCAAAATAAATCTGCGTGCTCTCTTGGAGTAGCAGATTCGATTGTTTGGTTAATTTGTCATTTATTTATATTTTATTCAAAGACACCAGGATTTGTTGTATAAAAAAAAACATCTATATGTATTAGAATAAAAGTAAAAAATAAATAAGTAATCAAGATTCTATCTAAATAAAGTCGACCAATCAGACAAGTTACCACATGCCCTGAGAACGCAGAGGGAGGGACTATTTTTCGTCAGCATAAATTGCATAAACCTTAAACCTTTCAGATTCAGAAAAAAGTTTAGTCTCGTTTTTCCCCTCTGAGATTTATACGTGACAATAATATTTTGGCATCATGAGAATTTTAACAAAGATTTTTTTTGCGAGCATATCTGTAGCTTTCATAGCTGTCAAATGGAATAGTCCAACTTTTGAACCAGGTGGGTGTATCATGTGTTTTGCGCATAGACTGTAAAAAATAATGTGTGGAAGGGTATTGTTGTTTTACAGTCAATAGCTTATGTAACTGGACAGTCAGTTGTGCATAATATTGTAAAATAGCAATCCAGGCATTCAATTCATAGAGTGTCATAGGTTTTTGCAGTAGCCAAGACCTATTCTTTGGATTGTGGAAAAGATTTGCAAACCAGTCAGGCAACTTTTTTCTTTTCTTTTCTTTTTTTTTTTTAAATCAAAGCAGCTCGCGTTCACATGTATGGAGCAAGTTTCTAGAGAATTGTTTTAATATTTTGTTTGGAGAAAGGGAGCAGTGTTTTAAGTAACTGTTTAATTTCTTTTTAACACCATGGAAATGAAACGAAACAAAAAATATTGCCCTTTACCCTCGATTTAAACTTTTATTAGATAACAGTGCAGCCAATGTTTTACAGAGTCTCTTCGAGGTGCCAGAGTACTGGTCACTGGGGCCAGTACAGGTATCGGTGAACAAATGGCTTACCATTATGCTCGGTTTGGCGCCCAAATAGTCATAACAGCAAGAAGAGAGAAAGTGTTACAGCAGGTTAGTAATGCATAAGTTTAATGTAACATTTTTTCAGACTCTTAAAGATGCAATGCCATTCACTCTGCAATTTTAGCCATAGCTACACACAGGCCCACCTTAATGTACTCATAGGCCCCAGGGCTTAAACAGAATACTAGGCCCCCACCCCTCACCTTAACCCTAACGATAACCTATAACCCTAACCCTAAATCCCACAAAAAAACACTAATCAGTCTATGATTCTGCTACACCTAAATGTATCCCTCTGGGTCTGGTAGGGCGGGCCTACGCTAGGTACACACATAGGAGCGCTGCGCAATCATCGCATACGGTTAGTCATGCCGCAGAGTGAAATGATTGACATGAAAATCAACGAATCACCGTTTTTTTCTTTTTCCCCCCCTTAATTCTGATAAGCCCTTGAGTGGTAGGCCCCTGGGCTCGAGCCCATGCTAGCCCATTGGATAAGGTGGCTCTGGCTACACAGAAGCATTTCTGCCAATTTGCAACCACACCTCCTCTACAACATGCACATAGGCTCAGAAACACAGAGAATTTATCCATTTTTAGATCAATAAAGTTATATGTTATCTTCTTCATACTTAGTAAGGGAGAAGTCCCCAGTTTTAACAACTTGAAAAATATCGCTATAATGTGCATGTCCTTGTTTATTGTGTATCCTTGTGTAGGCTCACAGTTCAAATACACTGCCACACAATGTCCCCTTCAGTATTGTTGTGTTATAATGTGCTTTTAAAACAGTCCCTCAATATCATGTAAGCTCACAGTACTAAAATCCTTGAGTCACTTTTCCTTCCAATATGCTGTTTAATAGGTGGTTGAGAAGTGCCTTAGTTTGGGAGCTCAGAAAGCTCTCTACATTGCAGCAGACATGGCAACTGAGTCAGACCCAGATAAAGTTGTGGAGTTTTCTCTGGAAAAGCTGGGAGGTCTGGATTACTTGGTTCTGAACCACATCGGCCCCAGCCCTTTCAGCATGTGGAAGGGTGACATAGAGCACACCCGGTGGCTTATGAAGGTAGTGCATGTGTGATCTGTGTGTGTAATTTATTAATCTGGAAGTGTTGCTAATCCAGTCGTGTGCTTTTCCAAAGGTCAATTTTTTCAGCTATGTTCAGATGGCCTGGAAAGCCCTGCCCTCACTGGAGCAAAGCAAAGGCTCATTGGTGGTAGTTTCATCTCTTTTAGGTTGGTCATTTCATGATTATGACGCAATGAACAACCATAAGTGAGCAAAACATGAATCTCCAAATAGTCATGCATGCTAATTTAAAAATGTTAGTACTAACAACTTTGGCTTGAATTGATTAAGTACTTTACTTAGTCTAACCTCATTTTGATAAGAGGCTAAAGAGAACAATAATTAAAGCTGCTCAGATACATAATGCAAAACTGTTACACGGCCAATAAGGATGTAAAAGCATGAAACTTAAATCTTCTGTATCCTCACAGGGAAGTTGGCTGGTCCCTTTACTGCCCCATATACATCAACGAAATTTGCCCTGAATGGCTTCTTTGGATCTCTTCAGCATGAACTGGCAATGAACAACAGCAACGTGTCCCTGTCTATTTGTACACTGGGTCTCATTGACACAGATAATGCAATGGAGAAAGTCAGGTAAGCTTACTACAATAACCTATAAACAGAGATGTCACAAGTCACCCACAAGTCCTCATTGTTCATCTCCAAGTACAAGTCTTCAATTTACAACTACAAGTACAGAATGTGTGAGTCCAAGTACAAGTCATGAAGATAAAGTTCACGTCAAGTCACTATCATCTAAACCAAGTCCAAATCACAAGTCCAGCCCATTTAAAGAGGGGTTTTCTAACTCTTTACCTACCTCTGACCCACCTTTGACAATGATTACATTTATCTACCTTCGAACTTAAAAGCACAGATCAATGATTAACGCAGTTGTCAGTTGACACCAAATATTTAAAACTGTTTGTCTATATTTCTTTATGGCCCTTAGGGACGTCATTGATCTTCCAGCTGCCCCTGCTACTGAAGCAGCCCTGAACATTATCAAGACAGGTTCTACGCGACAAGCTGAGCTCTACTACCCCTGGAGTACATACATTGTAACTCTTACTAAAGACTGGATCCCCGCTGCAACAAACTACATTATCCGGAACGCTTATAACTATATACCATGAGGACATTGCAGCCAGAAGGATTGTATGATTTTTTGTTTCTGTGTGCACAGGTCATGGTTATCTGCAGTACTGATATTTTAATGTCCTTGTGAATGTCGTTTACTTCCATTCCTCGATACTGTCCATATGACTGTTTGGTTTATTTGTCATTTCCAAATTATTTAAATATTTTAATTGACTTCATTACTACTTAGGCTACCTTAGAAGGTCATTAATCATTTCTAATGTACTAATCATTTTTTAATTATAATATTTATGTGGACTGGCAAATAAGGAATGGTTCAGTGAAGGTGTATTTGTCAACTTGGGACCCAACTTCATCCAACAAGTTGCAGCCACATGCCAAATAAAAATATTTATTTCAACGTATGATGGGGAAAGGGGGAAGCAATGTTTGGTGTCTGCTGGATTCATTTCAGTATATTTATCAAAAAATACAATATTTTCTGTTGACGTAAAGGTTTATGGTAAAAGCAGACATTTATCCAAAAAACACTGTCTTTAAAGCCTTTTAAACAGTCATGAAATGTCAGGCTAGTGGGCATTTTTTACAGTGAAATGACAGTTTTCCTCCCTGAAAGTTGTGAGACCTGGTTTAAACTCAGTCCCTGTTGCTGTCCAAATGTTGATGTTGTAAATGCATTAGGAAAGTTTGAGATGAGTTTGGACCATAAAAAAGCAATTTGAAATTTGAGTGACCCTGTTTCTTTGTACAATTTGGTATAGCTCTTTTAAGCAAAGATCATTGCAAATTATCAGAAGCATTTAAAACATTTGATTAGCTGTGATTTTAGCCAGCAGTCTACGACCCACTGAGAAAGGCCGTGTGTGATCCACATTGGGTCCAGATCCACCAGTGCACAACCTGAACTTGGAAGGATTATTTGCAGTAGTAGTTTTAGTTAAACACACTTAGTTCCCTCTTTGCCATCTACATACTATGTTTTAATAACCTCCAATATTGTATTAGCCAGTGCTTAATTTGATCCCCCATTTGGGAGAACGCATTCCCCCAATTCATTTTTTTTCAGGGTAAAGGATCCGGGAAATATTTAGGAGGATCCGGCAAAAAATGTATCTGATATAATGGTGTCTAATGAGAGTGTTCCGGCAAATGTTTTGACCCCAATCCATCACATCAGACCAAAAGTGTTCCTGAAAATACTAATTTACAAATCAAGCACTGGTATTAGCTATTGTGCACCAATATACTACTTAGAAATAATACGGTGCATTTTGTACCATACCTTGTATCCACTAGAAGGCAGTAATGTTAAAGAAGTAAATAACTACAACTTCAAGTACACTCCTCAAAACTGACATCAAAATTGTCAACTGTAGCTCAGCAAGCAGTTTGATAATAGGCAATGTGTGAATGATGCATGAATTAATTTTTTTCTAAATCTAAAAAACATTTTCCAACCAAAGTGCTTCATAAGTTAAATACAAATATTCAAAAATATGAAAAAAGAACAAAAAAACCTACAAAATAGATATAGATATATGTTGTAGCATTATTGATTCTCCCCACCCACTTTGAACAATAACAAGGAGGAGTTTACTCATTGACATCAGACATTTAAGAAGTTTTGAAAGTGTTTGGGTGTTCTGGTAGCTATAAGTATTGGGCAGCTATATTTTAGTATGATGAGAACTTTAACAAAGATCATATTGGTGAGTACAGCTGTTGCTTTCATAGCTGTCAAATGGAGACCTTCACATTTTGATCCAGGTATGTGAACTGCACTAAAGGATACTGTGCTCTTCATGATGCCATAGGCCTGTATGTTAATGTGCATGTTGTCCAATGTACTGTTGTTTGAAGGATTTTCATTTATTGACCTGTGCCAGAATACTGGTCACTGGGGCCAGTACAGGTATTGGTGAACAAATGGCTTATATCATTATGCTCGTTTTGGAGCAGCAAGAATGGAGAACGTGTTACAGCAGGTTAGTAATAATAATAAAATGCATACGTTTGATGAACTTTGCAGCAGACATGGCAACTAAGTCAGACCCAGTTGAAGTTGTGGAGTTTTCTCTGGAAAAGTCTGGATTATTAAATTCTGAACCACATCGGCTCTACCCCTTTCAGCATGTGGAAGGGTGACATAGAGCACGCCCGGTGGCTAATGAAGGTAGTGCAGCTGTGTGAAGTTATTAATCTGGAAGTGTTACTAATCCAGTCGTGTGCTTTTCCAAAGGTCAATTTTCTCAGCTATGATCAGATGGCCTGGAAAGCCCTGCCCTCACTGGAGCAAAGCAAAGGCTCATTGGTGGTAGTTTCATCTCTTTTAGGTTGGTCATTTCATGATTATGACGCAGTGAGCAAAACATGTGTTGTATATCCCAATGGAGTTGATTCTAAAACATTAGTACTAACAACTAGTGTAGCTCTTTAAAAAACGACTAACCCTGACATGGTAAATTTCTTCTGCTATGTTCAGATGGTCTGGAACGCCCTGCCATCTTTAGAGCATAGAAAAGGTGCACTATTGCAGGCATTCCATAAGCTAATGGGATTTCTTATAGCCTATTACTATAAATGTGGCTGGCAAGTAGCAGTGTGATCGTAACTACAACCTTTAGGTCAGTGGGAAAGCAAACTGGGCTATAGTGCTATATGGAATACTCAACACATAGGCTATAGTTTGCAAACTTTACCATGTCAAATCTTGATGTGAGAATAATGTTCATTGAAGATTTTCGGGCAATAAATTCTTCCAACATGCCAGTCTTGCTATGATTTGATGAAGTGTAATAAGTCCTAACTGTCTTCAATCCATAGGTAAAGAAGCTGGTCCTTTTACTGCCCCTTACTCGGCAACAAAATGTGCCTTGAAGGTTTCTTTGGCTCTCTTCAGCATGAATTGGCAATGAAAAACAGCAATGTGTCTGTTTCGATTTGTACACTGGGCCTGATTGACACCGAGAGAGCAATGACAGCAATCAAGTTAGTGTCCTCCACACTAAAGCTCTACAATATTATTTAATTACAATTATTTAGAGATTTACTTTCTTCTGATACTTAAGGGCATCGTCACCAATGTGCCAGCCTCACCCGCCTCTGAAGCAGCTTGAACATCATCGAGACTGGAGCCACGAGACAGGCTGAACTCTACTACCCCTGGAAAATGTTTATTATGACTCTTATTAAAGACTGGAGTTCTACGGTAACAAACTACCTTATCAGGAGCACATACAAATATGACTGAACGACATGTCACATCAATGGTTCAATGAAAAGCCCAACACAGCAATCACACTATTATGTACTTTTAAAAGTACCTGCTACTGCTTACTTTATTTTAATAAAGAACTGACATGATACAGGGGAAAATACTACAGATCATTACAATAATGTTTCCACCAGGGGGCAGTAGTGTCAAAGAATCAAATTAGCATCACTTCACAAGAAAAACTGCTTAGGGTCTACTGACCACAAAATAGGCCAAGTATATTTAGTTTTATCCTAAGTTGATTATTAATTTGAATGTCATAATTTTATAATGTTTCATGTTGCACCAATGACGAAAGCAAAAAAAAAGAAAAAGAAATAAATCTAGTTTGTGAACCCTTTCACTGACAATAAAGGCAATACAATATATATATATATATATATATATATATATATATATATATATATGGATAGTGAGATTAAGAGTGACCATTTGCTGTGTTACCAGTAGGTTGTTCCCTCTCCAATACCTGCACAGCAGACTCTGCCCCCTCTGTTTCTTTTCTCATCTTCTCTTGTGTCTCCAGCCTCAGTTCATGTTGGTGCATGGCCTCTCGTGCTGATAAAGTGCTGCTACTATACTCTCAGATTGAGAGGTCATTGTTGAAGAGCTGCGCACACAGTAATCCACTAGTGTTCTGGTTCAGACTGATGGGTTGAAGTCATTGGAACATATGTTCACTCGCTTCTTATCTTGACACACTTGATGGTTTGAGAGAGTTGTAGAGATAGCAGAATCTCACAGGAAAAAGTCTTTCCCATCAAGCACACACAAGTATGGAGGGGCCTCCTGGGGAGGAGCGCGGCAGAGGCTCCAGAGAGCAGCTAGAAACACCTGCAACAGATTAGTGCTTCTAATGCTGCCTCATAAATCCTCTCACTTCTCACTATCTTCATTTTCACCCGAGCAGGAGCACACACTCCAAACAGGCACAACCTGGACTGCAGGGAACTCTCCAACATCCAGCAGTATTTTCAAGTCTTTATCACACAATACTTCCAACTCAGAAATAAAACAATCATATGTCAAACATCAGCCTTAAATCGGACCATTCTGGTCAGAGAAATCCGACTCTCTAATAGAGAATTGTAATACAATGAGCTCTATGTCAACAGATAAAAAGACAATCAATCTATGAGCTACAGTAGTAAAGTCAAATGAAATGTAAAATAAGTCTAGCACCACTTTGAACACGGCATATGGCCTTCTGAACAAAGAGAGCTGATGCAGCACAAACGTCAGGTTTAAGGCCATAAAAATTCTTCTATCTATGGAAATCACACAGGACACTTCAGCCATCCTATACCGATTTATGGGGGGGCCTTGTCCTGGTTGTTTGAGCACAAAGGACATCAGTCTGTCCTCAGCTCTTTCATACCCCTCAAGTGCAACTAACAAATAATAAATAATTAAAAATCTAATCAATAAATAAAATCATAAATTAATCAATCTAAACTGAGGTTAACATTTTAAAAATGAGGGCAACACCCTTTTGCACCCAGTATATCCAGGCCTGACTTCTGACTTCTGACAGACTTCCTTAAATGTCTGCGCATGTTTGTAAAATTCTATTAAGCCTCTCCTAAAGAAGAGCATGATGCCACAGTTCTTTGGTAAAGTTGAAAAAGTTGTACATCAGCAGCTTACTGATTTACTCCTGTTTAATAATGCTTGATCATTACAGTCATGTTTAGGCCCTTTTTACATTGGTTAGTAAGAGAACTGGGTAGGCCTGGTGTTGCTCTCAAATGGTTCAAATCTCGAACAGTTGAAGACAGTTTACGTAGGACGGGTCGTACATCGCTGGAACTGTGTCCTAGACCAAATAGGCGTGACCTGTGAGGTTACCCCTCTGTTTAATCTGTAGTTCATTCCAGGAACTCATTTTAGTTCATGCGCATACATCAATAATGTGTCCTGCCATGCAAATGACACTCAGATCTGTGTGATAGACAGCAGGTGAACATGAGGCGTAGATTCACTCTGTCGGATCGAACGGATCAGTGTGTTGACAAAAGAAAAGTGCTAACAGCTCACCTTGAGGCGGCATGGTGGCACAGTGGTTAGCCCTCATGCTTCACAGCTAGAAGGTCCTAGGTTCGATCCCCGGACAGGGCCGTTTTCTGTGTGGAGTTTGCATGCTCTTCCCGTGTCTGCGTAGGTTTCCTCCAGGTGCTCTGGTTTTCCCTACCGCTAAAAACATGTACAATAGGTTAACATTTCTGCCAGGTGTTTCTGACCATTGCCTGTCTATACGCCGTCTATCCACAGTTTGCCCCAGTGCCATTGAGGATGGGTCAAATGCATTAAATGAATATGGAAAGATTAATAAAGTGTACTTTAAAGGGGCTAGATGCAAGTTCGCCATTGTATACTCACTACTGCCACCTCAGGTCGTATGTGTAACTGCACCTGCTATATTAAAGGAATAGGCCACCGTTTTTACATACTGAGATATGTTCTTACCTTAGCTTTGCCGAGTGCCTTCAGTCACGTAAACACAGCGCAGACGGCGTTAGCATTTAGCCTCTCCCCCTCTCCTCTATAGCTCCAAAACAGGTGAAGATAGAAGCTACCAAGCTCTTCCATGTTTTCCCTATTTAAAAATGAGGGCAACACCCTTTTGCACCCAGTATATCCAGGCCTGACTTCTGACAAACGCTTCCATAAATGTCTGCCATCTTGTGTAACACTTCATATGGCTACGTGAAGTGTTACACTACAAAGTATAATTACACAAAATTAAACAATGTGGATTTTCTAAGCGGATAAAAGGGGGGACTATATTGTAAGGCGTTATAGTACAGGAGTAGTCCACGCAGTAATATCTTCACTTTACTGTGCGGATGCCAAACTTAAACAAAACAAAACAACAACAAAAAAGTTAAAAATCTAGGGACAATAATGGACTTTTGGCCCTGAACATTCACAAAGAGATGATAATAATATGTACATTCAAAATAGATATAAATATATCGCATACTATATACCGTTTATCGTTTACACAATGTTTTTAACTCGTCGTTATATAGTACCTCTTTGAGTCGGCAAATGTGTTAGGACTTTTGTCCAAAGCACCTATTGATTAAAGCTGGCTGGATTAAAGCTCAAAGAATGTTAATCTTGCTCCAAGTTTAAGCATGACCTTTACAAAGTTTTCACAAAACACTGAAGCTATGATAACAAAGGAAGAGGGTGAGGAAGGAGAATGCAGCCAATGAAAATGAAAGAAAGGGCGCATCAGTGTGAATCTAAAGCGTGGGTGTGAGGCGGTTGACACGGCCCGCTGACCTCTGACCTGGGCCCATTGAGCCGCGCACAATGCCAGACACCTGTGTTCTTTCACTAGCACCACTATTATTATTTACAACCAGGACCAGAGGCCGAGCGGGTACCAAAACAGGGAAAAGTCTTCTCCAATCATCCCAGATATCACCAAAACACAGGATGGATTATTGTTGCACATCCGGCTCTTAATGGTCCAATAGAGCCTCTCTCTCTCGTCATGCTGACAAAACATATGTGCTCACACCTGTTAACAAAACTCATAGCTGACAGAATAGTAAGTAATAGTTAAGAGCTGGAAAAAGTGTGACCTTATTCAACATTATGAAGCAACATAAGCAAAAATAAATTCCTTTTTGATATTATGGTGCTTCTTACATGAACTGCACTGCAAATATGTGTTTAAATGAAGTTTTAAGTTAAGGCACACATTTATTTTGGAATGTTTCATCAAAAAATAATGAATTAAATTGCTTCGAAACTTCAGTCAGTCTATTTCTCCACCAGGGTATTGTAAGTGCAGCAAATACTACACAATGAGTCAAATAAGTCTTGCCAATAAAAGTGTTTTAATAGGTAAGAGTATAGGCTCCTTATTTGACTTTATTTTGTCCGCATCAGTACATGAGTGAGGTGGTGGGCAGGATCCTGGGTGGCAGGCTGGGGGTTACATGAATTCTCCTTTTTTGTCATTGAGGGAGAGAAAATGCCCAATTAACAAAGGATAAGAAGTGAACCGTAAACGCCCTCAACAAGGCCCAACAAACCTACGTTTCTCTCTCTCCCTCTGTCTCTCACCCCTTCCTCTCCCCACACCACTGACCACTCACCCTTCCCCTCCCTGCTCTCTCTCTCTCACCCACTTCCCCGTCACAAAGGGAAGGCTCAGAGCTTACAAAGTGCCAATTAACACTGAATGTTTGGCCCTCGCACCTCCCTCTCTGAACTGCTGACAGCTCTGGTGTTTGGGTTAATACCAAAGGCCTGCAAAGAATTATAATTCTCCTTACCCCCTCCCCCCACTGCCCCCCTTCCCCTTTATTTTGTTTCCAATGGGGTGGTTTTACAGTTCAATGCACAGTCAAAGGGTGATATAAAATGACTTTCCCAAGAATTTAGTTTGGAGAGAAGGCGAGAGACTGGGTGTGCTGCAGTGGGACTGCATTTGAACTGGGGGTAATTGTGAAGCAAGATGAAGGGGTTATTGGGGGGAGCTAAAGTACAAACATTTGCATATACGTGAGAGGGCTCTGACAAATGGTAAACTCATGAGGAATGGTTGGTTATGCCTACACCTGTTGACCATCTTCAACGGTCAAGAAAGCTACCAAAGCTAGCACTTAATCCATTTAATATGCTGCATTTATCAGCAGTTAAGTTGGCTCATTGATCCAGTACTCGCATACTGACGATCTATCATCTATGGACTAACAAAATTTGCTTTACTGTTTATAATGTCAATTATGTAGGCACTGGCAGTATGTAAACAAACATTTGTAGATTATGCAGTGCTTCTCAACTGGATAATACTTTTTAGCCGCATGAATATGCTTGAATCAACAGTCGTCTGTGAGGGAACCACAGTCTAACTTTTTGAATAGTTTTATTATCTGTTGAAATTGACATGATTATGGCTTACAGTCCATTGTCAAAATATTCAAATTTTATGAGATTCTTAATTTGGGGTTTTTACAAGCTGAGCCATAACAATCAAAATTATAACAAATAAAGGCATTACATAGCTCACTTTGCATGTAATGAGTCTATCATATATTAGTTTAACAGTTTAAGTTGATTACCAGATCCATGATATTCTAATTATTGTTGCTCTCATCGGTTGTCATTCTATTGCATCAAAATTACAAATTGAGAATTAGGGTAAGGACTTATAAATCTGTTGAGAGGACTCTCCCATCGGGCTCATAAACCTCGTCTTTTAATGCACCACACAGCATAGGAACATCATCTGATGAGGAGCTACTGTCCTCTTCAACTGGCCCGCTCTACACCTGGCTTTTTAACGTACTACACTGTGTAGGGCTTACATAATACATGTACTTAAAACATTTTTTTTAAATTAGATTAAAAAAGTTTAAAAAAAATATTCTACACAAATTAATATTATACTCAGGATAGTAATGACAACTGGAAGGTAGCAAGATCACAGAGTATAATGTGTATATGAATGTGTCTTTTTAACAAAAAGCTAGTGACTCTCGGTAATACTAACAATGTTCGGCATGGTAACCATCTGAAAGAAATGTATCAATGATCGCCTTTTGTAACTTGCTTTGAACTAGACTCCATACATGAAATGAGACCGTTGTTGTAATTGTGCTTCTTTTCTGTTGATGTATGAACATTTCAAACAGTGTTTTGTAAGTTATAGTACTTTGTAAATAGTTTGTAAGTATAGCTTTATCAGAGTTGTTTCGTAATCAGTATTGCTCCCTTTTGGGGATTGTATACAGTGCATACGCTTCAGTCATGTAAAGCCACAATGTAAAAAACATCTTGTGAATGGACATTTCTGCCATGGTCGGATGCTGCGGGTGTGTATGGTTTATTTTGTTTTGCTGTTGTTCCTTGTTGTTGCTTTGTTCCTTTGTTTTTCCACTATGTTCTTTATGTTCTTCTATCTCTGCATGTTAATTTTACTTGTATTGATTTTGGGGGTGAGCGCTTATAAGCTCTTGCTTCTGCCCATTTCTTCTGTGCAGAGTCTTTGCTGCTCAAATAAATAAATAAATAAATAACAAAAATTATAGGATGAGCACCAGTATTTTTGTATGTTTGTGTTATCTAGGTTGACAAAATGGAGATTGAATTATTCGAATGCATGCAATCTACACATATGCATATGAACTTGATTAATTGAATTCTATTAATCAGAAATATGTATTTTCATTATGCTTCATTTCGACACATGGGATTAGACATCATATGGACTGTCCTATAAAAAGAGAAGGATAAATTAACAGTGAGATCTGACCTACTATATGAACCTATAATGGCACTGAATATTCAAGACTCTGACCCTGGTTTCCTCACAGTGAGCACACAGAGTGGAAGTGGAGGCGCTCCTCTCTCTAGATGAAGATAGCAGCCCGGCTCGTTTATCACCCCTTCGTCTGATCGCTGGGCCCTTGCTTGTTTTTCTCCCTGCTGAACTCCAATAAATCAGGGCGCTGAATAAAAGAGTAGCCAATGAGCAGAGGTGAGAGGGTTAAAGTGGCAGAGAGCTCTTGAGTCTTTAAGAGAGCTTCTGCCGCCACTAAAGTCCTGGACAAACCAACTCGGTTGCCGGGATTTATGACCCGCTGGGACTATATCCTCCTCTTGCTTTACTTTGTCTGTGTCTGCACAATAGGATCAGGTCAGGAAAAGTCATTTTTGACAAAGATCGGCAAAAAAAAAATGGTCAAAAGATGAACCTCAAATATGCAAACAACTTGCTGTGATTACTTGTGGTCACATCTGAATCTGAGTCTCGCATGTGGCAGAAGATCATCATTTTAGTCATGTGTACGACTTCATTCACTTCCCAAACCTCCACAAAGCAGTCGGACTCCAGACTTTATTTACACTGCAGTAAGGGAAGCTGAACATGAAGCTGACAGGGCTCGGTGAGCGGTGGCCCGGGCCAGACAGCCGACCCCACGTCCAGGGGTCAAAATCCTCCACAACCTCACAGGGATGAAGGCGTGTGAGCATGTGACTCCAACCCTCCGCCAGGACTTAACCCACATAACAGCAACAGAATGAGTGCCCTGTTGGAGAATGTCCGTGGGAGTTGCAGCGGGGAATCGGATTTCAGATTTTCGAGCCGTGCATGATGGGGCTACAATATATATCACTGTATGGGAGATTTATTTGGAGACAGGTGCTCCTGCGTGAGACTGTGGGCAGCGCACACCAGCCTGTCTGTAACATCTGATTCACATGAACTATAATTTTTCTCCTGACAAAGCGACAGATCAAAAGGTCAGTGATGTGGCTGTGTCAAGTGAAGGTCGTGAGAAAAGAGGAAAGAGCACGTGGCGGCAATCAGATTTCTTTGAGGAGATTTTCCCAAGTCAACGAAAACCATTTTCTAAAAGAATAATATTTCAATTTAACATAAGGTTTCTCCCATTATTTTTAGACGTACATTCAGTGGTGAATATGTTGAGCCCATGTGACTTGAGATCAGACAGGTCAGCAGGGCCAAAATCTCAACAGGATCAAAGTGCACTCCCGGGACACCGGCTGGGTCTCTGACACAGCCTGTGTCTGCTTTGGGATGGTGCAGAGGCAGGGGTGAAGTGCAGGTCAGCCATGGAAGAGCGCCTCGCAAAATGAAGAATAGATAGAGAGACATGGGAGCGAGCGGGGGAGAGAGGATGGAGAGGTGAGCCGAGACACTGGGCAAAATATGTTTTTTAAGGCAAATCACAAAAACAGCTTGGTCAGGTTTACAAATGCAGACATAAGTATAGTGTAACAAATCTAGAAAGGTTTAAGTTGATCTTACTGCTATGCTTCAGTAATCTCTACTTCCAACAGCTTTTCCAACTGACAAACTTTTTTTAAATTTCATTTTGTTAGAATAGTTTCCATTTTAGATTAAAGCAGATGTCAACTTGTACTGCAGTACACAGGTATGTTTCAGAAAGTACATGTTTTGTGAGGCTTTGTAAATAAAAGTATGCAGTGACATTCCAGCACTGCAGAGAGAAGAGGCGCCCGACCATATCTGGGGTTAGTGTATCTTGTCTGGTCTAATTCATCGCTACAGCTGAACAATTGAATAAATGTACACATGCTCCCCTATACAAACAACCAGTGTTTTCTAAATGCATGCAGCCCCTGACGGTTCTCCAATAATGAGTTCGAACATTGTGTACAACTTAGTGAAGCTGCAATTACAGCTTCAGCTCTTTAATTGGACTACTGACCTTGCCCGAGTCTACAAGCACAAGGAGGAATTCTGTTATTGACAAACGGTACCTCTGCTCTCTCGAAAAATCAATGAAACATTTGCAAGTGTTACTTTTAAATCACAGACCAACAAAAGTTGAGTAAAAAAAAGCACAATGTGAGTTTATGAGGACTGGAGTTTAGCTTTTAATGTCTAATGGTGTCAGTATATGATCACCTGCATGGCCACAGTTATTTTTCAACTACTATGTTCTTGGTATAGGAAAGTGACAAGAAGATTATACAGATTTTTTTTTTGTCACCTTACTGGTTTCAAATATGTTTCAACCTAATGCAATATATTATGTCAAGTAAAGATATACAATCAAATGTGTTTTTCATTTTTGAAATGGTCACACACTAACATTAGCTCTAGGAGATGTCTTTACGTGAAATTTCTTCATGTGCTTTGCCAAGTCTAAAGTTTATCTGACCATTTTTTTTAATTTCATGTGATCCTGTGATTTTTATTTTGTAACTGTTCTCATACAAAGGGGAAGGTATTTGTCTATGATTATTTTTTCAGGTTTTGAGCTAATAAACTGCAACCTGGAGCCATTTTCTTAAAATGCATTTGTATCACATTGTGGCAACCAGTGTTGGGGGTAATGTAATACAAAAGTAAAGAGTTGCACAAATATATTACTTTTTTCAGTAACTAAGGAATATAACGTACTTACACAAAATACAGGAATATATTAGTCATTACATTTCAAGTAACTCGAGTTACAAGAGCATTTAAATGTATGAACGAAAAAAATGCCAAAATAAAATGAACAAATAAAATGCAGCATAATACAAATCAAGTTGGAGGTTGGTGTATAAGATATGCAGTCTGTAGTTGATGTCCTCAAAACAAAACACAAGAGAATGTGGAGGATGTGAAATGTGAAGTGAAGGAAAAGGAAATCTCTGACTGCACTTTTCCTCAGTGGCATTATTACTATTTTCAGTTTATATTTTACCAAAAGTAACTCAAAAGTAACTCAAAGTAGTGTAACTCAGCTACATTTTTGAAACAGTAATATGTAATACAAACAGATTACGTATTTAATCAAGCCTGATTTACTGAGTTTTAAATGTAAAAAAATGTATTTTTTTAAACAGCTTATCTGAAAACTAAACAAGATATCCAAAATAAAATCTAAAATATTTGTAGCTAATATATCAACAAAATGAAACCATACATTTAAATATGGCTCAATTCGGTATTCAGATTTTGTCGCGGACAAAATATAAGAAATTTGGGGCATTTTTAGGCACAAAAGTCCATACATGAAAACATAAAATGGCAAAAAACTTGCAATACATTTTTTCCCTCATATTTATGCCAGTAATCTACAGCAAAAGACCTTTTTCTTTTCTTGTTTTTCCCTATCCAAAGCAAAGCAGTGTTAGCCAGCTGGGCTTGTGATTAGAAGGTTTTGATATTGATAAAGAATTGCTACAGTACAGCTCGAAAAGTGATCGGCTGAATCTGACCTGATGTGTTTATGATGAGTTTATGAACTAAAAACAAAATCTGAGGAGAATCTTCACCTCTCCTGAAACAAAATGGACCTTCCCGGGTTATCAAAGAGGACGATTTGCTCCAGATTTGCCTTGTCACAGACCTTAGCAGCAGTGATTGATGAGCACTGGGTAATTGTCCATTGTGAGGAGATGTCAGGGGGAGACAGCGTGTCACCTCAGCAGCGAGAGTAAAGGAGCCGGCAAATGGAAGCCATTACATGTAATATTCAGCATCTGGGAATGATTGGCTCAGAAGACCATTTTCAAAGAGAAGTATGGCGGCCCAAGAGGGAACGGGCAGGAGTAATTTGCACTGGATTTACAAATCTCCTGAATCGAATTTGGGAATCTTTGTGCACATCTTGTTCTATTCTCTCCAGACGATCCCTCATGAAGCGCATGTATAAACATAAATAACAGGCGCTAGTCTCGGCGCGGGCACACTGTTTCTCCACTCCATCCCAGGAAAATGAACTTGTAATGTTGGACGGAGGGATTGAGAGCCTTGCACGCCGACGCTCCATATATCTCTGCCGTCTGTCTGCGAGCAATAACAAACCACTCAAGGAACGGTTGCCAGTGTGTCAGAGTTGAGCCCGAGCCAGGTCAGGAGTGATCAAAGAGCGGAGCGCGGAGAGGCAGAGGAGGAGGTTATCTGGTCTCCATTACCTTCAATCATGGGAAATTGGCGGAGTGCAAAGCGAGAGAGATCTTCATGATGAGAGCGCAGCAGGCCAGATGAGCTGAGGTGGTCCGCAGACGCTCCAGACTTCAGAGACAAGCTCAGAACGCTCTCACTCCGGGGTTTTCCTCCAGGTCGGTGCCAGCAGTTTCTTTACCTGTGTGTTTTTACTGAGTCAAAGTGATCCAGACTTGGCCAGACTAAATCACTTTTTGCACCAATGCCCATTTCGGTAGGATGGAAACGTGAAACATAATGCCAATAGTGGGACTAGAAGGTAAAAGGTCATAAGCCAGTTAAGAAGGAACATTATTTGGTGAAAAACTTACTACTGACATTCATTCCTAGAGGATTTGTTGCAGCAATGCATATAGTCAAAAAACGTATGGACAATGGGAAGTTTTGGTAGGAAAAAACCTGATGGTTGGTCCAGTCAGACACTCAACTATTGATAGAGAATTTTTCTATACAGATTAGTGCAACATGTGTCAGACTACTTTATTTTCCGCCACGAGCAGCTTCACTCTTGAGACGCGGAAGTCTCCTAAATAACAATCTATGGACGGCGCATGGGGGGGGTGAAAGTTTTTTCCAATCAGTCGGTAAATGACCAAAAACACATCAACAGGCTAATAATGCCACAACAATGACACGCGTCCATCCTCTGCTTCCTGTTTGCTCGCATTTGCTCCACCTCAGAATATGCCACGGTCAACCTTGCCTGTGTATTTATGTAGAGCGTACGAGTGGTTGGTCGGAGCAGACAATGGCGGAGACTAGCAGCCTCTACCGCAGGACAGCTGTGGCTACACCTCTCATTATGGAATGAATGAATCCTGAGTGAGTACAGTTTAGAGAAGTACTCATAAAGTAACTGAAGTCTTTATTATTACTAGCCATTATTATTATCATTCAGCTGGGTGCATTCACACTTATATCTTGGCTCAGAACCTTAATTCAACTTCTGTCTCACGCTAAAATGTTACTTTTTAAGGCTATAAATGTGTAGAATTAGTAAACTTGCAATAAAAAGCTTGAGTGTCAAAAGAAATTGGTCCGAGGGCAGCACTTTGGCACCCAGGACGCACTTTAAACACCCCAGACCATTTTTAGAAAGTTGCATTAGCTATACAGAAAAACCAACAAAGACTAAACAAGGACTTAATTGAAGACTGAATTGGGAAGATGTAGCCTGAAATTAGAGTAAATTGAACCTTTTCAATCATTTAAGTTACTGTGTTGTTGACTTTGTATGGGGAAAAAGTGTGTAAATCTCAGTTAGATGGAAAACCCCAGTCATATTCGATTTTATTTGACTACATGCAAAATGGAAAATGTGTCCGCCAATCTTACGAATCCAATAATTTTTGAGCCCTACTCCCAGCTCATGTCATTGCGCTGGTCGTACATCATGATAAATGGATACGTTCATGCATCTCAATGCAAAACTTACATTTTGTTATGCTTTTGTAGAAAACCTTAATGGAGAGATTATGGATAACTTTGAAAGTACTGATGTCCTGGATTATTATAATGAAGGGCTGCTCATAATGCTTAGTTAAGGAAGCTTAAGGAGTTGATCAGCCAAGGGACAATGGGCTCTCTTTGTTCACGATTGACCTGAGCACCTTCATTTCCCCACATAATGAAAGCTGATAAAGCAGAGATAACCACACAGCCACAACAAAGGCTCCGATGGAGGCTTTCACATAGGTTTGTCAAGTGGCTCCTCCTGCCCCCTGATTGGCCGATGAAAGAATGCCAACACAGTGACTCTCTTTTAAGCACCTCCCCCCATATCTCTCTCACCCTCTCCCCACCCCCCCCCCCGCTATGTGCCCCCTCCCTGGCTCACCCGGCCCTCTCTCCACTCTGTGACCCATCTTGCACCTCCTGAAGCCCACAACAGACGCTCGGTGTGTGAAGGAGGTCAGGAGTTCAGAGCTGGCTGGGGCTCCCTCCCTCTGCACACAAGAGGCCTGCCCCGCGGGTTTATAATTATCTGCCGTTGGCATTCAGCGCAGGTTCAAGCACAGTGCAAGCGCTGGCACCGGCGTGGGGGGATGCGCTTGGCTACACACTGGCTGATTAGTTGTTCCCTAATTGTCAGTTCCTTGTTCCTTTTTTACCTTTCGCTGCCTGTCTCTACCCCCCACTAGTCAGGACATCTTTACACCAAACTCACCCCTGTGTCTGTTGTGGGCTAAAAGTACTGGACGTCTTTCCGTTTTGTTATTCCTTCATCTTAAGAGCTTCAGATCAAGCGTAAGAATAGTCCAAGTTTAGACCATGTCCAAGGGCAAAGGACAGGACTAATGAAGAAGTACTGTTGCACTCATCAAGGCTCGACTAGTACTCAATTCCTCATTGAGGCCAAGACAAAGCAGGAGGAATCCACCAAGTAACTCCATAAAACAGAAACCGACCTGCTTTTTAAGAGAAAGGACGGCGGCCCGTGACAAGTGGAGAGACGAAACACTGTTCTTTATGGAGATGTTGACGAAATGCAGCAAGGCGGTCATCTGAAAACAGAGGGGCCACAGAGGAGCAGAGCGGTGCAGGACACACAGGTCCAAAAGCACAAGAACGTCTGGAAGGGCTACAGGATGAAGAAACAGGAGGGCAAGAGAATCAAGGGCTCAGTGAAGAGGCTCAAGATTCAGAGTTTTAAGAGGAGTGATGCCATAAACTGGAAACTTCAGGAGAAGGACCAGGCTCAGTAGAAAAACCCTCACCAAGTCTGAGGAGGACAGATCTCTCTTTCTCTCTCTCTTCTCTCTTTTGTCCACCTTCTCTCTACTTTCTCTTTTCAAAATTGCAGGGAGAAAAGCTGAATAAATGAAGGCACCGCATGATACAGTATCAGCAGGGAGGCAAGCGTTTTGAGCATTGGAGAAGGAGACGGAAAACAAAATAAAAAAATATAACCTTGATATCTGAACAAAACAAAGACCAAACCAAGCCTTAACCATTGCTGATCCACCCAGGCCTAAATGAAGACTAAATCAAGTCCAAATCGGACTTTATAAACTAAAAGCTAAACCAGGCCATCTTTCTGCTTCTTCTGCTGTGTTTGCTATGGCCTAAACCCCTCGACTTTCTGCTTCATTATTCCTCCAACTTACCAAGGCTCTCAAATGTACACTGGTGTCGGGGAGAGTGATGGGAACGTACTGTACCTGCCCGTCACATTTTTCAGCTCACTGGCAAACTTGAATGGACCTTTTCTATGAATAAAAGATGGGGCTTTATGTGCTATTGGCTTTTATGGTGTATTTAAACGAGTAAGCAACTTTCCCAAGGTTGTCCTCGTAGGCGGAGGATGAGCATTGAGATGACATAGGGGCATAGAGGAAAAAGCAAAGAAAAGGCCAATAAGACTATTCAAGTGAAGAGTTTAGACAGCCTTCAAATGGAATACGGTGGCCTTGAATACTTATGCAGGTGTATTTGTCATTTACAGCAGGAATAAGAGCTTCAACTCCTTCTGTTCAGGGTGCTATTTCAACTCATGCAATATGTTATCTATGGCATTGTCCGACTCACTCCTTAGTGCTTTTGTTTTGCCTACAAAACCTTAACTAACTCGCCAAACAATTGTTATTTATATATTTTTGGGACAATTCTTTTTTTCTTTCTTTTTTACACCAAAGTTAAATCCTTGTCAGAACTAGTAAAAAATACGGTCTGGGGGTGTTTAACCCGTGGATCATGGAGAAAGAGCAAGGTTTACAGAATTATATGGCAAGTTATTTGACATTACTATTTAATGCACCCCTACACCTACGGTCATTAATACATTTACAGATAATCATACAATTGTAAACTATCGATTTCACTATCCTGCAGTAGCAGAAATGCATTTATATACACTAGATGAAAGTTGGGGGTCTCCAGTGCATCTCACAGTAAGTTTGGGGCCTCACCTGAAAACCGACGAAGAGCCCTGATGAAGGCTCTGTGGATTAAGTAAGTGTTTTATTTGTCATTGTACAAGCGTACAACAAAATTGTGTTCAGGTGTTATTCCTGAGCCGCTGTGACTGAGCAGCACCGCCACTGTGGGTCAACCTGACCAGCGTGTTTTTGGAGGAAGGGGAATACTCGGTTTGTCTGGTCAGCTCCTCCACCTCCTTCTTCCTCTTCCTCCTGCGCAGCTCCCTCCACTCCACAACAGTCTTTTACCATCTTCTCCTCATACTAGTCCCTTCCTTGTTTCCTGTAGCACCTCTTGTGACGCCTCCACTGTGCTGCATGTGTGGGGGCTATTGGTTGGTTCCTCTTCAGAAGACATTTGTCGGCCTCAAATGGGTTTAGCTCATAATCTAGCTGTTTGGTTACTTTTAAAAAGCTGCTTTCTTCAGGACCATTATGAAACCAAAAAAACATGGCAAAGGCGTACGAAGGCATCCAGTAAAACAATATGCACTCACCGTCTCCTTAACTATTAGAAGTAACTAACTACATTAATATAGAAAGCCATGAAGTATAACCAGGGAAATCCCGTTGGACTCAACTGTAAAAAGTCGACCTCATTTAGGATGTATCAACTGAAAAACATGTGCATACATTACTTTCACTTCTCAGGTCCATTGAAAGTGATTTTTCTTGGTGTCAGCTTCACTTAAAGTTCAGCGTGTGCTCTCCGTCAGGCGTGTGCAGTGGCCTGACAGCCGCGTGATGAATGACACTGGATAAATGTATTGGTCTCTGCCCTCAGAGATGTGTCTGCGTCATTAGTCACTCACACTGGAGATCTCTGCACCAGTCCATCACCGCTGCTCACATGTGGAGGCCTGGAGACGGACCCCGAAGACTGGGCCGTGAGGGGCCGAGGGGGGGCAGAGAGAGGGAGGGAGACAGAAGAACAGCAGTCAGGCAGATGTGGAGAATGGAGCGCTGCCAAACAGGCACCCAGTATTTCCAGTATAAAGTGTACAGAGTAGGCTGCATCATGTGATTCAGAGCAGGGGCCAAGACGCTTCAGATCAGAGGGTTTGAAACTGGGGGGCATGTACTGTATCTCGCAGTGTGCAGTAGCCTCCATGAATATGTGATGTATTGCTTTTCTACCGATATGGTTAGTCCCAGTTAAGTTTTGGTTCATTTAGTTCTCGTTTGGATCAATGTAGTTTATATATGTGGATTAGGCACAATACTTTCAACGTGGTACTTAACGGTAACACTTTATTTTCCACTACCCCTGATACATTGTACCTACCAAATTTAGTACAGTGTAATTTGCTATGTAACAATGTGTAATAACTTGTACCTATATGGATGACACACACAAATATATGTATAATAATATAATAATAATATGAGTTACATAATGTAATAAGACAGAAGCCCCTCACCTTGGGCCCTAACCCTAAGGGTCTTATGTCTTATTAAATTATGAGCCTCCAAACTACAACTACACATTATTCTATTGTGTATAAACTACATAAGTACTAGTTATTACAGGTTGTTACAAAGCAGATTACAATGTATTAAATTCAGTTAGGTACAACGTATCACGGTAGTGTAAAATAAAGTCCATCTCACAGTCTGAGCAGAAATGCCCAGACTTCCCGATCCTGGTGACACCAGGCCAGCTCAGAGACATAGTCCTCCAGCATGTCCTGTTGGAGGCGACCAGGAGGCATCCGAAACAGATGCCCGAGCGAGCAACTCAGCTGGCTCCTTTCCACGTGAAGGAGCAGCGGCTTTACTCTGAGCTCCTCCCGGGTAACTGAACGCCTCATCTCGAAAGGTGCACCCAGCCACTCTGCGAAGGAAACTCATTTCGGCCACTTGTATCTGCAGTCTTGTCCTTTCGGTCATTACCCAGATCTCATGACCATAGGTGAGGGTAGGAACGATCTGTAAATCAAGAGCTCCCTCTTCACCACAGAAGTCCGATACAGCAAACACTGTAAAGTGTTACCTCAAATCGATACCTAGAACTAGGTTGCCACTTGTTTGTTTTAATTATTTGGTGGGGACAGAGCATGTTAATGAACACACATGTGACTAATGCATGTAAACACGCCACATCAGATTGTAGCCGTGGACTAATATCCATCTGTTGTTGCTAAAAACCCAAACACACTCTCACTCAACCTGGCCTATTGTACATGTTTTCAGTGGTAGGGGAAACCGGAGTACCTGGAGGAAACCTACGCAGACACGGGGAGAACATGCAAACACGCAGAAAGGCCCCGTCTGGCCAGGGATCGAATCTCAGAACTTCTTGCTGTGAAGCACGAACACTAACCGCTGTGCCACTGTGCCGCCAGCTTCCACGTAAAGGTTGAAGTCATGCCATTTGAGAACCACTTTTATACAAGATTTTTATTATATTTCTTTAAATGACATGAAACATAGTGTAATTGTTAAGGTGCGTCACAATAAAACTGAACATTTTTTATAGTAAAAGCGTTGGCACATTCCTGATTTTAAGAGTGGCACTAAGGCCATTGACAAGCTCTTGGCATCATTTCAAAAGCTGCACCAGTCCAGACAGCTCCATGTGGCAACGGGTGTTGAGACAAAAACAAACTGAACTTGAAATAATTTATTGTGCAAACACCTGAGTGAACACAGCACCTTCAATGCTCTATTATTCGATGACATTTTGGTGGAAAATAGAACTAGTCCTTGGAGCCCTCCATAAAAATCTATATTTAACTCTTGCACAGATGGTTGGAATAAAAATCCACATTTGCCCCTCTTCCCCTCTTGTTTCTGGTAAGGCAGAAGTTCAGCTTTTTGCCAGTTTCCAAAGAGCAGAGCTGAGATGAGACATGGACTTGTGACAGGTGTTTGTTTGAATATCAAACAGAGCCGGGACGCCTGCAGATGGTGGGCAGATTGTGTTCCAGACAGAGACCTAGGTTTGGGGCCCGAGCCCAGATTTAGCCTTCACTGCCCCCTCACTGCTCCTCCGATTGTCCCCGTGGGGCCTCCGTACAAACCTGCTGTCTGCATCAGTCTCATCATGTCGGCCTTCTGCAGAGATGATCCCAGTGGACGGTCTGTCGGTCTGGAGCTTTGAGAGGAGAGAGAAGAGCTGCTCAGGTGAAGGAGGATTCAAATGTGCACAGTACACTTGAAAATACACGTTCTTCACTTATTCATCCCATGGAAGAGTGAGGCTGTAAATGGATCTCATTTAAATATCTGTTGTGCAAAGTATTAACAAAACCTCTGTCACTCCCATGAGTTTTATTGTAATCATATGAGCTATTATACTTGTGTCTTTCCAGTTCAGAACAAGTAACATGACAACAAATTTAATCAAAACTATGATTGTGGGGCATAAAACCATGTATTTGACTATAGACATTTTGTGTAGTAGAAGTCAGAGCCTAGTGTGAAAACAATAAACAATTTACTGTAAGCAGTACAATTTTGAATCCATAGTGTTGAATCTACAAAAGAAAAAATCGAATAATATTTAAAAAATGCGTATTTTAGTTAATGTTTCCAAACAATTACTATAATAGGGCCGTATGGTTCACAGTAAATAATGCAGACATTATGTAAATATTTGACCGTGTGATTCTCACCAGTGGGAGTCAGTAGAAGGCTATACATAGTTTTTGGTACTGCTGTGAATTCCCCATCTGGGCCGCTGGCTCGGGAAGTGATTTCGGGGGAAAATAAAATGAGAGCTGGAGGAAGGTATGAATAGCTGGCGAGGTGCAGCGTGGTGAGTCAACACAGAGCAGGCACTGCCAGAACCCAACCATGTGATGTGGGCGAACAACATGGCCGACCTGGGACTCGCAGACAGGGCTCCAAGGTGCGAGGGAGCTATGCATGAGTTTGTTCTGTAAAAAAAAAAGGAGCTCAAATAGGGCCAATGTCAGCAGTATCTGGGCTGAGTTTGAGTCACTGACCATGCGGATATCACCTGTTGGAGCGGCCTGGTCCAGCAAGCTGTTGCAGTAATTGTTTACATTTGTTTCGGAGATTTAGGTGGTGCTTACAACACTGTGAATGTTATGTTCCAAAGGGGTCTGTGTTTCTATATGAACTTGATATACTGACACAAACATTGTAGATGTGGAGCCATGTTAGCTGTACGCGGTAGAGATGGTACAATAAGAGATGAAATAACTAAATGTAAAGTAGTTAAAAAAATTTAAATAAGGAATATGCTCAATAAGCTTTTAGTTATATTCTATTTTGTCTTCAACCACAATCACATTGACTGTGGCAGGCTGTTGTTTACCTCCCTTATCTGAGTTAGATGGAAGCCCCAGAAGGAAGGAAAGTGTACTAAACATCTTTCAAGAGGCCATTCCTGCTATGCTCTTTACAAAACGGCTGCAGTTCAGTGAGATTCAGGAAGTGTACTCACTTATTCCTCCCTGTCCTGTGAATGTTTACATGTTATGGCCAATAAAAATATGATAAAAAGTAAATGTCTGGGTGGTATTAGATCAAGCACACACTGTTTAATCATTCATATGATTTTAATAAGATCAGATCACATTTTATGACCAATTTAGGCAGAAATGTACGAAATTCCACACAGTGTACTCACTATTTCCTCCCACTGTACATTAGGTAACTGGGGGTATATACCATGTTGGCATTTTCAGGCTGGTGAAATGCAGAAGTTGCCATCCTACAGCCCTGTTAGTCACCATCTAAACAGTTACGCAATGTCTGTCAACACCCAGCGTGGTTCAATGGAAGGGTTGAACCATGCAGGGTGCACCATGTGGAAGCAGAGTTGGCTTCTGCTCAACTACAACGACTACAACCATAACCATACAGTAGTTATTCTATAGCATTCGATATTGATTAGTATTCAAAGGGCCACTGGCAATTTTAAATTAGCCTTAATGAAAACGACTAAATGCTACCCAACACGTATTTGATCAAGAAGACAAAAAATGACACACAATTATCACGTTCTTGCACCTCTTAATTAGCCTTCCAAGAACTATTGTAATGCTATGTTGTAACACTAGACCCCAGCAGCAGCCGTCCCATAAGGGAAAGTCACAATTCCCCATAGGATCCGAGTTTTATTATTATTTTTGTAGAGCGACTTTTTACTGCGATTCTCAACCATCTGCACTTTTAAGGAGAAAAAAAAAGTAAAAGTCTATACACAACATGTACCAGATGTGGGTTTGGGCTCGAGCGCCAAGTCTCCCCCTCCTCCTCCTTCTCCTCCTCCTCCTCCCCCCTGAGGGCTCTGTGCTGACTGCATGCATAATGACTGCTTCGTACAACAGGTAGCCATCCATTTCCACTGCATCAAACCCCCCGCCGCTTTACAGAAGAAAGTCGGGACTCAGGTAGCTCATTGTCAGAACAGTCTGTTGAGCCTAAAGGTCCATTGTTATTGTCCCCATGCAACTTTCTACTGGAACAATGGCACAGCGAATGAATGAATGAATGAATGAATGAATGAATGAATGAGTGACCTCCATAGGGTCACTACAGTACACTCCTGCTGCCCCCTGGCCCTTGACCAACAATGAGGCATTTTCTTAACCCTGTTTCGAGGCAAATAGAACTCACAGGAAAGGATCTGTGCCATTACCAAACACTTGCACCCAAATACAAAGCAAAGTGGGTGACGTCTTTTGCACAAGGGCACAATGAGAGCATGTTCTGGTTGAAGCTGAGCCACCCATTGCCACCGTGCCAGTTCACTCATTGACTCACAAAATAATGAAAAATTAACATTCTGTACATTTCAATTCAAAAATATTGCAGTGAAGGTGTCTCGTTACTTTCCACCTCTGCCCAGCGCTTGGTATTTTTTACGAGGGCCTTCTCTCTTTGAGTCAGAAAACTTCAATCCAGTTTCCTGAGAAGTGTTCCTCTATAAACATGGAGCGTTTTCATTGTTCTTGACTCTGACACAAACCACATGACAGGGCCGATTGTGAGAGTCCAATAAAAAGCCACATGCTATTGCCGCTCCGACCTTATGACAACACAATGTGACCACAGGCACTAATCTAATACTAACAAGTGACCCCTGGCACCCTTAGTATCCGCTCAGGACAGATCCACTCTGATAACGCAAATCACATTTATATGGTGAAAGAGTTACTGTACTGTCATCTTACATTCTGTTGTTCCAGGAAACTCTCATGACATATTTGAATGTATTTAAAAAAATAAATTAAAAAAATCGTAATTGAAGTTGGCTTTGTTTCAGTTGCCCATCTTTTAAAAACACTTTTTATCACATTATTGTGTTGCTCCCTCATTCGTCTTTTCACCCTTCATATTCAGCCTACCTCTTTTTCAAAAGCTTAAACTCTTAACCCCAGCCTTAACTGAGTGCATTTTCTCCAGTTGGGCACTATGGATCTTTTTCTTCATGTTGTTGACATTTCTTTTCATCGCCTTTTTTGTTGCGTTTCCATAATATTTTGGCCACCCTTTCATCGCTTTTTTTTGTGACTTTTTCATCACATTTTTGTCGCTTTTTTGCTGCATTTTCATTCTAGTTTTTACGCTTTTTTCAAGAAGCTTTTAGATTTAAAGTAAAGTAAAGCCAAACTGGAGAACATATACTCAGTTCAGGTTGGGGTCACTGGTCATTTCAGAGCTCAATTGCCTCCACAGACTATTCCCATCGCTAGCTGCTATTATTATACCTTTAAAGGAAATACATCATGCAAAATTGACTTTTTTTTATCTTAAAATCACGTTGTAAGGGTGTTCTTTTGTCAAAGACCACCTGGAGCAGTTTTCACTTCATTCACCCAGTTTTGAGTAATTCTTTGGGTATTTCTTCCTGGTTTCCTTTTCTACAGTAGCGCTCCAATCTGAATCTATACCTTCTGGCTTGTATTGTATCATAGGACAAACATGAAACTGTTCGCCACATTTTTTAAGCCAATAATCCAGCACTGTATCTGTTCTGAGCAGTTCTATGCTTAGAAGTGTGCGAATCATGCAGGTCATTCCCACTGCTGCCTGCAGTGGGAGCTCCAGGCTAACTCCTCACCAGCCCTGGCCTCTGTGATTTAAAACCACATCCTTATCCAAACATAAGACATTATTTCATACAACATAGACAGACATAATTATAAAATGTAAATTTAAAGTATTCGGGCTAAGACAGTTTGTAAGCGCCATATGTATGAACTGTCCAATTTAAAAACCTTTTTTTGGACAATTTTGTTTGCACTGGAATAGGGCTGAATTACCATGACCATTTCCATACATATACGTAGAGTTAGAAATTACCTCTACAAATACAAAGTGTTCAAAGTATTTTAAAATGCATGATAGCGTAACTTTGCACATTTGTAATTTTTCATTCCACAACTTACCCTGAGTGAGCGGTGTTGGTGGCAGACTCAAACTTCTCTACCGAAGTGTTGAATGCAGGAGAAGCCCCTCACACAAACGCTGAACAAAGAGGGGACAGAGGAGAGTTGGTGAAAGAATGCAAACGTCTTTTCAAGGTTCTGTGTGCTCGCGGCACCTCCTGTCAGGGAAAGAAAAATCCCAGGAAGAAACAAACGGCAGAAATGCAAAACAATGCCAGCCTCCTGTTGCTCGTCGATTGATTGATTACGACTTGACGGGTATCTTTTCACCCAGAGGAACGGCTGGCTGGAGTCACATAGGGGCACATTTTTGTATTGGCTTTGTTATTTTATTGTTGGAAAAAAAAAGTTTGACAACCCCTTTAGGCATTTTGTGCACAGACAAGTTGAGTGAAAGTTTTGGTGAGGCACTGTTTCCATAAGAGTTTGTATTTTGCTGTTGAATCCGCTGACCTTTTTATAAATACATAAGTTCAGGGTTAGGATTTTTACAGATCTTAAACATGAAAAGAAATCATGATTTATAGATCTGTTCAAGCCATTGCACTGACGGTTATATTCCTAAAGTAGGGTTGTTTGAAAGGACTTCATCTTTACGAAAGGTCTGTGATCTCCAACAGGTCTCCCATTGAGTTTATCGCTTTTCTGTAATACCTGTAGTATCAAAGAAGTGCTTTATTTCTCGACTTGAACTGAATCTCAGCAGGTTCGTTCCATCTCCTCTGTTTTGTTTTGCTTTTCGTCTCCTCAAGCTGCTCATCTTTAGTTGGAGCCATTGCTTTGACAGGTGAAGATCAACCAGAGCCATCGCTATTGGCAACCATGTGGGATTGTCCCGCAGAGGTGGCCATGGGGTCAGCAGCAGTATATATATAGTTCTACTATACCTATGGAATAACACACCTGCCCGGGCCAGAGTTCAATGTGACCCTTATATCCCTCTGCCTGCAACCACTGCGGCCCATTCCCAGTTTTAAAACTCCCAGTGCTAAAAGAGTTCATGCTAACGATTTAAGCTAATTCTAGAGCTGAGTCAACACGATGTGATGGATGGAAACGATACAAAGAATGTGGGCTAAACTACATGACAATGAGGACTTTTCTCTTTGATTCTTCTCTATCCTAAACTGCACTAAGTGTTTCAGTTTGATGTGATGATATGTGAGACAGTTCTAACAATGTTCCAACCCAGGGTGAAAGCCGTCCTGTTTAGAAGTACTGGTGAAAACTGAAAGTATTTTAACCACCGTTTGCCTTCAATCACATTTTACTCTGACGCTTCATTATGTTTTATTATTATTTTTTGTTTTGTTTAAAGAAGAACTAAGTAACTTGTTAACCTTAATAAATATTTTGGGATGATCAGGGGGTCTTTCATCTCCCCCTGGTGTCTCTGTCCAGAAAACCACACTTGCACTGGGTCGGAGGCGCAATACACACTAATGGAACAGGCTAACGGGCAAAGCTAACTGCGGGCTAGTGCCACTTTAGCAGTATTTACAGCCAAGTTTGAGTGAAAAAAAAAGATCCCCATTGTATAATTGGACGTACAATATCCCTCTCTCCCTATTTGTTTCCTGTCAGCGTAGTATTTACTCTCACAGACAATTAATGAGTAAAAAAACGCAACATGCTACAACACCTGCAGTGGCGCTTATGGCCTCTAGGGGCATGAGTTACTTAATTCTGCTTTAAATTGTGGTTTTATTTTATAGAATTACTTGTGTAATTCTATAAGTGTGTAAATTGTGCTATAATGAATTTGCTTTTCCTTATACTTCACTACATCACTCTCCAAACAACCAATATCATCACTGCCACTTGAACTATTGCCACCAAAGCTTCGCCATCGTTCATTTCACTCACTTGCAGGTTCTAAACATGCTCTCGGGTGCCAACAAGGCGTGATGGATGGCAGTGATCTTATTGTACCTGTTGATCTTTCTAACGGTCCCATTATGAAGACAACTCCGCTGTATCCTGCATCCTGTTAGTGATAAATGGCGAGAGAGGAGCATTTAGGCCGTACCCACTTCCTCCTTCGTCTCTCCAAATGGCAAAATCGCAGCCATTGGTAATTATGATAATGTCAATAGACCCTGTCAAGGATGAATAATTTGAGGGGAGACAGTAAAACACACCTAACAAGGTTTTTTTTTTTTTTTCTGTCTCAGTGGTAAACAGCGCTCTTTTAAAGCTGTAATTAGCCCTATAATGCCAAACACATGTTGCACAGACCTGACTCTCCTGCTCAGAACCACTTTCCCCTCTCTCGCGACGGGACACACTTCTCACATAGCGGGAAATAAACCGCATGGCGAGGAAGCACTTGCAGCGGGACGGGGTGAGTCCTGGGACAGTCTCATTCGGCAATTGTGAGGCAAATTGCTATTTTCCGGTGCTGAAAATAAACTCAAATACATTTAATTGCGTCTATGTACTAATATGTGAGCTCAATCAGATTGTTTGCAGATTACGATTTGTGCTGTTCAAAAGTTTAAAAGTGTAACGAGACCGACGTTGTGTAACCTGTAAAGCAATCACAATATAAATGTCTTATCATATTATTAAAATAGCAATGACATGGTTGTAGCAGGATGGAAATAGTAAACAATTACGAGGCAAACACTAATCATGTTACTGGTAAATGACTGTCTTTGCACTGGGTTACGGTCCTGATGAGTTAGCATTAGTATATTAGTATTAGCGTGAAAATAAATGACAGGTGTGTGTTTAGTTACCATGAATAATAACGTTTGCTTATTTGACATCACTTTTTTGTTGCGTATCTGTGTAGGCTCTCAGTCGTACAGGCGTTGTCCATCTTCAACGGAGGTTCTTGAATCCTCTTCTATACTCTGTAGTTGAAGTGTCGAACGTTTCGCCTCTCATCCAAAAGGCTTCATCAGCGCACTAAGGTTCAGCTCAGCTCGCAGCTGCGTGTTCAACTTTGTGTACGCCTCGTTTTTGTTGCTTGTTTCTGTCTTGTTTCTGTTGCTATTTTGATGCTTTTTCTTCAGGAAGATTTTATATTTGGGTAAAGCCGAACTGGAGGAGAAAATGTGCGCGATTCAGGTGGGGGTCAAGAGGTTAAGAGATAAATGCTTAAGTTAATTGAGCATTGACACCCTAATATGAAATCAATGGAAAAACTGCAAAACAAAAGTATAAGCTCTGGATCTCATACATTAATCTTGATATTTATACATATAAAACATCCCAGTTCATTTTTGTATTAAAGCGCTAATGAACAACATTTCCCACATCCCACATCGCTTTCTCAAAACTCATTACAAATGCATTACTTGTTGCGTTTTCTCCCACCAACTCCCTTCTTACCCAAGTGCAGAAGAATTCCACTTGTGAGACAGACACAGATAATTGGTCACAGATTTTTGTTGGCCGGACACAAAGGGACCCCCTATTCACCCCTGTGCAGCTGTCTACTTCCCACTGTCCCATCACATCCACCCCGTGGACGCTTCGCCCCTGCCAACGTCCTGCCACTGGTAATCACACCCCAAAACACAGCCTCTTTGAGTGGCACAATGAAGCAGGCGGGATACTCATGACCCAGAAGCCCCTCTCCAGCCCCCCTCGTGCCCCCTCCAGGACTCGCTGACATCCTGGGGACCTTTAAATCGGCCACTATAGCCCCCTCTGATGGAACCCCCGTTTGCTAATTAGGCGTCCCACTAACGGATTATTGCACCTGTAGTGAATGGGCTGGTGCCAACTGACGACTCCACATAGAGAGAGAGGCTTAATGTGATATAAGAGAAGTTACTTGTTTTATTTGTTATAAACAACCTGGTCTTTGGATCAAATCTGAGGTGTTTTTTTTAACCTAACAACTTCATACTCTAATTTAGGCAGAACAAGACAGTATAGTATATTAAAAATGGTCAAGGTTGAAGTTATTAAGCTTTTTGCAGATATTGGATGAGGAATGTATGTTGCCCCATTATTCAACCGATCATACTGTACTATTCCACCTTTAATCTGTTAACTGTCAAAAAACAACTAAACTCATTAAGATGACAAACGCTGTCGCAAAAATCATAGGAGTCCCCACACCAAACCTCAAAGATCTGAATAACAGGGCCATTGGATGCATTGCAGTCTCCATGGAACAGGACCCCGCACACCCCTTGCATGTACAAGGTAGGCTTGTTTTAAAAGAAGCCTGATCCCCTCAGCCATCACATTTCTTAACAACTGGTCCCGCTGAGTGTACCCCGCGTGCTGTATGTTCTTTGTTGTGTCTCATATAAAATGCTTTGTGACTTTGTCTTCTTCTTCTGTCTGTCAAAAAATTGTCAAACATGCACTGTATACGTGAAAAATAATTTCCCCTTGGGGACAATTAAGTCTAAGATCTATGGGCGCGATCTGGAGCAAGGACAGCGTTGGTCGAGGCACGGCTGCCATCTTGCACACACACAACCGGTGCGCCAAATGGGTCGACTGAGACCTGTGCTACAAACTACAAATGGTTCCCCCCACTGTGAGTTAAATACTGTCCATGTTGAGAGAAAGAGAGGGACTGTATCCATGAGTCCCACTCTAGCACCAGTGAAGAGAGCGAGGCAAACTCTGTGCCGTAGATACGTGATCAAAACACTAGCACTCTCCTCTTGCGCCCCTTCGCTGCACAGCTGTTTCACTAAAGAGGAACAAACAAAATGAAAAGAAACAAAGAGTGCGGCCTGTGTGGCTGTAGTGAGCATTTCCTGGACCGGAAGACGAGCTTTTTGGGAGCTGCCGCCGCCGGTGAAGATCCAAAGATGTCTCAAAGATGCGCCAGACCTTGAAACACAACTCCAGGAATGTTTTGATGAGATTCGAAGATTTGAAGATTGCAGGAAGAAAAATGCAAGAAAAGTCAGCCCCCCTGGATTAATAAGTGTATAATCTGCCAAATAAATGCAGAAAAACTTGAATACTGGTAATTCTGGCACGGGGATATGGTAAACTCAATATCAAAACTAGAGCAACCAGAGCACTGCTGCGGGATTGAAGGAGGGGTGACATGCAAATTTGCCAAAAAGGACAAAAAAAGGGGAAAGAAATCAGTAATTTGTAAGACACGAAAACAAGAATCAGCATTACGGCTAAATGAAACGTAAAATAGCACATGTAAAATTCTTCTTACTAATGTTGGCCCTGTTACAAGGATTTTTATTGACATGTGTAAAACCAAAGCAGCGCATTTCACCTTCAGCCTTTCTTTTTCTCTCTCTTCTGCCTCACATAATGGATTACACGTGCAGCACCGGCTCAGACCGCTAAATAAGGCCCAAACAAAAGAAGGCAGCTCGAATCAAAGAAATAAAGAAAAGGAAAGAAAAAAGAGGGAGAAAAGTGTGGAAGAGGTCCAAAGAGCAGAGTGGAGCCGGGAGAGGAGAAGCACAATGAGGTGATTACAATTCCAGTCACAGGCGGCGAAACGGTTCGGAGCAGCGATCCACGATTTCTGGAGCAACAGAGCAAAGCCGTTCCCAAGGGGCTCGTGGAGAGGCAAGAGGTCAACCAGCCCTTTCCTGACGCACCACATGTTAAAGGAATTCACTGTTGCATTGTGGGATATGACACCGGTAACCCCCCTCGAGAGCTAACTTTTTAAAATTACTAACACATACATTCTCTCTCCGAAGAGGACTGACTCGGAGCGATGGAAAAATGAACGATTCCAATTGCAGAAATGGGAATGTGGTGACGCAGAAAGGAGCAGGAGTGAACTGTGGAAAATGTTATCACAAGAACATCACACACACACACACACCGCAGTCACAGCTGAGGCGTAATGGACATATTAGTTTGCAGTGCCGGAAAGCATATCAATTTTTCACCTCAAAATTGTGCCGTCACTGATATACCGAGTCCAATTAGAGATGCAAAATCATACTTTGACAGGAACTAGATATGTACATAAGAAAATGGTCAACCACAAGGCATAGCTTCTTTTCTGCAGGGATACTAATGTCACAGTATGGAGAATATCGAGAGAGACTGGGGCTAACATTAGCATTTGGGCTCATTTTTCTCCTTTTCCAGCATGAAGCTAATTACAGGTTATTACTGCAGTGATCATATCTTAAAGTTATGGACTGTAACTATCTGCGGCACAACGGAAATTGAATTAGTCCGATAATGAATGGGAAGTGACAGAGCGGTGCGCAGGGCCACTGTTTCACGCATGCACAGACTTCATAACATGTAACCTAATGAAACGTATAATATAGAGCGGCTTCATCAAAATCACATGGAAGGAAGAACTCGTGGCTGATGGTTTTGTTCAGATAAATGATCATAAAAACATGTTGATGACAATTGGACGTAATGAAGTAAGGAAGTAAAGAATGCACTGGTTGATGAGATATGGGCTGCACAAAAGGGGATGAATGTTGGTAAATTCAGGCGTGTTTCTGTCCTGCCATCTCCTGATCGGACAGAAACTATGTGTGACAACAGGCCTAAGGCTGGGCCAAACACAGGTGCGGGCAGCAGCTGCCACAGGCTATATATACAAACATGTAAAGCCTGCACAAGTGCACATTCTCTACAGAGGAGACAATGGCATGGCACATACCAATGTTACGGGGATGGAAAAAAGTCTCATCAAATATAATGGGTGTGCTATTAAAAAAAGTACTTGCTCATTCAGGTTAGGGGTTATAAAAAATGTTTTAGGCCACACCCCACAAAAACTACCATGCAGACCATCCAGGACCCGCACTGGTATTAGCCTTTAACATGTCAAGCTGAAAAAAAAATTGAAAACTGGTTTGAACTTGTCTGAAGGATAAGCACACGCAATGTAAAAGTATTCACAAATTCAAGCCAATGTATAAACCACTCATAATTGGAAAGTATGAAATCGAGGAGGAGATGTAGAAGCTCATATGGATTATTGTCATTGAATTTTGTGAATGCGTTTTCGTCTATTCTGCCTTATATAAATGTTTATATTTGATTTAAAAAAAAGATTCACAGGAAAGACTCAGGAATGCAAGCAGAATCTGCATTCGAATCATGTATATATTTTTTGTAAATGGGGGTGGGGATAAATAAGTGCTACCTCATCCCACTCCCTTTCGAGCATGAGAATAAATGTGTTTGTGCATCCCTTGTATTTATGATTTTATTCATTAAGTAAACATATTATACATATGGAAAAAATGTATTGGTTTGTATTTACTTTGTTGTTTGAGTGAAATTTACAAATTCTGTTTACATTTAAGAAACAAGCAAAGGACCTCAGATCAGTGTCTCGCGACCCTATGAAGGGCCTCGACCCTATTTTAGGGTTTACATTATGTTTTCAAATGTAATAAATGCCAAGCAAACACTTTCTAAACAACTGTAAAAATCAGACTTATAATCACAATTGTTGATGGATATGATTGTATGATAAGAAATGCTGATCTCTACTAATCAGATTATTACAGATCAATGTGAAAGTCCAATCATGGCGAAACCAATTCCCTAATGTACCTGATATAAACAGATTGGAAATGATGACAAAATACAAATGCAATAATGATAGCAATGTTGTTTTAGCCCAGGTCAATAATCACTCAAAAAAACAAAATAAAGACCACTGACGAGCACAGTCACACATTGCCTCTGAACATGATCTACTTCTGCAGCCGGCGATGGAGGAATATGTGTATGCAGTCAGCTTTTTTTATTGATACTCCCACATCTGGACAGCACACATGTCAGCACAGTCAGCCTGTCGCTCAAAACCAGAGCAGAGAAAAAGAGTCTCGTCGGCATAATAGTATAAACATATGGACACACTACACAAGACACGACAACAGACTATACCATTGCACCTACTAAAAATGTAAAATATTACTTGTGCAATTATTCTCATAAGGAAACTCCAAATCAGAGCACAAGCGTTTGGAGGTAATGCTAGACATCCACACCCCAAAGAGGGAAATCCCACAACTTTGCACTTTTACTGCCTGGAAATGTCTCTATTTCTTGGCGTTAGTGCTCTGTGTGAACGTGTGAGGGGAAAACACTGTTACTGCAAACCACACTTGATTGCAACTAATTTTACCACGACAGGCATAGATTTAATATTTGTTTTATTTTATCCTCCACCCGGGTCAAACCGCTGACTTTTACATACAAAGTGAAAATGCAATCGAACAAGAAAAACTTTATCTAGTTCAGCTCACAAAAACTAATACCGTGTCAGAAAATCTTAGGAGAAAGAGGAGCCATTTTGAGAGCAGTGAGGACAACTTCTGCTGAATTCCAGAGCAATAAGGCAAGAGATTCTGAATTTGAGCTCCCTCTCCCTCAGACACATGACTGACAGAACCGTTATGCAAACACTCCCACAATTGTCCTTTTCATTGGTCCCGGCAGACTTGAGACTCGAAAAGTGTGACTCAAACATCGACCCAACTTGGAGAGAAAAGGAGGCAAAGTGGGTGGGATCCTGCAAGCCTTGGCACCCACAATTACTCCTCTGTTATACTGCGCGGATGGTGTCTAGGAGCCTTCAATCAACTTCACATGTTTACTTTGTTAGCATCTTGCGCGTCACGTGTTGCTAAACAGATTCATGGAGCGCCTGATGTTTCTGGTTTGCTGTTTTTTTTTTTTTTTTACCACTGAGCTTTGTGACTTGCCATCCGGAGCCAAAAAACACAGTCGTGATTCCCATCAGGCGAAAGGGCCGTGTTGTTGCCGCTGCTATACATCTTTAACTGTGTTAGGAGATTGCCTGCTTGCATGCAACAGCACGGGGCTGAGTGCAACGGAGGCACAAAAACACAATTGATTTGGATGCATTTCGAGGAAGTGGACAGCACAAGTATCCACAGACTTGAATCCGATAGAGAACAGCTAGAACAATATTTCTCATGACACAGGGAACTTATTTTGCCAGCGTCCGAAACGGCATACCCTGCAGAACTGAAAATTCCTGCCAAATTAGCGGTTTGGCATGTTCCGAGGCCTTCAACCAATTTTACAAATTCTGAAAGAAGGTGCTACTTTAGGGCAGCATAGTTTAGAGCATCCTATTGTAAAAGGAATAGTTTGTTAAGACGTTGTATATTATGTCTTTGTACTAAATGTTGTACATATTGGGGTTCATTAACCAAGTGTTTGCTCATGTGCAAAAGTGGTGCTTTTTAATCATGCAGAATTCTCTCATTTACATGTCAAATTTGGGGCCCTAAAACTACAATACAGGCAATTTCAGATGGTAAATTGGGTGAAACATGCCTACAAAATAACATATATTATTTTCAGTTTGCACTTACTAAAGATGCGGGTTGACCGCGGGTTTCGGGTCAACCTGCGGGGCCCGCGGATTTGGTGATTCATGCAGCAGTTTTTTAATGTGTGCGGGTCGGGTCGGCAAACTAAGAGGCTTTTCTTCGGGTCGGGTGGGTCGGGTTTAATTTACAGTGGGTCGAGTTGGGGCGGGTCAGAAAAAAAGCCGACCCGGCATCTCTAGCACTTACTATTAGGCACCCACTTTAGGTTTTATTTGTGAAATAAGTAAGTTAGTTAGTGTTCAGGTGTTAGTCCTGAGCCACTGCGACTGAGCCGCGCTGCCATTGTGGTTCAACCTGACCCGGAGTTAGGTTAAGTTGTAGCACCCGGAGGAAACCTGGCTGGGGGCCGCCAGTGCTCCTCTGAAATAGTGCAGCGCCTCCTGGGTTTGTCCCTGTTTCAAAGCGTGGTGTCCTGCACTTGCTAGCTCCTCCACCTACTCTTTCCTGTTCCTCCTGCGCAGCTCTCTCCGCTTCACAACAGTCTTTCGTCATCTTCTGGGAAGAGCCTCTTTGTCCTTCTGGGTAACATTTACAATGATTGGAAATAGGCTAGTGCAGGAATGGGCAACCTTTTGACTCATGCTGAGTTTTTACATTTGCCTGAGGGGCATCAGTATAGCTTTTAGAGTTATCGTACAAATGCATTTTACAAATAGACTGTAATTATCACCCAATGCATCAAAGTTTGATCAGTTGAGTAGTGGTTATTCTTATAACTGATCTATAGCTATTGTTGATCAGGAATAATTGCTTTGGAGTCCAGATTTAAAAAGCTAAATGGGCCACATCTGGCCTCTGGGCCTTAGTTGCCTTTACCTCCTCTGGACTAGTGTCCTGAACAGGCACTATGCACTATGGAAGGCCTTCTGATTGACGATGAGCTAAGTGTCTGGGGAGAGGGAAACTGGGCGCCTGTAAATTAGATTAAGATCACAATCTTATTTTTCACTATAAACATTGTTGGGGGTAATTCAGTGAATGTATGTATTGCCTCAGAAAGCAAACATACAGGAAGGGCAACGCGGTGCAGCTACCTGAAAGTGAGCAGCCTGCTTATTTGTCAATACTACAGGCCTTGTCTTGCCCTCTGTTCTGATGCGCTCCTGTATATCTCTCAGCACGTCACTGCGCTGGAGGCCATGCACAGGCGAGCGCTCCTGGGATCCGGCTATGACTGTCAAACCCCTTCGATATTTGCCTTTCTTTCGGGACGGTGGAGGTATGAGGTGGGAGGGGCGGGAGGAGGCAAACTCAGAAATCTGACAAATTGCTGAAAATTGCCTTCACACTCTCATTCCTGTTTGGACACACTTGGCACATCTGGTTGTGATCTGGCAACAAAGGCAGCATGGCGGAGGGGCTCAGCTGTCAGAGGCCTGCCACATTTCACCCCGCTCCTTTTTTCTTCCTCTTTGCAAACACGCATCTTTTCTCTATGGGATGCTAGCTGTGTGTTTGATGATTGGCAGGTGTCCACGCTTTATTTCAACAAGTATTTTACATTTTTCACTTATGTGTTAGTTTTAGTCAAGACATAGAATTGTTTTAGCTTTAAAACAAAGAAGTTGGTGAAATTAATCCTGGTCAGATAGCCAATTCTGGGCATTTATCTCTGACTTAAAGGCTATCAGTGGCTTGTAATTGTCCATTTCGAGATAAACGCAACAACAGTGACAGTGCAGGCGGTGGCGGAGTCTTTCAGAGGTTGGGAAAGCTGCTCGCAATGTGTGAACTTAAAAAAGCAAGCTATAAAACAAAGATGCCAGATAAGAATTGTGCTTGCACGCACAAGATTAGCGGTTCAAAAGACAATGCACACCCATTTTCTTGTTGCTGTGTGGCTCTTGAACGCGGTGTGCGGTGCATGGCATCATCATAAACACACTGTCCTATAAATCCTGGCTGCATTGTTTCTCTGTAGTTGTTGCTAATCTGCGTGTTCTGCGCAATGTCTGCTGCAGCACTGGGATTCTCCACAGAAAACACATGCCATCAATAAAAAAACAACTGCAACGGCTTATTGGATTTAACTACGCAGACAAAATACACAGTTGTTTGTTTTATGTTTCCATGTGAGACATTTTTCATTCTTATAATGAATTTCTTACATAGCCAGCCACAGACGGTCAAAACACAAGCCTTAAGTGCCAGTCACAAGAGGCAAGGCAAGGCAAGGCAAGTTTATTTGTAGAGCACAATTCATACACAAGGCAATTCAAAGTGCTTCACAGTTGAAAACAAATAGAATCAATAAAAACATCAACATAAAATTAATCAATTACAGTAAAAGGGAAACATCAGGGATAAAATGTATGGTAAACACTTTGTTTTACACTACCCTTGATATACCAAATCTGGTACAACTTGTACTGTTGGGTTACAACCACCATGGAATAATGTGTATTAGTAGTTTTGAGGTACATGATCATCAAGGGTAGTATAAAAGAAAGCGTAATAATGATTAATGAACCAAGAAAGATTTTAGTATTCAAATAATACATAATAATAGTTCATTCTTCTGAACACTTGCAGTCTCGCCACTGTGACTATAAAACCTTTCTTAAAAAGTTTTAGTTGTAAGATGTTTTGCGGTTTTGAGCCATGTTGTGTTAAAGCAGTACTAAGTAACGTATGCCCCTAGAGGCCATAAGCGCCACTGCAGGTGCTGTAGCATTTTACGTTTTTTTTTTTTAACTCATTAATTGTCCGTGAGAGTAAATACTACACTGACAGAAAAGAGAGAGAGGGATATTGTACATCCAATTACACAATGGAGATATTTCTTTTCAGTCAAACTTGGCTGTAAATATTGTTCAAGTGGTGCTAGCCTGCAGTTAGCTTTGCCCGATAGCTTGTTAGCTTCTTCTTCATGTGTATTGGGGCTTCCGGGTCGGAGCAGGGAAAGTTGCAAAGATGGTTTTCTGGCCAGAGACACCGGGGGAGATGAAAGACCCCCTAATCATCCCATCAACACTTGTATTACCCCCAGAGGGACTACGAAAAGGATTTATTAAGGTAAACAAGTTACTTAGTACTGCTTTAAAATCCAAAGATACATGGCTGACTTTAACTGTTTTGCGATGCCTCACTGTAGAAAAAGAAACCATCTAAACTTCATTGCTGCCTTTACGCAGATACACGGTTCTTCACGCAATCTTCACTGTTATGCTTTTCCCATGTTGGAAAGTCTGATGTGATCCGCTCATATGCACGTTGTCAAGCCCATGTCAAATAAACACAGAGGAATGGCCGGTGGAGGAGAGGTCAGCGCTGGTGTCCGTGCTGCAGCTGTGCGGAGCTGTGAGAGAGAGCGGCTTGAGAGCACAGCTGCACTCGGAGGCTAAACTTCTCAAATTGCCTCTGCCTTCAGTTTCCTGCCCTCTTTGCCGGAGCGGGCCAGAGCACAGCCTTATTAGACCCCCCCCTCCCCCGCCTTAATAATCCATGATGTCACTCCGGCATCAGCGCTGTTGTTTTTGTAATGTTATTTCTCAGCCTGCACTTTGTTTGTTAAATACTAACAGGTGTTGGCGCTGAGAAGAAGGGGCGATTCAAAATGTTAAGGCTGCTGTCCGTCAGTCCGTGGAGATCTGTGGCCACATCTGTCCGGGTTTTGACTTGCCCCAGTTTGTTTGGTCATCTGTATTTGTGTTTCTTCCCCCTTCCCCTGCCTCTGTCCCTCTTTCAGCACAGACAGGCTGAGGAATGATCACCCGGGCTTTGATGCCGTTGGCCCCTGCCCTCGCTTTCCACAGCCCATGAGCTCGAGCAATTATAAAAATGCACCTCTAGCCCAGTGCTATTGCTGTGTACTTTTTCTGTCTGAAAGTGGAATAGAAAGTGCGAAAGAGCAACACTCTTAAACTTGTTTTGCCCAGGTTTGCTTCCATAGTTGAGGCTAAAGCAGCAGTCTAAACTTGATGCTGGAGCACACATATGGCAGACAGGAAGACGTTGCTTGTGGGTTGAGTGGGGGAGCAGGAGAGATGATGGTCCCTTTATCCCAGCAATCATTAGACAAGAGCCCAGAGGAAGTCAGAAATCACCGTCCCATATGATCCATGCTTCCCGTCTTCGGTGGAAAAAAAATAGGACAGTATTGTGGACATGTGTGGAAAAAGTGAAGGCACAGCTGGTCAAAGGCTGCCATTCAATAGACATAAAGCCGCGTCTGTTCACCAGCCATCACAAATAAATCATGGGGACCATCTCTTTGGTTAGAGCAATTATGTGAGACACTGACAAAGTGATGGCATTCACCAAGAATAACATGAAGCAGACCTCCAGAGAAAACAAAGAGAAGAGTGAGAACAGGTACCACTATGCTGATATAATGTTTTAAGGAATACTTGTTGGCCTCTGCATTTGACCCATCCCTCAATAACACTGGAACGACTCATGAGTACCAAGAAACTGCAGCACTGTGTGGGGGGACCATTACCAGATTGTTGCCAACTTAATGGTTAGGATCACATGAATTACTAGCCTATTGTGCATGTTTTAGGTGGGATGGTAAAATCGAAGCCCTGCAAGAGACTCACTCAGAAATAGGGAGTGCATGCACACTCCACATAGGAGGACCTTGTTGATGTTATATTAAGCTATTTATAAAACGTGATATTGATTGAAACAACCTCAGCCCTGTCTTTTTGTGTGTTGCTACTTTCAGTTTGTTTGACAGTTTTCTACAATCATCTGTTGGACTGGTCTCCAATAGATAAGATAATTTGTAATAGGTGCAGCCAGTACAAGGTAGAAAGAAACAATATCAGTAAAGTAAGTCTAGGGAGCGATCATATTGTTTATTGCTATCTTAGATTTGAAGAAAGGTTGGAGAGAGTGAAATCATTTCTTCTGCCAAATGGTTTGTGTGCACACTCCAAATGTATCTTTGAAGATGGGGCCAGCTTGGCACCATGTTGGTTCTGTTGGAGGAGAAGAATTGCTCTGTTTACTTGTGTCAAACAATGCCCAGAGAAAGTGGAGGCCACATCTCTCAAAATACAAAACTCTCACATATGGCAAATCCCATTAAGGCATTTCTCACTGATGAGTCTGTTCTTGTACCCTGTTTAGAGCCAAACAGCAAGACCAACACTTTAATCGCATTCGATTTTCCGAATGTTCCAAAAGTGCACATGGACCTGAGACAATAGTGGAGCTGTTGGCTGCAGATGAGCAGCTTGCACCTGCTGTGGGCCTGAGTGCACTGAACAACTGGACCAACCATATTGTCCAGCACAGCTGCCTCTGGCTGGAGTGTGTGATGCAGAAGAATGCATTAGTGGCACAAGGCACGGCCTCGGCTCCATTTAACCCTCCACTGAGTGCCAGGGCGACGCCAGACAGACTTTGTGTAGGCGCATACCTTCACTAACGCAGATATGGAAAAAATCTGTGGAGCAGTAAGTCTTGAGATTACATGGCTCCTCTCCACTCGGCCTCCAATAATTCCCCAAATCCAGTGGTGCCATGTCGCTCCAATTTGAAGCTTCGACCTCTTGGGGAAAGAGAATCTTCCTACTGACTGACGGTCATCTGCCTGCAGCGCTTAATGGATGCACGTCATGTGTAGAGTTGTCAGAGTGCGTGTGTGAAGTCGAGCATGGGAGAGGGATTAAATGTAGGAATAACCATGGCTCACCTCAAACACAAAGTTGGCTTGATTTTTTAATTGCCTGCCGGCTGAAATGAATGGCCGCTGCAGCTGTCTGAGCTAACAGCTGCTCGCCCAAAATGATTGGCCCAAACAGACTCTGGGATGGAGACAAACAATGCCCATGAATCACAGGCAGCCTATGAGGGAATTCTGCAATTTCACAACTTTGAAAAATGCGTGTAGGATTAAGAATCGCTTTTATTGCAAACTCACATCTGTTCCGAGCAGGATTTCACAGGGAGCTTGCAAAGATGCATTTAGTATGCTGTCTGAGCAACAGTGAGGCAATTCGACTTCAGACACAATGTTTTCTTTTAGTTTAGGCTTTGTTAATGCCTAAGTTTACAAGTTCACTACTGAAACCAGGAACCAGAGGGGGTCTGCAGAATATTTGTCAGTCCTGAATTAAGTACTGTTGTTTGGCTCCCTCTCCTTCACTCTGAGCCCCAGGCCTTGTGGCTGACTGCTCCGCATCTATAAATCACAGAGAATGCATGCTTATATCCCTGGAGCGAGTGCGCTGAGTCAAGTCTGGCAAGGTTAATCACATTCACATCTCCTCGGCCTGTTCACAGCGGCCCAATGAGAAACCAAACACAGAGTGCAAGGCATGATGGCTCTTGTTCAGTGGGTGTCGAGCCCAAAACAGTGAAGCCACAAGAAAGAGCATGGATCGAGGTGTGGTCAAGACAAGGCTTCTGCGCTCTTTGACTCAAATATGACCCATTTGCAAACGTGACTTCTCAATGTCCTAAAAATCATGCTTTATACAGGGTAGCATATAATCTCTGCATAGGCCAATGACTAATGATCTTTCTTCATGTGTTTTTGTTAAACTACATCATAGCTCATACCAAATTCAAACACATTAGACAGTGACAGCTTTCTGAGACAATGTAAGGGTTGAGCAATACTGCTGAGGGAGATGGAGAGACAGACATGGAGACAGGGTGGAGCTGGACATCATTGTCATTTACACAGGGGGGGGGGGGGGGGGGGGGCCCTCATGGATACAGGCCTATGAATATCTTTGAATATGACTGCAATAGGTCTGGGTGTGTGTCTATATATGAACACACGTGACAGTATCAGTGTTTTTTTCCATTCTGAGCATTCTCCCAAGTGCCCTGCCCAGATATGTAGGAATAAGGCCTCATCGCTCACTAGGATCCTGCCCGAATCAAAGCGCCGATTCTTGAAACACAGCTGTTGTGATTCCAAATGGCTATCTGTCCCGCTGTCGCCGCTCCGCTAGTTGTCCGGTTGAAGTTAGAAGGGAACAGACATTTGAACTCTCTACAAAAAATAGTCCAAGGTAAGCGCTTTTTAATCTCTGGCATTGGTCATAACATAATCAGGTAGGAGATAACCCGTGCTATAGCCAATGTTAACATTCTTGCTACCGACCAAAGTCAAATGTGTCTACTAGCATAGGTTAATGAGAGAAACATCTGCTAAAGGTGATATAGCAGCGTAGTCATAGCCATTCCCGACACCTTGCTTTAGTAGTTTCACACCTCACACAAATCATCTGTGTGCAGAGAAAAGAATGTGTTCTTAGGACGCACTGCCTTAAACCAACTCCGACCGGCTCCAGCATTCCCTGGATGCCTCCCCCACAGATCAAGTTTGGTTCATCAATGGCTAAATTTAAACTGTGCGAGTTACAGTTCAGGCAGCTATTTCAGGTTGTTAGGTTGGGTCAGAGTTGAAACAATACCAGCGGTTTTACTAACTTAAAGCCCAACTGTGTAACATTTTCCCCAGTAATTATCATGAAATACAAGCATTAACTCTGTTAAAGGAATAGGCCACCGTTTTTCCATACTGTGATATGTTTGTACCTTAGCCACGCAAAAAGACCGAACATGTTGTTAGCGTTTAGCCTCTCCTCCTCTCCTCTATGGGGCCAAACAGGTGAAGTTAGAAACAACCAAGCTCTTCCACGTTTTCCCTCTTTAAATACAGTTATGTGAGCGGTTACACAATCCAAGTGTAGTTACACAAAATTAAACATGTCGATTTTCTAAGCGGATTAAAAGGGGTACTATATTGTAAGGCGTAATAATACCTTAGGAGCACTTAGACTTTACTGTACTTTACTTTACTTTGAAGTGCTCCTAAGGTGTTAATACACTTTACAATATAGTACACCTTTTTATTCGCCTAGAAAATCGACATGTTTAATTTTGTGTAAATATACTTGGATCGTGTACACGCTCACATATCCATATTTAAAAAGGGAAAACTTCACCCCCGTTTGTGTCCATAGAGGAGAGGAGGAGAGGCTAAATGCTAACAACATGTTCGATGTTTTTGCGTGACTGAGCGCACGCGTAAAGACCAGACAGGTACTCATCAACTCATCTAAGCTCACGTAAGAGCATGTCTCAGCATGCAAAATGTGGCCTATTCCTTTAAGGGGGGTTTTAATTGATTGTTAAATATCTCAATATACTTTGGATGGAAGCGGGACGACACCAGCTCGTACATGTAGCCAAACATAAGGTTTAAATACATTAGCACCTCCTCCAAATGCTCTGACAACTCACTGTCTGTGTCTAGCTGAGCATACTTTGGTGTTGCTGGCATCTTTGTTAACGTTTTGGGTTTTATGACAGTTTAATTGCTCTTGTGACTTCATGTGGCTTTAAAGTAGTTTTAGTAGAAGTAGTAGATTTCGATGACATAGGGACTCCAAACCTTACCTGATATTTTCTGCATTTGTTCAAGTCATATCTGGCCTAAAAGCTGCATATGATCTACCATTGCATGTGCATACCTGTTCAACCATTGTTTTTTGTGATTTACAAGAAAGAATCTCTTGGTGGTTTTGTGTTGCATGCATTGGGGTTAACAACCAGTGGTTACAATGTTATTGATTTCTATAAGAACACCACTGTTAACAAACGTACTAAAATGAAAGTGACCGGGTGACACACAAAAAAAATGTATTCTGAATAAAAAGCTTAACTAAAAACGTTGCTCAAATACAGTACAAGTCCAGATTTGCTGTAAAATCCCACTTGTTATGCTTCTTAACACAGCCCACCTGGCACAGACTGAGGAAATGGAGATGTGAATTCAGCAGTGCACAGTATTAACTCCGTGCTGTGTTATTAAGATTTCAATTCGAGCAGAGAAACCAGATGTCAGAGGTCACCGCAAAGCAATTTGTTGCCTGTTTGTGTGATGCACAGGGCTCCAGAGTGAGAGAGAGAGAGAGCGCTGTTCTGGATGGAGAGAAGGCATGTCCAAACAGCGCTCCTGTTGGAATACACCACTCCATCTGCGAGATATGAAACACTTTTGGATAGTTGATTAAGTCAGAACATGAAGTGCGAGAGGAGCCAAGAAACAGACGGAGATTTAAACTCTGAAAACACACACACTCCCAGCACAAAGACGAGGCGAAGGTTCAGAGGTCGAATAGCTCTGAACTCTCTCCCTTCAGGCTAAGGACATCAGAGGTCTCAGTGCTGTGTGGGGCTTCATTTATTTTACCCATCGTCCCTCATCAGTCCAGGGTGAACCCATGACCCCAGGGCTTGGGTTACCTGTACCTGACTGACTGTTCATGGGCACAGTTCAAATGAAGTGGGAGTGAAAAAGACACACAAATATTACTTACGCTGATCAGAATTCACTCATTATCTAGGCTTGAGACCAGGTCAAATGTATTCTGAGTGGTCCTCCGTGCAGCACAACAAATCTATCTCTAGCTGACACGTCATCCTTTTTCTCTAGTCTGGACTTGTTTGACTTGACGCCCCTACCCCTCAAAAACAAAACAAAATAAATAAAAATAATACCATTTTAATTTAGGCCCAACCGCCTTTCTCTGGACAATGCCTATGTGATAATCCCTGTTTACTCAAAAGATGAAGATCCAAAGGGCCGCTGTAAACAGATCCACCCACAGAGGAGGTTCGTACACAGACAGCAGAGAAGCCCCTCGAAGCCCCTGAGTGTGCCGACAGCTATCAATCACAGCGCCTTAAGTGGGACGCTTGAGCCCAGATCTGTATCAGGACGCCCTGTATACACTAACACCACGGCTTCCCTTATCTGGCTCAAGATAACAAAGAGCGGGGCCCCACATTCTCTGTCTCTGCCTCTATCTCCATACACTGGTCTTATAGTTAATTTCAGGCATGTGGTCTAAAGAAAGGAGGAAAAAAAAAAAAAAAACGAAACCTCCAATTTGCTCTGGTTCCTGTTTAAAATTCAATAAGCGTGCGTGTTGTTGTTGCGGCCGCGTGGTGCTAGCAGGGGCCGCAGAGGGCTCGTGCTGCTCCTGATTTCAATCTCTGATGCTATCGGCCTCTCAGAGAAACATGATCCACGTCTCAACTGACAGATCTTAGATGAGCATGAAATTCAACAGCGTTCAGAAGCATGAAACACCACCAATTTCCGGCAACTTTTATTTTGAATTTCCGGGGGCCTATAACTTCTAAAACAAGTGTTTTCAAGCAGATAGTTGATAACCGTTAGAATATAGTAAGGATTTAAGAAGGGATTCCAGTCGGAGAGTGCTAACAAATAAAGTAAATTCAAGAGATTGTGCCATTCAGCAGATTTAAAAAAAATATATATCTTAACTGGACAATGGCATTGAAGAAATCTAATTGGAGGCAAAGTGGTTTGTAAAGGAATTCCCAGGAAATGGCCCAGGGATGATTTATAGAAGTGTTATAATAAGATTAATAGTAATAGCATTAGCTTCTGCAGCAGTAGTGATATAGTTGTAATGGCATAAGTAGTTAAGCAGCAAGCCAAGTTTATTATTACATCAACTTAGGAGATACAGCAGGCTGCACATTTTCTTACATTGCACTGAAAGCCAGATTGTCTGAACATTCAATATCCCAAAATTTGTTGAAAGACACGAGCTGATACTTGAATCTCCTGGTGGACCAGGCCAATTGCAAATAGGGCTACTGCCTTGACAAGAAGCATAGATACTAATAAAGCGCATGGAGACAAAGAAACACTAGGTATGACTTGGCTGTGTTAAAACAAGCTGCAGTTGTTCCTGCAAATATTCTCCTAAAAGTCTGCCTTCTTCTCCTAAATGGGAGCAATTCCAGATTTACATTACTGTGCTAATGTTATCGCGCTGTAATCAGTTTGCCTCTCATCAGATTACATATTTTCACTACTTTCTCTAAATTGCCAATCATGGATAGGCATAGAAATCTAAAAGTTGAAAGTTGACCCCGGCCAATGTGGCAAATGTCAGTGAGGTTCATCAGTTTTTGATTCTGATTGTATGCAAAGGAGAATGATGCCAGCAAAAGTGTTTTGATCCAAACCAGAAGACCCACGGCAATACCACAAAGTGAACCTCTGTAATCGTAGATGGTTGTTTAAGTGCAGCCCATGCCCTATTCCATAAAACATGCCTCACTTCTCCTGTACACACTGGCTTTAATGCCTGTACAAGCCGGTGCAGATGGCGGCGGTGGTGTGGGCGCCTGGTTGCGGACAGCGTGGTGAGGAGATGGTCCTTCAGACTGGGCCTGGGCCTGTTTTGGGGCTTGAAGCAGACCACAGCGCGATGGGCCTAATAACAAAAACAAGCATCCTGGTGTGGAGCTGCTCCCACAGTGTGAGCACTTTAATGAGGAACATGTGGAGCTGCCCAGACACACAGTCAAAAGAAACCCTATCCCTGGGCCCGCTCCGCCGCCCCTCCCCCTCCGCTGGCTCACCGCACTGCCAGAGTCTATCACTACTTTGGCTCTCACTATTAGCCATTCTTACGTTTGAGTCTAACCGCTTTGGTTATCTTCAATCCATTTCAGTATTCTTTCATTACACAAGCAATATTCACAATATGTTTATGAAAAGCTGAAAAGCCCAAGTAGAATTACCCATATACTTAAGTGAACACCAGTTGAGCACTATTAAGTTTTATTAAGTATCATTATACTAGTACTACAATTACTATTGCATCACATTCAGCTTTGCTGTATTCCTGCTATTTTCTTGCCGGTTTGTGGTTGGTGGACAATCTATAGTCCCAAGGAAATGTGTGGAAATAAAGGGTTCTTTCAGTGTCCGTCAGACTGACAGGCCTTTCAGGAGGCTCTTTCATGTGCTGAATTCATCCTTACCATCCACCTGCATCAATTAACTGCGTGCTCCACTGCTCATCAGCCTCGCACTGGGAACCCAAGCTCATTTAGGATAAGGGCCCTTGGTCTGTGCTGCTGAGATCCTCTGGCATTGTTCACGACAAGGAATTTAAACCAGCCCTGATTCTATGCTTTCTTTATGCATTGTTATTGTATGTATTGACTCCAAAGGTGGGCTGGCGCACCTCTGATTAAGTCACGCAAATACTGCTCAGGAGAGAGGTACTTTGGCAGTACCACAGATCTGCCACACATTTGGAGAGGATTTGTTTTTGTGGTTTCTGGTGGAGCTGCATCGAAGGGCTACTTTTAATTGTGGATGTCTTAAAATTTACTCTAGAAACTGGACTTCTGGAATATGCATTTCATGACTGGATGTAATGTATTGTACGTACATTCTGAAGCACTCTTTGTCTCAGCGTGATTCACTGAACAGTGAACTGTCCTCTCTCTCTTCTTATGATTCCGTCCAATTCTCCAAAGCCGAAAAAAGGAAAAAAAGAGTATAAATCTACTTATTCGTTGGTGCCGATAATGGAAGTTTGCTTTGCTTTGTCCACTCCAGCTTTTTGATTTTTGCTTCCCACTGATCAATAACGGTAATATTTTACCTCTTGTTTTCCAGGAAATGACATCTGCAAATTCCCAAGACCAGAGGTGAGACACGCCTTGCTTTGGACTACAGTACTTTAGTGCGGCTGTGCTGTGTAACTTATCTAAGGGGATTTTCGAAAGTGACTATGAAGCCAAGCCATAAAGCAGATCAACCAAGCAAACCTCCAAAATTAGCTGAACAAACAGAGAAAGGTACAGCTCTCTGGGGGTTCGCCTTGGCACTGGGTGTGACTGAGGCCCCTCCCTGGCAGCACCGAACAATCCCCACGTTCCACTTGGCTGGCGCTGTCTTCCTCTCCCCCTGCACTATATGTATATATCAGCCAGCATCAACATGAGCCCGAGAAGACCTTTTTCACGAGACTGACAGGCCACCTGAATCACACAATTGTACGGCCGGAGGAGCCAGTATGTGTAGAGAAAACCCAGTGATCCAATAACCGTCTGGGTTCACTTCTCTCCCATAAAGTCAGGAGGGAGGCCCCGCTGCTCCAGCCACACCAAAACATCGCCATAAGTTTTCATCTCACATAGAACAGGCAACACTTGAGCTGCTGGTGTTGTGGACATAGAAAACAGGAGTTTGAGTATTAGAATGGAAATAACTAAGACTAACCCTCACCCTAACCTCCAGTATTAAGATCGTCAATCAATAGGAAACATTGTTTTCATGTAAATAATATGGAAACAGGGCTGTTTAATAATCCCTTGTTATCAATAGTTATCATGCGATCCTATTACTATGTTATTAACTATATTAGTCAACTGTAACTGATTCATGCAAATTTAATAGTGTGGGATACTTTTTTTGATAACAATATTTTTACCATTGCGAGATACGATCAGCGCCTTGGCAGGTTTAGACACAAAAACAATAGATTGCGAAAAGTTTTTGCTTCTATTTCTTAAACTCTGCTTCAAATGTTAGCTCTCACTGCACTTCATTAATTGGTTGGTTTTCACAAATTCTTTTATTTATGCAGCACTGAATATGTGTTTCGCGGAGGTGTGAGAGTCGCTGTATGTGCTTACATAGGGCTCGGCTCACAGCAGCTGTGCAAATGAAAGACAGAGTGTCGTTGGAGCAGAGAGAGAGGGAGAGCGAGAGAGAGAAAAGGAGGGCTGGAAAGTTTGCCACAAAAGGAAAAGAGTAACACACAGGTTGCTAAATAGTAATAGCAAGTAATGGAAAAGATAATAATTGAGATTTGTTGGATTTTGTTGAGAAAATAATGGACAACTTTATATGAATAACGAAAAATGTAGTTTATGGGTTTGGAAAGCACCTATTCTCCAAAAATGATGTCTGCACATGTGACTTCTGCTGCCACTTCTAATGGGCCAAATTCCACTAGCGCTTGTTTTCTTCCCTTCTTTGTTTGGGTCTACTTCGTTTGCACACAGGTGTCAAGCAAATCTCATTATTTGAGCACTAAAAGTAGAGTTTGAAAACAACAGGTGAGAGATTCCTGCTTGATGCTGGAAACACACAAACATTTGTTCTCTTAGGGATGGGGGGGTGGGAGCTGTCCCGGGTGAGCAAACAAAACAGCTGACCTGCAGAGCTTTGTAGTGCTAAGTTATTAGTCTCTTCTGAAAAGATTAAAACTCCTCCAAACTTTCTTTCAGTTCCTTCCCTACTGCAGGAACATTAAAGTAGCCTTTTGCAGGAGGAGTATGAGCTATTATTCTGTTTTGGTTTTGTTGGGGTAGATGTGTTGTGGTTATAATGCACTTAACACCTACTTGTGATGTCTTCTTAATAACGTGGTCTGTTATTTCACGCCATCCCGCTGTTGTAGGAGCTCTTTTTCCACTGTCCTCATCCCAGTAATTGCCACTACATGTAAATATCAAGTGGTTAGTGAATAATTAGTCTTTCATTGGCCAGTAATCACCTCTGGGCCCCGGCTACACTTTAGACCCCTCCCCTGTAGAGCCGCCCTGAAGACAGGGGCCCCTTTTGAATGACAGCGCTGGGGAAGGAAGACCAATTTTTGTGTGATTTCCCGCAGCCACAGCGTCGATGAGCAGCAGTTGCGGATCTCCATTCTAGGTGAATGGATTGGTATGGGGAGAAGCGGACTTCAGATCACGGCTAAGCGGCAGCTTTGGGACTGTGTTACGTTCACTATGGTTTTACTTTCGCTGCTGTTTCGACCAGGTAAGATTTTTTTCCAATCCGTGCCTCTCCACTCACTGCTGCATGCAAAGTCTAGAGTCGTCATAGTGAACTCACTAAAGATGCAAAAAAGTTAACTTTCGCTGCAGTGGTCAGGGATCTAACTTAACGTGCCAGCTTATAACACCGTAGACGTGTTCCTGCTTGATTTTTGCAAGGTTTTGTGCCCATGTAAGGTACTTTATTCCATGTTGTTGGGGGCTATCCTGTCCGCCACGGGGACAAAGTAAAGCCTGTTGCTGCTCTGTATCCAGCCTCCTCTGCGCTTCAATCCCTAGCAAGAAGCGCGAGTGAACTCTTAGCAAATGTGTTTCTGAATTTGATCACCACTTTACACTAAAGCAAGGGCACATTACTTTTTTCTGAATACCTACCAAGTGTCGATCACCATGTGAGCTCAAAACAACATCTCGTTTCCAGATTTCTCGTCGGAGTGACGTGCTAGCTCACTGTTAGCATCTAGCCCCTCAGTAGCGCCCGCACCAAAGGACGGGGTTTGTTGTTTTTCACCACGAAAACACACCGATGATGATGCAAAAACAAAGGCATCTTTCTCGGTTTCAAAACTTACATCTTCTATTTGTCTCGGTAGTTTGAGTTAACACGTGTTTTCGAAGTTTGGAAACGCGCTGGCTTCTTTTTTTCAACTTCGTTGGGGTCTCTAACTTTTTGTCCCCCTGAACGCTGCTACAAAGGATTTAAACGTGGGCTACTTTGTTTCCTTTTTGTTGACGAACGTCACTAAAATAATATTAAAAAAATAATGACATCATTAAACTAAAAAAACAAAACAAGATCAACAACCTACATTTAATACTTTATAATGCCACTGAAAACTAGACCAATAATAGCGTTCTCTTTTATTAGTCTTATTTACAATATGTTAATAATAGTCATAACTGTTGTAATAGCTGGGTGCAACGCATTTTACAAAGAAAACCTTATCCACTGCTTATTACACAAATGAGATAGCTTAGGGGCGTTCATTCCTTTCACGGGCCATGTGAAAATCTCTCCTTACGGTTCTGCACTTGTTGGTCCTCTATAATAGAGAACAGATGTATCTATGTTGCTCTGTGTAAAGTCAGTGATTGTCAGACAGACAGTGTCAGTCATAGCACAGCACACTTCTCAGTGGATCCAGCCTGCGCACAGGGGTGCAGAATGCCTCTGGGTTGACCTCTCACACCCTGCTCCATTTTATCAAGGCTGGTGTTAAAGTGCTCTCAATGTGAGATGCATTCATCACCTGTCAGGCCTCCTCAGTTCTTGAGAACTGTGTGAAAGCCCTGGAAATATTCACAGAATCACATGCACAGTTCTGAATCAGTGTGTGTCTTTGGGATCCTCACAGATTAGATGGAGTTTTGGAGTACACAGGAGATTGTGTTAGTGCAATACACTGGGCTGTTTTTGTTTTCGTATCCCAGTATCCATCTAGTCGTTAAGGTATGGATACTGGTTGCTGTGGCATATGGCTGAAACAGTGATTAAGTTATTATTTATGTTTGTGTAAGATAAAAGATATTCACAAATTCAGCCACTTGAGTTGCAAGCGGCTACTGGCTGTGCTCGTCTGATACAAACATGGTCAATATGATATTCTACTGTTGTTCTCAAACTTCACATCATACACCTCATACATGTTTGACCTTCCAAAAACCACCAGGCCGAGATGACGATCAAACCAGGACTTGGTGCAGCCGCAGTCTAGTTCTGGATAAGGCTGCTGCCACATACACTACTGTTCCAGCCTCAGTGTCACGGGTTTGAGTCCTGCCCCCGACAATTTACTGAATGTCCGTCCCTGCTCTGCACCCTGTGCTGTCCTACCCAAGCCTAAGGGCAAAGAATCCTTTAAAATGACCAAATCACAAATCAGGACTCTGATTCTAAAATTGCAGAGAGTATCACCTGAAGAAAGCCAAGTACCACCAGTGGCACGCGTACCACAGTCTGAGAACAGCACGTATACTAACTGGACAATTTGAAGCTGTTTTCAAAATGACCTATTGGTACAGTGTTTGCTAGTACCAACTTTTTGGGTAAAAGCTTGAAATGACTGATTTAGTGTCTGCTAGTTGATTAGGGAGTGGAATTCCCAGCGGTTGCCATCCTACCAGGCACCAATTACTTTATTGCCAAATAACAAATTAGTAAATAGGTCATAAACCTGTGAGTCACAGTTACCAAATTAAACATACATTTTTACTTGTACCCATCTCACCTACTGTCAGCTGCCTGTGGTAGTTTAATATTGAGCTGTCCTAAAAGTAAGGCCTCCTGTGCCTCTGGTCTAGTGTAATGGACTTGTTGGGTTACTCTGAGCTACAGCCAAACCACATTCAACACCCCGCGGCACTCTACACGGGCTGGTTTCCTCCTCCAGCGGGTTTGCCCTGGTCGAGGGAAATAAGTTCTGACTGACTCCACGGCACAGTGTGGGAGCATGGCCCTCGTGAGCTGCCCCATTTGGGTTTTAATGGGTCTCCTGATTGAACTAAAGTTGATAGTGGAAAAGTTTTGACTGTGCAGCCTTTAGGTTCTGTATGTTAGAATGAGTTCATTTAAAGAGAGCTTAGGTTTGTTATTTTGCCGCAGATACTAGGGCTGCACAAGTGTAGTTTCATGGCAATGTTCTGTGGTCCCGTTCAGGGTTGTCAGATACAAATTTATACTTTTCTACTAAGATGCTACCTTGCAAAAGTATCCATACTTTTCTAAATGACACTTTTATGAATAGTTTTAGGATGGTCTTGATCTTGATGTATTGTGGCTATATTGTAAACTTCTATACTGTCAAAAATTGCATTAGATTGTCGGCTATAGACATACTAAGAGAGACACGAGTTCACAGCATATCACCATACTCAATGTACCCTAAATCCACCCTTTTTTCACAGTGGTATAAAAGTATCAGAGCCTATCACATATTGGGTTTTACTTAGTATCAAATTTGGCTACTGGTGTCAGTGCCTTCATGTGTTTTACAGTATATTGATAAAAAAAACTTTATTCAGGGATGGATACAGACATTACATTTAATGCTACTGACACGTACTCAGGATACGTCATACAGCGATCACCTTTGTCCTGATGCTAAATGCAATAAATGCTACATTTCCTCTGATTAACTTCATTAAGGAAATTGTTTTCTCTTGTTCCAGCCCAGCAGTGTCGGATACAGCGATGCAACACGGATTACGTGGCTTCTACCTCGACGTCAGGTGGGCTGCAGGAGGACGTGGCTCATGACGTGGACTACTGCATTGCTCTGCGGGCCTACGCGCTGTGCACCCGCAGGCAGGCGCGCAGCTGCAGGGGCGACCTGGTCTACCATTCCGCCGTCTTCCGCATCAAGGAGCTGTTCTCCCAGTACAACTGCTCCAGCGACGGGCCCACGTCCTCCGCCAAAGCCCCCAGCACGTCCAAACCCGCGGTGTCCGAGCAGTGCAACTACGAGAACCGCGTGTTGCTGTCCGGGCCGGCCGCGCAGCAGAAGAAGTACGCCCACTGTGGATTATTCGGAGACCCACACCTGCGGACGTTCAGAGACGAGTTTCAGACCTGCAAAGTGGAGGGGGCGTGGCCTCTCATCGACAACAGATACCTGTCTGTGCAGGTGACCAATGTGCCTGTGGTCCTCGGCTCCAGCGCCACTGCAACTAGCAAGGTATGTTAGATCCTACGACACCGCATCAACATTGTATTGTCTTTGTGCAAGATTTTTTGTTTCACCTGCCATTTGATTCCCAGTTCAAATGCTAGCTCCGTTAGCCCAATCACATTTGCCACTACTTCCCGCATAAACTGATAAGATGAAAAGGGCAAGTTCAAGATCTGCTGCCCATCAGATTTGTGAAGATGTGGCGAATTTGGTTTTCTCACTATTTTTAGGATACAGAATAGACAAAGATGTATAAATAATATAATATGAATTCACTTGAGTGCTGGCTCCCAAAGTGAACAATATAAAAGGTTTTGTAGCTCCCAGTTTTTTTTATTGTTTAATCACAAATAGTGTAGTCTATATGTGCCTCGTTGTGTAATGGACAAAAATAAAAGGCTCTGTAAATCTTTATTGACACAAAAACAACTCTCAGGAGAATGAAACCCTTCTCTACATTACTCACAAACTTCAGTCCAATGGCCGGGGCCAAACGTAAAGAAAATGAAAGTTCTTTACTGTAAAGTGATGAGATGCCAAAATGCCTGAGGTTAGAGTCGGGGCGAGCCATGAATAATTGATTGAATGAGAAAATAATTGGTCGGACTTGCCTCTAATGAAAATGATTGTCCGCCAGAGCCCTAAACAAACAGTCTATAACTTGGAAGCTGTGCACGGTCTATATACGAGTTTGTGTGCGCGCCAGTCTATTGCAGTAGTATTGCAATAAAGTATCAAACATGTGAAGTTAATCGTCATTCCACGGTGCCTCTCCAGCCTCCAGCATTCCTCTTGTCTTGCAGCTCCTTCAGATCTATGAGGGAAAGAGCAGAGGGAGGAGGGCTCCGCTGGTGTTGAATCACAGACATGCTTGAGCGCTCTACCTTAACACATGGGTGGTCATATGGTAGTGATTAAAGCTCGCTCCAACATTCTCCTCCGCAGCCACGATCAGGAATGTTTTTTCACCCCTCTGGTCAAATAATTAACTGGCCCTTTCTGTGTAAATATGGAATAATGTGTAAAAATAAAGTAATAATTGGACGGCAGCAAAGGGCCTAATTCTATTAATTGAAGCGACTGGTGTTTGGAGATAAAAAGCTGGAATGCCAGAGGTGGAGTTTGCCGCCCTGCATATGAAACCGGCCCCTTTTATTTGGCTGTTCATAAAAAAAAAAGTCTTATCACTTTCGCACACCAATTTTACGTCTCGTCTGTGTGAAAACAAACAGAGCCGGTGGATGTGCATTGAACTAAAGCAAATGTAGCACATGGAGATGGCGGCAGAGATTTCGACACGACCTTTGAAAAAAACAGTAACAGTTTGTTCTGGGTGTGCACCTTGAACGTAAACCTGCCGCCTGAGTCAGTGCCAGCGCCCGCATGCCCGCATCACGCTTTCAGACTTGTTTTGAGCTGCCAGACTTGAGACAGGAAATCATCCATCAAGTACAGTATCCCCGTAAGTGTAAACTGCACCACAGCCGCTTTGTCAGGACGCTCTGAAGAAACAGGGCTTAGAGTTTTTCAAAGCTCAGCTGGAAAATGAATCACAGCCACTGAGCAAGTCTGAGCAATGTGCCGGACTGAGGTGATGACATCTGGGGAGCGCGGTGCAATGTGCAGGCAACAAGCCGCTTTATCTGGGCTTTCTTATCTAAATCTGCTTGGTTGAGTTCAGTTAAAGAGTGACAGAAATCCTCTGACTTGAGATCGTTATCAATTAACCAGGATAAGATCACAGTGAGATAACAGTGTCACTCAGTTGGGGAGACCAGGAGGTCCCAGTGCTGGTGTCCTGCTGCCACCTGCTGGCGCTCATCAGAACTACATCTTGTTGCACTGTTTTTGTCCTGATCAGTTTTGCCCAATATAATTAATGAACCATGATGCTGTCCTTTTAACATGTTTTTTTCTTTCAGATCACTGTGATCTTTAAATCCTACCTTGGCTGTACAGATCAGAAGGATTACCAGGCCACCACTGAAGACCTGCCAGTGGCCTTCATGGACGGTTCGCGCACCGGTGGAGAGAGCCTCACCATTGTGGAGCGAGGAGGCTCTGGTGTGGGGCGCCAGGTGAAGATCCAGGCCAGATACATAGGCACTTCCATCATCATCAGACGGGTGGGCAGCTACCTGACCTTTGCCATCCGCATGCCTGAGGACCTGCTGGACTTTTCTGAGGACAACAGCGGGCTGCAGCTGTGCCTGCACGGCTGTCCGAGTAACGAGCTCATCAAAGAGCATATGCTGGGCCGAGGGCGTGTCCCGGGCAGCGCGCAGGGCACTAACACAGAGCTCGGCCCCCTCAAGCCCCCGCACCAGGTCTACACTGTGGAGCGCGCCACGGCCAAGTGTAGAGAGACTCTGCAGGTGGAGGACGTATACTTCCAATCATGTGTGTTCGACCTGCTGACCACCGGAGACCCCGAGTTCTCCATGGCAGCGTACGGCGCGCTGGAGGACCTAAAGGCACTGCCGCCAAGCAAACTAAAGCAGAACTCCCCCAGGACTCCTCGTCTACACAGCCATGCAGTAACATTTTCACAAACACACAGCCAGGCACTTGTGTCTCTGCTCCTCCTCATTCTGCTGCTTTTGTAAAAAATGTATAAAGATAAATGATTTAAACAAAGAAACAAACACAACATGGAACCATCACCAGCTTGAGGAAAGAGTGACTTGGGTGAACAGAGACAATAAACTATGAGTATTCTTTGGAATCTGTGAATGTATTATTTTCTCCATTTGAAGGAATTCACTCTGGTCAGAGACAGCTGTTCTGTGGATTCACCTCTTATCTCTGAACTGACATAGGAACGGTCGGTTGTTTATAGGTTTACATCTGAATGCAAACATGTAAATATCTTAACTTGTTCAGGTCATCAGTGAGCTTTTGAGGCAACACGTCTGAATGTTCTGTCTACTTTAGTTTTCTATGTCAATCAATTCTCCATATAATTTAGCCATTTTCAATGCACAGGATCCAACAACTGTTTGTAAAAACTACCTATTCATAGTCTGCCTTGAGCCAGAGTGGCACTCAGCATTTCTGTGACACACTCCCTCTTCAAGCTGCTTGGCTTCCTGTTTTAAACATAAAAAAGACACAAATCTTTATATAATAATATATTGAAAGAGTGTATATACGTGTTTTATATATGTACATTTGCCTGTGTATAGACTTTTAACTGTAACATGTTTTGCATTTGTTGTGATTTATAGGTTATTTTGAGTTATCTGAAAAAGTAAACTAATGTGCTGCAGTGTATATGTAATTTTCTGTATTAAAATGTTGAACACTCCGTACTCACTTTCTCTGTCGCGTCCCTTTCTTATGTTGCAGTACCCTCTGTGTCCTAGTGGTGTCCTCAGTCCATAAGGGGTGACAGCCTGCTGCAGAGATGGTCCCTAGTCCTGACAGGCTGACTGTGTAGTTGTAGTCAGTATCCACAGTGTGCTCGTGGTCCCGTGTGTAAACGGTACCTCAGAGAGCTGAGCTGGCTCTGCCTCTGCCCCGCCAGAGGACTGCACACCTCCAAATGGGATTTAGTCTGTGGTTAACACCGGGTCCGAGTCAACAACAATAGCATCGGGTGCCCATATTTCTGGGCATATGAACAATGACTGACATCCATGTTGTCAGCAATGCTAACAGGTTTGAGTGGAGTGGGCAGGCAAGGAAGGAGCCAAGAAGTTGAACCTATAGCTATGTGATTATTTGCCAGTTGTATTGTGCAAGCTAAAGCATAACTTTAAAGTCCTCTGTAACACATTTTGTCTCGCTGTCAAAATGTGTCTCACATGCACAGTCATCATTAAGTGCATCAGTTTGAGTTCGACCAAATACTCAAGCCGCTTTGCATGAATGTCATTGGAGCCCTGTTTTCACTGCAGACACACTAAGAGCTGCAGTGCTGGTGATGCTCAGACTCAGTGGGCTACAGTTCACTACTGCGTACCACAGCTTCTCAAACCTCTCTGCCATTTTAGTCTTTGTTTAGCTCTGGTATTGTCCTATGGATCTTCTCTTGTCTTCTCTTAGATCTGATTTTGCTCCGAGTTTTTGGTATGGATATGAAACATTTTCCTCATACCAGTCTAAACTTTTAAGTGCCACTGAAGAAAATACTTGACTCTTTGAGGGCCTCCAGGGAGTTCCATACTAGCTTAGTTTGGACAACTAAACTACTACTACTACTTAAATGAGACTGAACCATGAAGTAGTCCTAAACAAGGACGCAACCAATGGAGAAAAACAAACATGGACAAAATGCAAATTAAATGCCAAAGAAACCTCACCTCAAAGCAGTCCTCACATGGTACCCAGACCCCAGTTTGAGAAACAATGAAAATGAACATTGACATTGCGGACAAAAAAAGCTCTCTTCATGTCATCCACTGGCACCATAATATTGAAGCGAACATCTAATTCCTCACATGGACATAATGTAATGGCTGATCGATGCGCACAGGAGTGCAAATGCTAATGCGAACCAACTGGAGCTGACTATTTTTGATGGTTGTCCTTGCTCAAGTCATTCTAAAGCAAACAAAATCTCCAGACTTCATCTTGTCATTTTGTCTCGCTACATCCATCTGACAGCTCTATCCTTATGTAATGCCCCCAAGTGAGAGCACACTCAAAATGGGGCAACACTCATGACAACTTTAAAATGGAAAAGTCTGACTTGCACAGATTAAGATTTGGGAACTTGTCCTGTCACCAGATGGGCTGTCCGGGGAACGCCGAGGTATAACTGCTTATATTTTGGAGTCATCTTGTCGTGACTTTCGGCGGTAAACAAGGACAATTACCAAGCTAATGAGTTGAGGAAAAACTGCTTGAGTGATTGATACTCTCAATGGAGGCATTAATTTGATATTAATAGAGCACTTGGCAAGATAAATAGATAGTGGTGTGTTGGTCCTCTCCTTGATTGATAATGGGGAGATGGATGGTTGTCTTAATGTAACATGCTCCTCATAGACTCGAGACCGAGCTGGTTTTGATCAAATGATTTGCAACAACTCATTATTTATTCAGCGTTTGGAGGCACACTGGTAATGGCTGGTAGAGTAATGTCAGATCTCTATATTCACACCAAATTTATTGACACTAAATGATGCATGAGATGCTGGACAGGGCTGTAGTTGTAAAGTCATTCAGCTGTTCAGCGAAGACTGAGTTTAGCTCAGTGCAGCAGTCATTTTCAGTGGTTCTCAAACTGTGGTGCGCACTACCAGTGGGACTTGGATTTCTCTCTATGAGCATGTTAATACTTTATTATTATTATTATTATTATTATTATTATTATTATTATTATTATTATTATTATTATTATTATTATTATTATTATTATTATTATTATTATTATTATTATTTATTGACTATTTTGCACGGCCTTCTTCCCAGCATCTGTTTCCTTTGTCTTCTGTCTCCAGAGTCAATCTTATTTTTGATGTCTAGTCTGTCTTCACAGGTCATTGGCTGGATGCTGAACTCATCAAAACAAAACTCTGCTATGTTTGTTTGTGCCATTTTTAATTAGAGCGTATTCAAGCAGATTAAGTTGCTTTTATCTGGAGCCAGTTGCTCCGATAGAATCAAAAGAATTGGCTCTAAGAGACAAATCATTCATGAACGACATGAGCAGCTACTTTCACTTACACAGGTTTTAGCACTAAGTCCTTTGGATTTAGCTGGTTTTCTCTGGTTATATTCCCTGGGTATGGGCTAAACCCAGTCTATCCTCACATAAATGTTGCCTCTTGTTACAGGTCACTAAAATCTATTGCTACTTTGGGCCATAGGTTCACAACTGGCACAACAGCTTTTTTTTTCTTTAAAACAAAAAAGATCTAATACTACTACTACTGCTACTACTACTACTACTACTACTGCTACTGCTACTACTACTACTACTACTACTACTACTACTACTACTACTACTACTACCAATAATAATAATAATAATAATAATAATAATAATAATAATAATAATAATAATAATTTCATTACATTAAGAAAACAAAACAAAAAATACAAAATTTAAAATCTGACTTTCTTTTCTTTCTTCTAAATGAAGATCCAAATTATAATAATTACAGTAGGCTATACAGTGATTGTTTTGCCACACCTAAAACATAAACATGACTTTTACATTTAGACTGTTTTTACACAGGCTCTAGTTAGGTCGACCTAAAGGGACTTTCGGCCCGAGAGTGGCACTTTAGGGTCAGTGTGAATCCAACCACCGCACTTTGAGCCGGTCTAACCAGCCGCTCCGAGTGCGGCTGAAAATAATATGTCTATAGCTGAAACAGGTGGCAAAGACAGAATGAATACACGTGACGCATGAGGACATTTGGATTACTTCTCTGACGAGGCATAATGGATCAGCTTTAAATCTTCAAGGTGCGCCTCTCTTTCCTGTCTTTCCCTTCCTGCTGCACCTTTCTCTTCGTGAGCCGATTAAAGAGCATCAGCCTCACTGTATTTAACCACGGGGGAGAGGAGTGACCACGCAAAACACCAGGGAAGTGTGCGCGTACATGCAGCCGTGTCGGCACATTGACAGGTTGATGGGTTGTCATGGGAATAAGTTCATTAAACAGCTGATGGCGCGATGTTTGGTGCCAGCGCCTGTGATCACGGACTTAACTAACTTTGGAGTAAATGCAGTTGGAACTATAGGGTCCAACATGTGTGAAAAGAGCCTTAAAGGAATAGTTCACCATTTTTCCATACTTAGTTATGTTCTTACCTGAGCTTAGACAAGTTGATGCGTACCTGTCTGATCTTTGTGCGTGCCCGTGGAAGAGTTTGGTCGCTTCTAACTTCACCCCATTTGGAGCTATAGGAATACACTGGGAGAGGCCAATGCTAAAAAACATCTTTGGTCTTTCTGTGTGACTGAGGGCACACAGTTCTTTCATACAGTGATATGTTCTTACCTGAGCTTAGACGAGTCGATACGTACCTGTCTGATCTTTGTGCGTGCTAGTGGAGGAGCGTGGTATAGCTTCCAACTTCACCCCGTTTGGAGCTATAGGAATACATTGGGAGGGGAACATCTTTGGTCGTTTTGCATGACTGAGGGCACACACAAAGACCAGACAGGTACGTATCAACTCGTCTAAGCTCAGGTTAGAACATATCTCAGTATGGAAAAACGGTGAACTCTTCCTTTAAACTGTTACTCACTCAAGTCGCATTTAACCAAACACTCACTAGTACTTTTTTTTTTTTTTTTTTTTACTTCAATTGAGTTAAATCATTTTAAGGCAACAAAAACATTGTCCATTCCTGTGCCTCTGCCTGTAGTGTCATCTTTCTGGGCCTCCTAGTTCCTGATCTGATTCATATGTTTATGAATGGAGAGAGATATAGGCCCATTTCCTGTGGTGGTTGCCCAAAGTTCGATGACCGTTCTGGCTGACCACGCCACCTTAGCAACTTGCGACTTCACCTGCGTTTTTTGCTTAATGATGCACTTGACTAGAGGACGCACGGCATACCCAGGCATTACATCCTGTTAGACGGGTCAGCGCCGCAGAACAAAGAGGCACAAGTTGCTCATTTCTCACTGCGTGCACGTGTGTGTGTGCGTGTGTATAGGTGTGTATGTGTGAGGAGCCCATATAGGTGTGGGGTGCGTGGGGGGGCATGTGTGGCTTTCCAGACACCACGCTGCTGCGATTACGGAGCTATCTTGCACTGCAGGCTCTTTCATACCTGACCAACTCAATCTTTCTGCGTCCCCTCAATAATCAGAGTGACAGCAAAGCAACTAGACATATCTCACCCAGTGGCTCGCTCCAGAATGGGTATTGACCTACATATCAAATCATACGCTCCTGGCTTGTGTGATAGAGATTGGGGAGGTGGGGGGGATGGGGGGCGGGGGATAACATAGCATGATTGGCAGCCCTACTTTGGCAAACATGTACATCCCCCCCCATGGGTTCCTTCCATCCTCCTCACTGGTAAAGGTAAAACATTGAGGAAACGCCTCGCTGGGTCATGGTGGCATTTCTTACAGTAACAGTAAGGGCACAGCTGAGCGCACCTGCTTGTCCCACTGTGTATTTTTTATTAACGAGAGAGTGTCACCAAACTTTTTAACAAATGGCCCCCCGGCACCATGACGCCCGAAAAAAAAAAACTGGCTAGGAAATTAAGCATCTGCATCATAAATCTTACAAAGTTACAATAATTTGCAATTCACTCCCTCATCAGAGGCAATATTACCCTAATTTATTATCTCCGCGCACGAGGGGCACGCAAAGGCCGTGGAGATAAGAGTTTATCAGGAGGGGGATTGATTTTCATTAACTGATTGTAATAAAGATGAACTGCCTGCCGCGCGCGCTGACCAAGAGCCACACTTTATTGTAATTGGGACGATTTATTTCATGAACCATTGCCTCGACTTTTTTTTTTTTTTTTTTGTCACTCCCATTCTTATTTCATATCTGTCGCTGCTCCTCAAAACTGGGCGTGAATCACAGGCTTTAGCGAGGGGCCAAGTCAAGCGCGGTGACATATTGCATCAGATTTTTTTTGGCTCCGAACATCAAAGCGCACCCGACTGCCACTGCTGCTGCCGGGAACTTGACTGATAAGGCATTACCTTCCTTATTTCAATTTACAGCGCCGTGCTTGTCAACATGATAATGTTATTTGTTCCCCCGTCTTTCTCCCTCCGCCGCTCCATGATTCATGATCGCTCCCAACTGAGAATGAGATGTTCCCGTGCTCCAAATTTGTTTGGTATTCTGTACCATCTCAGCGCGCTGACACATATTTCAGCAGCAGCGGCTCTATGGCACCGCAGGAGCATCATGTGCCACTTGGAGAATAGTGATGGAAGTCCTAAATCAGCTTTGCATATATATGAATATACAGGTTCTGTGCATTTGTCACAAGACACAAAGATAACACTTCATAAGGCATACCTATAAAGCACTTACAAATACAAGGTAATCATGAACTAATGATAGTTAAACAGAGAAGGGATTATCAAAAAAAGGTTAAGGTTATATGCAAGGGCTTAATGATCATTTGGTTCATTATTGTTTAATTATTACTTAATGACTGACTTGTGTTTGTAACGGTTTTCTATGAGTGATATTTTAGTTTTTGAAGTGCATATGACACATTAGATAATTTTTTTTGCAAAAACATAGTTGACACGATTATATTTAAGATTGTGCTAAAGATTTTACCCAGCTTTCCTTAGTTCGGCCATTTTTGTGATGTTTATAGTTTCACTTCCTTATTGGACTCTGACAGGAAGTGACATAGAAGAAGGTAAACTGCTATGGTATGTTACCTTCTTCTAATGGTGTGTTCATGTGGTCCTCGGAAACTTGGGCGAAGGACATTCCCAGTTGGGGAATGCACGTGAATGCTGGCCCAGCTGGGGAAAACGACTGGGGGCTCGGGTCAAAACGAGCTTACTGACTTCCGCACCTGATCAGCTGATTTGCTTGTCTAGCGTGAGCTACGTTAGACAAGCAAATGTCTGCTACTTTTTTGAGTTCAGTGTTAGCTGTCGGCATCCTCGTAGTATTGCGAGTGAAATGCCCGACATCAATGCTAGGAAGAATCCCCACTTTCCCACATAAAAAGCACATGAACACAAACCAACTGGGGACAATGACGTCACATCTCGAGAAAATGAGCTCCACAGTTCACATGAACGCACCATATCTCACTTCCTGTCAGCAGATTAAAAATGTAAATAAAAAAAACTTTCCTGCCCAAGATTTCTTCATTAAAATTTCTGCTTCACTGAAATAAAATGATAATTATGCAACTGATGTTATCCTTCTAAATAAGTCATATTTTAAAAATCATTAAAACCTGTCATATGCACTTTAAGCATTAACAAATCTGAAAAAAAGCTTTACAAATATTATTGTTTGCTAAAGATTTTCAAGTGACATACAATGTTAAGTATAAGTCTGCACGTATATATTCATAATCAGCAAACATTCATTATTAATCAGTATTCACTCATGATTACCTTGTTTTTGTAAATACTATATACCTTCTCATAAAGTGTTAGCAACACAAACAGGTGATATTCACTGTACAAGTACAAATTTCACAAGAAACTGTTTAATTTTTTTATTGTAAAATTGGAAAAAAGGAGAGAAAGAGAGAAAAGCCCCAATAAGCATTTCTTATCAATACATATCTTTATCTTACTATAACCATTAGAGAAACCAAAAGAATGCAGAAGCAAGTAATAAATAACAAATAAATAATTTAAATATCAAATAAATAATGAAATAAATAGTAAACATCAAGTTAAGACTTGATCTGGTAAACAATAGAAACATGAAATAAAGTTTTTTAAGCAGCGATTTTAAGTCATCATTTGAATAGGAGAAATAAAGTTTGGTTTCTCAGGTTAAAACAGAACACGAGAGTTTCTCAAAGACTTCTTTTCTATAAAAAGATACTGCTTCCCTTGTCAGTGAATCCATGCTGTACTGACACTGCCCCGTAAGTAGGCGGCGCTCTCTTTTAAAAGTAATAAACCAAGAAAGGAAAACAACTTGTAAACAGCATTTTCTCTTCGGGTTAAAAGATAAAAGTACTGAGATTTCTCTTCTGCGCCCTGCACGCTGGGAACGCTCCCAACGCTTATATGTTTTGTTTGCTTTGTGCTGAGAAACCAGAAAGTTAACATCCTCATATAAAGCAAAGACCCCCCCACCCCACACCCCCCCCCAATTCAAACGCTAACCTATCTGTCCCCCAACAAAGCTCCTGTGCTGATTCTCCATAATATACAGATTTCATATTTATAATAAGCTACTATCCTTAGCATTCAAACCATAGTTAAAGAATCATCGTTAATAAGAGTAATACCTTTAACCCTCCCAGCCCCTATTGAGCATGCTCAGAGATTGAAAAGGGCACCATGGTAAAAGTCGACATTAGTCCAAAAGAATAAGATGAAGTGGATAAAATGTCAAAAGTTTTAGATTGAGAACATGCAGCTAATGACTAGTATTTACTGCCTTTTCCTTTTTTAAACTTCATTCTTGTCATATTTGTCCAGTATTAGATTTGGGCAGTGAGTATGTACAGTTTACGAAAGGCCAGTGTACCACCACACCTCACAACTTTCTCCACTATTCACTATTGTATTCAATCAAAGTTCTTTTTGTGCCGAGTTCCACAAACTCATTAAATTCTAGCCACAGCTGGCGTCTTTAATTTGCATTACCCGAACTGTTTGTGAAGGCCACATTTCATTTGAGCTGAATAATTTAGTGGAGTCTCCAGTAGGCGTCCCGTGCGGCAGGTAGTGAGTGGGTTTGAAGGCCCGTATGGCCCGAGGAAAAGAGGCTGTATATCAGGAAACTGAGGGGAACAGCCTGTCTGCTGGCACAGAACCGGCCCATTGTACATCTTAGATCTCCAAATATTTTACTATGAGACTAGAGCAGAAATATGTCCCAATCAGGAATGTGTAATTCTCTGGAGCTCGAAGAATGTGGCACGTATTCTCAGTGTGAACATGCAAATAATTTGGCAATTCATAATCAAATCTAAAGGCAATAACTCAGCTCAGGCACTGCCCCAAGTGGATCCAGTGGACAGATCAGACAGATCAGAGCAGTGGACTGAATCACACTCAGGGAGACAGCCGTGCGACGCTGAGTGAAGCGCTGATGTGTTGGAGGTTGGGGCACAGTCCTGAGGGGAGCGGCTTCACGCAGCTAACAGAGGTATTAAATGTAAGGAGGAAAGCTTGTATATAGCTCTATAGATATGGAATGATGAGAGAGAGAGGTGTGTATGTGTAAGTTAATGAATCCCACCTGATAGGGCCATGTGTGGTGACCACACGGTATAGAGCTGTGTGCGACGTGCTAATGGTAAGGCAGCAGCTGTAGCAGCTCTACTTTAGGCCTGCTGCTGTCTAATTGATGGATCATTTTGCTCTTAATTTGACCTCCTAAGGCTGTTCCTTACGCTGTACAAGCTCTTACTGTGCTATTATACCCTTTGGAAAAAAATACAGCTGCTCTTCACTGAAGAACTCATAATCTAAACTATATACACGTTCTGTCACAGCCGTTTACACTCATAGGTTTTGTGTTAATGAAGTACAGTGGTGCCTTGGGGTGGTCAGATATGTCCGCCTCCAGAGAGGCAGATGGGGGAGGGAAAAGACTTTTTTCTCCACAGAGGGAAAGATGAACTCTGTCACTCAGTCAATTCATTCAAAATGCCAATGTGTAATTGATTGTGCATCTCTTGCCCCACGGTGCTGCTCCCCATCTGATCAATATCATCATTATCCTAATTATGCAGCGAGTTACTCCTCAGTCCCCTGTAGATGGTCCCTGTTCCGAAGAGGAAATGCTGGCACTGGGGAGAGGATGGAGAGGGGGAGCAGCGGAGGGGACGACCTGCTGGACACTACTGCCACAGCCAGGACACGAGTACTGCGCTCCAGCTCTCATGTGTCCCTCATTACACATGCTGCTGCTGTGTTTTACTGCACTGCATCCAGCTCGGCCGCTTGGCACTTTTAGCACAGTGCTTTATGGTCCGATTATGTGAAAGAGTGAATAGTTAATGACAACATGTGATGACCCTGCTGCTCTAAATCTATTATGTTGATCTGCACAAAGCTGCACACAGTGTGGTCACGACAGCGGCTGTTTCTGTGTCTCATTTGGCACGGCGATTCTGCGGACACAGGAACATGTGATGGAGGTGAGCTGAGAGAACATATCTGAACATGCCCCATACAATGTCTAACCCACATATTCTACGCCACTAAAATAGTATAACTTTATTTTTTTTTTATACATTTTCTGTATGTTTTAATATCCTCAAACCCAGTAGCTATAAATGTCAAAGAAAATCCCTTTCCTCTTTTATTCAACCTGAAGCTAGTATTTTCTTAAGTTTAACGTGTAATATTATTAGTAGTAGTTGTAGTATTAGTAGCATTAATACTATATGTTACTGTCAAGAACAATAAAAATGTTTGGTCCTTTGGTCCCTTAGGGGTGCGAAATTTGCAGTTCTACGGTTGCTGTCGGAAACCTCGGTGATCGTGGTGACCTGGGCGAGTCCGTAGTCCTTGCTGAGACGGTGAGAGGAAGAGAGAGGGAGAGAAAGTCTGTCAGTGGACGAAGTCAACCACTTCCACTGTTTGTCTTGATCTTCAAGTTTGAACCCTCATTTGTCCAGTTCAGAAAAAGCCACAAGCGTCTCTTTCCAATAATATATGTGTATATAATATGTATATAGAAATCTATTTGTTGTTGCTGCTTTTTTGTTTGTTAGTTTGTTGCTTATGTAACAATTCAAGTCTCAACAAGAAAAGTTCTGTTGATCAGTCCCATAGGTCTTTTTTTTACTTTCTCTTTGTCTTTCTTGCACTGTGCCATCTGTCACTGCTGCGTGAAGTGCGTGTCTTCCTGTTCACATCTTCTTTCCGTTGCCATAACCTATAGCTTCATAGTATGTAAATGCTGATATGTCTTCAAAAATCCTTATGTGTTGATTTTTTTTATAATGTATTTTGCTTCCAAAGAAAAAAAGTCGAACTCCTCTTCGTCGTATCTTCACGTGTCCTCTAAAACCTGAAAGAGACAAGATGAAATAGCAGCCATTATTGATGTCAGTATTCATTGGGTGTATTTCAAAAGCTCCATTTCTTTAACTGTTATAGTTCAGTATGGCTCTATTATATCCCTCTAATGGTCTGGATAGAGCGAACCTGCACTGCTACTACAATCAATCTTTGTCAATCACTGCAGTGACACATCGTCCAGTAATTAAAACTCCTGCTGTGTGCCACATAAAGCCAGCCCTTATAGTTTGTACAGAGACCGGCGCTATAGAGTGCCTTTAAGGATTTCTGCTCTCACAGTACATTATTTATTTACCATACAACACGAAACTGTCTGCTAAGAAGAAAGCATGTTGTAAACCTTGACAGGGGGGCTCACCTGTGCTGCTGCGGTGAATACTGAAGGTAGGCTGTGTCAGTAAGGGCGGCTGGCATCCTTCGGTCTCTTTAGCTGGACTTTCAATCGCTTCATCCCGATCTGAAAGCCGTTCATGGCTTGAATAGCTGCCTGGGCACTAGCAGGGTTGTCAAAGCTCACAAAACCTGCATTGAAAGAAGTTCAAGTTGTTATACTTTGAGATATTAAATGTATTAATATTTCCTATGAATTCGTGAATGAATGAATGAATGTTTCCAGATGGTTTAGCAAAAGACCTGTCAACAGCAGCAAGATGAACAGAGGAATATTTTCTATTCATTAAAAAAATAACCATTTAATTCGCTAAAGTAGAAAAACTTTAGAGAAATCCTTTATTTTCCATTATTTCAGATTTTAAAACTACTTAGCCTTGGTATTTTTGTGTCATAATTCAAAACAATGTATGTGTCAAAATAACCCTATACACAAGCGTAGTTATATGTAGTTATACAAATTGCCAGCAGAGGGCACACCTCTTCCTCTTTTGTACCATTGATCAGAGCAACAGAGCAAAAATGTAACTTCGGAAATGGTTAGCTATCGGCAAAACATGCTAATCTGCACAAAGAAGATTATATGACCACAAATGGGATCAGAAACTTAAAAACACAGAGGAGGAGTCAGAACTATGTATAAAGTGCATTTATTGGTGTGGAACATAAATGCAAAGGTTCAAAAATACATCAACAGCGTGTACAAGTACCCAAGTGTCAAGACCGTCTCAGAACATTTCCCACGATGCTCCTCTGCTCAGATATGCACTCAAACCTCCTGCTTCTGTCATGTGTAAAAATAAAGGGCTGGGCTCAGTGACCAGAAACTGCAGTGGAGTGTGTGTGGACCGCACTCCCCGGTGTGTGCTGTCATTAGGAGCAGTCGATGACCCATGAACAGCAGCAGGAGGCGTCCACGGCCACCTGGGACCACAAAGTCCACGACTACGATCTGGTCTGAAGTCTAGTCTGAGGACTGGTCTGATACTGGTGTGGACTCTAGTCAACATTTTGGCCTGTTGCGCCGATGTGCCTCTGGTCTGTGGTCTGGCTCTGGTTTGGGGGGTGACTCAGTAGTCCAGTGGCACATCTCACGGCACTGCTACAGATAAAACAGCGGAGATGTGGGCTTAGGCCTCTAAGCCCCTCTCTCAGTCCTGTCACACATTACAAGTGTGCTTTGTCTCATCTTGGCCGTTTCCCTGTCTTATGCACACCATCAATCTGGCTTTATCCCCTCTTTCTCCTCTCTAGATTAATTACACCAGTGCCTGCTGCCTTCCAGGCCTAACATTATGTTGTAAATGCATAGTGTATAAGTCAATACTGCAAATAGGTCTTCTTTCATGAATTTATATGTTATTAAGTCCCCCCGGGGAGACACGACTGGTGATCAATTTTGCCCAGGGTTCTCCGTTTCCCTCAAGTGAAAACAAATGCTGATCCATAATTGGCCTTTGGCTCCCCCCGCCCCATCAGCGCCTGCCTCCTCAAAGTTTGTATAGGGCCCGGGGCGCTGCAGTGCGTGGGCTGACAGAGCTAAATGGGACAGCAGGATAGGGCTGTGTGAATCAGCCGGGGCAGCCAGCCTATTGACAGATATTGGGGTTACAGAGCGGTGATGCTGCTGCTGAGACAGCACCTCCAGGTTTCCAGGTCACACGGCTGCCAAACACAAACAAGGACATGGACTCTCATCCAATGCATCATGGCTCCATTGGCTACAATGTATTCATAGCATTTTTCCCTCCGCGCTCATACCAAAACACAACAGTCATCAAGATGCAAATTCAGGTCAGTCAGTCAGGGTAAGATCATTCGACACAATGTGTGTCTGCGTTCTGTCAAACGTCATCGCTGCCTCTTGTGTAGTTCTCTCTTTCAGACAAAGGCCCCTTGTTTCAAGAGATGTGTAAAAATAAAAAAAAATCACTTCTATTATTGTGATGCTGAAACTTTGCCGTGAGGCTTCACACCTTGGCTGTGAGTTTTTCCGCAACACCCACAACTCTCGGAGTATTTTGGGAAAGTTTACAAAGAGTGTGGAGGGAAAACATAATAATCTTTCAAAGTAACACTTCCAGAACTTTTCCTCATTTAAATAGGCTATGATCACAGCTTCATCACTTAGTATTAGGCTAATCCCCTTGCACTTAAAGACACTTTATGTAAGTTGCAGAAATCGCTTTATTAGATGCATCCTTTCAACAGATTTTTTGCATTCGGTTGACTGTTATATATATTGATATTATACTATTATATATATATATATTGAATGTATTGTGTGTGACTCACCAAAGCACTTGCTCTGGTTGGTGGCACGGTCCATGAACACCTTGGAGGAGATGACGGTGCCAAAGGGCAGGAACATTTGCATGAGCTCGTTGTCTCCAAACTCCTGCGGCAGGTGGTAGATGAAGAGGTTACAGCCCTCGGGACCTGCAGCCGCACCAGCACACACACACAGAGACACACAGAAAAATGTTATTACAAATGTGAGCTGGTTCGGGCTCCGGTCTGGACTCTGGGTCTGGTTCCTGGGCTCTACAAATGTATGCGGAGGCAGGCTGGAGTCATGATGTTATCTACTCACTCTTTTCATGTTGACTTAATTAAGAGGAGGGAGATTTGCACAAAGTCTGTGACATTATCAGTGTCTTTCATCTGCCCACAAACACAGATCAAATAAAAAAGTTTTGCCTTGGTTTGTAAATTCTCTTTGCTCTCTGATAATGCGTCGGAAACTATTATTTAAATCCACAGAGCGAGAGATTGAATGTGAATATGGAAAATGTCACGGACTCAATATAAATGGTACAGAAAGTATAGGAGGTCACTGCAATCATTTCTTATTCATCTCCTCCAATGCAGACAGTACAGGCAGTATTGTAAGAGCTTCATATGTGCCCTTGGAAAAGATACATACCACCTATACAGCCAAACACTGGCTCCTGACACTGCATCGTTGTGAATAGTTCACCGAGCATTACATAGCATGATAAAGATTGAAAAGATTTTGCCAAACGAGACACTGTTTTATCATAAACTGTTTCTACATCTAAAATGGCGCCTGATGAGAGCCACAATCTATTACAATGCTATACCTGAGTCACTTTGGATATCTTCAAATAAGCTGCTCCAATCTCCCATCTACGTTTTCATTATTTTTTCTATCGGGGCCGCACCGCCCGCGATGTCACAGCGTGGATTTGATTATATAAGCACTAACCTTTACATATAAAACAGCAGTGGGCTAGAACTAGTGCACTCCACAGTTGTAAAACAGAGCACTCCCACTAACGCGATTTTATTATGCCTTTTTATCAAGCTATATATTTCTACATGCAACTCTATAGAGCCTTTTAGTGTTTGTAAACAACTCGGTCCCAGCGGAATGAATGGCGCTATAAGCGGAGCCTTTTTTATTTCATATGTGGATTATGCAAATATTTACAGATAAATACACATGTAACTGTATTTTGATCAAGATTCAAGACGGTTTGGGGCAAGTGGCGATTTTTGGTCATTTCCGCACACGTTACATATGGCCTCCCTGCTGCACATCAGCAATGTAAAGAAGCATCTAGTCCTCACTCAGCCAATCAGAAGAGATTACCCCACATCACAGATCCCACAACTGTGGCATTTGACCAATCAAAGACCGGTCGCGCTCTCAACTTCCTGTTTTCTCTGAAGTCTGAAAAAGACCCAAGTCTGGCTAAATTCATGGTACATTTCTTTACATAACTTGAAAACTAACCCTGGTAAGTTGATGAAACTCACATATTTTATTGGTGAATAATTGTGCTAAGTGATGATATATGTGCTGGTTTTGGAGGACACAGTGAAATAAATGAAACTACAGCATGAAATATGCAGGCACCATATTTGATCACTTAAACCTTAAGTTAAACAGGTTTGTCCATATTTGGACATGCCCGTTGCACCTATTATTCATACTTACAGTTTTCTTGACAGAAGAACCAATAAACCCTACGGCTATTATTTTTATGTTGCTCATGGTTATTTGCAGCAACATTTTTAAAAACAAAATATTGGAGGTGATTGGCCCCGCCCACGTCATGTAAATCTCAATCACATGACTCTTGCCTATGACAGGTGTGATCATTCAAACATCAATATGACAAAACACAACGTCTCCTGAATACCAGCACCCCCAGACCTGAAAGTACTTTTTGTATATTTTATATATAAACATTTAAAGGGCAAGGAACCAAATATGGTACCTTCGCTCACCTTGATTTTCTGCATGATAATGAAACATTTTGAAAAATGTTAAACCAGAAATGAACTTGTGTTATGTCCCCCAATAACACTCTTAAACTGAAATGATTTATTTCAAAGTATTTCAATGAGTGCTCTATAATGGGATAACTCTTTAGCCTGCTCAAGGCTATAAAGAGTTAAAACACATTATTACAACAAGCAGAACATCATTGTAACAAAGTTAGAAATAGTACTTTTTCATTTGTTATAAAAAGAAAATGGACTAACATAACCACTTTCTGTGCAGGACAATATGGGAGGGACTTGGAGTAGGTCAATATTGTGTTTTCCCCCACCATTCTATTTAATTGATCTATTATCCTTAATAATGTGCTCATTGAAAAAAAATATTGTTCTCTCTCTCTCTCTTATATGTGCATTACCCAGAATGAAATGTGCACGATGCCAGAGCAATATGTGCCTGGTGCGCTCATCTTCTTTATATACCTATTATGGTCCGATGAGATGTACAGCATGAAGTGTAGAAGTAATAAGGTTCTCTCACCCTCACCTTCTCTCTGTTGCTGCTGCTGGATGACCTGGGGTGGCTGGGGCATCGTTTGACCAATGGGAGTCAGTGTAGTGGCCGGGTAGATGGCTGCACATAAAGAAGCAAAGGGGAGGTGCGAGGAAAAAAAAGGTCAATGGCATGAGTCTGTGATCAGAGCTGCTACGATGCCGTGTTTATCACAATGCATCACAATATACTGTAGATACTCATTACTTTCACCGTATAAATGATTTTGTGGTTTAATATTTTAAAATTGCAATCTGGTAACACCTGGTCCTGGCTCCGAATTAAGAGTCAATCCTCATTTAGTCCTGGTTTAGGCCTTGGTTCAGTCCATAAATTCACAATAAACAGATCAATTAGTATTGGCTGGCGCCTTTTTAAATGTATTTTATTGTTTGTATGTTTGGGAAGAATCAGCTCTTCAATTTAAAAGGCTGCGACTTCCTTCCCTTCACCTGAACTCACCCTCTAAGTTTTACACCTGTTACCAGCAGGTTTAGTCTCTGAAGGAGGTAAAGGTTGTGGTATGTAACATGCACCTGAATTTGTCAAAATGCGTTTTTCATTTTTCCTCACTGCTGTGGAATCTACCGTGCTCTTTACAATGATTTTAGACCTTTCGCTTTTGATCATTTGATGTTTATTTTATCACAATGAGTTCAAATAAAGGTAAGCGGATGTGTATGAGCTGCTATCAAATTTTCAAAGCGCTGTGGCACTTGTTGTTTACCACTGTCCATGGCACAGTTCCTATGGGAGCGGTGTTTCATGGACGGCAGGAGAGTGCTTTTCAATGTTTTTATGACAGTGAGCGTGAGCATCTGCTGCCTCTGAGAGGATAGGTATTTAGTCAATCTGTGAATTTTGTCTCAAACAAATATTATGTACACGCAGTACAAGGAATTTAACCAATTTACAACACGTTTGGAATATTTCTGCTACAGAAAATTTCCAACACAACAGTAGAAATCATGGGGAGGGCTGTGGAGTAAGCATTTGCCCATGTTGGGAATCAGACCCAGGGCTCTCTCTGGTTTATGCTTGAGGCGCCCCAAATAAGGCTTGTTTTATTTTCCCACTCTGAGAAAATACTGTTTGTTTCACTCCTTAGTTTTTCCTTCTGAGGAATCACTCGTTCCGAATCAACAGACTGAGTTTGCCTCAACCAGAGAAAGCACAACAAAACCTAAAGTTGGTGATCTTTTTGATATGAAAGAACTTTTAATGGTTTCATATTGGTTTTTGTAACTACATTTTGCACCGGAAAATAGCATTGTATTTTTACATATTGCCTGACATTTGGGTCCTTTCATAGCAAATGTGCAAAAGGATCAAACCTGTTCCGGGGCACATGTGGTCAGTAACAAAGTAAATATAGCAATAATAGATACAGTTCACTGATAATACACTGATTTCTATATATTTCAATAACTAAACAATCTCCACTTTTCTATTCCAAAAACAATGGACCATATGTACCTGTGTATTGCTGTACCCCAGTGAAGGCCTGCTGCAGGGTGTCAGCAGCTGTGGGACTCTGGGTGGAGTATGGGGACAGCCCGTTGGTGTAGACGGTCTCCACAGCCGGGTGTCCGTTGGGCTGGTGGGGGATCCCTGTGAAGCCGTTGACGATGGGCGTGACGATGCTGGGCACAGCGGAGGTGGTGATGTTGGCTGGTGGAGAACTGAGGCCTGCTGGGGGAAACAATTAAACAGCTCAATCAAGGCACAACTGTTGATAAGGTCAAAGTGCAATTTAAAGCCACACACTGCGGACCATTGCAGGTTATGTGCCGCCATGTTAAAAGAGAAACTAAACCAAGCAATGTTTCTTTTAACCTCTTAAAGGGATATTTCAGGATTTTTGACATAGGTCCTCATTTCTTAGTTATCTAGAGTGTTGTTGATTTCTGGAGATTTGTATTTATTTTTTAATTCATGCAGTCCTTATATTTGAAGAGTTCAGTGGTGCTAGGCTAGTGCTAGGTTAGTCCATGTCTCTGGTATCTAGTAGCCTGCATTAAAACAGATCTGATCCAAGCACAGTGCACCTGAGGCAACTCACTAATAACACCAGACTACCGATATAAATGTCTGTGTTGACTCATCTGAATTGAATCATTTTTGAAATATAACCATTTAGCATTTAAAAGAACTTATATTTGAGCAGCATCAGCTTCCTGGTTGTAAGCTACGCAGCGGCGGAGTGATCTGCTAGGTTACCGGATCTACAGTAGTTTATTTACCTGCGGCCGGCATTACTACACGTGGAATTCACAAAGGAGCTTTCTACAAATCAGATATGGTAACGTTTGGAGGTCTACCCCATGATTTTGAAGAGGTTTTTAATGCAGGCTACTAGTTACCATAGACATGCGCTAGCCTAGCACTAGCCTAGCACCACTTAACTCTTCGAATATAAGGACTGCATGAATTAAAACAAATATATACTGTACCTCCAGAAATCAACAACACTCTGGATAACTAGGAAATGGGTTATGTCAAAAATCCTGAAATATCCCTTTTACCCCCATCTGAACCGAGCACATTTTCTCCAATTTCTCCCAAATCAAAAAGTTTGACAAAAGAGCAAAAGAGCACGAAAAGCATGCCGGAAAAACAGTGACACAATCAAAAAAGCGACATATACACGACTAAAGAGTGATGAAAAAGCAGCAAAGAGAAAAGAGAAAAAACGGGACAAAAATGCGCTAAATAACTGACGTTGACGCGAAAAAAAAAAAAAAGATGAAAAAGCAACAAAAATTCTTCAAAATGTGATTTAAAAAAGCAGCGACAATGTGACAAAAAAGACACAATCAATTCTGTCGGTCTTAGCTTTCAAATGAGGCACTTCACCCGGCCTACAGGCTATAAACTCCAGTCGAGAAGCTTTTAGATTTGGGTAAAACTGGAGACAATGCGCTCGGTTAATGCGAGGGGAAGAGGTTAAGGCATTTATCGCAAATAAAATCAATGCTTGCATTCTATTCTATTTACTGGGTCAAATGTTACACAGTGTGGCTTTAAATTACAAGGAACACAATCATAACAACACTACACACATGCAGAAAATAAATCAAAAGTGGTATTGCAAAAGTGCCATAGACAGAAACACCACTCAAATGCAGCTGTACAGTGGGCTGTACAGTGGTTCACCTGTTGGGTTCGCACCACCTGAGCCAGCCAGTGCCACCCACGTGCCTATAGCCAATTTAACACTGTCCTGTTCTGTTCTTGCACCACCTTCGATTGAGACAGGAGGAACACGCTCAAGAAATGCTGACAGTTGTCTAGCTGTCACAATCCAGCCCTTGTCCAACTCATTCAAAACTTTACACTTGTCCATCTTTTCAGATTTTTTTTTTGTCTCACGTCAATGTTTGCTGCCTCCTACATCTTAATAAGACAAAGACTGTATCCGCTTCATTGTGTCTATAATGTTTAATCTTGTCAGTGTCCGTTTACCCAATAATGCCGCTGATTTAATTTGTAATTTGTATCTATAAAACATCCATGAAATTTAACAAGGGTCACTTCTGGATGCGGGACATTTGCTGGGTAAGATTGGATGTGTGAATAAAGTAACCGTTCCCTATAAGACAGGCGGGCTTTCTTATTGTGTATACAGAGTAAATAGTGGCACAGCAGCCTGCATAAACAGATCCAAACACACACACACACACACACACACACACACACGCACACACTGGGAGTGGAGGAGCACGCAGGAGCCGGTGACCGCGAGCCACACTGCATCTCCTCTCTAATGCAAGGACACGGCTGCGACGCCAGTCTGTCACATATCCGCCGTTTGTCGTGACACATCCTGCAGGAGAGCTGGGAAGTCAACGTGTGAAAAATGAGCCTGTCTGTAGTGTTTGTGCGATACCCTGCTGGCTCCAACTGCTCAAGATGATGAAACCGCTATGCAACTTCTGAGGGCAAGAAAAAGGGAAGGGAAAAAAAAATAAAAAGAAATATGTGGAGTAGATAGAGGGAGATTACAGAGGGAGATGTGCTTGGATGAGCAGGTGGCAAAAACACAAAGATGCCTCTTACTTTTATACATAATTTAAAAAGACAAAATAACCGCTGGCAGCTTGACAAATGGCTGGGTCATAACATATATAGCGTGCGTTTGAAAGGCAGCTGTGAGGAGGCTGCATGAGTGGCATCGAAATTGGACGCTCCCTGTCCTCTCTCATTCAATGCATTTTAAAAGGCTCTTCTTTTAGAAAGTGTTTCCAATTATGCCAGGCGACGTCAAAGTACCCATTCTGGGCCCAGTCCTCGCCTTGTGATGGTCTCTGTAAAAGGGGCTGCTCCGTGGCAAAGCATCCGGAGCCGCTTGAAGTACAGCTCCCCTGAGGACCACCTCTCAATCTAGAAACCCTGCGCTCTGATTGGACGGGAAAAAGCCCGGGTTGTCACGGAAACCCTCTGGCGTGCCATATCTCTGCAATCTGGCGTCTTAGCGAAGAACCCCCCCCCCCCCCCTTCTGAGAGACAAACCACATTGGTAAACAGTCACACATAGAGCATATACATAACGCTTAGGCTTATGCTAATGCCTGTGTAAATATGCTACATGCATCACACGCTGCAGACGCCCACCTCTGAGCGAAAACACCTACACATCCATATGGAAAGGCTCTCTTTTCCATCCCTGTCTACTCCTTCCTACATCCTAGCTCCTGCTCCCTCTTCTTCAGTGTTTAAATCATGTGTAGACTGAAAGTTTACAGGTCACTGCAGTCGCCGATGAGAGCCGCAGAGTTTGCGTGACAAAGCATTCAGGTGTATTCAACCTTTAACCTGTTCAGCAAATCAAACTTTATTCGCCATAACGCCCTTTTCATACTACAAGAATGCAACCCATGTGCAATAGGCTATCTTCATCATTTCACCAAAACTGTAAATCCATTGTTATTTCTTCAATATGAACTTAACAAATTTTCTTTGTTGTTTTTTCCCCCCTATTGATTTTGTTGTTTTTTGGATTGGATAGTTATAATCTCCTCCAACTAACATGAAGAATAGTGAACAGGCACATGATGCTGAGTAAGCCCCCAAGGCCATAATATTAAATACAAATAATTGGCAGAAATGTAATTAAATGAATGAAAAAACAAATCCTTGATGACTCCCACTTAGTCCTTTCACTGTCCAAACGTTCCCATGTGTCGAAGGATGCAATACCACCTACACATATGTAAATGCTTGTGTTAATCTCTTTCCTTCCTCCTGCCGACTCTGCTTCAATATTTAAGTCACATGTTCACTGAAAGACTACGGTAGTTTTCAATCTCGAAGCACAAATGTCTGTATCATGCAAACTGTTTACTCGGTATGACGTGATTGCTTATATTCTCTCTATCGTTTAACCTGTTTTCAGCTTTTTTTCAGATGATGACAGGAACATCATAGTGAATTATGATTGTTGATTTTACAAACCGTATCAAGTGTGCCAAACTCAAACCCCTTCTTAAACTATATTGGCTTTAAGGTTGCAGTGGAGACTGGGATGTCGCCCGCAGCGAGTTGAGTCAGTTGTTCCCGACCTTTTTTCCTTGACCCCCCCCCCCCCCCCCCATTGTGCTTGTTGGAATCAGGACCCGTCCGAAAAAGCAGCTCTCACAAATATATCAAGACACAAAAATAACGGTAAACGGTAAAATAATGGGGGGAAAAAGATGCCAAAATCAAAGAATGCCACAGTTCAGATTGTGTGGAACAGCATCTCAAATGTTTCTTGGGACAATGGACCTTAATTACTTACTCTCCATCAGTGTGACGTTATACAATAAATTCATTATGTCAATGCGTAAACCCACAGTGATTGTTTCCATGGACAATTGTGCACGTTTAAGGTTAGTTCATTATCAAGAACTTCAAAACATTCTCATGGACCCCCTACGTACGGCTCGAGACCGCAGTTTGAGAATAGTGGGTGTTGAGTATAATGCTAAATCAGCAAATACAGATAAATCTTTATCGTGGACTATTATTCCTTGACTGCCGCCCACTATCCAAAGGCATGTGTGGGTGAACTGGATGAACTAATAGCATCTACTAATCCATATGGAAATGCTCCCTTTGATCCATGTCTCCTAGTTCCTTCCTACAGCCTCCTCAGCCTCAGTATTTAAGTCATGAGTAGTCTGACAGTCAAGTGTGGCGACCGGGGGAATTGGCCAGGTCCGGTGAGAGCTGTTGTGTCTTTTGCACTGATTTTCTTTTTCCTTTTTTCCCACTTCTTCTTCTCCTCTCCGAGCCTCCCCACGATTGCTTGTTTCCTATGGAGCGGTGATGAATTAGAGCGCAGCTCCAGCCCATTCTCCTACCGGGACCCTGGAGACTTGCCGCTCCCATTTGGAGGGCCAGAGACAGCCAGTCGGGCCGGGCCACACGCACTCCACTGTACCGCCAGATAATGCACCCTCTCCATCATCAAGCAAATTCATTTCCCAGGTTTTTACGGTATACTCCAAGAGCGGGGAGGAGCGTGGTTATATATGTGTGCCTATAAGGTTGGGATAGTGATAGTCGGCGTGGGACGAAGGTGCTGCAGAAGAGGAGCCCGTACGTCCAGGGTCAACACTTGGAACATGACATCTGCAGTAAAAGCAGGGAGGGGAACAGGAGAAGGGAACAGATTGGGGCCACCAAGTCCAACCAGCAAGATGTACAGTTATGGAGCAATAAAAGATTTAGGAAGATGCTACTGAGGGCTTATAGCGGATGAGTGATATTGTGATTATGTTCTTGAGATGCACCGATCAAGCTTTTTTTTGCTACTGATACTGGGGTTTGAGTATCTGCCAATATCCCATATTTACCAATACCAAGAGACTGAAGTGTCTTTCTCCGTGTGAAAAAGTTAATTGACTCTGCTCCATTGTAAGATCAATAAAGTCATTTTGTTGTCATGGAACAGATCAATTATCAATTATATCTATTGACAAACTCTTGGATGAACATTTAACAAAGATCACTGGATTTTTCCACTATTCTTGGGTATATGGTTGCATTAATATAAACAACTCACATTAAGTGATCTGATCATTACAAATAATACAGTTATTTCTTAAACTAAAATACAAACACTTGGCTTCAGCAATAGACGATTTTATCCAGGTTTTTACAATGACGTACAGCATGCCCATATTCACTTAGTTTTAGATGGTGAAAGTTGTTTTTAAGGCGTTCAGAGACAAAACTGGTATCGGTTCAGTACTGGATATTTGTAGCCGATACCTGATATCGTATTTTTTTTCCAGTACTGGCTCCGGTATCCGATACCAGTATCAGATCGGTGCATCCCTAATTATGTCAATTCACCATCTGGTCTTTACATTCTAACCTGCCTCATGTCCATAGTTGCTGGAATATGTTTTAGCTGAAGGCCATATGAAAAACAAAACACTACAATATTTCAATTTTGTTTTGGTACAATGAAAATCCTGCTGAGTAGAAGGAGGCCAATTGGTAAAGCACTACCTCCAGGCGCTATCAAACACAATGGCTGTTATTACTGAAAAATATAATAGAAAAAACTGTGCAATCAGGGCCGCATCAGTGGTTCAGCAAAGCGCCGCCTCTGTGCAGTTTCCAGACAATCAACCCCTCTATCAAACAAAAGACACAATAATATTAAAGAAAATTGCAATCAAGATGAAGCTTAAAGTCGACCACAAACTGCTTTACAAACTTTGACCTAGTGTACTGCGCCAACACCGAGATTACAAAGCAGAGGAAATTGGCGCGCATGTGTCAGGCCTCAGATTTCCCCCCTCGCACTAGAAAAATGGGATACGCTGTAACTTGGAGCACTGAATCGTATCAAAACACACAAAAAACACAATTGCGGTGTCCTACATTTTCACCGGGAATCGTGTTGTATAAAGCAAAGACAATAAGTACCACTATGCTCAATAAAGCAGTGATTACATGAGCAGGCAATTTCACTGACCGTCATCTGTCACAATGGAGCGGCTGTGTTCCCCCCGTATCAACCGGAACCATGCAATTGGAGGAACGCTTTCTACTCCTGCTTTGCCCAACGACAAGATAACAAGACAATTTCATTTTGCACCTTAGCAGTGGACATGCGGCCCAGGCATTGTGCAAAATTGTATTCATGGTGTGTTTACAGTTCGCATGTATAAGCAGGAGAGAGGCAGGATACATACGGCTGTCATTGTTGAGTATATGGCATTATAATAATGACATGTCGACACTGGCTTGGCTGAATGTGAAGCTAAAAGTGCGCTCTCAGTTTTATATAACCACTACTTGATCAAAATGACTCTGAGTACCATTTCTGACCACTCAACCCACTTCTACAGTGAACAATGTCATGTTGTTTACAGTGGCTTGGCTGAATGTGTAAACACAGGTTTAGCGATTATTATTATTATTTTTTTGGTTGATCAGCTCAAATCTATGAATATGTTTAGTGTATTTTGTTTCTTAAGACTAAATACTTTCCTCCTTTTATTTCATAATAATCCAAACTGATACTTTCACCAAGATTTTCCCGGGGACAATTCGGGCTGGACCAATCACAGCACAGCTAAAACCAAAACATAAAAAATATCAACTGTAACACATAGGTTTTTTTTCCCCCCCCCCCCTACTTTGCTTCTGTTATTGAGAGACAAGAGAAAGTGGCTGCTCCGAAAGCTCTTCTACAAAAACAACATTTTTCACCGTGCTCCTGAATTTTGGATCTACAGCTGTCTGCACTTGTACTGAAGAAAATGAACAGGTACGCGCTCACAATTCGGTGATTGTTTACTCTGCACCTGTAAGCTCTGCCCTTGAAGCGAAAGCTCTATGGGCCAGGACCAAACTGACTTAAAAATGTACACGGAGTAAAGTCTAGCAAGCTAGCCAGGATAACTTTATTGGCCCCAAAGGAAATTCTGGTTTGAGCAGAAGCATTATCACACATTCTAATACAATATTTAAAAGTAACAATACACTTAATTGGGTACAGTTTTTGGCCAGCGTACTCGCTTCTGTTGGAAGGCAATAAAAACATGTAGTTGACTGCGTGGCTTGGCTGAATGCGTGGCTACAATTGCGTATCCACTTTTAGCACGCTCTCAGCCATCCTTTCAGCATCCTTATTACTATAATAAACAAGAATTACCTCTAAACAAGTGTGTATGTATATTTATGTGCAATACGTATTTTATGCTATAGACATTTTTATCTCCCACAGCTGTTTTTTAAGAGGGAAACTGTTGATTTGCTCGCTGCCGTGATTGCCTGGCGTAAGAAGTCTTTCCAAGTATTTATTATGCTAATTATACATTCAAATCAAGCAGAAACGCTGTGCCCATAGCAAGGAGTGCAGTCATTACCGGCGCGAGGACCGTCTTCCACTACAGCGAGAAAAAAACACTCCAAACAGATGCTTTCATCACGCTGATTTAAATGTGGTGCGTTTAAGCTCAAAGATATGTCACTCGGCGCCTTAAAAGTGAATAGTAAATGGAGATGTGGGAGATGGACAGCTCTGTGTCGCCTCAACACTGGTTTCATGATGCTAAATGTTTTATACATGGCCAAATGAAATGTTACAAAGGTAGCACCCTGGCCTGCCCCAATCTTTAAAGTGCATATGACATATTAGACACATTATTTGCTAAAACATAGTTAACACAATTACGTTTAAGATTTTGCTGAAGATTGTACCCAGCTGTCTTTAGTTTGACCATTTTTGTGATGTTTGTAGTTCCACTTCCTTATTGGACACCAACAGGAAGTGACATATATGAAGGCAAACAATTTTTAAACTGTTGCCGTGCCAACCATGTTAAAGGAACAGGCCACAGTTTTTCCATACTGAGAAATGCTCTTACCTGAGCTTAGACGAGTTGATGTGTACCTGTCTTGTCTTTGTGTGTGCGCTCAGTCACGCACAACGACCAAAGATGTTGTTAGCATTTAGCCTCTCCCAGTATATTGCTGTAGCTCCAAACAGGGGTGAAGTTGGAAGCGACCACGCTCTTCCACGGGCACGCACAGAAAAGAGACAGGTACGTATCAACTCGTCTAAGCTCAGGTAAGAACATATCTCAGTATGGAAAAACGGTGGCCTGTTCCTTTAAGTCAATGAGAAATGAATGAGTCAAACTGCTATGGAATGCTACCTTTATATATGGCGCTTCCTGTCAGCAGCTTAAAAATGTAAATAGAATTTTCTGTCCAACATTTCTTCATCAAAATTGCTGCTTCACTGAAATAAAATGATAATTATGCAACTGATGAACTTGCAACTGATGTTATGCTTCTAAATAAGTAACATTTTCATTTGCATTAAAACCTGTCATATGCACGTTAAACAAAATTTCATTTGAGAATTGACCACTTTGATATACATTCAGAAATACAATTTTAATTTCACTTATGACCATTTTCTCATATTTGAGATATTTTGAGTAAATTTAGCCCCTGAAAATTAGAAAGATAATTTTTCCACTTTCCAAATATGCAGGTCCACTGTTTAAGTACAGTTCAAGTGAGAAGGAATCAGAATCCATGAATGCAATTAATTTTCACCTTTCCAATTGCAAAACAAATTTAGTCCTGCTTTACCTGCCCATATCCTCAAACCTATCATTGCAAGTTAGTTTTTACATCTTTCTTTCATAAAGATACTACAGTAAAATAAAACTTAGGCCCAATTTATTTAAAATAAACAGGACATTTCAGTGATAGTCTTTAATTACAGTTAAAGGCACATGGGTGAATGTGAAGTGCCGACCTATAGTGCTAAATGGAGAAACTTTCCAGTCTGCTGCGCCCTTACAGTGCAGAGAGTGGGGCCCTGGAGGCTCATGTACATACAATACACTGACCACGGCACTGACTCGCTCCCTCAGCAGACCATGCAGGTGCTCAGCCCACTCACCTCACACACAGCCTGGCAACGGGCCCAAAACTTATCTTGACACTCACAATAGAGGTATTTTTAGAAGTGAAGGTCAACCAATGCATTTAAGACTCTTTCAGGTGTTCAGCTCAATACGCAGCAATCTTGTTCCATCAGGCAGGGGTCTGACTCAGTCTTCGAGAAAATCTTTGGGCCTTTTTTTGTAGATTTTGGGGCTTTTGTGCAAGAAATAGTATATGACAAACATACTTATAGGTAAATCGGAGGTTTGTATTTACTCCGAATCAATGCTTTTATGTTTATATGGATACTGTTCAAGATGAATGCCACCTAAAGGGCCTATCTCACTGGAGAGAGTTGTAGAGACGTTGCGGAGACTGCCGTGACTGGCAGTCTCCGCAACGTCTCCGGACTGATTGCGCGCACACAAAGCGCCTATCTCACCCTCCTGGAGACTAGCGCTGCTGGTCACGAAGATGTCTCTGATACGTCCCCTGGCAAGAAGTCAAGTCTCCAGGTTGTATATGATGACAAACAGGTTCGACTTCAGCGGAGTCTCTGCATGGTCTCCAAGAGGTCTCAGTGGTCTCAAGCAGCTGTGGCAATGTTGCCGAGACCCGTCAATGCCAAGGAGATCTCAAAGAGTCGCATGGAGTCTCTTTGAGATCTCCTTGGAATCGGACAGGTCTCGGAGACATTGCGGGGTCTCACCGAAACGTCTCACAGGTTGAGGACAACAAATAGCAATCGCGAGACAACTGCATGAGACCACGTAGACCTCTCTGAGATCTCTTGGAGACCTCTCCGAGACCATGTGGAGACCTCCTGGAGACCATGAAGAGACCATCGAACCTGTTTGTTTTCACCAGGACCACCTAGAGACATGCCTTATCTGCAGGGGACGTCTTGGAGACATTTCCGTGACCAGCAGCAACTCAAGTCTACAACTAGTCTTCAACTAGTCTCCAGGCCGGTGAGATAGGCCCTTTATGCACACTGCCAAGAAGACTGCAACCCAGAAGCTATAAAGAAAACTAATCAATATTTATTTAATTACCTGTTAATAACAATCTGTTGCATAGTTGTATGCAGTATACAGCACTAATGGTGTAGAATGTCTGTAAAGGATAAAAGACAAAAAATGTAAATAAACTAAATTACTAAATAAACAATTACTGCTTCTAAATTTACATTACAACTATTTCTCCACCTGCCTCTCTAGCACGACAAATACTTGCACTAAACTCTTAACGCAATTAAGATGATAATGGTTCCTAATAATATATTCCGAAAAAAAAGATAAAAGAAACGGCAAAACTCACTACCATCATTGACATCTTTGTTCTTTTACGTGAACAGACTACTTTGTTTTTTATTAAGAAATGTTCGTTATCTCCAGAACACGTGTCTCCCGTGTAAGTCGTGACACTTGGACAGGTGCGAACACGCAGAGAGATCAGGGTGTCACGCAGCTCATTAAACCCCGCTGCTGTTCGTCTCCATGGAAGTGTTCTGCACCGGTGATGTAACCATGCAGGCGTCCAGGGACACGAGAGGCATCTGCACTAGATTCCTCTAATATCTACTTGTGCATGTACAGCTCCGGCTTTGATTGCGCACTCGGAACAAAGCACCCTTGACGCGCCGTGTGGCAGGATGTACGCTTCGATGTTCGCTCTTTCCCCCCTCTCGCTGTGTCTTCAGCTGTTTTCCTACGCTTTGTTTAACTTTTATTTCTCAGCCAGTGCTCAGGGTGCGGCACCTGCTGAACATTATTTTCCAAAAGGATCATCATGTGTCATTGTAAGGATACATAGTCTAATCAGCCGCGCCATCTGGCAAACGGCGCATGCCCCATCAAGCTGGAATGTGTTGCATCTGTTGATCAAATGGATGTCTCATTGTTTTTGGAGTGAACACCCTTAACCTCTGGGCCTCGGCATCATAAAACCAGAGTGTGACAGTGTTGAGAAGAGCCAGGCACTGGCCAGAATCTGGGTTTGCGTTCAGGGCAAGGACCACCAATACTGGAAAACATGGGACCAGTAATGCAGCATGTTGGGACATGGAAATAAATACCAGAGAGTTTACCTGATCTTTTGTTTTACAATCAAGTGAACATTTAAAATAGTTGCAACCTCATTCCTAACTTACGTACCTAACGTGTTTCTAATCTTCATTCACAAGGATGAGTTTATTAGCATGTTTCACAACTTTATAAACTGTCACGGTAAAGTAAATAACAACGACCAGCAGCATGCTAGTTCCCAAAAGATAAAAGACTTTAACAAGGACAGGACTAATTTTAGTCCAGTAATGAGAAAATAAAACTCAAGTATAACAATGGATGAACACACTATTATCTTACTGCACACAAGAGAAATTCTGCATCTTCTCAAAGGAAAATCAAGTGGCTTTGAACAGCCATGGACACCTCTGGAAGACATTTTGACATGAATGGACTTTCATGACTGGCTTAAAGGGGCTAGATGCAAGTTCGCCATTTTATACTCACTACTGCCACCTCAGGTCACATGTGTAACTGAACCTTCTATATTAAGCTCGTGCATGACAGCAATTCGGACCCAAATTAACACCATTTTGAGTGACAGTGCAGGATTTTAGAGGCAGTTGTGGTGAATAAGTCTGGGCTCATTCTACACCTTAAGACATTGTTGGAACATGCAGGGGGAGGAAAATACATAATTTTGACATTTTTAAACTCCGTATAGTCTCTTTAAAGAGGGGGTATTATGCTTTTTTTCAATCACATAGCACCAGTCTAGAGCACACTACAATGATGACGAAACCTTCTGTTGGCCTTTAAATGCAATAAATTAAAATAACTGCCTTGTATAAAATTGCTCTCTCAAAATGGCTGTAGCAAATGGCTTGAAATAGGCCTCTGTCTCTTTAAGAACCTCTGACCCTTTCCGACACGCCCCCTCCACACGCTGTCTGTGGCATCATCACAACACTCACTCGTTGTCTCCACACGTATCCAAACTACGATAGATTTTCGGTGCATTTAAATTTTTATTGTTGGAAAGGAGCTACGCGTTATCCCTATTTGAACAATGGCCACACAGGTGGACAATGGCTATTCGAGGTTACCCCCGTTACTACAGCTCATTGTTGATGAAAAGTCTGCAACAAACCAAATGTGCAAAGCCAGGCTCAGTGTGTGATCATCGTAAAGGCTGCTTCAAGTAGTTCCCTGCTTTATTGACGTTATTAGTGCATAATATGCTGCCTGTATTCAGTGAATTTTCCACGTTAGCCGTTAGCACCTCGCGGCTAGCTTGTTAGCTCCGGGAGAAAGCCACTCGGCTATGACCCATTGTAGATGAAATGTGAGCAATAAACTACAAAATCAACAAGACAGGCTCCGTGTGTGATCATTGTTAAACGGTTCTTTATGTGTGTGGTGGTTTTATTGACTTTATTTGTGCATATTTCTCGTTTTCACATTATGACTCGAGGTTTAGCTTAGCACTAGCTTTCTCCGGAGGCTCTGTGCGTCCTTAAGGCCCTAAGACATTTCCAGCGCAGAACCAGACACTGAAATAAGTGTTCTTGTCACCGGTTTTAATCCTGGGTGTTTAGGGAACAGAAACACAGATGTGTGTCTTTGTAAAAGTCTCAGAGCTGCTGTAGCTCCGGTTCACAACACATGAAGCTAATCCTCCATGATGACTCTGACTGTTTAGATCTTGGGGCTGGACATGCGGGGAGGGGGTTCTGCTGAGGAGCAGTGGTTGGTTACTCGGCTGGTGTCGAAAGCTCGGAGGCGTCTCCGGGAGGTGGAGGCGTTCCGAGGAGGAGCAAACCTATCCCTAAAATGGCTGCCATCAGAGTTTTTACAAATTACTCAAAAATACGTGAATGTGCCAAGGCAACACTTCAGGCATGTTTTTAATGAGGGAATGACATAATAACATGATGTAAAGCTTGAAAAAGTCAATTTTGCATAATACCCCCCCTTTAAGTATTCTTTTAGTTGTTATTGTTTGCAGTGATCTTTTTGTTATTTTTATGTTTTTTTCTTGTGTAATGCGTAGAGAGGGGGAGTTCTTTTTCCGGTCATTACCGAAAGGACAAAATTGCAGATACATGGGGTCAAAATGGAGAGAAGGGTGAGGAGCTCAGTCCTCCGGGCGCGTCCCACTGGGAGGAGTTCCCGGGAAAAACCTAGGACACGCAACGCAGGAGGGACTGTGTCCCTGAGCTGGCCTTGGGCCGCCTCGGGATCCCCCTCAGATGAGCTGGAGGAAGTGTGTGTGGAGGTCTGAGAATCTCGGCTCAGACTGCTGCCTCTGTAACCCGGCCCCAGATAAATGTGGAAGAAAATGGATGGATGGATGAATATACAGAAATAAAGAAAAAACATATATTATCTATCATGCATAATATATAATATCTATCAAGTCTAATAGATAAAGACTTTAAACAAAGCTATTTGCTGTTCATCCCAAATATCACATACATGTCTACTGAGAATGTGAAAGCAAAAGACTGCAACAGATTCCAAACCAGCTAATCAAAATTTGTAAACGGGGTGCTGAATGGCTGTTCAGTGCAACAATAAGAGTTGGTCATGACACATAATATGGTTTAAGTGGGGAAAAAAGGTTTTAAAACAAATGTTTTTAAACCTTGTGTACCCTGGCTAAGTTATATAGAACAGCGTTGTGTTTCATTAGCAGAACAGAAGCTCAAGTCTGCAACTGTTGACAAAAAATGTGTATGTAAAAAAAAAATCATCACTATGATATGAGTCAATTGTTTCTATAAACGGTATTTGCATTAAAATAGCCATCTTCGATATTGTTTTGAGTTTAATATTTCTTCACACCCCAGTGCTAACCTAGCTGAGGTTACGCTCATCCTTTCAATAAAAGATTAACGCTATATATTCACCTGAAGATGAAGCAGGGCTAACCCAGAGCAGCAGCTTTATGCTAATCAAAAGTGCTATATGCTATTCAGAAAGAATGGCTTATTGCTCTCACTTTGAAAGGAAAGGGGACATTAAACTTTCTACCTTGACATTGCTGCCAAATATGAGGATTTATGGATTTATTTGAAGCTATTATTTGCTTAATGAGACATCTTAATGCATAAATTAAGGCTCTCAAGATGCACTCCTCCGCTCAACTCGTCGACCCTAAAACAGATTCTGATATCACATTGAATTATTTCACCCATTCGCGGAACATCCCTCAGTCTCTCAGTTGTGTCAGTCTACTGGCCTACTTATACACACAGCCTTGCCAGTAATGTTATGTATTCCTCCGATGAACTCAGAATAAGTCAAAGGCACAGACGTAGAAAAGGCAGCGAAAGAGCAAACTCAATGTGGAGATTAATGAGAACGTTGTTCGAATGTTGTTTCATTCATGTTACTTTAATGGAATAAAAATCTCATATGTTCAACTGTGCAGCGTGCTGTAAGGAATATATGTACATGCTTTATTATAGAAGTGCAACAATCTATGATTTATAGCAGCCAATGGATTTTTTAGAGGTCATTGTTTTCTGCAAAGTCTGGCACATTAATTTTATTTCAATAATTACATTGCTGTATATAAGGACATAGCCATAAGAAATCTTTTTTCCACAGTTAGACCTTTCGGAATATAGTATAATTGGATTCTAAAAGACCTTCAACTGTCTGCAGACATTTATTGTCTATAAAGTTTAATGCAACATAGACAGGTCTAAGCACTTGTCCCCTTTTAGTCCAGTTTCTGCTCAGAAGTCCACACTGACTGACCTTGAAAACAGAGGTACATCCTGTTAACGTAACAAACACCTCCACTGTACACACACTGGCACGGTGCAGTTGCACCGTCTTTCATCAGCACTATTGTGTGGTAAAAACAGGTATGCGCGGCAAAGCCGACAATGAATATTGCCATGCTGTCAGTGCCTTAGCCATCAAAATAAGATGCTTCTCAGCAAGACTGAGCCCCACTTTTAATCACTGTTTCTGATTGATTATCCCCGCCCAAAAGTGCACACTTTGCACTGAAAACATCACAGTGAATATTTGACAAATGGGTGTCTTCTCGGGATATATTGCCTGAAGTGATTGTAGATGTTGCGTGCACTGTCATCAGGCTGTATGCACACGTCCCTTCAGCTGGAGGTGCACATATGTTTAATAAAAGCTTTTATTTCTCCTGCTTGCCGAGCAGGCCGGACTGGATGAATGGATGTCTGTAAAGAATAAAGAGACACAGGTCCAAAGTGGCAAATAAAAGCACCCCGTCGCTGTGTGCATTTGTGTGTGTGGATGAAAGCTGAGAGAAGATTTTTCTTGCTCACACAAAGCACAGAGCAGAGAAAATGTGATATAGTGCGGCAAAGCTGCAGCTGAAGCTGATGATGGATATGAAGAAAAACTCAAATGGGCCTTGTTGCACTGATGGCAGTTCTCTCTTACAACGATTGGTTTAAAGTTACCAAAGTCATCACCTTAAAAACTCAATAGTGCAGTGTTGACAAAGTGTGTGAGCGCAGCACAACAAAGACTGGATACTGTATTATTTATTTCAGCCCGAGCTTTTGTTCACTGGAAATCTTGAAGTTTCCACTGTCTCAAGGAAAATCAAGTGGTGCTGAATAAGCAGATGCTATGCAGTGAGTAGGTGTTTCAAAGTCCTTCTCCCTGTGTAACGTATCTGCATAGGGGCTGTTTGTTATGGAAAACAAAGCCAACTGCATGCAGATCATGCGCAGGCGCTTCAAAGCACAAGGTCAAAATACTATGGGGAAATTAGCGCCTTATCTGTAAACTCACTTATTGATATTCCTTATTCCACCGCAACTATTCCCCAAATTTCCTGCTCTCACAAACAACTTAAACATGCAAATCCACTCAATGTGTTTTTCATCTCTGCCTCTTTTCCTCCACTGGAATAATTTTGGATTATAGAGCCATGTGGGCACTGCCTTTCGGCCTTCCCACGGCTTTTGCACACACACACTTATTTATACAGGCGTGATCAAAAATACAAACTGATCTTCAACAATAGCGCTGCACAAACACGCCACATTTACACACATGCTGAGCGCTGGAAAAAAACAGTCTTCCAACACACTCCACGGTCTCATTCCCGAGGTGCAACCGGTCCCATCTAAACCTACAGACAATTTATTCTATATTAGTAACTGGCAGTAATAGCGTTGACTGTCTCCATTTTCCCTGGCGTGGTGCATCATTCCTGTTTCTTCTACATGAGTGTTTAAACTAGCTGTACTACGTGACTACACATTCTGCCAAATTGCAATAAACAGCTGACTAGTGAATATTTAAGCATGTCATCTCTCCTCCCTTGGCCAAATTTTGATGTCGTAGAGGGAAGTGAGTGTTTAATTTTTCATGGTGAACCACTTTTTCCACTAAATCGAAACACGAAGACACCTGCCTCAACTTAAATGACCCCCCCTTAAGTGGAATTTAATGTACGATGACACAATGAATGACCTGAGTGTCGTGAAAAATGCAGGCGGGGTTATTACTAAAGTTAGTGCATCTAAATCGGCGGCTAAAGACTCCAAGGCGGCAAATTAAAACTGAAATTGCATGTCTTTAGATGGCAGAAATTAATGTCTATTGTTGACTAATTGACTTTGAATTAATTAATAGCACCCAGATGTGAGTTTCATATTCTTAAAGTAAGTTATTTGTGATGATTGATGAAATAAATTTGAACACACTGACAACAGTTCTGGTCCATTACGTTTTTATAGCGAGTGAAACGCAGAGTAAACCCCACCTGAGTCCCATTCGTCATAGACTCCGCTCTTCTGTTAAAGCTGCATTATGCAACTTTTTATGTGGGGAAAAAAAGGTGGTCTTTGTGTGCATTTGACCTTGTAGTGAACTAGCGACTGTGTGAGTGGTCAGCATGGCGCCTTTACTTTCGATCATAGTGGTCTCTAGGACGCTCCAGGATCAGTTGTTTGGAAGGTTTTCACTGCTGACGGACCCTCTCCACAGAAATCCTACAAAACAATTGATCTTGGAGAGTTGTAGAGACCACTGTGAAAGAACGTAAAGGTGCCATACTGACCACTCAGACAGCCACTGGGTCACTACAAGGTAAAATACGCACAAAAAAGAAACTTCTTTTTTCAGTATGAAAAGATGCATACACATGCACCTTTAACTTAAAAGTAGGATCAGCAGGGTATTATGTAGACTTTATCCATTATGTCACTTTGATATGCTGAAAGTGAGTGAAATGGCACACAAAAAACTTAAATAGCTAAATGTCAGGCTTAACTTAATAATTGTCAAATTGTCAGTTGTCAAAGCCATCTTCAAATCAAAGCATGTCTGAAGGCTAATGTGTCTACTTTGGGACCCCGCCACTCTTCGTAAACACTAAAAGGAGGTCTCTTGGTCTATGTGGGACACTTGTTACACCTTGGTATGAAACAGTGTTTGTACAGCACACACGCAGAAAAACAAAAGGGAATGAAAGTGAGCTCACCCAGGGCTTGATGAAACTCACCCGACACCGGGGTCATGGGAGTGGGTGGCAGGCTGTTGATGTTGAGCGCCCCCATCTGGTGGATCTGTGTGGCTGGGAACGCCACGCTGGGTGTGAGGTAACCTCCGTGACTGGCTGCCATGATGGCTGCCTGCTGCTGCATGAGCTAAAGAAGAGGGACAGGGAGAAGTGATGGAGGAGAAAAGATGAAGTTGGGATGGACAGATGAGTCCAAGTGTGAGAGAAGAGAGTGGTCCAGGGGTGAGGGGAGGACAGATGGTAATGAAAAGTACAGCAAGTTTAGGGAAAGAGTTGGACAAAGGCACGAGAGAGACGCCGAAGCGGAGACAAGAGCCGAGCAGAGGGTAGGGCAGAGGGAGGATGAAGTGGAGGGTGATGGATGGAAGTGCAGGGGAAGTACAGAGAAAGTAGAGCGGAATGAAAGAAAAGAGGAGAAAAGAGAAGCCTGTCAACCTCTGTTTAGTGAACGTGTCTGTCCTCCCAGCAGGACGCCTGTCAGACGCAGCACAAACCATTTAATAGCTGTCTGTTGGGTTCATACAAATCAAGCCATTGACATGTGCACATTATCTTTTTCCCTTTCCCGTACGATTGTCAAACACCACAATGGCCCATTTGGCTGCATTGAAATGCCACAGAAGACTTTTGGCCTGAACCGTTCTCTCATTTTTCTGACGCTGTGTGTAATTACAGCTGTTCAAAGGCTCACACTAAAACATTTTCTAGCTTTTTTGTGAGGCTTTAAACCCAGCGGTCTGTCCCTGGACATTTCAGGGTAAAAAAAGTTGTTTTCAGAAAGGCTAACTTTTTGATTTTACTTTGTGCAATCTGCTGTTAAGTAAGCCTTTTGAGCAACAAATGCTATTGGGAAGAAAGTCCCTATCCCTATCGAAAGAAACAAAGTCTCAACAATATTATCTAATAGCATGTTAGTGTTGACTGACTGGCTGAGAGTATACAAAGCATTGTGTTGCATTGAATTGAAGTAAGCACAAAATGGCAAAAAGAAAACCCCTTCAAGCCAGTTGTATTATAAATGCATTTACAAAATATGTAATGGACTCTAATGGTTTGTAAATATCTTATCATATCCTTTAAAGGAATAGGCCACCGTTTTATCCATTTAGAAAATCGACATGTTTAATTTTGTGTAGCTATACTTGGATTGTGTAACTACTACTACTTTAAATAGGGAGAGCGTGGAAGAGCTTGGTCGCGTCAAACCTCACCCCGTTTGGGTCCATCGAGGAGAGGAGGAGAGGAGAGGCTAAAGGCTAACAACAGGTTTGCTGTTTTTGCATGACTGAGCGCACGTGATAAGACCAGACAGGTACGCATCAACTCATCTGAGCTCACGTAAGAACATATTTCAGTATGGAAAAACGGTGGCCTGTTCCTTTAAGTGCACAAGAGTGTGTTGCAAAACTCTATTGAAAATGGGGAAACAGTGTAACGGGCATAGCAATCTGGAGATCTATACCAAATATCCAAAGTCCATGTAGAACAGTGCAGATAATAATTGCTTTGCACTGCTGTTAAAATGAAAAATGTTATCGGGGTTTCCTACAGCCTCCACAACCACAGGAGCGACAAAGTTACAAGCCCGAGTGCGTGTTGTGAGTTGATATTCAGCCGCTGGACAGGCTGACAAAGAGATAAAATCAATATTCTTGTATTCATATGTATTAGCGCTGCTCCCCATCGCGCTGGCCCCATCAGCTCGCACATATGTATGAGGAGCCCACTATTTAAGTTCCCGCATTTGGCCTTAAGTCTCCCTGCGCAGGCAAACCACATGCTGAATGCCTAATTCTAAAGAAAATCCATCAATGTACAATGGCTTTTGCAGCTTGTGAACCACTGGGTTTATCTTAGCGATCAATAATCTTTTGTAGGCGCTGTAGCTGCCCATCAGGCATGCAGACCTGTGTGGCGCAGGAATACAAACACAGTTGGACGGACCCACCTCTTGGCCCTGTCTGTGCATATGTTTATGGGGAGACACTACAAGTATTTAAGCGAGGATTCCAAAACAGATTGTGAACTTTAGATGTAGTCAGTTGAAAAAGGCAACTTTGCAGTCGTTTTATGCTCAGTAGCCATTATGTATCTCATCAGAGCAAGTCATTTGCCTCCAACATTGTACAGTGATTTGTTTAACGTCTGCTCAAAGTACATCAGACTGTCCCATCTTGTGGCTAAATTATCCACTTAAAAATGCAATTTGGCAAAAGGACAAAAATATTCCTGGGATATCAGATGAAATTATGTTTGAGTCATGACTGAGCAAGAACATTTACAATAAATCCAACTATGGATTGTATGCAGTATCAACAAATCTCCAAGTCTTGAGAATAAAGACGTAGAGTGGACAGGACGTTTTTACCGTCTCCAAAACTGAAAAAGTGTGTCAGTGGAGTCTGATGGCCACTCGGAGCAGCGGAAATCAAATTCTTCTGCCACTGGCACTGATGCTAATGACAACATTGCGAGACGGTGCTGGCGGTAGGAGACTGTGGCATTCTGCTTGGATTTGCATGTGGGGACAGTGCAAACGGGAAAAGCTAATTATTTTCCCTCAGTGCCCCTGTCAGCTAACCTGAAAGTGGCTGTCCCGCCGCCGAATGCCCAGCGCTGGCACCTCATCCATTAACCGCGTGCCTCTCCACTGCTATCTATTAACGCCTTTTGTCATTTGCATAATTTTATCAACGTGACAAATGGGGATCATCCATTCCTTTCCAAATAAGATGAATTGAGCCTTTAAGGGGGTTATAGCCGCTCGAGACAGCGAGGGAACAAGAAGCTAAACAAAAGCCAGACACACAAACAAATGCAGAGGTCTAAAGGATGCACTTCTGGTGATTTGGGCATTGGGGTGACGACTGCCCCCTATTAGGATGTGAATAGGCTCTGGACAGGCGACACAATAATCCACTCAGTTTTTCCTCCTTTCTTTTTCTTTTAGGCAAGTCACTGTCGATGGTAAAAGGTTGTGTACATAGGACATTTTGACACTCTAAGAAGCCCTGTCAAAATGCAAATGTTCTGACCTGGTTTATGGTTAATATCTCTGTTATTACTAAGGCTATACTTACAAAAACGTAGTTTAAATATTATATATATATATATATATATATATATATATATATATATATATATATATATATATATATATATATATATATATATATATATATATATATATATATATATATACTATAGTGTATCCGTGTCCCTATAACCAACCAGATTTTCAAAGCATTTTCTTATATTCATATTTTATTTCAATATCAATGAATCGCCCAGGCTCTCGCTTCAGAACTCGCTTCAAGTGTCTCGGGGTCTTGTTCACAAGTGAGGGACGGATGGAGTGTGAGATCGACAGCGCGGCTTTGGCACCAATGCGGTCGCTGTATTTACCTGACGATCTACGTTCCTACCCTCACCTATGGTCATGACCAAAAGGACAAGATCGCAGATACAAGCGGTCAAAATGAGTTCCCTTCGCAGGGTGGCTGGGCGCACCCTTCGAGATAGGGTGAGGACTTGGGAGCTCAGTCACTCGGGAGGAGCTGGGAAGTTGAGCCTTCATGTCAAGGGGACCAGCTGAGGTGGCCCGGGCATCTGTTTCAGATGCCTCTTGATCGCCTCCCTGGGGGGGTGTTCCAGGCATGTCCTATTGGGAGGGGGCCTCGGGGAACACCTAGGACACGCTGGAGGGACTGTCTCTGAGCTGGCCTGGCGTCGCCTCGGGATCGCCCCAGAAGAGCTGGAGGAAGTGTATGTGAAAAGGGAAGTCTAGGCATCACTGACTCAGACTGCTGCCCGCGTGACCCAGTCCCAGATAAAGCAGAAGAAAATGGATGGATGGATGAAGTCAGGGAGTTAAATCAGGACCAGCACTCCATCTGATATTTTGACAAAAACTAATTTTGGATGGCAAAAACACAACCTATTAGAGCAACAAACCAAAATTGGTGTAATAATGAAGTTTAGTATAACATATTGAACAACTGCACAAGTAATTACAATTGAATAGAAATTACAATTTTGTCAATCGCAAAAATCAAATCTTAAAGCCGCCATTTTTTTTTTAGGTGACATAATGGGCTTTGGAAATATCCAGAATATTTAGACCTCCGCCAACTTCTTTCTTACTAATATTCACAGCCCCTGCAAGTCGTATTTTTAGTTGCACTACAAAACTAAATTCATCAGTAGCTCCCCCAATACATGGCTTTAGATGACGCTTAATGTCATCTGATTGTCAAAGGATAACAACTGTGCCGCTTGCTGTCGCTTCGTTTCAAAATTAAAAAGCCGCAAATTGGAAACCCAAGCATGTAATTATGTCAGAATGGCGTGGCTAATACAAACGAGCTTTGATAAAATATAAATAAATAACAGCAACAGTCGAACAGTGTTGACAGAGTTATCAAAGTCGTTCCATTTTACTTGTTGCTCCCCCCCCCCCCACCTCCCCCTCCCCCCTTTGGACTAATTTCAAAGGCGGCGTATTCAAAAGCCATTTTCTTTATTTATGCAGAGGGGATTGAAAATCTCCCCGGTGCAGAATGAAGTGTCCTTTCCTAGTTCCTCGCGCAAAGAAAGGAAGTGGGAGAAGAGAAGAGGAGGGACAAAGGAGAGGACATGAAAAGGCAGCAGGAGTAAGTTCGCCGGGGTTTTTCAGCCGCATTCATTTAGTGTCAGACATCTGCTTTTTTATGGCAACCTGATGGCATTACTCTCCCCTGGTGCCAGCGCGCAATCACCTCTTTATCACATGGCAATTATCTTTGTAGCGCCGCTCGGTGACTCTTGCCACTGTCACATGTGACCCCTTACAGCCCCGGCAGCCGGCAGTGAAAAGGAGGAAGTGGCTAAAAACGGGCGGAGCGGGAAGGCAGAGGGCCAATAAGCTGAGTTATAGGACTCAGGATGAAAGAATGGCCAGATCACTTGTTCCTTTTACATTATCAGTCCACACTGGCATCAATGAATTAAAGCTATGGCAGCAATTAATGTTATCAGGTGTCAAAATGCTGTTTTTTTTTTTTTGGGGGGGGGGGGGGTAATTTGTTTTGAGGCGTTCTAATATTCCCTGTTCAAACGTTTTATAATGAGCTATTATTTCTAAATAAATGAGGTTGTTGTGTCGAGACGAGCAATCGGTGCCAAATCAATATACCTTCCATTAATATGCGCTAATTGCTGTGAATATGCATATGCAAGAGAGACAGGTCATTTGCTCGACAATTTCAGAAAGAAACTCGATTACATCATTATTATCAGTTTATGTTTTTGGCACCACTTACTTAAATTCTTGGAAGCTTCTCGAATTTAATGTTGATTTAAATTTAAAGTCCATTCAGCTTTTTTGTTAAAACAGAGAGAAATAAAAGAGAGAGAGAGAGTGAGAGAGAGAGAGAGAGATAGAGAGAGAGAGAAAAGACAGAGAGAGAGAAAATCGAGAGAGAGAGGGAGAAAGGAGAGAAAGAGAGAGAGAAAAGTGAGAGAGAAAAGAGAGAGAGAGAGAAAGAGAGAAAAAAGAGAGAAGAGAGAGAAAAAAGAGAGAAGAGAGAGAAAAAAGAGAGAAGAGAGAGAGAAAAGAGAGAGAGAAAAGTGAGAGAGAGAGAAAAGACAGAGAGAGAGAGAGAAAAGACAGAGAGAGAGAAAAGAGAGAAAGAGGGAGAAAGGAGAGAAAGAGAGAGAGAAAAGTGAGAGAGAAAAGAGAGAGAGAAAGAGAGAAAAAAGAGAGAAGAGAGAGAAAAAAGAGAGAAGAGAGAGAGAAAAGAGAGAGAGAAAAGTGAGAGAGAGAGAAAAGAGAGAGAGAAAAGAAAGAGAGAGAAAGAGAGAGAGAGAAAAAAAAGAGAGAGATTTAACATGCAAATGTTGCAAATTAATCCTGTGGCTTTAAGTCATTTCAACTGAAAACAATCGTGCTATTGATGAATAAAAAAACAACTTCATTATTGCTAACAGAGAAGACATGAAACTTTATGCCAGTATTTGTTTCATGTGGCCCGGTAACTGCAATAGTAATTGCCATAAAACGGGTCAAAACATCATTCTGGCAATGAAAAGGTAAATATTAATAAGAAAAAAATATCTGTCCTTCAGCATAAGTCCATATTCTGCATAAGGTGTTTACCTTTACTGCAGTACATGGAATATGCAATATTCTAATATTAGTCATGTAAAGGCTACTTGTGGTAGTGCAGATGGAGCAGCATGCTTAAATAATCGTGAAATAGAATATACTTGCACACAGACACGAGCGGGGCCCTTCTGTGGTGTGCTTACGTGCCAGTCACTCAATGTTAACATCAACAACCTGCTCACTAGGATGGACCGGAGAGCCAGCAGCGTATAATCCCCGGAGGAAGTCACAATAATGTCAGAAATTCACCACATGAGTGAAAGAGACAGTCGGGGTAAACTTGTAACATGCTTTTAGCTTTGGGGAGTCCGAGACTTTCCACAACACAGGTAGCAATTAAATTTGACTTGTGTTGCTTTGTGCAGATGTGTGTAGATATTGCCCTCCTTTCAGAATAAAAAAAAAAGTTCTGTTTCAAAGTTTTTCAAGTTTTGTAGATAAAGAAAATCAATTTGTAAATAACCAACAAACAAAAAGAGAAAAAAAATGAAAACACAAGCCCTCGAAAGATCATACAGTAATTCGCATTTAAGTCACTGGAATATACAGTATGAGGAAATACAATATTCAATATGTGTTGATACATTACTAAATCATTTCAACACAATATTCTCCATTAAATGTAAACAAAAATCCTAAGCATCTTAAACACTATACAAGGGCTAGTAAGGCACATATTTCTTTGCTGAAGGCCATTCACAGACTTTTTCTTGCTAGTATATCCAGCACGTAATAAGCTGTTGCACAAGTGTACCTAATATTCTGTCCATTTCGGTACATGTGTGCTGTAGAGTACGCTGTAGTTATGTTTCTGGCATCCTTTCTTATTGGCTGTTGCAAATGGCTCCCTCCAACAGGGGGAGATGTTTCCTAATGTGAGTTTATAGCCGTCATCCTCCCTCTCCTCCGCCCACGCTCTGTCACTATTAGCACCCAGTTAAACCCTCGCTCTCCTCCCATTTATTCATCTGATGCATCTTTTAGGGAGGTGAGCGAGAGCTGCCATTAAATCTCAAACTTCGCTCCTGTCCTCTGACGCAGCATGCGGTCCCGGTGTCAGGGACGCCGTTACAGGAGATGGGGGCGGCTCAAGCAAATTTGCTTCTTCACTAGAGCAGCACTAACTATCACAGAAAAATCTATATCAGTTCATTTATTGCTTCGTATTATTGCTCCTATCGGCTCTCATCCATCCAGTTTTTTAGTTGTACAGTTTAGACTTTGTTTGATTTGCCATGTTTTTGAATTGAAAATGATTCCAGTCTCATCCAAGAGGCTTTGTCAATACGCCTGGATGACTGAGATGACATTTAGTCCAGGTTTAGTCCGGTTTCTTGATTGTATTAACTTTGTCTTATAAGTGAGACAGGTTCGTTTCCTATTTTTAAGATTCTTTTAATCAGACCGTGTGGTTTTCATACATATCAGTTTCGACTGCTCACTTCAGGTTAGTTTCACGGATGATGTGCTGCTGCAATAGTAATGTAAATGAGTAGCACCTTCGCTTATCCATTTGTCCAATTTAAAAGAAAGCACAACAGAAAATATCTTACAGCTGGTTATGTTGCGGCTTAGAGCTGTATTTCAGAATGGATTTACTCCCTCTATGACTCATGGTTTATGCTTGTCGAGTCCGGTTTAGCCGCTGTGTAGATCTAATTAAGGCTAAGGTTTCAGCTCCGTTTTCACCAAAGGCATTTCAACTTTTCCAAGTTACAGTAGAAACGCTGCCTGACCACATCAACAGAGTTTGGGATCAAATGTCATTTTGTTGGTAAAAGGTGTACAGTCAAAAAAAAAGTAAACATGTAAAATCTCCATTGGTTTGCCTTTTTTTTTTTTTTTACACTGAGAATTTGATTCGGTTAACAGAATATGCAATGTAGAAATGAGTCGTCACGCGTTATTTTTGTGATATTGCACACCCCAATTGTGAGGCAGAGAACCATTATGACACTGGAATGAAAAACCCAATGTGTCGCTTCCATTCGCCTTCTGTTTTATGAAATCAGATTTTTTTTTTTTTTTTTCTGTAAATAGGATGTCTCCTGTCCTGTCAGAGCACACCAGTGTATGAGTGTACCCTGAAAATGGCACATTTCTCATTTTTGGCACATGTTGTCACTGTTGTACCCCTCCAATTTGTGTTCGGTGTGCCCCCTCCTTCTCCTGGTTTGACTAAAATCCAATTTACTGCCTGTCAGCTCAACTCTATAATCCTATCCACAGCTGTACTGGAGAGGTGGCTCTTTTTTGAATGTACTTACTGTATCCGGCTGGTTATAGCTATAGCATCGCTCCCCTCTGTCTGTATAGCCCATAGTGAGTGAGCCACCTCCTCCTCTCTTCTTGGCCAGTGGATGCTCTGAGTAGGCGAACATGTAGTGTGTCTTTGGAGATAAAGTCCTTTTTCTGTCACTGCAGGTTTTCAGTCTTGGGGGAATGTATGTGTGGTTTATCTTCCCGTAAAAGCAACATTCGGCGTATCGCACAAGCACATTGGCTGGCTGCAGGGAGCGCGGGCTTCACACTGTGCGCATGTAGCCAGTACTGCGAGTGTAATGTAGGCACCGCAGCGCCGGACACCCACAGTAAAGATAACTAATATGTCCCTTTATTCCACATTATTACACATCTAGCCGTCCGCAGCGCTATTTAGATTCATTATCCAAGTCTTTAGCTGTAGATATGAAAACAAGAAGCGCGCTGATAATCCATTACTGCCTCTTGTGAACTCATTACTTTATCCAACTTGGGTTTATCTCCAAGGCTGCCTCGCCTCGTTTCTTCTCTTCTCTTTTTATTATTACATGGCATCCACAGAGCTACACATGTTTTTTTTTTTACACTTACACTTATTTTTGTTCTTAACTAAAAGGAGCACCACATGACAGCCTCTGCTTTGTGCCATGATCCATGCATTATATTAATTTTACACTCTAGTCCAGTGGTTCTCAAACAGTGGGACATGTTTAAGGGGTACTCCGGGTCCTTTACTTATATCTAGTACTTCAGACTCCTTTTAGACAAAGTTTAGTCCTGATATGATCTCTATCTAGTCCTGGTGTTACTTGGGGGTGGTCAAATGTTTAATTAGGTTATACTTCAAAAATGAAAATGAGAACTATAGATAATTATTTTTTGTGACCAGAAACATGAACAAAACGAATAGTGTGATTTATAATTTATGTTTTAGCCGCTGGTACGAGTGGTTAGTGCTTTTGCCTCAGAGCAAGACGGTCACAGGTTCACTTCCCGGACAGCGCAGACCTTTCCGTTTGGAGTTTGCACGCTTCCTTAACGGCAGGGTGGGTTTTCCCCCTAAGCCAAAAACAACAACCTTCAGTTCGGTAGACGTGATCTAACCTAGTCCTAACCTAACTCACTGCCGTCGCTCACGGCCCCACTGGCATTCGAGCTCAACAAAATACTTTGGCCTGTGTTCACCAAAGACCGGATTGTAATTCATATTACCGCCTCTCCTACTACTAAATACTTCAATAGAAAATTCCCTTCCACACAATCTTATTTATATGCAGAATCTAAACGCAGTACATGCAATTTCCTCAGTAGATTTAATGGTAATTGATTCTCTCGTGCCGGAGCTTCCTCGTGCCTTTGTTGCTTTCACTCAATTTCCCAGCATTGTCATTTTCTATGTGTGAATGCATGAGCAGAAGTAGGGAGCGGGCTGTAGACAAAAAGAGTATTTGCCGAAGAGCGCGCCGGTCTACATCTCGCAGTGTATGAACCGACACGGGTCTATGCCACCATAAATAAGAGTCATGGCCAACCTGAGAGGGGTACAATGGTCTCCCCGCAGACCACCACCACCACCACGAATACCGCCGCTCCAGCTTCAACCAATGGCCTTAAAACATTTGCATTTCTCCACATTTCCTGGGAAAAGGCCGCATTTCATGAATGGTAATGAAGGCGGTGAGTTTTGCTGGAGAGAGGCACACACGAGGAGATGGCCTCGCAATTACTCTGGGATGGTCAATTTGCACATTTCACACCGGCTCCAGTGGCTGTGATATGAAAATGAGGGAAATGGATAAGCCCCCCGCTGGACCCCGGCTAACGTCAACAATTAATTCTGGCATTTAGAAAGTGCAAAGATACGGGGATCTTGAAAACACTGGAAAAAAAAAAATTGAACATGAAAACAGAATCAATTGTTTAGTAATCTTTTCCACAACAAACTAAATATCAGTGCTGGAAGATGGCCAGGTGGGTATGCTGGGCACTTTGGTGGTCTCAGTGCCATTTGCCTCCCATCTCATCAATTTAGCTGCCTCCTGCGCTTCACCCTCTAGCATGCTAAGCTGCACTGTTTCATTAAACCTCAATCTTTAAAAAATTACATATGGAATAAAAATGAGAACTGTTTTGACCATTTTATGAAATATGAATAATTTGAAGGCGACACAGGGGTTGGTATGGGGGCAATAAAAGGCTAAAAGCAGCCAATGATTATACAACCAATATAAAGGCAATGCTCTTTTAAAATGATGGTCTGCTGCCTATAAACATTCATTCATCTGTTTGTTTTTTCTACTGTCTGCTACTCGCATATCACTGGAAACCTTCCCATCTATGCACACAGAGACCGCTTTTTATCAGTGCAGGTTTGAATAGTAAGTACCAAAATAAATGCGTGGGGGGGCCCCTCCTTGGTAAATAAATACAGATGCTTTAATGTGTTTATGCGGCTAGCTCTGACAGATGCCCAGGTTTTTATCTCCTTATTGAATTTGAAGCTTTTTCATTTCCTTAGGTGTGTGTGTGTCTGCGTTACGCGTGTGCTATTCACACATGTGCACGGGCCACAGCGGGGGAAAGAGAAGAAAGTTTGTGTGGGGATAAAGATGCCCATGCAATATTCTGAGTCAAGCGTGGCCCCTGAAGCGTCTTAAGGGCCCAGAGGGAGGCGGCTCGGGAGGGGGAAGTGCAGCGGCGGCGTAATAGAGGGTATAGGAGGGGGGGGGGCTTTGGAGGCTGTCTGAACTTATCAAAGGGACTGGGGGTCTGCTGCTCCGGCCCGGGATGCAGAGGGGTTACAGGGGCCGAGGTGCAGGGGCGCAGAGGGGAGCTGATGAGCGGGATGAAGCGGAGAGCGCGTGGGCGGGTGGGTGGGGTCTACGTGCCCGGGATATTCAATGTCCACATATAATGGTACAGCAGCAATGCGAAAACGGACTATGCTATCGATGAAGGATTTTTTTGATTAATTGATGAAGCAAATCTTCACAGTGATTCCTGACAAACTGCATTGTTTTCGATGAGGAGTTTTCTGTGTCATTATTGGAATTCTGCGCTTGCAGATTTACAGGCACCTGCATTTTATTTATTTATACATTTGTTGTAAACACGCCACACCGGACTGTAGCTATGCGCAAATTTCCATTCGCTGACCTGAACTCGCTCCCTCACAAACGCGCTCATTCAATTTAGCCTGGAGAAGGAACCCTATAGTACATGTTTTTAGTAGTAGGGGAAACTGGATCAGCTGAAGGAAATCGAAGCAGGCACAGGGAGAACATGCAAACCTGCCGGGCAAGATGTATAGAGAACAGGAACAGTGATAATTTTTAAAGCAGTACTAAGTAACTTGTTTACCTTAATAAATCCTTTTCATAGTTCCTCTGGGGGTAACACTAGTGTTAATGGGATGATTGGGGGGTCTTTCATCTCCCCCGGTGTCCCTGGCCAGAAAACCACACTTGCAGCTTTCCCTGCTCCGACCCGGAGCAACCAATACACACTAAGAGAATTACAAAGAAGAAGCTAACAGGCTAACGGACAAAGCTAACTGCGGGCTAGCGCCACTTAAACAGCATTTACAGCCAAGTTTGAGTGAAAAAAATTATCTCCATTGTGTAATTGGATGTATAATATCCCTCTCTCCCTTTGTCTTATCTGTCAGCGTAGTATTTACTCTCACGGACAATTAATGAGTAAAAAACTGCACCATGCTACAATACCTGCAGTGGTGCTTATGGCCTCTTGGGGCATGAGTTACTTAGTACTGCTTTAAGCCAGTCTTTTTGGTATGCAGAGTAGAGGACACAGGAGTGACCAAAAAATAAGGTATGTAACAGTTTACACCAATACATGTGTGTAGCATTTTATCTATGAAATCAAATCATTATTCTAGTGGCATTTCATTCCCTTTAGCTCAATGATTCTCAACTGGTTCAGCATCAGGGTCGGGAGAATATTCATTACAACGTATGAAAAACTTACTGTATTTTCCAGCATATTATTGTTGATTCAAGCATTAAATCCAGCTATAAAGCTGAAATCATAGTCAAAAGAACTCGCACGTGTCATAAACAATCTAAAGTTAAGTAACCCAATAAGTCAGCCAAAATGCCAATGGCCATTTTTTTTTTTGTGTGTGTGAGAATCTTAAACATCTGTCATGTCTCTACTAAACGCTAACAGCTTAATGTGTGTCCGTTTGACTTCTACTGTGCGAGGCATATGTCTTTTCCAACTCACCGCATGTGCATACGAGCTGTAGGTGCTGAAGGGGAGGGCGATGGCGGGGTTGAAGATGCCGAACTGCCCCACCATCTGCTGCATGCGTCTGATGGTGCGCTCCTTATCTGTGTCGGCAAACTTCACCACCAGGCTGGAGGAAGCGCCCTGGGAGAGGGAGAGCAGAGAGAAGACATGGACCATTGACCTTGCCGTACTGCACATAAATTTAATGCAAATAGTCACACATCAGAGGAGAAGGAGTGGATGGAAGCATTTGCATATGTGGGCTTTTTATATGTTACGTGTGTTTTCAAAGCATCTCTTACAACCTCAATAATGGAAAACCACACACACGGCACCATGTTAGATGTTGAGCTATGATATTCTAGCATTGCATGAAAAAGACCAAAGAGTTGAGGAGGATGAGAGGGAAAAAATGGCAATTTAGTTTCATTTTTGAACAGCAGAAGATTGTGTATGCACATTGTCTCTGCTCTTTTGGAATTAGTGCTATAAGAGTGAGACAAACATGTGCATAAAGAACAGTGTTACTTATTATTTGTGATTTCTTAATATGCTTCTCTTCATTAGCAGCCACAACAGCCCCAGTTAACATCAATACTCAGTGAGCTGATCTAATTGTGTGTCAGAATGACTGGCTTTTCAGATACAACATCATCGCAAATTTGTACAGAGCATCATCCTTTTCCTTGTGACTGGCATACCGAAGCAGGAGCCTGGCAGAGATGGAAAGAATAAAAAATATTGGGCTTTTTGCCTGAGCTGCTCTGTAGGCAGATGTGCAGGCAGGAAGTGTGAGTTTCTTCAATCAGTGTTTAACATATGTACAAAGTCACTCGGGGCAGCGCTGCCTTGCTGTGCATGACATAAATACTTTATATTTTCTCACTGCCTTCCCCCATGGTACATATATGTAACCTTGGTGCTCCTTTTCTGCAGCAAAGGTTAAAACATTCACATTGCAGACCGCTTTGAAATAACAGATACCAATGTGAGAGCTTCCAGTAAGCATCTATTGACCTTGGTGAAGGTGCTCTTAAAAGGAAACATTGCTTTTTAGGGCAATTTCTGTCATTCAGTCCTATTTCTGTGTGAGTGCTCCTCCTCCTCGGGCCTTGGCGATCCATTCTGTTATCAACACTATTATCTCTTTGCAGAGCGCCATAATGAAAGCAGCAGGTGTGTCCGCCACACACCCTTCATTAAGAATCTTCAAATGATTTAGCGCTACAGTTGACCTTTAGGGTGCTCCGCCTCTCCTCCCCTCTGTGCCCCCAAACCGGCCAATCGATCCACATAAAAGGCCGAAATATTACTCTGATCTGACAGTGCAGAAAGGTTGTGTCACTCTTGATAAGAGGCCCCCGGAAATTGATGCAAGATTGTCAATACACGCTGGGCCAAGGCTGTTGAGAGGCTGGGGGTGTAAAGGATTATCTCTTGGTTTGGCGAGATATGACTTAAGTTTAGCTTTTCTCTAAGGCGAGAACAGTCCTGAGCAAAAGTCAAGTTCAAGATTGATCACTTCTTACATTGGTGAGATACACTTTATTTGGATCCATGCCAAAATTAATAACCTTCTTTCTCCTTATTGATCTTTACAGAATATTTGTAAGCAAAATAAACCCTTCTTCTGTGTAGCATAGTACGTATCAAACTAACTGTATGAGCCAAATTCACTCATATCTGTGTGTGTTTATTTTGGTTGATGAAGACATCTGGACATATCCAGGTGTTTAGTAGAACCACTGAACCTTTCAAGTGCAACATATAGATTTTATCCTCTTCCTTTTTTCCACGACTTTCCCAATAAACCCATTACAGCCTTCAGTTTTGGTTAGTAGCTGGTATGGCTGAACATGCAAAGATGATATTAAATTTGCAGCAAAGATAGATTCAATAAGACGTCTGAAATTCTGCCACGATCAGTCTTTACCCCAGTGTGCATATTTCAGTCATGCTCCATGTGAACTGCACTGCATCTTTCACCTGCCACAGACCACACACATCTCCCGATGAACAAAATACAACTAGTAGAGCACAGTTGATGACAAATTCAAGGCTATCACCTCGGTGTCCAATGTAATTTAACTGGAGGCACAGTGGTGCAGCGGTTAGCCTCTTGCCTCATAGCAAGTCCCAGGTTTGATTGGGAACCTTTCTGTATGGAGTTTGCATGTGCACCTGTGTAGGTTTGCTTCGAGTACTCCAGTTTCCCCTCACACTAAAAACACGATGCATGAATCTAATATGTGCTCATTAACATGCACTGTCCCCACCAAATAAATAATAATAATCCATAACAGAATATGCTGTATCAGTTGGGATCTGAGGTCTTCCACATACTGAGCGACAGCTGTCTTTTTGACTGGACCATATGGACGAGTCTGATCACCTGTCAACATCTTTGAAGGCGCTCTACATCCAGCCATCATAATTTGGCCCCTGTCAAATTCATGTTACACCCGTAGCCTGGCAAGTCATGCCACTTCCTTTTTGAAAGAGTGAGTACGGGAGGCCCATGATGTGACCAATCATTGTTTCTTCGTAATGCTGCTTCTCTCAAATGTGGAAGAGAAGTCACATTGAATGTATTAACTTCTCTCACCTCTGATTAATAGCATTTACTGCTTTGCCAGTTGATTTGGCAGAAGTACGTGCTTTCTTAGTCCACTGTGTGATTAGTTTCTTTTTTTTCATTTACTGGCACTTGCAAAATACTGAAAAATCGTGCATTTCATCTCAGTGTATTATTTTAATACAAAATAATGTATGTGTCCAGACAGTGAGCACACTTCTTCTTCTGGTGACCAGGGCAGCAGTGCAAAAACAAAACTTAAGATATACAGTACATTAGTAAAAGACATCTATCAGTGAGTATGCGCTTATCAGGAAAAGCGTTCGACCGTGGACATGATCAGAACAAGTTTGGTGGAAGGTGTAAAACACAGATGAGCTTCATGTGACGTTCATCTGGAAGAGTAATATGTAACATTATGGAAGCACGCGCAAACGAAAGAAAACAAAACAGAGATTTTTTTTTTATATGGATTAATATTATAAAATGGTTAAAAGCTCAAAAAGTCCCTTGAACCCTTAAATATCAGCCCTCTAACTTCACTTTGATTACACAGTTAGCCTATATTGACAAGCTCTGTCTATGTGAACAGACAGTGAGTTCGATGTCTTCACCAGATCAGGATGAATGAGTCCTTACACCTTTCAAGTCAGCAAAAACGCCTGCTATCTGCATCAACAGGGTCCATTTTTTTATCACAAGCTGGGGATTTAAGAGTTAAAAATGAAATAGGATGAAGTTAGTGGTGTGTTGTGTCTGTCCAGCTTTTTACTGTGTGCATCATTAACTTTATTATGAGGTTTGGGAGCAACCAGGACAGGGCAGCGGAGGAGAGGAATACAAATGATAGGTGCTAATAAATACTGAATATTTTAGCCCGCCATCATCGTTAAAAGATGGGTGCGATGTTTACCGTCGGGGGTCATCGTTAAAACATCAGTGGGATGGATAATGTTTGGACTAAAAACAATACCGTCAGCAAGATTATCCACAGCAGTACAGTGCAGCTCGGTAAATCACAGAATCACACTTTATTGTGAAATAACCTGTCAGAACCTGTAAGCAGACATGGGCCATTTGTTCCACTCTGCAGAAAGTATAGCAGCACATTGGCCTCTGCCTCCTACCAGCTCTCCCCAGGACACCTGAGTCTGTGAGCTTGTTGGCTAAGCATCCCTTGCCACATTTGTTTATCTTCCAGGTTTGTGCACCAAGGCATGTCAGGACACTGGCGAGCGGAATCCAGGGTATGCTATAAAGGGGAGGAAGATGATGTGTGAAGTAAAAGTCTCATTAAATTTTTAAGCTGCCTAGTGTGAGCACAATCCCCCTGCTGGGCCGCTCCCAGCTGCCTACCCAACCGCTGAAGTAAAAGACAGGGGATGAAACGACTACATATTAAAGCCCGATTCCACAAAACCACAAGCTCGAGTCTACCGCTTTCCATTCGACTCTCGCTGTCTCCGCCGCGCCGTCCCATGTGAGAAGAGGCATGACGCTGCAAGACGGGCTACATTATTTCTTAAAACGTCCATCTGCTAGTGTTCGGTTTGGGGGGGGGGAAAAGTCGCAAGCAAGACTGATAGAGTGTCGAAAGTGAAGAAATACACGCACACCATGAGGGATTTAGATTAGCAGCATTGATATTCTGTCCTTTAGATGAAAATGATTAGCTCAGAAGTGCGCCTGGTGTCACTAATGTACTGACTGTGATGAAGAGCCAGTGAAATAACTTTTCTACACTTTTATCTCTTTATCAGTCTGTAATGACACTGAAGCGGCATGGGTTTTCACCACATACAAAATTGTAATCTACTGAGATAGCTTATCAAATAACGGCACAATTTATCAAACCAGTTATTTCATTTGTCTGGAGGAGCTTCTGCCACATGCCGTCTGAAAACTGTGCTCAACTATGACTTAAGAACTGCTGTTACTATTTTCATTCCAAATGCAGTTGCCAGATTAAAGTGAAAAAAAAGAAAAAAAGGAAAAAGTCCTTGGCTAAATCTGTATACACTTTCATTGGTCATCAACCGTAATATCAGGCTCCATTATTACTAACTTTTCAAACCAGAAACCATCTCATAAAATATCTGACCTTTCACGTACCACCAGGCAGTGTTGGGTAGTAACTGAATACATTGAGTAACTATATTCCGGTAAAGTTATGATTTAATTTGAGTTTATGCATGATGGGAATAAAGTACTCTGATTGGACAAAGTAACGGAATACGGTCCAAAATACATTTTAAGGCAAACCGATAAGCTACAATGCTCTGTTGCTAACGTCTTAATTAACGGTTAGAAGGAAAATATGAAACTACTACAGCTACTACTTCACTGTGTTTACGACAACTATAATAATACATTACACTGTTTTATAAAATTACAATGAAGTTTCTCTGTAAACTGATTATGATGGACGCGTCTACCTCATTATAATACATCCATGGTCTATCTCCGATGTTTCAGACCTGGACAACTGGAACGCTACAACTCGGAGAAAACGTTTTATCCTGGTCGGATTTTCCGACTTCCGACATAAGTGGAACGCAGCATTAATCCGGCTATATCACGCCACTGCAGCTGTTTCCATAGTAACGACAAACAACTGAGCTGGAACTAGCTTCAGGTAAAACGGCTTAAATGGTGAAATAACTCCTGCCCCGGGCAAACAGCCCCAAATGAACAGTTTCAGTTTGTGGGACCATGGTGTAAGCGGATTAAACAACGAGGAGCCGTGTATTACACAGTTTTAATGCACTTCGCTTCACGTCATGGTGTTCCTGACTTTGCGTCGTGCATTAAAATAATAATAATAATAATGCATTGGTTTTATATAGCGCTTTTCTGGACACTCAAAGACGCTTTACATTGCATTATCCACTCCATACCCGGTGGTGGTTAGCTACTATTGTAGCCACAGCTGCCCTGGGGCTACAGGGCAGCGAGGCAACCAGTCTGCGCCATCGGTCCCTCCGACCAACACCAACCACTCACTCACTACAATAAAAAAACTGGTTGAATCCAATCAGCGATGTGCTCATTAGACCCTGTGCAGATCTCTTGGTGCAGGACTGAGCCAAGCGTCAGAATCCTCTGTACAGGTCTTTTCTTGTAAATAATAAATGTACATATTTATCCCTATAATGTCCTATGTTTGAACTGTATGACGTGCCCTTGCACCAAAATCTCCATTTTATTGTGCAAGTCACAGAACGAACATTTCAGATATTATCAATGCATGAATTGTATCAACATTTGTTATGTAAGTATGTAGCCTCAACTTTTAAATTGTTTTATGTTTTATAATTGTTGTTGGCATTATACACCTTGCCCAGGGACCACAGCCGAAAACTAGACTGTCCCTGTCAAATATACTAATAAATAAATAAAAAAACATTTGCCAGCCTCCAAATATCGACCAGGCCTTTCCCTGCTTAGCTTCCCAGGTCTGACTGGATTGGGCATAGCAAAGGCGCATATGCACAACTCCTCATCATTTAATCCTTATTCTCGCCAACACTGCCACCAGGGTACCTCAAGATCAACCAGATTAAAAGACTTAAACTGAATAAATTACATGTGGGTGTAAAGTACTCATGTCTAAACCAGTAAAAACATTTAGCAAAGCACAACTGACATTACACTGTATCTAACTATGTGAATGAATAAAGCCTAAAAGTGCAGCTCACTTTGAGAAACACCTGAAAAAGCCCAAGTCCCACTGGTCTGGAACGCGCTTATTTACATTACCAGTTGGTCACCGAAAGTACTGTGGTAAAACTTTAAGCTGGATTGATCAGGCAGTTTCTAGACATTGTTTGAAAGTAGCTCTAAGCTCAAACACAGACACAAGCCGTCTACTTTCTCCTCACCCACTCTTATTGGTCAGCCTCCATCGTGCTCTGTGTGAGTGACAGTAGCATTAAATCACAGTGAAGTGTGAACTCACAGAAGAACCGGTTAGCTTTAGTTACCTCTTCAGGCTATATCACACACTACTAAGGGTACATTCATTAGGATAAAATCTACATTGTAACCTAGACTTACAAAGGCACATCACCCCTTTGCTTTATGTTTATTTGTTTGCTGGGTTATTACCACTGACCTATACCTGAAACATTTCCCTACACTTTCGCAATCCGTAATGCAGTCCCCGTTTTGTTTGCCGACTAATAAACAAAACATCCTTTGTAGTGGTAAAAAGCATGCTGTATTCTCTGTCTTTAAAAGGAAAGCGTTGCATAAGGCATCTCAAAATTAGCGCTAAATTAGACTAAATGAAAACGATAAGCTACGAGAGGCAAAATTAAGATCCATTATCTTCTACAATAATAACATTAAAGAGTGCCTCGGAACCTAATCTTACTGTTGTCTGTCTGTTACACGGACCCCTAAGTATTTAAACACAACATATCTTTAATATCTTGTAGTCATTAGTTTAAATTTGGTTTTGTTCTCTTCGGGGGTCCTGGGCAAAGGGGATCTGGAGGCCTGTTTCTATTCTCTCCTCTCTTTCATTATCTTTTAAGGCAATGACATATTGATTGCCGTTTGGTTAAACCTCGCCGCACAAACACGGGTCTTCCATGTGTGCGTGGGGAAACAGCTGGGGAATCAATCACTCCCTCCTTCTCTTCTGAGCAAACTTTAGCTCATTTGCTTGGGTCTATTCTTATCTTTGCTTCATCCCACTCCTGTTGTTCCACCGTGGTCCCGTGGATAATCTAAATTGAACTGAGGGACTTGACCTGCACACCTCCAAACCTTGTATAACTTTTCTTTTTTTTTTTTCCCCCTCAGATTCCGTGACTTCATTCCTACACGGCCCCGGTTGGATCCCAGCAATTTGCTTTACAGCTCCGGCGTTTAAATCTTTAATTGAGCCACTTGCGTTTGGAGCTACGGCGGCGTGATGGAGCGGCCGCCGCAGCGAAGGAGGTTGAGAGGGCGGGGGGGGGGGGGGACATGCAAGTCTGGAAAAACGATGTGTGTAAAATACATCAAGTTTCATATGTGACAAACTAATAGACTCCCAAAGCATATCCGCAGAGATGCGCAGACACATCATGCAGATTTCCTCCATCTCCTTCAGGACGACGCATATACATATAGGCTCCATTGAAAATGCCCGCCGCCGCCACAGCGCATGAATAACACAAATGTATGCAGCTGAAGTGGTGCGATGTGGAAAATGAGATCAGTCAGGGAGCCTTTGACCCTGGCCCGTGGCTGTACGAGCATGTGACAGGGAAACAGGGAGGGGAGGCAGACGTCACCTACGTATGCGTGCATGTTCCACTGGCTTCATACAATCATTCTATATGCAAAGAGTTTCTGTTTTTAGATACTGCATGTAGCGAGAAGGAACACATGCAGATAAGGATATGGAGAGAAGTGGCGTGATACTCTTACTTTATGCACTTGAGTATGTACTTGAAATGTACGATACAAGGGCCCGCTGTTGGTACCTCCGCAAAGGCTATTAAGAATTATTTCAGATAAAGAAGATAGTAAAACTGAACACTATATTAATCTTTCTAAGGGTTATAATTTCAATGACGTTTTTGTTATATGATTTAAAGAAGAGCTAAGTAACTTGTTTATCTTAATAAATCATTTCCATAGTCTCTCTGGGGATAATACAAGTGTTAATGGGATGATTGGGGGGGTCTTTCATCTCTCCCTGGTGTCTCTGGCCAGAAAACCACACAGACCTTTCCCTGCTCCGATCTGGAGGCCCAATACACACTAATGGAATCCCAAAAGAGAAGCTAACAGGCTAACGGGCAAAGCTAACTGTGGGCTAGCGCCACTTAAACAGTATTTACAGCTAAGTTTGACTGAAAATAATGATCTCCATTGTGTAATTGGATGTACAATATCCCTCTGTCCCTTTTTCTTTTCTGTCAGCGTAGTATTTACTCTCACGGACAATTAATGAGTAAAAAAAACACAACATGCTACAGTACCTGCCTCTAGGGACATGAGTTACTTATTTCTGCTTTAAAATAAAATATTATAGAAAGAAACTCCAAAACATTTATTTCAGGGGATTGTACATGTTTTTAGTGGTAATGAATTCCCGAGTACCCAAATGATGCCGACGTAGACACGAGGAGAACAGGTAAACCTTCACAGACAGGCACCACCAGGCCCGGATCAGACCCAGGACCTTCTTTCTGCTAGGTGAGAGCACTAGCCACTGCACCACACCAGGCTGGAGTGCTAGAGGGTTTTACAGTACAGGATTGTCACTTGAAGCATTTGCAAAGTAATACTGTAGCTCAGGGGTGGCCAACCCGCGGCTCTCGAGCCGCATGCGGCTCTTGGCCAATCAGAGTGCGGCTCTTTGCATGACTGGATATGTTTAATACAATGCGGCTCTTTGCAAAATAATTGGTAAATATTTCCCATAAACTGTAACAGTCTTTGACCAAAAATCCAACCATAGTCCTACAGACCCTGTTTCCATCTCTACATGAATGAGAGTCTGTATCTCTCTCCTTTTCGAGGCGGCGTGTAAAAGGTGCAGCAGCCTCACTCAAAGCGGGATGTAGGTTGAACAACAGGCAGGCAGATCGTGGCACTAGGATTAGCTTCTGTGCTTTTCAGATTTCTGATCAACTACTCTTTATTTGATGTAATTTGGCCACATATTCACAGAAAAAGATCAAAATTAGGAAATGGAAAAAAAGCGGAGCTCTTATGTAGCTTATGATGCGAAGCGCGACATCGTAACGCGGAAATACGCAAAGTCATGACTTTTCTTTCACACGTGCTATAACTGTAGCAGATGCAACTTAAAACAGACTCGGATTCCACATCATCCGCCTGTGCGCTCAGCTCCACTCCGCTCCGCCCCGACTCCGAACGGCTGCGACATCAACGCCCACTGTCTCCGCTTCAGTCGGCCCCGGTCCTCTCCGTCAGTGCTCCAGCTCCACGAGGAGCACGCGCAACAAAGCAACGACTTTGAGAAATAAACCTCCCAATAAAATAATAAACAACTATTAATGAGCATGCGAGCTATACCGCGTTGAAGCATGAAGCCTGTGCCCCCCTCATGCGCGAGGGAGAGAGAGGCAGAAAAAAAAGTTACGTGAACGAAAGAAACAGAAGCTTAATTGGGTCGTGTGATTGTTTTTGTGATAACAAACTCCCCAGAGGGAATTATCGAGGTCACTTTGTGTGAAATAGTGACATTTTCGTTAAAATAAAGTCCGCTCGGAGGGAATTTACTTTGAAAATACGGATATTGTTGTCGTTCTCTTTCCCGTTTGGTGCGGTCTGAGCTGTGGAGCTTGATCCGGCCGGAGCTGACGGGGCGCAGACGGACCTGAAAATAGGGTTGATCCGTATTTTTATCGTGGCAAGGCGGAGAGGCGGAGAGGCGACGTAGGCCCCTCGGAGCGGAGTGGACGATGTGGAATGTTTCTGAACGTTCAACATAGCAACGCATTTGCTGCGGAGGTCGGGGCGGAGTGGAACGGAGCGGAGCGGGGCGAGCACGGAGAATGTGGAATCTGGGGGTCAGATCCTCCAGAGGCTCCTGGTTAAAGTTCATGAACTTTATGCAGCCTAAAGTGCGTTCTCTGCACAGTCCAGTCAGGACGAAGCTGCAGGCACTGAGCGCACAGGCCAGGGGCGAATCACAGAAGGGGGCTCAGTGGGCAGGGCCCCACATACAAACACACCCCAGCATAAAAAAAATAATAATAATCTAATTCTGTCTCAGTCAGAGCTGAAAGCACAAAATGTCATTTAATATACATGTATTTCAATCTTGTTGAGGAGTAAAACCATTCAATCTAACACAATTATAAAAAAAAAAAAAAAGAAAAAGGCATAAAGTTATAGTTTATTGTGATTAAATAAAACGGTCACATTCTATTTATTCACAATAAACTACCGCCCCGGAATCTCGCTAATGGTCGGTGCCTTTGTGGCTCTTCACAGGATCAAGGTTGAAAATTTCGGCTCTTGGTCTCTGACTGGTTGGCCACCCCTGCTGTAGCTCAAGAATAACTTTACTGTCCTCAACCTAGTCACGCTTTTGTATTCGAAGACGCATATTGTGAGTATTTCTCCCTGCTCGGCTCAATCTGCATGCATATATCTGAGAGGAAGATGCCACGTGTGAGAATTTGCGGCAGTGACACCATCTTCAGAGGCAATAATATTATTCTGTGTGACCCAAAAGGCTAATGGAGTTCATTCACAGCTCTGTGACTTGTTTATTGGCCATAAATTCCCCGTATGCTTTGTTAGTCTGTGTTTATACGGGTGATTTTAAAAGAGAAAACAGGATTAAGATGAGAGGCTGCAACTGTTTTACAATCCAAAGTAACTGAAGCCATTTCCTGTAGGGCTATACCTGACAGTTATAATAATCTTTCAGACGGTCCTGAGGCGCTAAGACTTCAGCTCAAATATTCTTCTCCTTTTTTCAGTACGGCATTCATTATACAGACTCTTTAGATGTCATGAAAACTGAAGTATCAAGTCTATCAAGTATCTACTACAATTATAAATGGTTCCATTATCTTCACCGGGGATGCATAATTAAGGAATCTAGAGCATTTTCATAACAAATACATCTCGTCATAACTTTTGCATTTGTTTTTCTGATTCGGCAGGGCAGGGCAGGGCAGTACGCCTGAGGCCTGACCTTCTCCGGAGACATAAGAGCAACAGTGAGACTCAAGTGCGCTCAGGGACAAAAGAAACACAACCCCCGCTGAGCTGAATAATGCCAAAGTCCAAATCTTTGCCACAGCCCAGCGGGGTTAATATTAGGCCCAGACGGAGCGGCTGAGGCTGCCCCTCCTGTCCACTCCTGTCTACTCCTGTCTTCTTTTAGTCCGACACTGGGTTCAGAGAGTTTTCAGACCACAAATCATTCATGTAAAAAAGCTACCGAATATAGTTCAAATGTTTTGAGAAAGTATGAAGTAAAAATAATAATCATTGTTAAAGTTTAGGTCATTCATTGCCAGTAATACATAGCATGGGAATGAACACCTCTTAGGCCCACTGTATTATACTGCCGATAAAGTTCAAGTAAAACCCTTAAGTCCTGCGTGACATAAAGGCGATGCATTTTTCTTCAGTTTTCCAGTTGACATTGGCGGCACGTCCGCTGTAATCAACAGGATGTATGGTCCGGAGGGTTTCCAGGATCTCCACATTGATGAACACGCTCCGAATAGCGCCGCCCGCTGAGGTGTAATGGCCTACTGGTGGTCCGCTAATCTCAGCCGGGCAGACGAGCGCTGTCCTCTCCTCCAGCAGCCACAGGATATGAGATGCTGATCAGATTTCTATAATCAATTTAGCAAAGCAGGAGGTATAAATCCTGTCCATTCACTCCGCTCGCCGTCTGCCTGTGTCTCTCCCTCCCATCGCTTCGGCCCCCTGCTTATAAATAGATGAATAATTCAGCAGCCAATGTGGTGAAAGGTGGAGTAAACAAGTCTATTGCCTAATATCCCGAGAGGCTGCCAACGAGAGACGAGAGAGGGCATAGAGCTCGCGCAGACCGGGCGCGTGGATCAGCGCCACGAGGACGGTGTATGTATATCGGTGCACAGTGGACCGCTCCTCCCCAGTCTTTCCTCGTGACCTACACTTATTTGCACTTAGATGACACAAAGGTTGCAGCAAAATGGCACACAGCTGGCTTCCCAGTGCTTCTCTTTGCATTTCCTCTCCCGAGCCACATACTGGTAGCCATTAATAATGAAATCATCGGGCGAAACACAACACCTGCGAGATAGGGTTGGAGAGAGTTCAGGGTCTGTGCGTGGGGGCCGAAACAGAGAAATGAAGATAAAATATTACAGAATGTGACTTTGTGTCCAGCTGCCCCATGTCAGGGAGAATAACTCTGCTCCGGTCTGGGGAGCAAAGTAAGTTAGTTTTACTATAAAACAACATCAGGCCGACAAGAGCAATGCATAAATCTGAGCTGTAGTGGCAGAGCCGAGATGCACCTTCACCTCATGAAATACAGATGTAGTAGTAATGCAAGTATAAGTAACAGGACATATCCTTTTGACATGTAATAGATTTAGCAACATATGTATCACTCTTTCACCTCATACGGCCAAAGGATTAATCCGATACAGTGGTGCTAGGAGTACAGTGGGAATAGTTTTTGCCTCTTTCAATGAATCGCCACAAAATGCTGCAGTTTTAAACAGAATGGGACAGTTGTGAGAGCTCTACTATCAGTCAGTGTAGCAGAGTTAATTGTATTTCGCGTAGTCGGCACAAAAGCAAACCAACGATCTATCTATTCTAGAGGTGGGCCGGTAGTTTTATCACACAATACTTTATACTTCTACTTGAGTAATATCATTTTCAAGTATAAATTCTCTTACTGGAGTGGAAAGAAAGTTGCTCTTCCCAATTTGACAAACTTTCTGTGACATAAAATGTGTTTCTATATTTTCTCATATCATATTTTGTGGATCACTGGTCCTATATGAAAGAAAACGATTTTGCAAGTTTAAACTTTAGAACTAAGTAACTCATGCCCCTAGAGGCCGTAAGCGCCACTGCAGGTGTCATTGCATGTTGCTGTTTTTTTTTCACTCATTAATTGTCTGTGAGAGTAAATACTACGCTGACAGAAAAGACAAAGAGAGAGAGGGATATTGTACATTCTGCCACAACCCAATTACACAATGGAGATAATTTATGTCACTCAAACTTGGCTGCAAACATTTCTAAAATGGTGCTAGCCCACAGTTAGCTTTGCCCGTTAGCCTGTTAGCTTCTTCTTCGTGATTCGATTAGTGTGTATTGGTCCTCCGGGTCGGAGCAGGGAACGTTGCAAGAGTTTTTTTCTGACCAAAGACACCAGAGGAGATGAAAGACCCCCCAATCATCCCATTAACACTTGTATTACCCCCAGAGGGACTATGAGAAGGATTTATTAAGGTAAACAAGTTACTTCTTTCTTCTTTAACACAAGAAGACCAAATTAACTTTTTTGTTTTTATTTTGTATTCTTTGTAAATATCCAGATTTTCTCGGTATTTTTTGTTATGTTTGTTGACTTTGCAGTTACTCAGTACTCAAGTAATGTGCTCACCTAGAACTTTCCTACTCTCACTCAAGTAATTAACAAGAGGACTACTTTATACTTGAGAACAATTATTCATATTACTCTTTTACTTATACCTGATTCATTTATTCTTTTACAATGAAAGAGGAAGCCATCCAATTAAACTTGTTACTGTGGTCCAAATGTATTCCCAATTCTTCACAGGGACAAGTGGGTTGGCACATTAAACAACCTATATGGTCACTTTTCTGCGTCACACAATTGGGAGAAAACTAGCCTGCAAGTTTATGGAATTGATACAAATGCAATACAGTGTTTTTTACAGAGTTTTCAATAAATGAGGACCAATCAGGTATTGCGCCTTCAAGTCAATATGTATTTGTTTCTAATCTATTTGTAGTTGTGCAATTCTGTTTTTGTGATACGTCATGTGGTAAAACAACAATTAGAATTTACAGTAAAAACACCAAAGTCAAAGGTTTGCTCATTCAATTATGGATAGTGACAAAAAGCTGAGAGGACGTGGCTTCCGATGTCAGGGAGTGCGAAGTAAGTTGGTTTTATTGTGACACCTGCAGGTACACGGGGACTGTGCATGAGGCAGCAGTCGGCACATACAAATGAGCGGCCTCTCTATGCCCATAGTAAATCCAATACAGAGCGAATGCAGAGGACACAGAGGCGCGCTTACATAAGAGCCAAATGTAATCTCACGTCGGAGTTATATTCGCTGATTATGCAAGCAGAACTACTGATTGATGACTCACCCCAAATTCAATTATCATCCTAAACAGTTTTATCTGGGAAATCAGATTAGGAATTTTGTTGTATAAAAAGGGCCGTGTAAATCAAAGAGACGAAGGGTTATTTCTGGTAGCTGCAATTTGTTTTCTGGAGCCGGGACATTTATGAGGTGTTTTTCCAACGAGGCAATTCAGAGTTTGAGGGCAAGTTTACAGCACTTACGGAGACAATGTAAAGGGCCTTTGTACAGCGCTCTGCATTGCTCTAGTTCAGGGGTAAATGCTCCTTCCTTCCGGGCACAAAATGTGAACACAGATAGAGATATAGTGGGTGAAGTAAGCATCTTTTATGACTCGTGGTTTAGATCTGCTATAGCCTGGTTTGCATTTATTTGAAAGGTTTTTTTGCATTGTTTGCATGGTAGACGAGCACATATCTCCATTAATTGTTTTTTCAGTGAACAGTACAGGGCACCAGTGCATGCGATGGATGCTGCGCACTGCATATATGTTCTCCTGTTGTTCCCCAGAGTCGCACTGTTATTGCATGTGAGAATAGGCAGGCAGCGGTACTCACTGGCATGGTTTGGCTGCCATGGAGGGCACTGATTGCAGACTGAGCCTCGGTGTGTGTGGAGAACTTGACAAAGGCGCAACCTGGAAAAAAGGACACACACACATCAGATGTATTCAATTTGTTGGTACATTCCTGATACTGTAATAATAGATAGTAAATTATAGTTGACACCCTAAAAATGAGTGTGCGGCGCGAGATAGTGAGTGCTCAGCAGGCTGTCCCGGTCCGGGTATTAGGCGAGCAGACAAGCAGGCAGGAGCTGCGGGCTAAACATTGCACTGATGAAGCAGAAAAGCATGCTATTTAGCACCACATGCCTGTCTGTGCATATTAAAAGCTGGCTAAACTGGATAATCTTATAGCGTTTTTCGAAAAAGAGGATAACAGTTCCATATTGCCCCCGCAGCGACACGCTCCGATCAATAGAGTGAATATGAAAAAAGCCCAATAGCTCTGAACAAAGAGAGTGCTGAATATATAGGTAACAAATCCCTCATACAACAAGAATGCTTTCATCTATTTGCGACAGAGAAGAAAACTTTAACACCAAGGACTAGACTTGTTAAGAGGTAAATGCTCTGCTGATTTATTTAGTTGCAAACTATGGAGAAAATGTCTCCTGGCTTCCAAAGAACGTCTCGGATGATTTAAAATTTAGGCTGAAAATGGTTTTATGCAACCTCTTAACCCCCATCTGAACCGAGCACATTTTCTCCAGCTTGGCTTTACCCAAATCTAAAAGTTTCTTGAAAATAGCATCAAAAACAAGAAGAAAATTAGGATGAAAATTCCACAAAAGAGCGGCAAAAGGTAGAAAGAAAAAAAGTAACAAAAAAGTAATGAAAGTACAACAAAAAGCCATAAAGAGCAAGTGACGAGAGAAACAAAAAAGCAACAAAAACTCAACAAAAAAGTGGCAAAATTGTGATGAAAACGCCGTAAAAAAGCAAAAAAAGAGCAACAGGAAACGGGTAAAAATGAGATGAAAAAGAGCGTGAAAAAAGTGACGAAAACACGGCAACAATGCAAGGAAAGAGATCGGTTTAGATCAGTTTTGTAGGTCTTTGCTTTCAAATGAGGCACTGGCCTAGAGGGGCTAAACGCCAGTCAAGCAGCTTTTTAGATTCGGGTAAAGCCGAACTGGAGAAAACGCGCTCAGTTTAGGCGGGTAAGAGGTTAACTTAACATATGACAACTGAAAATATCAAATATGTACTCTTAATTTCAATAAATCTTACAATGATTATTTCTATTCTAATGACTGTATTTGCTTTTTAACTATAATTATATTGAGACCACTTTTATCATCCTTCTGTATAACACTTTTTTTTTTTTTTTTTTTTTTTTTTACCAAGCTCTTGTGCAATATGAAGCGCCCTAATACTGCAATACATGCCATTTCAAATGAAGTGCAACATGCCCACAAATAAATGAAAAAAATGAATGATGCAAATGATTCTGGTACTGATCTGCTTTTGCACATGCGTCTCAACGATGACTTTTAACCCATGCTCTTCCTGTGAGACGACAATCTCAATGAAGATCTACAATTCATGCAAAGATGGCAATTTATCAAGGCAAGAGGGCTGAAAAAAAAAAAACTCTTTGTGGGCATGTTACAACCAATTTACAATTTGACATTTCTTGTATGACTCTGCTGCCGATCGCTTGGTTAATGACACCCCAAGAGTACATGTTGATTCGAGAGCCTTTGTGTCTGGTTGGGAAAACTTCGTCGGCAGAGCTCCATTTTAAGGCATCATTCATAATTGATTTGCTCTGGCATTGAACTCTACACATTAGACACAAACCCAGGTAATTCGGACGAAAGTCACGTCTCGAAAGTGTGTTCGAAAGGAGCACAGAGCGAAAGCACACACAGCCCACATGTAAAAGATGAGTGGAAATCTCCCGCAGAAGGATGTGTGAGGAAATAAGGTTCGGAGCACCTGGGTCCAGGCTCTGAGCCGCAGTGGCCCCTTGTAATAACACCCAATTTCACTCCTTTTCAACTTTCTTCTCTGTTCTTATTAAATATTTCATACTTTGTTCCCCTTATCATTTATCCTCCTTGACCCGGCCACGCTGACATTGTTGGACCCTTAATGGGCTTATACCACGGTGAACATTGGCCAATCGAGACGCCCATTCAGCTGTCAAACCGCCGCCGCCGTGACCTCGATAAGGGTTTTGATATCAACCAGAACAACCTACAAGACACGGTTTCCGTTCTATCGCACAGGCTCATTTAAAACTACACAACTACCTGACATCAAAAAAAGTCACTTAAAATGTCAGCGCTCGCCCATACTAAACGAGCGTAACATTATGACCACGTCTGTTGCAGCGTTGGCAGTTCAAACCCTGGCTGTCGATGTGTCCTTGGGCAGGACGCTCCACCTTGCCTTCAGTGTCTGTGCACAATGGTGTATGTAATGTTTTGAGTGCATAATATAGGTGGAAAAGCGCTATATACAGTAAATTGATACCATTTACTGTTATTACTATTCTAAACGTGTCTCAAGCGATAACAGTGAATCGAAGTTGTGCTACTCTTAAACCCTTGGTGCAAAAAGATTATCGTTAAACACAAAGCGATATCAAATACATAGATGTGTTCACAGCTGGAGGCTGCAGAGGAAGGGATGGGGAATATTGAGCTTACTGACAGCCTGGTGGACCCGGCACGGATCAAACCTCCACAGTAGGGGACAAAGGGGTGGGTTGGGTCACATAAGAAATGTCTTAGCTGCCTTTCAACATTTTACCAAGATACTAAGTAGGTACACCTTCCAGAACAATGAGTAACTCTACATTATTGTCCAAGGGGAGGGTTGGGTCACTATTCAACGACAGGATGACATCTTTTTATTGTTTAAATCTGTGGTTCTCAAACTTTTGGAGCCGCGACCCCATTATAATGGAATTCATGACCCTCGTCTGCTGCCTTTGGGTCGTAGGAAACGGGGACATTAGCCTATATAATAAACAATGAAAAAAAGAAAGAAAAAAAAAGCTAAATAAATTAAATCAAAATAAGAACAAATAATGATACTCTGGTAAAAGAGCACACCCATGCTACAATTAAATAATTCTAGTAAAAAACATTTTCCTTCATCTAGATGATCTTTTTAGGAAAAAAAAGGAAACCATAGTGTTATTGACCTACAATTACTGAACTTAATCGACAGGAAACAAGATGGAGCAGACCTGTCAGTACCTCCTACAGATAAAGGGGTACCTGTGAGAACAACAGTCTCTGCAACCCCATGTTTCATCATTGTCAACATTCAAAACAAACAACTCAAGTGTTTGAATGGATAAAGGTCTTACTGAAACCAATGAATAGGAACCAGCGATAACTTCTTTAGCTGTACGAGCTTAAAGGCACACTGCGTAACATTTTGGACTATACTGTTGCCATCATGCTCCTAATGACCAGCTTGACACAGAATATGCTATTTCTGCAGTGGATGATCAAAGAATGGATTTGGATGAGGACCTAACCTGTTTAAATCTACTGACTTTGGTCACATCTCCATGGAGACGAGCTGGAGACGTACCCACTCCCGGTAAAGTTACAGTCATGTCTTAGGAGAGGTGAGTCGCTCACAGCAAAAGCACATGTTTGATATGGACCTTTGTGAGTCTGAAGAAGAAGGTTGATTGATTGATGCTTGTATTTCAATCTTATTTATTGGGTGAAATTTTACACGGTGTGGCTTTAAAGGTACATTACGCAACTTTTTATGCGAGAAAAAAAGTCAATATTTGTGCGTATTTTAGCTGGTAAATGACCCTGCGGCTGTATGAGTGGTCAGCATGGCACCTTTACTTTCAATTGTCCGAAGAAGGGCTAAGGCCCGAAATGTCACTCGGTGAGCACTAAAAAAGCTTGGGAGCTACAAAGTTGTGCGGATCTTTTATTTCTTTATTATTAACCGTTACTTTCGATCACAGTGGCCTCTACAACACTCCAGGATCAATTGTTTTGTAGGTTCTCTGGTGAGAGGGTCCGTCAGCAGTGAAAACCTTCCAAACAACTGATCCTGGAGCGCCCTATGACCACTGTGACGGAAAGCAAAGGCATCATGCTGACCACTCACACAGCCGCTGGGTCACCACAAGGTCAAATACACACAAATATCTACCTTTTTGTTTCACATAAAACATTGCATAACGCAGCTTTAACTAAGATGACTAAAGATATAGGTTACTTCTCAAAGTTCATACTTTACTCAGAGGACGGGGAGGTTGACAAAAAAGGAGGAATGAGGAGGGAAAGTGTCTGTATTCAAGCATAGAGTTGTATTAAAAAAAACACACACACACACACACACACACACACACACACACACACACACACACACACACACACACACACACACACACACACACACACACACACAGAATCATGATATTACGAGAGTAGCGTCGTCCCAGAGATCATATCACAATCCGTTTTCAATCGTCATGTCACACAGACCTATTTCATACTTGTGGTTAATATCAAAAATCTTATCAATAACAGCTGAAGCACTCACTGATGCTGAGAACACTCCATAAGAGCAGCAGTTTTGAAGACACTCTGATTGGGTCTTCTAACCGTTACAATTAGGGCCTTGTCAAACTCACTTAAATCCTCACACATCACCATTTATTCTTCTACTTTGAGGACAAATGCCGCCAAAGCAAAAAAAACAACAACTATAAAGTCATTCTTGCAGTGGTCATAATGTTTTGCCTGATGGATGTACATTAAAGCGATCCTGGCTGTGAGTGAGCTGTCCCAAACATCCACTTCTGACACAGCACAGATATAGCAAATGTAACATCCCTTGGCTGCTCTCGTGTTCGCAGTTGGACACATGAATTGTTTTGACATCCATCTTTCCCCTTCTCCTCCTCCTCCTCCTCCCCCCTGAAAACGCCAACTCCAAACTTCAAACCCCCATAGATATAATTCCACAACAATTTCCATAAGCGCTGACCGGGGAATAGGCTTTAGAGACATGAAAAACCCGCTCGTCTCTCTGCTGCGGACCGCATGTCAAAGGGAATTCACGTCTCCAAAAGTTTGGTCTGTCCTAAAAAGCCTGGGAGAGATCAGTGGTACAGTGGGCCGACCTACTGTAAGGGTCAGTGCAGACGTTTTAGTGAGAAGTCGGCTAATGCTGTTGAGGGAGAGTGCTTTAGTCCAGAAATATATGTGAGCACATTTTTTTTTTTTTACGCAAAGGTCAGTAAAAGGACATGACAAATAATGATTTTGGTGTGGATCAGTGTGTTTCAAAATCAGGGGTACACGGGGACCAGTGTGTTATGTGAGCACTTAAGGAGGAAGATTCAAACTTAAAAAGGGACAAAAGAGAAGCTGTAATGTGGAATAGATCACTGTTGGATTACAATACTTTTGAAACAAATTTGAAATACAAAGTATAAAGTATAGTATCAGTAAGAAACATGGTTGATTGATGCTTAATATATAAATGTCTTTTGGCGTGTTCTGTCCAATTGAAGGAGAGAAAAATTTTGATACAAATGCTGAATAAATGGAGAGCCCAGAATCTGATGACTCTGCATTTTTACACAGATGACATTTTTGCAATAATGTGTTATATCCCCGGTGCGATGTTTAATCTTGTGTAAAAAATGTTAAACCAAGCCTTCGCATACAACCAAGGATATCTTTTCGGAAACTTACTTCAAACAAAAGAATCCTCCATTATCCTGTTAAAATATGAACAGACTTTAGAGCAATTGGTGTTTTGAGAGTCCTCAGTGCGGCGCACTGTAAGTGTCCTAGTTTCAGAGTTAGACAATTAAAAAGCTTAACGTAAGAAGGAGGAACGCCACTTGGATTTAGTCACTGTCTTATAATACTGATTATGACCAGCATATGCTTTATAACTTGAAATGAAGCAAAACACTCCTCCAGGTGTGGGATTTCTTAATGAAGGAACAACATCATACAAAGGCTCCAAAAAAAGTCTGTTTCATAATAGTATGTAAATCAGGCGTGTCCAAACTACGGCCCGCAGGGCAAACTGAGGCCCATAGCCCACATTTAATTGGCCCGCTGCAAATTCTAAAAATATAATAGATTTTTTTTTTTTTTTTTTGCTTTCATTGAACATATATAAAATAATGAAAATCCATAAATAGAAAGCTGTGATGAAAGCTGTTTTTTTTTTTTACTTTAAGCATATTCAATTAAAAAGCATAGTTAAAGGGACTATACAGAGTTTAAAAATGTTAAAATTAAGTATTTTCCTCCCCCCACATGTTCCAGCCATGTCCTAATGTGTAGAATGAGCCCAGACCTGTTCACCACAACTGCCTCTAAAATCCTGCACTGTCACTCAAAAAGGTGTCACTTTGGGCCCGAATTGCCGTCATGCACGAGCTTAATATAGACGGTGCAGTTACACATATGGCCTGAGGTGGCAGTAGTGAGTATAAAATGGCCGACTTGCATCCAGCCCCTTTAACTAACTTTAATACAATAGAAGTGAAGTTATTTATCTGACCTCTACTGAGTGCGGCCCAGTTGTTTGTATATTTTTCTGCATGTGGCCCTCAACGAAAAAAGTGTGGACACCCCTGATGTAAATGCTAAGGCATGGATCGACTGGACTTGCAATCAATGTTCAAGCCGAGCCTAGAAATAATTGCAGACTGACTTTTGTATTTTACCGACTAAAATGCTATTAATGTAAATATACATATTTATTGCGACACAACATACTTTCCTGTAAAACTATAGCAAAGTCAAACCAAGGATTTCTCAACTTCACAACTCATTAAAAATCCCATACATCAATCAAATTATATCTGATACAACCACCTAATTTATATATACCTGGAAGATTGACACATACAAAATCTGACTAATTACTTGAGAATGCTGTCTGACCCACATCTGATGCATATGTCACATGTATTTTTGAACCGTGGGGGGAAAGCTGTCAGTCCCGCGGCCCTGACCTAAATGAAGCTGACAAGTGTACGAAGGCTCCTACCTTTGCTGTTTCCGTCAGGACCTCTTAGGACCGTGCACTCCTCGATCACTCCGTAGGGTTCGAAGAGGCGGTAGACGTCTTCCTCTGTCTGCTGTTTGTTTAGCATCCCCACAAACAACTTCCTGTCTTCTGAAAAAAACACAAGGAGAAAACAACGGGATGTGAACTCTGAGCTTAAGGGAAGCAAACAGAGAGCATTTGAAGAGATGAATGGGGAGTGACTGTATACATAATAAGAGCGGTTTAGGCTTGAGCGACATAGCGAGCGGTGCGTTTTGTGTACAAGGGCAATCAGATGAGGTAGAAAATAAATGTGAACATGTACTCGAGTCAGGAGGGTAATTGCTTTACTTGCTGACGGAATAAGATGTGTTTTGTTGCTAAACATTGTTTACAATGCAGCAATACTTTAGTTGTTGGGCACAAGACCAATGCTATAAATTGGACTTATTTATATAGTTAGTACCAAATACACTCTTTTCAGATCAGTTCATGATAATTGTTAGGACATGTGGATATGATTATAATGGCTTTGTCTGCTGTGGATCTCTGAGTGCACAAATATGGCAAATGCGGACTGATAAGTTAACCTCTTACCGGGTAGATTTTCTCCAGTTTGGCTTTACCCAAATCTAAAAGCTTCTGGAATTTACAGCCTATAGGTGTGACGCCTCATTTAAAAAACCTACAAAACAGATCGAAACTGATGTTTTTCCTCGCGTTGCAATGTTGTCATTGCATCTTCATCACAATTTTGCCACATCTTTGCTGAGCTTTCGTCACACTTTTGTCACTGGCTCTTGAGTGGCTTTTTGTCAGTTTTTTGTCATACTTCCGCCACTCTTTTGTGGCTTTTCGGTTATCATCCTTGTTTTCTTCTCGTTCTTGTTGCTTGTTTCTAGAAGTGTTTCGATTTGGGCAAAGCCAAACTGGAGAAAATGTACTCAGTTAAGATAAGATAAGATAAGATAAGATAAGATAAACCTTTATTGATCTCACAAAGGAGAAATTCACTTGTTACAGCCGGCGTTACTTTACAGTCTTATTGTACAGAGAGGTACAGAGGTTAAGAGGTTAAGAGACTAAGAGGGCCTGTTCTGTACCCATTAGCATTAGCCATCCTACGTTGCAAATACTAAAGAAGTTTTTCATTTTTGGTGGAAAACATCTTTTGAGATTTTGCTAATAATAAATCCTATAAAATATATATAAATCCTTATATGATATAACAGATATCAAATAAGGATCCAGTGACCACTAAACCTCCTTGTTTCTTATGTTAATGAAGCAGAAACCACATAAATGATGCCATTAAATCAACATACTTTTATACAGGAGAGAGAATCTGAATAACAATGGCCAA